>NC_138136.1:18495879-19095879 GCF_964188305.1 Podarcis bocagei | reverse complement strand
GGGCGGCTTCCAACCAAATATTAAAAACAATACAGCATCAGACATTAAAAACTTACCCAAACAGGGCTAACTTCAGTTGTGTTTTAAAAGTAAAATAGTTGTTTATTGCCTTGACATCTGCTGGGAGGGTGTTCCACAGGGCAGGCACCACTACTGAGAAGGCCCTCTGCCTGGTTCCCTGTAACCTGTAAAAAAGCATGGGTTACGTACATGAGCTACAGCAAACTCCAGACTTCTTAGCTCTCCACCTCTCTTCCTGCCATATTGTTGGGTGAAGGAATTTAAGCAAGCCAACTTCATAATCCATAACTTGTTAAACCATACTCCCCAGTTTGAAAGAGATGAGAAGTGATTGCTTTTAAAAAGTGAAACTAAAAGCTTCACATAAAGCATAGGAACCTGGGAAGCTGTCTTAAACTGTGTCAGACCTATGGTTCATCCAGTTCAGTATAGTCCACACTGACTGCCAGCAGCTCTCTAAGGAGTTCAGAGTTCAGGTCTATCCCAGCCCTACCTGGAGATGCCAAGAATTGAGCATGGGACTTTCTGTATGCTGAGCAAACACTCTACCACTGAACCTCACTGTGGCTCATGTGTGATTTGTTGTGATGTGCAAATGTGGCCAATGAGAACCTTTTAGTAGGACCAGCATTCTAACTGGTCCTAATAAAGGTAGAGGCAAGCTTTTGTGTGTTTTCGACTCCTGACTTCAAATTAAGCTCAATATAAATAAGAGTTTGCAATGAGAAATGCATGAACAGTAAATTGTACTGGTTATTATTTCTGAACAATAACATAACACATAGGTGCCTATGTGTGTGGTTTGCATTTGTGTACAAAGTATAAGTCAAGAGATAACACCTCATTTGTAAGAACATGAACTCCGCAGCATAACTTAACATTTTGCAGTTAATATCTCAATTTGTTTTCTTGAATGCTCAGTGACCCAAATGCCCCTCCCCTGTTAATGGGCCAGTGTGTGTGTTAGTGCTCAAAAGACCACTAAAATCCAAATGTTATAATGCAACAATTCTAGTCTTGCTCTTTTTTGTTGTTGAATCATTGTACTTTAAGGAACACTTTTATAGCAGGATCCTTGAAATCATTAGATGAGCTTACAAAACACATCACTCCTCTATGTTTTCACTCCTCTCTTTCCTGTGTTCTTAAGAGTCTTTATGACTCTCCCTTTTAATGTTTTCAGAATTCACTCTGTGACTATTAGATGTTTGAGCAGTGATACTATGGGAACACCCATGTTGTAACATGACTCATATTTGTTCTTATTTGTAAGGAGGCTTAAATTCAGTTGTGTCATTCCTACTACTTGGGATGCATTTGCTTATTGTTGTTGAGCAAGAACTGTGATTGCATTCCAGCTTACTACATCAGTTTCCACGTAAGATAAATGCCATGGTCATGGTTGCATCAATACTAGGCTGTTCTCTAACTGGGAACAATCAAATATTGCATCATCACTGGGTATATAATTCTGCAGAATAATTTAGAATAATGTTTCATCTCAATCCAGATAATATGGAAATGTTGACAAAGTTTCATCAGTTTGATCAGAGATTTGCCTGTTCTGTTCACACTCTCTCCACTTTTAATGATAACGTATGCAGCTTGTGTTTGCTTCTAGATGTAGAATTGCATATCCTGGTGGCTGCTAAAGCTGAAGTACCTTAAGTACTTCAGACTGATACACCAATGCACCAGCTGGTACAGTAGAAGGCAGAGTCTTCTGGCCTCTTCCATATATGCTTTGCTTCTTCCCAAGCCTTAAATGATTAGGGCTGAACAGTCAGGGTAAGGAAAGTTTTGTAGCTAGGCTGGGGCCAAGGATAGGGGATGGAAGTGAAACTTCCATCCCAATGATGATTGTAGATAGGGAGACATACAGAGGTGGGTGAAAGTATATAAGTGGGAGAGAAGGGCTAATTACATCAAAGCCCTTTCCCCCTCTGCTTTGACTGCTGCACTTCAGAATCTGGGAGTGCCTATCAGCTGTTCTCATGGCCTGGTGGTAGTGGTGGTGATGTTAAATGATGGGTCTGTCCAGAATAAAACATCCATCATCCAGAATTTGATCATGAAAGAGGGAGCTGGCTTGGCATATATAGCTGAGACCTGGACAGATGAGTTTTTGTGGTGTTGGGGAAAGCTTTCACTGTAGTTTTAGGGGACTTCAGTATGCGTGCTTTTCACACAATTACTCCTCACCATCACTGTTAAGCATGTGTGTCACCTTGGTACTCCAGTGACCTGTTGATAATAAAACAGGAGGGCTACAGGCACTCCAAAATCTAGTGTCCAGACTTGAAATTTCATCCATCCCCATCCCTAGCTGCTTATGTGTATCTCCCTCTGTGAAATCACCTATGCATGAACA
Source organism: Podarcis bocagei (assembly GCF_964188305.1). Taxonomy (NCBI): domain Eukaryota; kingdom Metazoa; phylum Chordata; class Lepidosauria; order Squamata; family Lacertidae; genus Podarcis; species Podarcis bocagei. The sequence continues at coordinate 19,093,487 of NC_138136.1, read as the reverse complement.
AAGGCTGTGTGTCTAACAAATATCTGAGAAGCATTGCAAGCCTGTTTAAAAAGTGATGAGTTTGAAATACTGTGCTATACAGAAGCACAGTAAGGTAGCTTCCCTGAGGAGTTTTGAAGCTAAACATCTAGAAAAATAAGTACCACCTTCTATTTCTTTGTTGACTAAACATATACTTTGTTTGCTGCTCAGATGTATTTGTTTGCACTGTGCATAAGCTTTGTTACATGGCTATTGGAATAATCTGGTTTGAACAAGAAGGAAGCAGAATCCTAAGGTCAAATGTAACGGCTGCAAAATAGCTTTTCACTCTGGTTTTTAGCACACTTGGATTCAAACCATTTGGGATGAGGTATCGATACGAATAACAAACTTAGAAAGTCTATCAAACTATATATAGGAAAGACTTGATGAAATTTTGACTTTTCTTCTAATACTACTGTAGACTAGTATTCAATGCTAGTCCTACTTTGAGTAGACCCATTGAAGTTAATATGCATGAGCCCGGCTTGGCTGGGGAGGGCGGGATATAAATAAAATTTATTATTATTATTATTATTTAGGTTCACTAATTTCCGTAGGTGTGCTCTGGGAATGTTTTAGTTGAATGCAACCCATAGTAACTTGTGTCAAACTTATCTAATTCTTCTCTCCTGTATTTTAGTGAATGTGGCCATAAAATACATTGATATTTATGTTCATGGATTTGTGTGATTATGTGGATTGCCTCCAATAACCTTGTTGAAAATTAATCGTTTTAACTGATATAGTAAGAATATATACATATATACCTATACCTATACCTATACATATATATATATATATATATATATATATATATATATATATATATATGCAGGTTTTGGTGTTTTCGGGTATCTTCCCGTGTAAGAGTTGGGGTGTCTAGGCGACGTTTCGACGAGGTCTCACTCGTCATCTTCAGGCTGGTGCTTTCGGCTTCTTGTTACTAGAACAGAGCAGGATCTCAGTGTTTGAGTTCCTATAAATACTGTTGAGGGGGTGTGGTGTATAGCCTCCAACGTTCTGGGCAGAGAGGAAGTTCCCAGGTTATTGTGCCTTTTCTTCTTTTGTTCATTAATTACTTGAGGGATATCTTGAGTGATTTCTTGAGTGATATTCTGAGTACCACTTAGGAGGGTCATTAGGTGTGGATTAGTTGCTAAAGCTTTCGTGTCTTGACCTCTTGAGCTTGTGAAGAGTTTTTCTGAGTTTTTCTGAGAAGAGTTTTTCTGAGAAGATGGCTGTACTGCACTTAGTTGTGCTCTGGCTTGGCTTCGTGTATAGGGGCGAGCTGTGGTTTTGTGCCCTGTGCCAGCCAGATCTGTGTAGGGATTGCAGGGGGGTGCAGCATCCGGAGGTGCCACTATGGTTTGGCTACTGGATGGTATCTGTAATTTATCTGTGGAGAGGGTCTGGGTTTGGGTCTGGTGTGGTTGATTGGAGATGGCGTTCTGTGTGCCTCTGGTTCTGGTGTCGGTTTTTGTGGGGAGGGCTAATTTCCCTCAATATATATATTGTGTGTGTGTGCGCGCGCATGTACACACCAAACGTGTAAAATTCTTGTGAAGTTTTAATGCTTCTAATGGTTGTGTTCCAACCAGCAGCAAACTTGTTCCTGTGTAAAAGGATATGGTTTCTTAGTGATGAAGTGCCATCTAGTGCCATGTTGATACAACTACATTTTCTAAAGCTTGAACCAAATTTAGAAGAATTCCTTAATTGGGGTCTGTTCACACAGTTTTAAACTGAGTCCAGATTACTGAATTATGCATTTATCTTGGGGGAAATAACTAGATCAAATCTGTAACATTAATTCTATCTAATTTCTTATGGGATTCATACACAGATACTAAGGTAAAGGTACCCCTGCCCGTACGGGCCAGTCTTGACAGACTCTAGGGTTGTGCGCTCCTCTCACTCTATAGGCCGGGAGCCAGCGCTGTCCGCAGACACTTCCGGGTCACGTGGCCAGCGTGACAAGCTGCATCTGGCGAGCCAGCGCAGCACACGGAACGCCGTTTACCTTCCTGCTGGTAAGCGGTCCCTATTTATCTACTTGCACCCGGGGGTGTTTTCGAACTGCTAGGCTGGCAGGCGCTTAGACCGAATGACGGGAGCGCACCCCACTGCGGGGATTCGAACTGCCGACCATGCGATCAGCAAGTCCTAGGCGCTGAGGTTTTACCCACAGCGCCACCCGCGTCCCTACACGGATACTACTGCATGGCAAAACTCTTTTGAAGATAAAAGCAGATTTTCAAGAGAGAGGCAGGTGCCATGTGTGTTTAAGGTTTTAAAATGAGTGAGTGCAAAAAGTAGCTGCTTGCTTCCAAGCCATTATTAGATGTCTTCTGTGTTTAGTATGCAGTTTAGATGACCTGTTTTGCATACATGCATTTCAAATGAACTTTCATGTCGCCTTATCACACATCTGTGGAAGGCAGGAACCAATTACGTTGGTTTTGAGCACATTAAAACCAATAGCTGTATGGGAATTCAACTTTCCCTTGAATAAAGCATCCTAAAAAATGTCTTCTTCTTTTTTTTAACCCAGGAGTTGTGAAGCTTCAAGTTCCTGTAGAACTCTTGCAGGGAGGTGGGACCGATTTGGATGGTCTGCCCCTGCCACTTAATGAATCCAAATGGTTTCCAAAGAGTGGTAGGGGATGCTTTATCCATGTTGATGGCCTTTCAGCTGATTCCCTGGTTGCCCGCTGGAATGTGGAGTTAACCAAGGCTATTGACTGTTGGCTCCAAAGCGCGCTCTCCGGTTGCATGGAGCCCGGACAGCCCCATGATTTTCCAAGGATCTGAGGGCAATGAAACAATCGCTGAGACGGCTAGAGTGCCGGTGGCAGATAACTCATTCTGAAGCTGACCAGACACAGGTTAGAGCTCAGTGTCGAGCCTACCAAATGGCGATAGCGACGGCGAAGAAGACTTTCTTCACCGCCTCTATTGCATCTGCAGAAAACAGCAGCAGGAGCCTCTTTCAGGTGGTTCACCTGCTCCATCGGGGCCCAGTACGGGCCACATGATCTCCTGCAATGATTTTGCAAAGTTTTTTGCAAATAAAGTCGCTCAGATTCGGGAAGAGGTAGACTCCACCGTGGGAGCAGGGCCGGGGTGGGAGAGTGCTAGAGTCCTGTCTAGTCAAGTTGTGTTGGATCAATTCCAATCTGTTACCCCTGAGGATGTGGACAGGCTGCTTGGACGAGTGAAACCAGCCACCTGTCTCCTTGATCCTTGCCCATCCTGGTTTATAAAAGCTAGCTGGGAAGGGCTGGGCGATGGGCTTCGCGGGGTGGTGAATGCTTCTCTCTGTGAGGGAGCCTTCCCAGACCTGCTGAAAGAGGCAGTCATTAAACCACTTCTTAAAAAAAATATCTCTAGACCCGGTCAATATGGCCAACTATTACCCAGTCTCAAATATTCCATTCTGGGGCAAGGTGATTGAGTGAGTGGTTGCTGAACAACTCCAGGCACGCCTGGAAGAAGCGGACCATTTGGATCCCTTCCAGTTGGGATTCAGGCCTCATCATGGGACTGAAACTGCCTTGGTCGCACTGGTCTCCTGCGGGCTAGGGACAAAGGTGAGAGCTGTTTCCTAGTTCTGCTGGATCTCTCAGCAGCTTTTGATACCATCAACCATAACATCCTTCTGGACCGTCTAGAGGGGCTGGGAGCTGGGGGCACTGTTATACAGTTGTTCCGCTCCTTCCTCCTGGGCTGTATTCAGAAAGTGGTGTTGGGGGATGAATATTCAGACCCCTGGGCTTTCACTTGTGGGGTGCCTCAGAGTTCTGTCCTCTCCCCCATGCTTTTCAACATCTACATGCAGCTGCTGGGAGAGATCATCAGGGGTTTGGGGCTGGGTGTTCATCAGTATGCGGATGATACCGAGCTCTACCTGTCTTTCAAATCAGAAACAGTGAAGGCGGTGAAGGTCCTGTGTGAGTGTCTTGAGGCAGTATGGCGGCTAACAGATTGAGGTTGAATCCTGACAAGGCAGAACTACTGTTTTGGTGTGGAGGACTCCCTGGTCCTGAATGGGGTAACTGTGCCCCTGAAGGACCAGGTGCGCAGTCTGGGAGTCATTTTGGACTCACAGCTGTCCATGGAGGCGCAGGTCAATTCTGTGTCCAGGGCAGCTGTTTACCAGCTCCTTCTGGTACACAGGCTGAGACCCTATCTGCCTGTGGACTGTCTTGCCAGAGTGGTGCATACTCTAGTTATCTCTCGCTTGGATTACTTCAATGCACTCTATGTGGGGCTACCTTTGAAGGTGACCCAGAAACTGCAACTAATCCAGAATGCAGCAGCTAGACTGGTGACTGGGAGCGGCCGCCGAGACCACATAACACCGGTCTTGAAAGATCTACATTGGCTCTCAGTACGTTTCCGAGCACAATTCAAAGTGTTGGTGCTGACCTTTAAAGCCCTAAACGGCCTCGGTCCAGTATACCTAAAGGAGTGTCTCCATCCCCATCGTTCTACCCGGACACTGAGGTCCAGTTCTGAGGGCCTTCCTGTGGTTCCCTCGCTGTGAGAAGCCAGGTTACAGGGAACCAGGCAGAGGGCCTTCTTGGTAGTGGCACCCACCCTGTGGAACACCCTCCCACCAGATGTCAAAGAGAAGAACAACTACCAGACTTTTAGAAGACATCTGAAGGCAGCCCTGTTTAGGGAAGTTTTTAATGTTTAACAGACCACTGTATTTTAAAATATTGTTGGAAGCCACCCAGAGTGGTTGGGGAAACCCAGCCAGATGGGTGGGGTATAAATAATAAATTATTATGATTATGATTATTACTACTACACAAAATACTGAACCATAGGACTTGTGAACCTTAGTAGTAAAAGGGGCTGACATGTCATGGTCTGTTACTGTGCACTACAGTGTCAATGTATTGCCACTCTCAGCTACATTACTTACATTAGTGCAATCCTATACTTACATTAGTGCAATCCTATACATGTATACTCAAGAAGCGCCTTGAATTCAATAGTGCTTATTCCCACTTAAGTGGATATAGGATTGTAGCCTAAGGGTTGGATCCGATAAAGTTGTACCATTTGCACATGGACTTTTGCTTGCACAGCAGAACTTTCCTTCCCTCTCCATATCCACCCCATCTCCTGTGGAGGGCTTGGGAAAACACCCAGAACAGGATGCATCAGTAGCGGAGGAAGGGAGTGGGGGGTGGGTGACACGGGCGGCACTGCGGCTGCAGGGTACCCTCCAGCGTATGGGCCCAGCACTGCCTGAAAATGAAGCATGGGACACATGTGGAGCGTGGCCTGTAGGCTGCCCCAGCTGCTGCCTTTCTCCCTGCCGCGGTTGCCCTCTAGCTGGCCCCTGCCCCAGCTCATGCTGCCCAGTGGGCAGCTAGCTCTGCCCCCATGGTGTCTCATCCTGTCCCTTGTGTGGGTGCTCGAGAGGCTAGCTATGGGGGGGGGGGGAGAAGCATTCACCAGGCTGGGGAAGTCGAGTGGTGCAGCCACCCACCCACCGCCGGCGCCCCTGTGCTTATCCTTCCCTAGACTTTAACGCTTGCTGACTACTTGCTCTGATGTGCGCCTGGTAGCTCTGGCTCCTGGCCTGGCGAGGGGAGGAGTGTGGCAGTGCTGCTGGTGTGGAGTGGAACCCTCTCCTCCGCCTCCTCCTCCTACTGTCAGGAAAAGCTTCAAGGAAAATATTTCAGGTGTTTCTCTGAGTTACATATTGTTTTCCCCACATTTATTTACCTACTTAACCTATATAGCTGCCCCATAGCAGAAGTACTCTCGGAAGCCAATGTGGTTTGAGTATCAGACTGAGACCTAGGTGATCAGGGTTCAAATCCCCACTCAGCCATGAAACAGACTGGGTGACCCTGGGCCAGTCACAGCCTCTTAACCTACCTCACAGGATTGTTGTAGGAGGAGGTTGGACCTTGTATTCCTTGGAGAGAAAAGGTGGGATATAAATGCAATAATCTCTTCTGTTTACCTGCTTAAAAAAGCTGGAGAGGCCAGTCAGATTGAGACATCAGTTGCCAACCTGGCACCCAGTCTCCACCAGTCGCAAAATGTACCTTGTGCCTGGCTACTTTCTGATACTGCCTGTGCATAGTGGAGAGTAGCTGGCTACACTTGCCCTGGGCCTTGAAAGGCTAAGCCAGCTGGGGAGGGGGGGGGGCCTGCCAGACTTAGGCTGTTGTGCCCATAACGCCCTATGCTTTCCAGCAAGAGTGAGGCTGTAGCATGCAAGGTTGGAGGCTAAGAAAGGGGGGGAAGTGAGAAAATGGGCAGTGTGGTTAACTGGCTTTGAAGGAAGGAAGGAGGGGCTGATGAAAGGAATGGATGGTTTGAGCTTCCTTTGAAGAGGGGGCATTAAATGAACTTAGGAGAAATCCAGTATTTATAAAATGAGTACTGATAAACTGGGAATAAAGGGGAAGCAGGGCGAGGGAAAATGTGAATGGAGGGATTAAAGAAACTGACAGTTTGTGGAGTGGGGAAAGGGTACAAGTTAAAGGGGTGAAACGAGACGGGAAGATGAAGTTGTGGATGGGTAAAACTATTTTGAGGCGCATGTGAAAGTGAAAATATAAAAGCCATCTCTGCTTAGACACAGATCAGCAAATTCTGCCTAAAATAAAACATAAACCACCATTGGATGTTCCTAAAAAGATAGTCTATAAACAATTGTATGACTAAGAACAAATTTATAAAATAAAATGGAGAGTCTAAATCATGTTGCCTCCGAAGCCAATATCTGTTCTTAACTATTGGAATTCCCTACCACAAGGAAATCGCTGTGACAAAGGGATTAGATAGAAGTGTCAGTAATTGCTCATCAATTATACCTATTTCTGTCTCTATTGGCCATCATTTTGTTATCAGCTCTGTTCCTTCACTGCCATTTTATGAGTCATGGGCCATCTCAAGTGAGCCCTAGGAGGGAATTTTGAAGACTGCTGGACCTTATTGATCAAAAGGAGAACTTTGAACTGAGGTCAGAAACATACTGGAAAACAACAGGGATATTTCAACAGTGGCAAAATGTTAATTGTGGAAAACCCCTGTTAATATCTTCCTGTATTCAGAACCAGATGAAGTTTCTTTGTGAACACTTAAAAGGCAACCCTATTTGTCATGAATTAAAAACTATCCAGTCTGGATGTTACCAGAGCAAGACAAGGCCAGATTCAAAAGCACTCCCGAGCTTTGAACTTGCTGTTACAGGAAAAATACAGCACTCTTTAAAAAAACACAAGTTAAATATTGTTCTGTTGCTCAAGTAAATTCTCTACCAACATAACTTAGATTTTGTTTGCTTGTTTTCATTAACAGTATTTAATTCTCAAGAGATTGGTAACTCGCCAGTTGCTTGTTTGAGTTGACAGGGCACAGGGAGAGCTTCTTCATATGTAGTCTAACAATCACCTCGGGCACTGTTGGTACAAACAGTGCCTCTTCCACAAGAGACCAATACATCTCATGGCAATTACCATGACTGACACAATTGCAGCAGCCTTTGGTCTTACAAAGCACCACAAAAGCCTATTGAAGAATACACTTAGATTGTGCAGAGTTGTTGCAAGAAGAAAGTGCAACATTAGTATTGATATTGTCATCCTGAACTGTAAAATTAAAACAATTTACCTAGGACATACTTCAGTAGAAGCAATTTCAAAACAAAAGCATAAAACTTTTAAACAACTTAAGATTAGGCTAATTACAGAGCTATGTCTCTATCAGTAAAGCTGATAGTTCATACAACAGTAAAGATAGGTAGCCGTGTTGGTCTGCCATAGTCAAAATAAAAAAAATTCCTTCCAGTAGCACCTTAAAGACCAACTAAGTTAGTTCTTGGTATGAGCTTTCGTGTGCATATTTCGTGTATCTGAAGAAGTGTGCATGCACACGAAAGCTCATACCAAGAACTAACTTAGTTGGTCTTTAAGGTGCTACTGGAAGGAATTTTTTTTATTTTGACAACAGTAAAGGTTCAATATTCAACGTTGTGATTTTATGTTGTGAACCACCCTGAGACCTGCAGATGAAGGGCAGTATATAAGTAATAGTAGTAGTAGTAGTAGTAGTAGTAGTAGTAGTAATACAGATGCCATCCTAAATGATGGCTAAGGAAACCGAATTATGATTCTGTATCATGTCTGAACTGATGAACCTTTGCGTGCAATTGGACACCATAGTTTGAAGTGGGGTTGGAAACTATGGTTCATGCTCATTTTGAGCCAGTTGAGACAGGGCTCCAAGTACCTTGAGAACCATGAACATACCTGCCTGTCCAGAATACTTGACCCACCTGTGGTGGCTCCACACCTGCATGTGGGGACATAATATGTGAATGCTGCCCACATACATACACTAAGACCTCCCAGTTGATTTCCTAAATGAAATCTGGTATATGCATAGGCATAATATCATACACATGCTCGCCCATGCACATAGTGAGAATCGAGTGGTGCTTGCATGCTGTCTGGGTGAGGTTGGCAGGCAGGCTTGTTCTCCCCTCTCTATCCAGTAGGTGAGGCAGGTGCGTATCATCTAAACCAGCCCCAAGATTTGGTATACAGTGGTACCTCGGGTTACATACACTTCAGGTTACATACGCTTCAGGTTACAGACTCCGCTAACCCAAAAATATTACCTCGGGTTAAGAACTTTGCTTCAGGATGAGAACAGAAATCGTGCAGCACAGCGGCAGCAGGAGGCCCCATTAGCTAAAGTGGTGCTTCAGGTAAAGAACAGTTTCAGGTTAAGAAAAGACCTCCAGAATGAATTAACTTCTTAACCCGAGGTACCACTGTAATGCCTCCGAAACCACAGTTGCAGACATTGTCTCCATATGCTTCTGGCCCTTTCAATTTAGGAAAGTTGAAGAGCAGAATGTAAAAGTAGACGTACTGCAAGTCATAGTTTTCCTTGTACATTTGGAAGCACAAACCATGATGATGATGATGATGATGATGATGATGATGATGAATATACCGCCCTATACCCAGACCTCAAGCCATGGTTTGGGTTCCAAACTCTGCTTACAACAAACAGTGGTTTAGCACCAGATCTATCTGATCTGAGACAGTAAAGATGTGAAATGCACAGATAAGGGGGGAAGAGGCAAAAATATTTCACCAAAATTGCTCCTGTTATGGACAGATAAAAAGCCACAGTCTGAATTTTAAAATAAAGCTGGAAGAAACAATGCTTATGTATATTTTTGTTTTTTAAAATATACCTTTTCCTTCCTTGAGTCTTTCCCACCCACACCCACCCTATAAAGCAATTCATACTCAAATATCAAGTTAATTCTTAATAGCTCAAAACACTGTTTTAGACAATTACAGTTGGAGGTTGTAGGCCCATGCTGCTTGTCAGCCTCTTAATGAGATATTAAAAACTAAGTGGCTTTTCTGTTGTTTTGTCTTAACTGCCTTTCATGTGCATGTGTGCGCTCACACTGCTTAGCAAGCTCTAACAAGTAGAAGTCCACCATTTGAAAGGCTAAAATAGAATAAAATATATAAACTGTGATTCCTTGCAAATGAAATGGGTGTCTGCAAAGGTGCTCCTTTTCAGACAGTTGCTCAGAATGCCATTCCGAAAGAGGCGGAAACTTTTAGAGCAGCTGAGCTGTGATTCGTTGGTTTCACAGAACTTTTCCTCTCTTAATCCCAGCCCCCCTTTTTTTTCTTTTGAGAAGTTGACTTTGCTGCTTCTCAGACGCGCACGTCACTCGCAATCTCCAGAGATTTAGTGTGATACCATGAGCGCCGAGGCAGATGAATCTAAAGAAGGTATGACTTTAGTGTTTTCTAAGATTTGGGTTTTTGTTTTTGAAAAAGTTTGCGTCTCCTTCAGAGCTGCTTCTGGCAGCAATATGAGATGATGAATAGAGATTTGTGCTCTCTGTAGCACTGAGCTCTTCGTAGGGGAGGGGAGAAAGCAAAAGGCATCTAAAGACTGCTGTTCAGATTTCACTGAAAATGCAGAAACACGAGCCTTGATGCCAATGGCGTTTTGTTTGTGCAATGATAACTATATACAATACACAGTATTATTCATGTTCAAAGGGCTGAGTGCTATGTATTCACACAAGCAACAATAGCTTAAGTTGAAAGGGGAAGATACTTTTTTTTTAAGTAGATGCAGTGTTCCTTTTGCAAAAGGAAGTTGTGTAATACAGAGAACTGAAAGATCGTTATTTTTAGGAAGGAGGTTTCTTGGCGTTAACAACTTCTTTTTCCAGTGTGGGTATATACTCTTGATGTATGTATGCTTTTAAGTAACACTAGGTCTGAAACAAGGCTTGTCAATGTGGAAAACTATTTCATTTACTTTTATGATATGGAAGAGCATGTGGAGGGCTGGAAATACCCCAGTTATCTGTGTAAACATAGAGGAGGGGGTATCTGGTGAAGGAAGGGAAGAAATGGCTTTCTGAAATGTTAATACAAAAACCATTTCAATCAGAGGTTTGGAGAAGGGGTGGGAATGGGGTAAGAACAATGCCTTTAAAAATGTGGGCACACTTTTAAAAACTGGAATTTCCTGACTTGTTAGGAATCCAGATAAACTTGCATAAAGGGCTGGTATAAGCTAGTCAGAACACCAGTTTGTAGTAAATCAGGAAACTTTTCAAAACACTGGAATGCTCCTCTATTCTCCCCATGGCTTATCTGATACCCCCACCTTGCCAATGTTTTCAACATAGCTCTTATCCTTCCAGTTGGAGTTGAAGGAGTGTGTATTTCTTAGCACAGAAAAAAACACAGCCTAGTAAATGAAATCCACAAACTGCAGCATAGCTAATTAACAAATACATTGATGCTAAAAACATTTTAATACTGATCCCTTTCCTTTCCTCATCAACCAAGAGAATAAATGTGAATCCACTTCCATTGAACAATTGTAAAACTGTACTAAACCTTTCTTCTCTGGCAACTCCTCAGTGCAGTGTTCCCCTGGCGGCACGTTCATTCCAACCCTCCTGTGTGCGAGATGAGTAAGCAGCATGCATGCTATGACATGACACAAGGATTGCAGGAAAACCTTTTGAAAGTGGCCTTCGTTTCACATGAACATTCAGTTGATTTAAGATAAAACATCCAAATTGCCCCTGCTATCTTTGCTACAGGGTGATTGTTCTTCTGCTGACATCTTGAGATGCCCCTGTGTGCTTCTGTTTTCAGCAAAACTCCTGAGTTTCACATGGAGCAAGGTGAAACTTCTCTCAAGGGGGGTAATTAAGGAAAACAAAGTAGAACACATGTTGGCATTTGTAAAAGTTGAATACAGTATATTGTGTCTCAGTTTACAAACCTGTTTCAGTGGGTTGGGGGCACCTCTAGGGCACATTGGGTGGGGAGCTATAGGGAGAGGGGAGAATAGCAGGAAATTACCTTCCCCCCAGTTCGGTTGATGGATTTCTTCTGTCCTCCCAAAATTTAGGTTGCAATATTTCAGTTTTAAGCGGGATTGATGGCTGTTGTAGTTAGATCTTACGATGTGAGTCATAGAATGGAGAAAAAGGAAAATAATGATAAAACCAAACAATATATTTGTTATAAAGAGGTGTATCCAGAGTTCCACTCAGGTGTTTAAATTAAAGACCACAAACTTTTGTTAATTGTGTTGATGTATGTCATTGCAAAAAAAGCATTGTAAACTTTTGGGCCTGATAACTTACCTGTTCCTCTGTGGATGCTGGGATCATAAATGAGCTCCTCTTGCCAGTGCTATGCCTCAGTTGCAATGCAATCCTGTGCATTATTGCTCAGAAATAACTGTTCCCAATGGGGAGCTGCTTCTAGGTAAGAGTGCAGAGGACTCTGGCCTTGAACAGCAAGTTAAAAGGAACAGTAGAATATTGGTAGTCACACTCTCCTAAAAAAAGTTATCAGGCCTGTTTGCTTTCCATCTTTTGCTGGCCATCTATGCTTTTTCGTTTCAGACAGGCCTTTGGACAGTGTTGATGCTATTCCTGACTCTGATTACTGTGTGTGTGGCTTTTTATTTAAGCTGCATTTTGTGTGTGTGTTTGTGTGTTTGTCTTATAAGCTGTTTCAGAAGGGCTGCAAGGGGAGAGATAAAAAATATAAAATAATGTCTTGGGTAAGGAAATTTGAGTTAGGAAAACAGGGCTCTTAATTTTTGTTTTGGCAGAGGTCTTGTTAATGTTGTTCATTTCATTCTCCCATGGCTTTGCAGCATTTGTGTGTTTCTTTCTCTGTTTTCTGTATTTTCCAGATGAAGATTGCTCACATACTGGCCTTTTAATATCCCATAACAAATGATTCTGCTAAGGAGCAATTACACTGGAACATTATAATTGATTTCTAAACCTCAATGGATCGATAGAATTGTGCTTTTTGCTACATTCTGTATTAAATTTTGTATTAAATTTTTGACCACAAACTATTATTAGAGGTATTTGTACTGGACTGATGTTCAGCATAACTAATTTTAAGCTAAATATCTGCAACATCATGTTCCCTTAAATACTTTGGGGGGAGTGAGTTAATGTGAAAATTGCCATCCTGGTTAGAATAATTGCTTTCATAGTTGAGCTGGAACACATATTTTCCCCAATTTAGTAGTAATGCTTCTCCTTCTTGCACAACACAGTCGTGTTGCAGTATAGTGTGGGCAGGGTTAAAGTTAGGGGAGGTTTAGAGTTAAGTCAGACAGATGTCTCAGCTACTTCCTTGATTTTGGGATAGATGGGGTGGGAAAGGTTGGAGGACATTCTTTGCTAAATGGTGTATCCCACGTTAAAAAGAGGCATTTTGACACTTATTTTTTGGGTTTGAATCTGTTAGGTGTGCAGCCTCACCTCTGTGCTTCTTCACAGTATACTTCTGGGTAAGATAGAAAACTGTATTTGAACTACTAGGGCATAGTTAATTAGAACTTACTAATGCTTCGTTATTTGTATGATCAATAAAGTCACACCAGAATAATTGTGGTGGTGCTGGTGGTTCATATTAAAACTGCTTACCATCTTCAGGCAGTGGTTGTTGTTGCAGCTTGGCATGGGGCCATGAGGAGAGCTGGGGGTGAGAATCAACTGCATGGCCAGCTGATGTCAGCAATGGTCTTGATGGCTGTGGGGAGCTGGCAAATGGACCAATTGGCACCCTGGTGGGGGCGCAGTGCCCCAGTGGCAGACCTGACAGTCCCAGTCTTCTGTTTGGTCCACCACCGGCCATAAAAGCTGGCTGCGCTGGGTGTGGGGCATTGTCAGTCAAGTTAACTCTCTTTATTCAGAGAAACACAACAGCTCAGGCCTAGTGAGCGCAGCAACTCTTTCCAGTAGATCTTGCCCCAATGAGGCAGTTACGAGAACTGAAGGTACCCGCTGGTGCCTGCTGCACTCCTCTGCATCCAGCCAGTCCATGACACAGAGTTTATCAATATAGCAATCGTTTTATGGCTTAAATATTTAATAAAGCTTTCACAATGTCTGTAGTTTAGAAAGAGGAAATAGATCCAAAATTAGTATGCATTTACTTTAAGTTATTTGATTATTCTGCGATAGTCTGACCATTTACTCTTCTGCAAATGACTGAACTGAGGTGGCAAGCATTATAAGGTCAGAATCTGACCTGTGGTTGTTGTTGAGAGTTAAATAAGAGAAGCCAATCAATACCTCAATGGGTCTTGAACCAACTTGCAAACACACTACATCATAACGCAGCATGAATGATAGTCTGGACATATTGAATGATGTGGACATTTCATGTAACTATTACATTAAACATCCACATTATCTGTTGTTGTTGTTTAGTTGTTTAGTCGTGTCCAACTCTTCATGACCCTATGGACCAAAGCACGCCAGGCACTCCTGTCTTCCACTGCCTCCCGCAGTTTGGTCAAACTCATGCTGGTAGCTTCGAGAACACTGTCCAACCATCTCGTCCTCTGTCATCCCCTTCTCCTTGTGCCCTCCATCTTTCCCAACATCAGGGTCTTTTCCAGGGAGTCTTCTCTTCTCATGAGGTGGCCAAAGTATTGGCACCTCAGCTTCAGGAGCTGACCTTCCAGTGAGCACTCAGGGCTGATTTCCTTAAGAATGGATAGGTTTTATCTTCTTGCAGTCCATGGGACTCTCAAGAGTCTCCTCCAGCACCAGAATTCAAAAGCATCAATTCTTCGGCAATCAGCCTTCTTCTACATGTATTTAGAAGCGAGCCCTTCTTGTAAGCTTCCCATCGATATCTGACTGGGCATTCTGAGAAATAGGATGTTGAACTAAATCAGATCCAACCTCCAGCAGGACTCTTGCTACATCCTTATTTGCACTGATTTGAATGGTTACTTAATTTCAGTAATAATTTATGTTCACAACCTTCAAGTTACCTGTTCGTGTCCTTCTTTCGGATTTGCGTAATTCTGTTAAAATGTCAACCTGCAGACACATTTTTCGTTTCCATATATAGCTAACATGTTCTATATCATAATTTTCCAAAGTTTCATTACTTGGCAACAGTTTTTTAAAAATTACATTTTACATGTTTTTTGTTTTGTTTTTATGCTGCAAACTGCCCTGAGAGCTACGGATGAAGGGTGGTATGCAACTTAACACACACACACACACACACACACACACACACACGATGACTCAGAATTTCTTTAATTTTCTTCTAGTGTTCAAATACCTTCTCCAAGAAAATAGAGACTAGGTCAATGGCACTTTATTTTATTCATAGTTTTACGTCGTCATTTGGTGAACTGACAATAAATTTTTAAGTTAGGAACAAAATCAGATGAGCTTGGGACAATGAAACTTGTAGTGGTTTGGAGTTACTCGTGCGTAAACTGTCCCCGTTTGGGAGCTTAACGGCCTGGGTTAAACCGTCTTGACTACACAGCCCATCTCCGTGTGGCTGTCTCAGTCGCTAGCAGAATCTGTCTGTGGGCGTTTCTTAAACCTTTGCCAGCATAAAAGCTGTTTGACACCCAATCGTCTCCGCCTCTCATTGTGCGGGAGTTTTCTGCGCAGGGAGGGCGTGGGTAGTGGAGGACCAGTGCTCTCTTCACTGACGTCCAGGGAAGAATCCCAGAGCCCTTTCCCCTCTTCCCCCATTTGCTCTCCTGGATCCTTGGTGTTACGCTGATTTCCTTCCCCCTCTATCAAGCTGCGTCTCCCCCTTGTGCTGGTACCTTCTCCTGCAGAATCGGAGAGCCTCTCCTTCTCCTGTTGCTCCGATGTCAGTTTCCTGACAGAAACCTATGTTGAATTAGCATGTTATTTTTGCTACAAAAGCCTGACCTTAGCATCTCCCCATGTTTTTTTCTTGAAATAATTATTAAGGTTTATGAAGAAAAATACAAAGATTATTGTCAAACATATTTTCTTTATCCAAACTGAAACATTAAAGGCAAAAAAGAGGGAGAGGAGGAGGAGGGAGGAAGGAAAATGAAGAAATATAGTAAAAGGAATAGAAGAATATTTAAGAGAGAGAAAGAGAAGTTAATAAGCTAAAGAACTTCAGAAGTTCTTTAGAATTTGATCTCCCTTTGGATCAGCTGTTATGAAGGGAGTGTGATCCTGCCTAGCACTGGGTTCCTGCTTCGTGTAGCACTTCAAAGGCTCCTGACAACCAGCTGGTTACTGGTTGCTTTCAGAGCTGGACAAAGCAGCTTGGTCAAGCCCCACCCTTACCTGTATGACATCAGGTGTCATGGGGGTGACCATGGCGTACACATGGTGGACTCATGCGCCAAATGGGGAAGTCTGGTGGGCCAAGATTGGCCTATGAGCCAAAGGAGGACCCTGATCTAGAGATACAGAAGTTCACCTTGGGAGCTGAAGGTCTCTCACCTTTCCTCAGGGGAACAGTACAGCCCTGTGAAAGGTTGAAGGCAGTCTTGAACACAAAATGAATTTTAACACAACTTAAAAGAACACCACAAACACAGGGAATAATGTCCCTATGGGAAATGTGATTATGTGGTTAAGGCTTGCCAGGTTCCACAAGGAGGGATTGGGAAGGAGCATGTGGTTAAGCAAATTACATGTGCACTGGCCATTTGAGTTGCTGAGGCTCACCTCTCTCTTAGAATCACTACCATTAAAAGTAGCAAAACATTTCTAAGTGGTTAGCAATGTACTTCCCATACCTTAGCCAGTCTTAGCATGAAGCTAGCTACATTCACAGCTTTATAATTTCTGGGTTGTGTAGTTATGTGAACAGCAAGAAAATGAAAGAGGGAAGTGTTCTCAAAGTTTATTGTAGTTTAAAGGTCCAAGACCTATTCTTTTCCTTCTTCAGGGGCACTTCTTTTCATTGGATCACTGCAAATATACATACTATTAATGCACACACACAAACACAAAATTGAGACTTCCTCCTTCAAGCATGTGAACAGCAACATTTACACAGCAACAATAGAGACATGGCTTCATATTTTTCATGGGCTGGTAAATGTTAAACACTTTGTTTGCAAGGTACACTAAAAGCTAGTACAAATATACCTAGATCAACTATCAAAAAATGTTTGATAACGTTTGGTGATTTGGGGACTTCCGGGTTGGCGCGATCTGGAAATGGCGGATTCCCTCCGAGCTGCGGAGGGAATCGGCTCAACTGAGGACGGGTCTTGCCGCGCCGGCGACGCGGGGACCCTTAAAAACCGCAGGCGCTGAAGCCTGCGGACTGAAGACTCGGTGGGCACCTTAAGCGCCCCCCGATTCACGAAGAGCCTTTTTAAAGGCTGCGGAGAGGATACGGAGGGTGGCGTGGTGCTGAGAGTCGATCGCTACCTCGGTTGAGCGAAGCCGCAAGCCATGACTGGAGAGCGCTGATTCCCTTCCTTGAAATTCGGACTGAAAAGAATAACCCGTGAGTAAAACGGAATTGGACTTTATGAATATTATCCCGTGAATTTGAGACGACCGGGGGGTGTGCTAAAAGGAAGTCCGCACCCCCCCTTCTTGCAGACGATCTAAAGCAACGATATAAGAACTAAGCTGGAGTGCCTACCCTTTGTGGGGTGAGTTGAAAAAGACATTAACTTCCAAGATTTGGCAAAAAGAAATTTTTGGAAGCTTTCTTTCTGCTGTAAACAACCCCCCCCCCTCCCGGGCCCGGGAGCGTCCTGCTTTTGAGCTTGTGGAAGAGGCGCGGAGTTTGACAGCTGTCAAAGCTGTCAAACGGACAGTTTAAGTGGAAAAATCGTTATTTAAGATCCCTCTGGATTAAAATGAGTTACAATTGAGTTAAAATTGTTGGAAACAAAGTAATAACAATAAGTTGGAGGATTGTTGGAGAAAGATTACCAAGTAACCAGATTCCCTCTAGGGGGAATTCTGTGAAATTACAATGGCTGTGGATGGAAAGTTACTAGTGGAAATCGAAAGAATGTTTCAGCTGGTGGGAATCTTACAAGAGCAGAGTCTGGCTATGAATAAACAACTTATGACCTTGACTTCTGGAACAAGCAGCTCTGCTGAATGTATTGAGGACCTGGATGAGAAAGAATCCACAGCTGAATTGGAAATGATATCTAAAGAAGTGGAAGAGACTAAACAAGAAAAAGAGAAAGTAAAGTTGGAAAGTACCAACCAGAAGCTGACATCTGTGGAATATAAACAAGGAGACTTTTGGACTACATCTACCACAAATCTGCGAAAGATGCAAAGGATGAAGGAGGAGGCCCCGGGAGTTTATGGAACACAGGAACTTAAAATAAAGAAATATGATGGGGACCTCCACTTTGACTTTGACTCTGAAGATGCAGACTTTGTGGAAATTTTCCAGCAGCTGTTTCTAAATGTCCTTGTGGGAAGAGAATATGGTTGGATGGTGACAGAATTTTTTCGAGATTCGATGACCGACATAAAGGATTACCAACAAGACCGGCGGAGAGGGACTGAAAGAGACTTGAAAGCCTCGGACGTGAGGAACCCAGGCTAAGAACTGATATTTTGGACATGTATTGGGAAGGGACGAAAACCGGGGATGGGATGGGAGGGAGGGAAGAATAGAATTGTAAAAACATTCAAGACCCTTGGGTTTAGTTAATATGACTTTTATTTAAGACAAATTGGGAAATCAATGGAAGAGAACTTGAGTCCAACTTAGAAAAAATTTATTTTTCTCTATAAAAGAGGTAATTTTAAGATGATTAAGAAGAGAAATACCAATTTGCTGACACAATTTTGGGAATTGGGATGCATGAAGGGGGGTGGGGGGAAGTCAGGGAACAAGGTTAGGAAAGTAGGATTTTCTGAAATTATACATGTTTTTGTCTCTTGTCTTTTTTGTGTGTATTTGTCTTTATAAAAGGTGAAAAAACCAATAAAAATTTCTATAAAAAAAAAAGATAACGTTTGGTGATTTGACCAAATATAAGGGTGTTGGTTTTTTTAACAGCAAATACTATCTTTGCAATGTTGCACATAATAAATGCATTTGCACCTAACTTTGCTAACTCCCTCCAAGTGAGTAAATATACCTTCAAAAACTCCCCTTTAATTAGTTTTGGAAATTTGCATATCTTTAATTTAAAAAAAGAATTTGTAAAATAAATCTCAATGCTACAAGTGTGACTTTAAATATTCCAAGTGTGTTGTTAGTGCATATATCCATTCAAAGTAGTACAGGATACAAAGGTAAATGATACATAAATTAATCAGTGTATGGAAGTAGATACCATGACTACGTAAAACAGTGAAATATCAAAATATCCATAATGAGTTTTTATGGTAATTAATTTTATTTATTTTTTTAAAATAGTTACATTTGCTTGAATTCAATCCTTCTGCTGTCTCTTGAGCTCCCTGAAAATATGCTTTGAATATTGGGGAACCCAAAGGTTCCCTACCACAGTTAATTCTTTCACATCTTTCCAATGAGGTGACACTGAACCTGTTGGTTCACTTGAACTGAACAGACATTTGAAGGATTGGGTGCTTGGAACATAATCTAGATCATGGGTCCAGGAATCAGCATGTTTTTACATGAGTAGAATGTGTCCTTTTATTTAAAATGCATCTCCGGGTTATTTGTGGGACCTGCCTGGTGTTTTTACATGAGTAGAATGTGTGCTTTCATTTAAAATGCACCTCTGGGTTATTTGTGGGGCATAGGAATTCGTTCATTCCTGCCCCCCCCTCAAAATATAGTCCGGCCCCCCACAAGGTCTGAGGGACAGTGGACCGGCCCCCTGCTGAAAAAGTTTGCTGACCCCTGATCTAGATCATGGAACAGTGTCAGATCTGGACATCTGGACCATGAAACCCCTGCTCTGATTTTACACACCTCAAAAGGAAATGAAGAATCAACCTGATGTGCATCAGAAAATGTTTTCTCACCCTTGGAAGTAAACTTTTCATTTCAGGCAGTCCCACAGTATCTCCAGGGGTTTCTCCTCCCTCCTTACCTTGTTTTTTCCCCCTCTTTGCTTCCTCCTAAAGGTATTGCTTGGTTCAGCAGGAAGTGGAACATCACTTTGGGGTAAAGAGATGAATAAATTAAAAATGTGAAGCTGCTGTACAGTTCATTGTTTTCCTGAACAGTAAAATAGTACAACAGAAGCAATGACTCACAATTGGCCTTACACTGATCAGGAAAAGAATGTGGCACTTTTCCAGTGGACTCAGTCAAAATGCAAACTGTAAACTACTTTGAGAGGTCAGCATAGAATTTTTGATGCCTTTTTGGAGAGGTATAGCCTTTGTTTTTTGATAACTGTGGCTTTTCCAGAAGCTTTTTCTGTGCAAGATGCTTGAGGTCACAAGCTTGTTTGCAGCAGTTTTAGATGAGAATCAATAAAGCTGCATGTCATGACTTTATCTCCGAGCTCATGAGAGGAGGGTTATGGTGTAGCAGGGATGGAATTGCACGCAGGATAACTTCAAGAGAAACTCTGCAATAAACTATTATACCAGCTGCCTGTGCTTTGAAACTGAAGAAAAAGCCTCCCTGCTCCATAACAGTATACTCACAACTTATGGACATTTAACTTGTGTGCATTCAGCTTTATGTGCCTGGCAAGCATTTTTAAAAAAATTAAAAAGGGAGAGGGCATCTGGGGAAAATACTTTGGCAATCCCACCCACCTTGCACCCAAAGTGTTTTGACTACAGTATATGCAATTTTGGCTTTATGCACTATCCCCAGAACATAACCCCTTCATAAATTGTGGGTCTACTGTACTTAAAAAACACAACCCTTTTACAGCAGTTTCATTGCAACATCCATGTGAGGGAAATGAAGTTTGAGCCCAGAGTTCATGCTGCCACTCGTGCTTTTTATACCACTCCCCACATACCCCTGAAGGAGAGAAACCACAAACGGGGTTTCTGGAGAACTGGACGCCAGCATGGGCACCCAGATCATATGTTACTTCCCCAAACACGACTGCTGCATCATGTATGATCCAAGATAAGAACAGCCATAAGGCAGATGAATACCATAAAGCCGTGGATTAGTTCTGACTCCACAGTACATGCCCACTGTGCTATGTTTTAAGTGCTAAATTTTGACTGGATTGTGTTATGGTTTGGTGAAATGAATGCCCCTTTATGTTCTGTAGATTGACTTACGTTGAAAATGGTGTTTTCAGTCATTAGATTTGTCTACAGGTTATAAAATGTAAGTGCTTGTATTTCATACATGTTCATTGTGTACATGCCAGAAGGACATTCTGTTGTGCTCAGACCACTACCAGAGTACAGGATTTCTTTAATTCAGAGTACCCTCCCAGAAAGTTGGTAGCCTGATCAGTGATTTTGCACATTTTCCAGTTCTGCTGTTGCCTCCTTCCAGTAATCTTCCACAGCATCCTGGGGCAATATAATTCTTTCATATATTTGCATCTGACGTGACTGGATCATTCAATCAATCCAGGTGTAGAGATGTAGCAGAGTTGCCTATCTTCAGAAGAGGCTGCCCATTGAGTCTCACAATATATTACTGCTCTGAGCTAGTTGCCTTCCAGTCAAGAGACAGGGAGCAGCCAAAAGGAAGGGCCGCTGCTGTACACCTGACCTCCTGGTAGCAGCACTGCTGCTGCTCTTTACTGAATGGGCTGAGATGCCAGGTTGGGTCTGTGACGGCTCATTGGCAGGAGTACCAGGTTGGCTGTACTGGTGCATCCGTGCAGTTCCCATCTCCACTGCCACCTTGCCCCTGTCACTCTCAGCAAGCAGCAGAGACACCACGGCTGGGGGGCCAGGTGCTTAGTGCCACCCCTCTCTGCTGACCACTCTGGCAGGAAGCTTATCCAGAGCCAGTGTGGTGCAGTGGTTAAAGTGTCTGAATAGTATTAGGGAGATCAGATCTGTATTAAGCTGTGAATCTCACTGAGTGACCTTGGGCATTTCACTATTTCTCAGCCTGGGCTACCCTACAAGGTTGTTGTGAAGATACAATTAGGAGGCATGAATAATGTATGCTGCCTTGAGTTCCCCTGAGAAGAGGCAGATGCCTTGGTTATCTGAAATTTGAAAAAAACATTTTCATTACCCAGCTACAGTAGAGCTGGCAATATCAGTTTTTTAACCTCTGCTTTAATAATTTGAAATTACTACTACTCACATTGCATGACTTTCTCCTGCTCATTTTGATGCTGGTTCTCCCAGCAGAATGGCAGTGCTTATCATTCTGCAAGTTTAAGAATTTAATGTTGCCTGATGTACCAACTAATAACTGTAGCACAGCAGTACTTGTGCAGATGCGCTTATTGTTACAGAAAGGCAAAGAGGAAGGAAATGTGTTAACGTTCTGTTATGTTCCCTCATATAGATCGAAAGAACTGTGAATCAGCATTCTGTATTTGCATACACCATATTTCTTGGCTTGGACTCTAGCTTGGACTCTATGAATGCCTAGGCTAAAGCACTTAAGAATCACTGCATTATGTTTTAGTTGTAAGAGAAGGTAGGAAGTCATTGCACATAAATGAGAAAAGAGCAGTTCTCGATTATGATAATCCAATGCTAGCTACGTTGATAGTTGTGTGTTTTAAACTAATCACTGGCATCTATCTCACAGGAATAGTCTCACTAACAATACTCTGTGCACTCTCCTGTTAAGTAGATCCATGTCATTCAGAGTATTGAGAAGAGTTACAGGCTTATACCTTGTTCTGAAGGTTGCTCCCATGCTGTGTTTGTCCACGTTATAATTCTTCTATTGCAGAAATGAGTGAGTGTCATGGTTTTAAGGGGAAATAGGATTTTATCTAAAACTGTTCTTCAAGGCAAAATCAGTAAATATTTCAGCAGAATATGCAATTCAGTCACAATAATAAAAATGGTGATTGTGATATACTCCACATAATGTCGCTTAAGCCTTCTCTTGCCACAGCTTTGTACAGCTAAGTATATGCTTTAGCTGTATGATTAAAATAAAATGTGTGTTTCTGGGTTATATTATTGGTCCATCCATCTAAGCCCTATTTAGATGTTCTGATACCTCATATTAGTGGGCTAGTTCCCCTCTCCCTCAAAAAAATAAAAATAAAATGCTGTACCATCCACAAATTGGAGCATTCATTTCTGAAGTATGGAATCTTTTCTAAATGTATAGGCTCCTTGTGCTGTTTAGGACCCAGCTCTGCTTTGCATTGCAGACATCTGCCTGTAACTTGGAGAGAGTGATGAGAACAGTGACAGAGAGCTGAGCTAGCAACTTGCTGCCACTCTTCTTCATGTGATTCTAATTGCATAGGATAACTGGAACACTCAAATAGGGCTATAGCCCTACAAACTTTAGACAAAATCTCCAAGAAGTTAAACAAGGGTTGGTTATACAAATGGGACCTGTAACACATGTTGCAGTATGGGATGTTTAAAGTGCCCACTGGCCAGCTGTGTCCTTTCGCAGGATACTCCATTCTGTTTTTGTCATCCTGGTTTTTGGTCCCCACCCCACAACAGTCAGCCATCATCCCACACCAACTGAGGATGCTCAGTACTCATTTGGCTAGTTTGTCGTTCTTTTCACCCTCTTCTGGCTACATAAAGATGAAGATGAGATCAGCATTACTGTATATCATGGCACTGTCAGAGTAATATGTGAATCTGTCTCGTCCTGCTTCTGTCCGATTGCACCTTTACCCACATCCTGTAGCAAATTTCCTCCACAGCCTCTTATGGTTTTCAAATGGAGCAATAAAGAGGCTTGAGTATATCTGCTAGAAAAGAAGTGTGGTTAGATCTCCTGATGTTGTTTTGTCCCCCTCTTGGAAAAAGATAACATTTCTGATATTTTCACTTTGCTTGCAACCCATATGTATCCTACAGCAATGACTTTAGAAGTACTCAGGAAACTGTAACTTGAGTGCAAAAGGGTGCAACTCTCACTCAAAGACTTTGTACTGATAACTATGTGGAATTAATTTTTGGGGGGTGGGGGGCACCTATGGCCCTTTAGATATTGTTGGAGTCTGATTCTCGTCAGCCCCAGCCAGCGTGGCCCAGGAGTCAGTTGTGCTGGGAGTTGCCCAACAACAGCTGGAAGGCCACAAATTTCCCATGCCTGGTGTAGTACAGTTTACTAAAACTTCTTAACAGCTATTTGCTTCATTACTAGCAGTGAGGTTGATACCTGGACTTTAGGATTTTATCTGGATCAGTGGGCCTAGGCTGTTTCTTTATTGACTTGAGGATACAGTGTGGTGGAGCATTCCCCCATTATGGGGTGTCATAACCTGAAAGGACCCTGGCAGAAAAATTCTATGCAATTTTCGGGTAAAATAATCCTCCTGGGCAACTGCAGTCTCGCCATCTGACCTGATAAAAGCAGCTTGGCCTACTCATCTCTCATCTTCCATATATATATATATATATATATATATATATATATATGCAGGTTTTGGTGTCTTCGGGTGTCTTCCCGTGTAAGAGTTGGGGTGTCTAGGCGACGTTTCGACGAGGTCTCACTCGTCATCTTCAGGCTGGTGCTTTCGGCTTCTTGTTACTGGAACAGAGCAGGATCTCAGTGTTTGAGTTCCTATAAATACTGTTGAGGGGGTGTGGTGTATAGCCTCCAACGTTCTGGGCAGAGAGGAAGTTCCCAGGTTAGTGTGCCTTTTCTTCTTTTGTTCATTAATTACTTGAGGGATATCTTGAGAGATTTCTTGAGTGATATTCTGAGTACCATTTAGGAGGGTCATTAGGTGTGGATTAGTTGCTAAAGCTTTCGTGTCTTGACCTCTTGAGCTTGTGAAGAGTTTTTCTGAGAAGATGGCTGTACTGCACTTAGTTGTGCTCTGGCTTGGCACAACTAAGTGCAGTACAGCCATCTTCTCAGAAAAACTCTTCACAAGCTCAAGAGGTCAAGACACGAAAGCTTTAGCAACTAATCCACACCTAATGACCCTCCTAAATGGTACTCAGAATATCACTCAAGAAATCTCTCAAGATATCCCTCAAGTAATTAATGAACAAAAGAAGAAAAGGCACACTAACCTGGGAACTTCCTCTCTGCCCAGAACGTTGGAGGCTATACACCACACCCCCTCAACAGTATTTATAGGAACTCAAACACTGAGATCCTGCTCTGTTCCAGTAACAAGAAGCCGAAAGCACCAGCCTGAAGATGACGAGTGAGACCTCGTCGAAACGTCGCCTAGACACCCCAACTCTTACACGGGAAGACACCCGAAGACACCAAAACCTGCATTCCTGTACCCGTGAAAATCTACGAAAGCAATATATATATATATATATATATATATATATATATATATATATATATATATGGAAGATGAGAGATGAGTAGGCCAATATATATATATATATATATATATATATATATATATATATATATATATATATATATATATATATATATATATATGGTTTATATATATATAAGGTTTCAGACGTGCAAATCAGCAGGTGAAGGTTTTTAAGGCATGGAACTAAACATTTCCACCTGCTAACTGCTGCATGCTGCAGACCTGGCTAGTGGTTAAAGGGCAGCTACAGGAGCTGTTTCTAAGGTTGTCAGCTCAAATTGGGAATAAGCTGTATCACTGAAGCTGCTATCTCATTATGGTACTATCAGTCTTCTAACAGCAGAATCTGCCATGTGATTGTGTGAGGTCAGTGTCTGCCACTTTGTTGTTGTTTTTTTGACATGATACAGAATTGAGATGGTTAGAGTGCAGAAGCAGACTGTTTGATAAACAGCTATTATGAGTGATGGCCCTGCTAGCCAGCCAAATTCTGCTATTAAACAAAATTTCCTCATTCTCTTCGAGATAAAAAATGGTAAAATGCTTGGAGCATGAAGTGGTGATGTACAATAATCCATTCATTGTTTTAGTCATAGTCACCAGTCATAGTAGAAAGGCAACTCTGAATGTATGCATTTTGAATATAGTGGTCTCAGTGAGTCACCTTTGGTACTATGATCCTGAAAATACTCAGGACAGAGATTTCAGTAGTCTATGGCCAGGCTTCAGTAGAGCAAAAAACATAAAAACAAAAAAACCACTGCAGTTTCCTGCGTATATGTTACATCTTGTCAAATTAGTTTGTAAAAATGCCAAAGCAAATAGTGGAAAGAAAGCGTCAGGGTGAGAGTAGTTTGACTGCTAAAAATGTGTTGTGCAGGGCCAGAGTTAAAAAAATGCCATCTTCCATTATGAAGTGAAAGTTAACCATTGGGATTCTTTTATATTTTGTTTCCAGGTCATTAGCTCACAATCATAAATATGCCCAAAGTGTTCTTTTACATCCCTGAGAGCAAGACATGTCCTTAAAACTGAAGATTATCAGGTGTTTGACATCAGCATCCAAATGTCAGGATGTGGAATTAGACATGGTTAAAAAAGAAGAAGAAAAAGTCTGAACTCAAGTTAAAAGAAGTGGCCTGTGTCTGTTTAGCATCACTCTGGTTCTGTAGTTGGTGGCTGGGGGGGAGGGAGAGGAGAGGAAATATCTGGCTGATCTTTGTGTCTCTTCTGGCTGTTAATGACATCCTTCTCTCCAGTGTGTTTATCCAGTTCACTTCTGCCTCCCCCCCACCCATTGCTCTGTATATGTTTGCACCTCCACCGCCTACTGTTCTCTTTGTGTCTGGCCTAATAGTCCTTTCATCTCTAGTTGTTTCCTTCCCTTTTATTTCCCATATCCATCTTCTTCCTCATTTTGATTTGAACAGCTCAGGGCCACAATACCTCAAGGAACACCTCTTCCCATCTGAACCTACCCAGACCCTGAGATCATCCTCTGAGGCCTTCTTCGTGTGCCTCCTCAAGAGGTCAGGAGGGTGGCAACACGAGAATAGGCCTTCTCTGCAGGCTCCCTGTCTGTGGAATGCTCTCCCCAGGGAAGTTCACCTGGTGGCTTCACTATACACCTTTAGGCACCAGGCAAAACATTCCTTTTTAACCAGGCCTTTGCCTGACTTGATCTACATCCTATACCCTTTTTAAAATGCTGGCTCTTTTTTTTTGGGGGGGGGGAGGTTATTGGGTTGTTGTTGTTGTTTTGATTTTTATGTATTTGATATTTTATGTGAACTGCCCTGAGACCTTCAGGTATAGGGCAGTACAGAAATAACATACGTACGTACATACATACATACATACATACATACATACATACTTTTGCTCCTCTCTCTTGTATCTGCCCAAATGCATTATCATGTTCCTCATTTATCCCATTATCCCAGACTATTTATTTTTCCTTTCCATGTTTTTCTACCCCTTATTTCCTTGACTTTGTTCAACTGAAGCTTAACCCAGATAAGGCTGAGGAAGTGTTAGTTGGTACCGGATAGATGGGATTAATCTGCCCTGGATGGGATTATTATCCCTCTGAAAGAGCAGGTATGTACATAGCTTGGGAAAACATCTGGCTCCTGTGCTTTCACGTGAGGTTCAAGTGGTTTCAGTGGGACTGAGTGTCTTCTGCCAGCTTTGACTGGTGCCCCAGCTGGACAGGGATAGCCTAGCTTCCATTGCTAAGGCTCTGGTAACCTCTAGGTTGGATTACTGCATTGTATGTGGGGCTTTAAAGATGGTTCAGAAACAGCAGCTTGTGCAGAATTCAGCAGCCAGATTGTTGACCAAGGCAAGACGATCCAAAGATATAACACCAATTATGGTATGACTGCACTGGCTACAAATTATGTTTCTGGCCTCAATTTAAAGTGCCAGTTTTGACCTGAAATGCCTTAAGTTGCTCAGGACCCCAGTATCTCAAGGACTGCCTCTTCCCATGTGAACGAACCCAGATCTTTAAATTGTCGTCTGAGGTGTTTTCTTTGTGTCCCTTCCTCAGGAGGGCAGGAGGAAGGCCACATGAGAACAGACCTTTTCAAGTGTTGGCTCCCCACTTGTGGAATGCTCTCCCTGGTGCCATCTTTATTTCTTAGGCGCCAAGCAAAAGCTTTCCTTTTCACTTAATTTGAAGGGTTTCATACATTTGTTGCCTCTTTTAGTGCGGTGGGATATGTATGACCTGTCATCTGCACAGATGTGCTTTTTAGGCATTTACTGGTTGTGTGTGTGTTATAACTGGTTTTAATGTTTATACTATTTTTGTAAGCCACTTTGCATCACTTTTGTGAGGAAAAGCAACTAAAAAATTAATGATAACGTTCCTGTGACTCTTGTGCAAAGAAAAACAGAGTGCTGGTAAATAAATGTTAATACATACCGGTTTTAAAACTGTCAACTGCCATTGGCATGCAAAATCTAGGCTTGATGGATAGAAAGTTGGAATGTTAGCATAGAGGTTGTGCTGAGGCAAAGCCTGCAGCAACAAATCCACAAATACCATAGCCAACTGTCACCCTGTCCACCCACATTCATTTGGTTTAAAATCTTTGGTCAAGCAGTAAACTGTGTTTGTCTGCAGCTGTCCCATACGCACAGGGATCAAACTGGCTACCTTAGTATTTTCAGCACCATGTTCTAACCAATGGAGCTATCCAGGCAACATTATTAGTTATAGTGTGGCATGCTGCTGCCTCTTTTGTATTCTATGCAGTTTTGTTGTTTTAAGCAAGTGATACAATCTTCTATTCGCACAACTTTCATTTCAAACATGACTCCAGTTTGCAGGCTTGTTGCTGTGGGAAATGTGTCTGCAAAAGTCCTGCAGATTGCTGACGAATAGCATACTTGGGAGAGTGTGGATTTGAGAGCACAGAGCCAGTAGTGGACGTCTAGCAGGAAGAATGTGTATATAGATGTGCCCACGTAATCAGACCCTTTAAAAAAAACAAAAACAGACTGGTTCACACATATATGTGCCTCACTTGGTTTTCAATATTCCATTGAAGAGGATTCTGCTTGAAGTAATGAAACTTCCGCCTCAGTCATACATGCAAGTTATTACATGAGCTGCAGTTCAACAGTCTAGTTGAGCTGAGTTTAATATTTATTTATATGTAGCAAAATGAGAGCAGTTTAGAAGAAATAGAATTCAAATCAAATAATAACAAAACAGCAGGTGTGTGTGTGTAAACTGGCTCAAAGCTTATTTAAGCATTCTAAGATGGAATTTGACTTTTCCATAGCAACCTCTTAAATTCCCTGTGCACTCTGTCTTACTATAGTATGGGGGCGGGGGTTGTGTTAAAACAAACGATGAATTAAGTTTAAAGCAGTTCATTTTCCTTGTGGCTATGTAAACTGTGAAACCCCAACATAAGAACGTAAGTCCCACTGGACCACACCAAAGCCCTGCCTAGTGCAGTATCCTGTTATCTACAGTAGCAAAGCAGATCCTTATGGGAAGCCTGGCCCACAAAAGCAGGACATGAGCACAGTGGCCCTTTCCTGCTGCTCATGCTGCATCTGATCCTGAAAGTGATTATATTTAGCTGGTTCACATAAAACACTAAACCAAACCATAGTTGATTCCCAGGAAGGAGATCACAACCGCTGTGGTTCTCCCCCGATCATCCTTCTGCTTTGCTGCTGTAAGCCAAGGCATGCTTTGGCTTAGCATGTTGTCCAACCTGGTCTTATAGTTTGCCTCCATGACAAATCATGAGCTATAAACTGAAGATCAAACCTTGCTTATAGCTTTTGTTTTTGTCTGGAGCAAGAAGCACCATGAATCCAACTAGGATGACATTCTAAGTTGAATCATGGTTTTGCTCACAGTAGTGCAGCAACAGCAGCAGCAGCACCCAAGGAAAACTAAATCAGCCACAATGTTCCTTTAAGACATAGCTTGGCTTAGTGAGACCCCCGGCTGAAACAGTTTAGAAAAACATTTATAGGATTGTTATGGAAAACATGAAATATTAGATTTGTGTCAGATATTGGAAGTATTGGACAACGGAAGTAATAGTTACAGATAGGTAGCCGTGTTGGTCTGCCATAGTCAAAATAAAAAAAAAATTCTTCTTCCAGTAGCACCTTAAAGACCAACTGAGTTAGTTCTAGGTATCTGAAGAAGTGTGCATGCACACGAAAGCTCATACCTAGAACTAACTCAGTTGGTCTTTAAGGTGCTACTGGAAGAAAAAAAAAAATTATTTTAACGGAAGTAATAGTAATTGTAGAAAACCATATGTAATAATCTCATTCATATTTTTAAAACTTCTAGCACTAGTTTGCTATTCTTAGAATTATTTAATTCTAAATAGGTTTCCTAGGGTAGTTATAAAGTGGAATGTCAGTCATTTTAGAGCAACTTTTAAAGGATCTGGTGATAGAAAAATGAAATAAAGTAACTGCAGTCACAGGAAAGCCTGTGTGTGTGTGTGTGTGTGTGAGAGAGAGAGAGAGAGAGAGAGAGAGAGAGAGAATGTGTGTGTTAGGAAAAGAAATTTGCTGTCACTTAATATGAGAAAATTGAGTTTTGATTCTTACAATTGAGACTACAAGTGAGCCATTAAGTGCACTATTTATTTCTTAAATCGACTGACTCTCCCTCCATCACATGGTTAAAACACAAGTTTGTCCATCATGTGATCCCAGTTGCTTCTCTTAAAATAGATCACAATAGTTCATCTGGCATCTGAGTAGCTTCATCTGTGAAAATTGGGCTATTAAAAGACATGTTTAAATGATCTGAGTGTTAAAATAAACTGTTTAGACTGTGTCTAATAGCAGAATCTTTGTCATGAGCGCTAGTAGGATATCTTGGACACATTCCAAGTTCCAGGATTTGATCTGTAGGAGTCTTCCAGATGTACATATTTTGCTCTTGGAGTAAGACTTTATTCAAAGTTCATTAGCTTATTCTCTCAACAAATATTGTCTAGGAGTAGACATGCATAAAGCTTTGTGCTAATCCATATGCATGTGATTAGCTGGATTTTAAAAAAACAACAAATAAAGCAGTATTCCACTTAGCTATTGCAAGATCTAAACTGTCTTTTGGAGGGCCAGATCATGTTTCTTTAGTATATTCCTCAGAATTGCTCTATCTTTCTTCCAGTGGAGTAGTGTGTCAGAATTAGCCCACTTGTGTAACTTTCCAAGATAAGGATGGCTCTCATGATGGACTTTAGTTTTGTCTCTGCAGATATTGTGCCCACAGCTGCTGTGTTGAGAAACATGGGCTAAAGCTTTTGTGGATTTAGGAAAACCAATTGAGGGAGCATAATAGAAGTTTATAAAATAATGTTGTGATGTGATGAATAGAAATAATCCCCTCACCCCCCCCCCCAAAAAAAAATAATTCCTGAATTGTTTGGCACTAGATTCAGGACAGACAAGGTGTTTCTTTATACAGTGCAGCTTTTTGTGGCGTTGCACATGTGTCCTATGGGGGGGTATGTCAGCACAGGCATGGAAATCTGACACTTAAGAGAAAGAACCACAACCCTATATTCCACTCAAAACAAACAAATTGTCCTTACCAACCAAAGTGCACATTTAGTGTTCAAATATGTACATTCAAGGCGCAATCCAAGATCCTGCTAACTACCTTTTTTGCTTTTTGGAGCAACAGGGCCACCGCTACATCCGCAGCCCTGCTGCTCATAGTGGTAGAAGTGGAGAGGGCAGGATGATAGAGCCTAATGGTGGCAGCGCTATGCCCACACCAGCTCCATGCTGGAGCACCAGCCAGCCAGATGCCATCATGTAACAGCAGTGAGACCGGCTCAGGATATACTCAATCCAGGATTGGCTCAGCCATTCCACAGCCCTCAGAATATCCCATTTCAGGACTTTCTAATGGCTCCCACCAGCATGTTTGGTAGGCAGAAGGGAGAGTCTGGCTTCTGGCACAGATAAGCCTCCGCTTAATCAGTCCCCCAGCCCGATTTAAGGGAAGCTTTCATTGCTCAGCCTCTTCTCATCTCATGATAAACTGCTTTGCCCAGTAGCTACCACCCTTGCTTCTTGAAAATTCTGGGTATTTTGCCTAGAAATAAATGATCTTTCTCTGTGTTCTTCAGGTGTACTCCATCCTTTTTTCTTTTCTTTTTTTTTAGGGTCTGTAATTAGCTTCCCATATTGGTTTCAGGATTCCTTTAGGTGATTATATTTCAAGTAAGCAATATAGGGTACCATTCACTGAAATAGTAATACCAACATCAGTACTTAAATATAAAAAATATACCCTCCTAAGTAGTATAAAGGTTTTAGTTCTTTTAATTGTTACACAAGGAAATTAATCAGCATTTTAATACAGGAAGTATATGTAGTGGGAAACTTTAGTTATTTCCCCCTCACACAGTGCTTTAAAATGCTTTCACATTCAATGGATTGCATCAGATGGTCTGAAGGTACTAACATCTACTCCTTTTCTTCCAGTGGCAACAGATGTCTTCAATTCCAAAGGTTTGGCCATCCAGGCCCAGAAGAAAATCCTTGGCAAAATGGCATCTAAATCCATAGCAAATGCTTTGATAGATGACACTAGCAGTGATGTGTTGGATGAACTTTACAGAGTGACAAGGCAATACACACAAAGCAAAAAGGAAGCGGAGAAGATCATTAAAAATCTCATAAAGACTGTAATCAAGTTAGCAATCCTCTACCGGAATAACCAGTTTAATGAAGAAGAGATCATCCTTATGGAGAAATTCAAGAAGAAAGTTCACCAGTTGGCCAAAACTGTGGTGAGCTTCCATCAAGTGGATTATACCTTTGACAGAAAGTTTTTGTCAAAACTCTTGAATGAATGCAGAGACCTGCTTCATGAAATCATTCAGCGTCACCTAACTGCGAAATCTCATGGACGAGTCAACCACGTGTTTGATCACTTCTCAGATTGTGAATTTTTGGCTGCCTTGTACAATCCATTTGGATCTTACAAGTCTCACCTTCAGAGACTCTGTGATGGTGTCAACAAAATGTTAGATGAAGGGAATATATAAGTTACTGCATCGGTGGTGTATATTCATAGGCTGAGGACTACTGATGGTCTGGATTCAATGAAGGAGGGCTAGAAAAACTGTGTGTGGTAATGGCAAAATTGAATACCAAAACCAATGCTAAATATTTAGAAATTTCTTCATCAAATTGACCCATTTATTTGGAGTCATCTATTGCTATTCTTTCTTTTTGCAGTACTTTGCTTTAAAACGTGGAGCAATAAAGCCATGAAACGGGATTACTCGTGAAACAGAGCTTTTGTAAAATAGACAGGAAAAGTGCACAACAAGATAATCAGAATCAAAATGCATATTTCTACATGTAGAAGAGTATTTATAATCCTACAAAGGATCAATATTTTTTTATATACACAAATCATGACTATGGCACATATATGATAACTGGAGTTAGATTTAATAGAACCTATGCTACTTAATCTAGATCCATATATGCTATACATAAATGCTTAGGTCACATGGTCTTAGTTATACTGTTAAAATAGTTCTGCTTCGTAGGGCTGGTTCTCATATAAGACAGTAAGAGACCACACAATTGCCTTTGAAATGTGCAGGGCTGCCGCCAGATGCATCTGGAAATACTTCATTGGCATAAACTGACATCTGTACATGGTAGTCCCTGTTCCCATAATGATAGTAGTAGTTCATCAAGCTGTTGTCCTGTGGTTACTGCATCTGCATATGCTTCACATGTATTGGCATGGTTTCACATAACATACTTCCATGGAAGACCAGTACATCCCACCTCTAAACCTCGTGGCATGTACTCTCGAGGGAATTCACAAAGGCTGTTTCCATATGACCCTACCCTTAATCATATCATTAAAGGCTTTGGATTGTTAATCTATAGTACCATAATTTTGTGTGCTTTATCAGCTGAATGGTCTGGATTTGATTGATGTATTGCTATTCTTAGTTGGCTACAGTAATAAAGTGTGGCCAGGAAAACTATACATTAGTAGTGTGTGGTTAAATGAAGCACCCATATACATTTTGCCATTCTGCTAACAATACCCTCACACAAACCAAAAATTAGCTTAATCCAAAATTACTGTCATCGCTAAGGGGCTTGCTTTTAAATAGAAATTGTCCTAAATACTCCAATCCCACAGTGGGCACATGGAGTTCAGTCTACAAATGCCTTTTCTCATTTCTGTAGAAGAAGGTAGTTCCAGATCAAGTTCCTGAATAAAATGAGGCACCCTGCATGCACAAGTCAACATTTTGTGTATGTGAGCACATGAGAATCTATAGCGTGGGGTGACAAAATACAGTAACTATTTTATATATATATAAAAATGGGTGGTATTGTGAATATGCAAACCATAAGTACCAGCACCAAATTCTGAACGATATTGTGTACATAGCCTCTGAAACAGAAGTCACTGTGTAGAACCTAGAATAAATGTATAGCAAATATGGTGAAATGCATCTTATAACTGGAGCAGCTTTAAAAAACAATATTGAGGTGAAAATAGGACTATCCAAAGGAATTTGCTGAAAATGTAGTTTTTTTGTATGTCACACAAGTCTTTGCTGATTGCCAAGTTTTAAAAAGAATTGTTACTAAAAGAATATATTCATTATAAATGCTGTGCCTGGTTTTCTATGGCATAACGAATCAAAAAATGGATATGCACTACTTAATTAAATCCAAGCCATGTTTTGTTACTTCTTGACAAGTCTCTAATAATTTTTGTATATGCCATTTCAATTATGGGTAGTTGCTTTTCCTAAGGTATTGCAAAATATATGTTTTATTGCTGCGGGAAGAAACTTGATTTCCCTTAAGTTTTACCACTCATTAGCAGAGTTTGAGATCATTCTATTAAGACTTATTTAGCTGCCCTTAACACCACTACATTTAGATTGAGATGGGTATAATTCAAAGCATGGAGAATGCCTAAGAAAATAGATACAGTGGTACCTCTGGATGCAAACGGGATCCGTTCTGGAGCCCCGTTCGCATCCTGAAGCGAACGGAACCCGTGCCTGCGTGTACGCGGCTCACGATTTGCCGCTTCCGCGCATGACGCCATTTTGAGCGTTTGCACATGCTGCGAAACCCAGAAGTAACGCGTTCTGTTACGTCCGGGTCGCCGCGGAGCACAACCCAAAAACGCTCAACCTGAAGCATATTCAACCCAAGGTACGACTGTACTATAAATATGAGTGCTATCAAACCCTGGATAATGTATAATACTTCTGTTATACAGGTGGCACATAATATTCTAAGGCTGCAATCCTGTACATACCTTAACTAGGGGTGACCCATTTAACTCAGTGGGACTTATTTTTGAGCAAACATGTTTCTCAATGTGTTATAATTGCATTTTAGCTGGCAAAATGTCATATTGGAATATCAGAAGTGGTACAGAGTGGCTATACGAAGCATCATCTAGTGGAAAAAGAAATCTGTGGAATAAATTACTGAACATTTCTACATTTGTCTACCTATTGCTCTTGATTCTTTATTTATGTACACCAACTATTTCTAAGGCTGTTTTCTCCCCTCCTTGCAAGAATATAATGAATCAGTGTCCTATAACATTCATCACTTTTTAATTTTTTAAAATACTGTAATCATTACATGATAGGCAAAAGGGGTGTGCACACACAAAGAAAGATGGAAGCATAAGTGTTTTCTCCCATAGCAGAAAAACTGCCCACCACATTGGCTTTTATCATCCCTCCTTAATAAAAGAAGCAGCCTCAGGAAGTGTATGTTGAACATAGGACAACTAGCTAATGGACATGAATTAACAGCAAACTGTATGGCAGTTGGTACCTCTGTTTCAGCTGATGGGAAATAAATCTCATAGGCCAATAAAATGGTGGCCAAAGCAATCAAAAGTGCAAAAAAGGGAGATGACAGTTGCTGCAGAGCTCCTCAAAGAAATAACAAAATAAAACTCATCTGTAAAGTGGCAGGCTGCCTTCAAAAATTGCTGAATTAAAGCATAAAATTAATAATTAAAATGCACTACTATGGTACCATTGGATATGGGGATGAAAAAGTGTTTTAAATATGCACTCAAGGAATTTTCTATTAAAACTGGATGGTCAGGGAAATTGTGGGTTCTATAGGAATGTGAGGGTGAAGAACGGGGACAGTATAGGATTCCAGGCTGGAGGGTTGAGCTCCTGAACTATCTGACTACCTGCATTAGATATAAACGGCACTCATCACAGTTTAGCCCCCAAACCAAGGGCAAACTCATTCTCCAGAGATACAAATAAAACTCTTGAAAAAAATTCAGTGAAAGGCAAACTGATGAAAGCTATCGGGACTAATAGTGAAAATAAATTTGAAAGGAAACCAGTGGTAAAGCTTCAACACCTGAGTGATGAAACAGATGCTGAATGGCTCTTAGTTCAACCAGAGGAAGGTTACAAGTGACTAAAATACTGTACACTATTGCTGCGCTTCCAGTTCTGTCTGGTTCACATTGATAGAATGCCTCTCTTTGCTACCACCAAAAAGCCACTCACAAATCCTGATACTGCTGAATATAAACATTTATAGAAATAAAGGTGAGCTAGAGGAAGCAGTGGCTGGAAAATGGAAGACAATACCATCTAAGGAAGTGGCTATCGAGCAAGATGTGGATGTTCCAAGATCAATGCGCCAGTGAGATCTGGTTCAGTCTCCACCTAAAAACCATTACTGTCAAAAACCACAGGGGCTATGATATCTTGTCAGTGGAAAGAGCATTGCTTGATTTATTATTCTTACCAGGTCATTACATGGATGGCCATCTTGAGCAATAACATAAATAACATAGTATGTAAAATGGAGATGGGAAGAGGGAAAAAAGTGAGGGATAAAGAAGGGAAATATGGAAATGAAAACAGGAAAACAAAACAATTTGGAATAATGTTGAGTTACTGGAAGAGGGGAGGGAAAAGAAATACACCAACACTTGCTAGGCACAAAACACTATGCTCATGGCAAATTTTAAAATGGAGTATCCTTTATTGCTAAGTGCTATTGACTGGAATAAGCTCAAAATGGAGGAGAAGCCAGTATCATTTTCTGTTAGTGTCAGCAAGAACACAGTAATTTCCCCCCGTTTCTTCTGTTTGCTTTTTTCATCACTAGTATAGATTTGGTATTCCCTCACAAGATGTGAATAGAAACCATGTATTGATTACTGCATTATATTTTGCCACAGGGAAAAAAATTGTCCTTAAATTCTGCATTCAGTGTAAGTTATTTCTCCCTGTGTGTCCCCACATGAGCACTTTAATACTTTTATCTTTAGGTCTTCTGAATTTCAATTGAAAAACAGAATAACAACTGAACTCATTAGAATAAAGAATAATTTTTAGCCATATGTTCAGCAGCCTGATTCCACTTCATTTCACATATGTACTCAACTACTTCCATCAGTTACATATTAAAAGATGAGGCTTTTCTACAGGTCAGACCCAATGGATCCAACTAGTGGAGAACTAAACTGCTGTCAATATTTATCTGAGCAACTGTCAATATTTATCTGGAATTGTCATATTCTGTCTGAATATGGAAACTCCATCTCTGAATAGCAACTACAAATACAGCACAGTGACTTCATCCAATGTTCTCTCCTCTCACCAATAATTATGTTGGTAGTTTTAACATACTGGATAAATTCTACAGATTAATTCGCTCAATGACTAAATGATCCACATTCGTCCCCCTATGGCTGTAAATTTCTACCATTTTAAGTTAAGCTGCAGTCCTGAGAGTAAGCCCCATTGAATTTGATGGAACTTACATCTGAGTAGACATATATAGAAGCAGATTGCTAAGAGTTCTCTATAATTCAGACTACTGTTTTGTATCTCTAATAGTAGCAAGCCACATACAGAACTTGTTGTAACAATTGTTTGTTACATTATTTGTGGCCAACCTAACTAGTGAAACCAGTACATTAGCACAATGAGACACTGGTGCCTTGGGCACAACCTAACTAGTGGAATCAGTAGCTTGCCAGACCTGGTGCCTTAGGCACAACTAGTTCAACAAATGCATGCATTACAAATGCAAAGCTTGGTTCTTGCAAGAAAACAAGGCAGCAGACCTCTCCTATGAAAGTGGAAAGTTAAGTGCTTCTCAAATGTTTACCTTTGCCAATTTGTTCTTTAGAACTTCCCACCGTGTGTTGCACAATATGCAGTTGCTTGCCATCAAATCCAGGAAGCAGCTTTTCAGATACCACTGCTGACAGATGATCAACTGCATGTATCTGAAAAGAGGTTGACTTCACTGCTTTTGAAGCAAAGAAGCAAAGGAAATAACATGTTTATAGTTAATCTATAGGGACACTACTGAATTAGTGATACACCACAGTTGTTACAGACACTACTTCCAGTGCAGGCATTTCAGAAAATATATTGCAAACTGGGGGAACATAAAAATAGCTGTTAAAACAAAGGGAGGAACTTTCCCTCCTTATGCAAGGTATTTCAAACAGGAAACTGAATTTAGGATAAGTACAGCTCCTTCATCAAGATACACTTTTCAGTTTGTTATCAATAGTGGTAACTTGTCTTTTACCTGGCAGAAGATGCCTTTTTTGTGCAACCCAATGTATAAGAGTATGCCATTGCTCTGCATTAAAAGACAACTTGTACAGGTACAAACTTTGATTTATTTATGGGGGACATTAGCGTTGAGGCATGAAACCTAAAAGGGTTTCAGAATTCAATGAAAATTTTGTCTCTTTTTTCCAGGGGCATGTGCTAAAATCAAAGATGTGGGGAAATAAAGATTGCTTCTCTGGGATGAAAAGCGCTGAAGCAAGCATGATTAATTGTCTGAAGTTAGCACATACAACACAGTAGTCAAAGGTCTCTAGTGTTTATGTAGCTTCCAAAATCATTTTTTATGTTGTAGCTTGAGTCTGGGGGCAGGCGGGAAAGGCGTATCTCAGAGCACATGCAATGTTTTCCTCACTACTAAGTAACCAAACACAGCTGATGGAAGCCTGATCTACTAGCTATGATTTCGCATGTATGAGTTCCATCACTGTCCTTTATACAAATGAGGGGTGTGGATACAATTACTACATCTCTTCCTAAATTAGGCTCTGGTGCCTAGTGGAGAAAAGTGCTCTGCAGGCATTTGGAAGAATCTGTGTGGGTTTAAAGCCCTACCCCAATATCCCCTGTATACTGGGTTCTTTGCTGACCTTCACATATTCTGTGCAGTGGTTCAAAGGGGAATTATAACGGTGTTCAGTTGAATGTGATCCTAATACTCTCTGCAACTGGGAACCCTGCACAATCTGGGTTCCAGTTCAAATCTTCCTGCATACCTCTATGCTGAATGAAAAAAGGCAGGAGGAGGAGGAGTTGGGAATGTTGGGGTGGGGCTAGAATACACATCCCTGCACCCCTACATAGTTTGAACCGTCATACATTATTATGAAAGACTGAAGATGCTAAGCAGTTGGCTGGCACTCTTGTCACACTGAAATGGTGGGCTGAACAGAGCCATTGACACAATTGCTACTGAGTGCCTTTGGTGCCACCACCAGTGGCGGAGCTTCAAGCTCTGGCACCGGGGGGGGGGGCAGAGAACAGGCAGGGGCGTGGCTGGTGCGCATCCCGGGGGTGTGGCACCCCGCCCACAGGGGCGCGGCATGCATCCTGGGGGTGGCGTGCCGCCTGCAGGGGCGTGGTGCCCAGCGTGGGCGGGACAGCCGTGATTGCACGGGGATCGTGCTGCCAGGGGCGGTGTGCTCTCCCCGCCCCCTCTTCCTCCACCAGTGGTCACCACTGCAACTACAGGTAGCTGTCCAGCAGAGCTTCCAAGTAGCAAATGGGCTGTTGTTATCTGGCCAAGAGAGCTGCTCTGACACCCTGAGCAGCCTGCTGTGACAAATTTGTCATGCACTTTAGGGACAAAATTGCTGATTCAAAGCAGGACAGTGCAGTTAGGTAGAGCCATCTATACCTACTTATTTTTCTCAACCTCTCAGTGACTTTTGATATGGTTGCCAATGGTATTCTTCTGGAACAGCCCAGGGAGATCAGAGTTGGGGACACTGTACTTCAGTAGTTTCACCATTACCTGCCGGGTGGCTTTCAAAAAGTAGTTATGAGGGCATCATTGTTTGGTGCCATGCAAGTTATCTGAAGGCAGCCCTGTTTAGGAAAGTTTTTAATGTTTGATGTTTTCTTCTGTTTTTAATCTGCTGGGAGCCACCCAGAGTGGGGCAGAGTATAAATAATAATAATGCTCCATGCAAGCTGACATATTATTTAACAGCTATGTGAAACTGCTCAGTGTTTCGTAGTGAGGTGTCACCAGTGTGGAGGACACCCTGTTCTGTTTCATCTGAATCAGAAGAGATTGAAATTCTAGAATGGTGCTTGGAGATGGTGTAAAACATACTTCAGTGAATCCACTCCTTTAAACTGGCCCTTTTTTCTCTAATGCGTTAAAAACAAACAAACAAAAAAACCTTGAAATTAAAGAAGCAATGTTCTCTCTTTCAGAAACTGAAAACATGCCAGCAGCCAGTCCTTTCTACAGTAATAAATCAGGTTATCTAATTATTAAAATGCTAGAGATAAAGCAATCCTGAGGTTGGTGCAAAGCACTGAGAGGGTGCAAAACTGTGTACTGTAGTTGTGTCAGCAATACAATACTCCCCCTAGTGGGGAGGAAATCAGACTTTGATATATTATTCTTATCAGAGAATATGCAGCTCTTTTTTGCAGGATTACATATAAGTTTGGGACTACGGGCCTTGAAAAATGCAGAGATCCGCTTGTGCAGTTTTATTTTATTTATTTTATTAAATTTTAATTAGTTTTCAAACGTTTCCATAGTGTGTGTTGCTACTTGTGTGGCTTATTGAGGTTGACAAATTGGGCATTAAAAAGGTTTTGAGATTTATATTACTGCAGCCTCGGAAAAAAGGCGGGGTTTTGGGTTGGGAATAATTACAAAAGCGTTCCTGGCCATGTGCAGAGGGCTCCCCCACCTCCATGCCCCCATGAGGCGGGCGCAGTCATTCCCCTTCCTCCTCGTCGCCGTCACGCTGCGTCCGGGCAGGTCGCGTTTCCCAAGCCTAAAAAGAGCGTGCCCTGCCCTGCCGCCCCCGCGCCTTACCCACTTGAGAAGACGCCTTGTCTCGCTAAGCGACGCCATCTTGTCTCGCCGACCGAGCCCTCGAAAGCCCCGCGGCCCGAGCGAGGAGCGCCCCCATTGGCTGGCTGGGCAGAAGAAATCAGGTGGTCACGTGCTACCCCCAACTGCCAAATACATCGTTTCGAAGAGTAACTGCGCGTGCGCTCTCTCTTTTTCTCTCGCTGGCTTCTGTCGCAAGAAAGCAAGTCTCGCGAGATTTGAAAGTACTTTTTGCAGGCAGTGTTACAGTGTTACAGAGTGCTTTTAAAACACTGATGGGCGGCTAGTGTACTGTATTACCCATTTTTTTTTTTACAATTTCCGGAGCAGCTGCGGTAACCTTAAAAGATTAACCGGTTTATTATGGCACAGCCTTCCTTGTAGGAGGCTAGGGTTGGGCTTTTCGGTATATAAAGAAAAATCTGCAGCGTCCTTAACAAACGACAGTGCCCAGAATTTGTTGAGGGAAATAATGTATTTCGAACGGATGGTGGCTTTTAGTCCCAGCAGTAACCTGAAACTTGAATAGTCTCCAGACAGCTTAATGACTAACATATGGACTAAGTAGTTCATTTAACCATATGCATGCATCTAAATTTCCATATGGAAATTAATTGGGAGGATGCTCTACTATCTCATTCTGTGACTAAATGTATATTCTAACGCCAAGCCAGCTTCTCTCCCTTTCTCCCATGCAGCCTAATAAGAGAACAGAGGAACACTAAAAGTTGCCCCCTGTTTTGTTACATTTCAGTTGGTCTTAACAAATACTGTCTGGCCATGGATTTTGGAGAGTCTTTATTTTTATCCTGCATCTTGCACTTCTTGGCTACGAAGAGAAGGGATGAATCCCATCTTCCAATTCTACAAGTAGTAAAGCATGCCTCATACCAAGCTTTGCACCTCACATTTCTCAAGCTTTTAACATCCTCTGACAAACCATAGTTTCAAACACCTGTAGGTCTGTTTAACGGAGCAAATTGTCCCATGACCCAGCCAGCAGAGTTGCCAAGATCAGAGATGCCTTTTTCTGTTTCCATTTGAAAAATACATCTGCAGTGGTTTGAGTAACTCTGTGAACTTGAAAAACTGCAACATAACAGTAACTGAAAGCATCTGGCAAAGTTTAATTTAAAAAAAAAAAAGACTGCTGCAGTTCAGGAGACTTTTTGCCTTCTCAGAAAATGTGCACAAATTAACAGAATGCTGCTGGTATTCTTTCATAAATGTGTTTTCCCAAGCCTTCCCTTCTCTAGAACTAAAACAGCACTCGAGTTTGATGCTGCAATTCTAAAGCCACTTACCCAAGAGTAAGTAAAGGTAAAGGACCCCTGGATGGCTAAGTCCAGTCGAAGGTGACCATGGGGTGCGGCACTCGACTTGTTTCAGGTCAAGGGAGCCGGCGTTTGTCCGCAGGCAGCTTTTCGGGTCATGTGGCCAGCATGACCAAACTGCTACTGGCGAACATTGGACCGTGACAAATGCCAGAGCGCACTGAAATGCCATTTACCATCCCGCTGCAGTGCTACCTATTTATCTACTTGCACTGGCATGCTTCTGAACTGCTAGGTTGCCAGAAGCTGGGACAGAGCAACATGAGCTCACCCCCGTTGTGTGGATTCGAACCACCGACCTTCCAATCAGCAAGCTCAAGAGGCTCAGTGGTTTAGACCACAGCGCCACCCATGTCCCTTTTACCCATGAGTAAGCCCCATGGAACTCAATGAGACTTACTTTGGTGTAGACATGTACCCTATTGTGCTGTGAGGCACAAATGCAACACACATTTCTATCCACAGCATAACCTACACATCCTTTGCCCTTCCCATTACTTATACACCCATTGCCAGTTTCTACTCCAGCTTTCCCCAACCTGGCGCCCTCTGGGCTACAGCTTCCATCAGCCCCAGCCAGAACAATTAATGGTGAAGCATGATGGGAGTTGTAGTCCACAACATCTGGATGACAGAAGGTGCGCTTCTGCTCCTCCATGAACCACCTTGTTCCATGAACAAGGAATCAGATTTCTTGGTTCACATGGGTGCTGCCATTAAAAATATCTCCTGGGGTGCAAGTGAGAGCTCAGCTGCCGGTTCAAAACAGCCCCGCCACTTACATTTTTCATTCTTAAAAAACGGGAAGGCTTCTCTGCTTTTACCACCTTTTGTTTGGAAGTCCTCAAGCACCTCTGCCTTTAACATTAAAGGGAAGGTCTGGATTCCACCTTCAGAGGGTCTATGCCAGTGATGGCCAAACTCGG
The DNA here is from genome assembly GCF_964188305.1 of Podarcis bocagei. Taxonomy (NCBI): domain Eukaryota; kingdom Metazoa; phylum Chordata; class Lepidosauria; order Squamata; family Lacertidae; genus Podarcis; species Podarcis bocagei. The sequence continues at coordinate 19,050,796 of NC_138136.1, read as the reverse complement.
CCTCCAGCTTTTTTGGACTACAACTCCCATCATCTCTAGCTAACAGGACCAGTGGTCAGGGATGATGGGAATTGTAGTCCCAAAACAGCTAGAGGGCCATCACTGGTTTATGCAGCGTTTCCCAAACTTGGATTTTTGACTACAATTCCCATCATCCCTGATCATTGGCCATGGTAGCTGGGGATGATGGGAGTTGTAGTCCAAAACAACAATAACATATGGGGACCTAAGTTTGGGGAAATCCTGGTCCATTGAAAGCGATCGTTAGTACTTTATTTAAGCTGCGCGGCTCGGAGGAGGTGGTGGCTGCTTGCTCCAACGAACTACAGTTCCCAGAATGCAACGAGCCAAGTCGCGCACGCGCTCTCCCCTTGCCCTTTGGCCGGCTTCTACCCTGCTTACCCTCTGAGCTGTGCAGCTGGGGAGGAGTGTCTCTCGAGTTGCAGAAGCAGCATGTCCGCTCCCTTGAGGTTTGACGGGCGGGTGGTGCTGGTGACTGGCGCAGGGGGAGGTAAGCAGCAGCGACCTCGAGGGCTTTCAAGGTTGCTTCTTAGTTACCTGCCCGGGTGCAGGTAGGAGGGGGCTGCCTGCAGGGTCTGCAGACGTGGGTCCTAGGCTGCTAGGTGTGTGCTGTCAATAGTAGGTTTCTTGGCGAGCTTCTTTTTGGGGGGACGAGACTAAAGCTGTGCCCTCTTACCTGGGAGCAAGTCCCACTAGGATCTGCTTTTGAGTAGACATGTATTGGGCTGCAATACATGGGATCTGCTTTTGAGTAGGCTGCAAAAATCTTATATGCATTTAACCTAGGTTTCATTTTTGAGCAGACACTTTTGTACTAGAAGATCAATATAGTTTCTGGCAGTGTCCACGCAGATTCTTCTGGAAAGCTCACACACACAGTTTCCTGTCGTTTGTTCCCAGATTTTCTTGTTCAGTGAAATCCTAACCCCTTTTATATGCAGCTTTTTTTTACCTGTTATGGCTGGCAGGTATTTATAGACCGTTTGTGTTGAGAGTGTCAAACTAGAAATGACAAGACCCAAAATCAAATACTCAGTGATGAAGCTCCCTTTCAGCTACTTACTGCCCAGCCTAACCTGCTTCACAGGTTACATTTGAGAGGACAAAAGCAGGGGAGAGCTTAATCACGCTCATCTCTTTTAGTTCCTCGGAGGAAAACATAGGTAACGAAATAAATAACAACCACCAATGGCTTTGCTTATTGCCACATCGGTTTGCAGTGAATTATGCAACTTAATGCTGAATGTGATAATGTAATTGTTACTGACACGGGGACTGCAAAATGAGGCATTCTTGTCCTTTTACCTCCCCACCCTGCAAAACGGCTATTGTTACAAAAGTGACAATTAAAAAAACACCTTTGGAGTAAGTTGTTAAGTTGCAAATCTTTTCAACTTTATATTCTTAAAAAAGGTAGGACGTGTTCCTAACTTTGCTTCAGAATATTGCCTAGATCCCTGAGATTGTGGGTGGGGATACGTGAGTTTCAAAACCTGCCCACTCACAGATTAAACCGTTCCCAAGGAAGATAATAAACATGCATAACAAGCCAAGCCTGTGTTTTGCAATATGTACTGCCACTAACTTCTTGAACCATTTAACGTGTAGGCGCTCTTAATGCAAAGCATTCTGATTCTAGAGTTAGTACCAGTGTTTTATCCCTTTTTATTAGAATAATAAAATCATCCAGTTGTATACTTGGAAGGTATCAAGGGTCATCTAGTCTGAGATGCCTTCAGGAATCTTAGCTAAATCATATATGATTTAATGACTTTGCTATCATATCTTTTCAGTTATTATTAAAGCCATATATCTGAACCGCCATCTTTTCAGAGTCAATGATTACCAGCTTCTAGTATACATTCCTGTTATTGCTTAAAGCATAAGGGACGATTTGCCTCCACTATGGGCTAAGTGAGATCCAACTATTCAGCCCCACTACCTTGCCTCAGAGGACATGAGTGGGAAGACTCAGGCAAGACGTGCCTCCTTTACCTCAGATAATAATAAATAATATTTTTGTTATTTGTACCCTGCCCATCTGACTGGGTTGCCCCTGCAACTCTGGTCAGCTTCCAAAATAAGTAAAAACATAACAAAACATTAAACATTAAAAGATGACTTCAGTGGGCTCTGATGCTAGGTAGGCAGAGGGTAAAATGCATAGGCTTGCCATACACCAGGGAAATTTCTGACATGTCCTGGTTCTTGGGTGTAAAAATGGCATCGGGGGAATTTTGCCAGGGAGAACCCAGATGTATGGCAACTCGATAGGAAAAGCAGCGGGAACAGCTCACTATTTGGGGGGGCAGGTCAACAATTTGGGTTTGTTCCTAAAAATAGCTCAATATTTTTGGGGTCTTCCTAAAAAAAGCTAAACAAGTTTGTGTGTGTCAGGAATTTTACTTTTTGAAGTATGGCAACCCTCAAAAGGCAACACCTGAAAAGACCAAGAATGAGGGCAGGAAATGCCACCTAAATGATCCTGGCTCTAATAAGGTACTTTGGTGTTTGTTTCGTGAGCATTTTTTGTAAGGGACTTTGAGAGCTTCTCAGGCCCATAAAGTGCACTGTAAGTATTCTTAATCCACAAAGCATTTTATGAACTGGCAGGTTTAGTCATTCAGTTCTGGCTTAGCATCAGCACCAAGCATACTGGGACATTGGATAGTGCCAATGTGCCCTGGCACAGCCCACCAGGGCTGATGCCTGCCTTGGTGGATGCCCTCAGTGCCCCTTGAGTCCCTCAAGTGGAAGTGCTGTTAAACATGGCAATCTCCTGCTTGTGCGCACTTGTGCGCTTACCCAGAAACAGCGGAGACACTGCTGTATTGTGAGTTAATTCTTTAAAGCGTTTCTAAGTTGCTCTTTATCTTAGGGTACAGAAATGGCTCCCAGCCCATTTTGGTGCCATTGCCACTGGGTAAACCAGTAAAGGAGACGAGGGCATTTATAACCTAGCTGCTGCAGGGAGGAGAGGCACTGGAGAGGGCGGGTGGCCCCCACCCCCTGCCTGTCCAGGGCCTCCCAAAATCTATAGCTAGGTATGACCCAATTAAGCAAATTGCAATTAATTGTATGAGTTTAGTTGATTCATCAATCACCTTAATCTTACTAAGTTGCTGCATGAAACTGCTGTGGATCTTTTTGCACGTGAGGTGTGGGAGTGAAGGTTTGGAATAAGGATTCTTGATCAGGTTGTTCAGCTAGATAAGCCATGCAAAAGAGGAGTTAGACGAAACTGAGGGAGGGACATAATTAATAACTGGCTTGAGATATGAGTTTCGTCCAAGCAAAGTACGTTTTGCCAGGGCTTTGTTACCAGCTTTGGCACAAAGATCAGTTGTGGGAGAAGGTGTCTGTGTATCAGGCCACTTCAGGTTTGCTAGCGAGTCACATTAGCAAGTTATTTGGTGCCCATTGACTGCACAAACCATGGAATAACCAAGATGCAAGCTTCAAGAGGGGTAACTCTCAGCAAAAAGCTCAAAGAGTCTCATAACACTGTGGAGTCTAACAGACCTATTGTGTCATACGGTTTTTTTGTTTTTTGATAAAAAAATGTTAATTTTATTTATACATTTTTCAGTTGACACTTTGCCGTACATACATGCATCATCTTATCTTACAACTATGTAGACTTCCCAACCTATCCCTCACTGACCTCCTAGCACATTTTCTTTGATTTGCTACATTACCTTTCTTTTTCCACCTTTTCTATCCCTACAATTCACTTACCTTCCCCCCCTCTGCTTTATGCCCACTTGAAAGTTTGCCTTGCTTCCATCTCTTTTTAAATATTCTCGAAAGCAATCCCACTTGCTTTTTATTTTACTGTATTTTCTTATAGTTTCATATTTTTGCCATCATACTCGCTAGTTCCACACATTCTGTTAATTTGTGTAACCACTGCTCCTTTGTCGGAGTAATCCTTTCTTTCCAGTTTTTTGCGTAAACTATTCTATTCTAGTGTCATAAGTTTTTGCAGACTTCATTTTGTTTGCTGCATTTAATTTCCCACTGAACTCACTGTTTACAGTTCCCCTTGCACGCACCATGTTTATATATCCTGAGTTATAGGCAGTGCTTTTTGGGGGGGGCACAGGGGTACGCATACTGCTAAACATTTTGTGAATCTAAGTTTGGCCTCATTGAGGGGCAGTATTTCAATATGAGAAGGAAAATGAGAGTACCCATAAACATTTTTTTTAGAAAAAAGTACTGGTTATAGGTATAGAACACTTAATGCATCTGATAGCTGTCAACCGTCCCTTATTTGGTGGGAAAGTCCCTTATCCCAGCGACATGTCCCGCTGCTGTCCCTTATTGATGATGTCCCTTAAATTTCCCAGGTTTCAAAGGAAGCAGCTCCTCTCCCTCCCTCCCTACTGGCCACGGAGGAGGGAGGCTCCAGCTGTGTTGCTTGGCTGCGTTGCTCACCCAATAAGGAGTCTAAGAATGACTTGGGGATGGAGCTTGCATGCCTTGTGCCGATGAAATCGGCCGCGTTGCCTGGGGACTCGCCTTTGCTCAGCGCTTCCCAGCAGAGAGGTGACGGTGGTTTTCCTTGCTGCATCCCCTTTGCCGGGTTGCTGCGCTGTGGGAACCACTGCTTGAGGCTTCGTTTGGCTGCTGGCTGGGCTTTCTGCCTTTGGCTCGGAGGGGCTCAGAAGTTGAACATACCTGTGCCCGGAAAATCCCTTATTTTGGCTGCTGATCCCTTATTTTTGAGGCTGCTGGTCCCTTATTTTCAAATCTATAAGTTGACAGCTATGCTATAGTAATAAAGAACAGAGGAAAATACCTTACACCAAAGCAGATCATTGATCTGTCTAGCTCAAAATTGTCTATGCAGACTGACTGTTGCTCTCCAGGTTTTCAGATCAGTCCTACATGGAGATGCTCTGGACTGAACCTGGTATCTTCTACATCCAGATAAGATGCTCCGATCTATGGCCCTTCCTGAAATGTTCAGGAAGTCCACAATAGTTTATGCCATAACAAATTAGTTTTTAAAGTTGCACAAGGCTCTTTGTTCTCCAAGATGCATGTAAATGTTAAAGCTGCCAGTGTCGCAATGCACTTGATAACTGAATAGGGCATTGATTCTATTCACAGAGCGTTTGTTGGAAAAACAAGTTCCCACAGATACGCTGCACTGGTCACTTGCGAACAACCGATTCTAATTTATAAATGCTTTTAAGAAACCTTAGATTTAAGAACACTGCACTACCAACTTATCTTTTTTGTGGGGTGCATCTCAAGAGTGATCTCATGAATTAGCCCAACAGTTGGGTATTGTGGGTTGCTGAAGTTGTATGTTGCTATTTTGCTTAGCCAAATGCCTGTTCAAGTTTGTTTTTGAAGCCACTTCATTTGTATGAAAAAGGGCTTCAGGTTCTGTCTTTGCATTCTAAAAACTTTTTACAAGGATCAATTATTCCCCCCCCCCCCACTAAAGTGGCTTTTGTAATTCGATTGTCCATGGGATCAAGGATGAAATAAAAATAGGAGAAGGACAATTGGATTCTGTTACAGTGCTGTTGTGTGCATGTTGAACAAATGGCCCCAACTGAAGAAAGAGTTTTTGCCTTTAGTGCAAAATGAGGAAGGCAATCTAATGCTCCAGTCCTAAACTCCCCTACCTTGAGAGTAAGCCACAGGACTTACTTCTGAGTAGACCTGGTTAGGATTGTACTGTAAGGTTGCAATCTCATACCCACACAGTCAGTGGGATTTCTATGTAGACAGGCGTAGGATTGCACTGTAAATTTATTTGTTGGCATCCACCTGTCTCAAAAGACAATGGAGTGTGCCTCTGGGGGTGATGTCAAATCGCTGGAGAATCACAGCGCCTGCTTCGGCTGCAGAGACTTGTAACTGCTGCCTCTTGCGTTGTTTTTGCTGCGTTAGCAGCACCGAACTGACCTCTTTAGAGTGTAGGCCTGGGCAGTGTACATGCAGGTCCTGGGCTGCTCAGACGGCAGGACCCCTCTCTCGGTCTTGCTGATGTGGTCCAAAGGAAAGCAGAGCAATCATTTGGATGTGGGTGGTTCTGTGGTCTAAACCACTGAGCCTTGGGCTTGCTGATCAAAAGGTCGGTGGTTTGAATCCCTGTGATGGGGTGAGCTCCCGTTGCTCAGTTCCAGCTCCTGCCAACCTAGCAGTTCAATAGCACGCCAAAAAGTGCAAGTAGATTAATAGGCACCGCTGCGGCGGGAAGGTAAACGGCGTTTCTGTGCACTGCTCTGATGTCAGTGTTCCGTTGCGCCAGAAGCGGCTTAGTCATGGTGGCCACGTGACCCGGAAAAACTGTCTGCAGAGTGGACAAATGCTGGCTCCCTCGGCCTGTAAAGTGAGTTAAGCGCCGCAACCCCAGAGTTGTTCATGATAGGACTTAACTGTCAGGGGTCTCTTTACCTTTACCTTTTTACCTGGCTGCAGGAGTTGCCATTCCAACTGTCTTAGGGACTCTGCTCCGGATTACTGTAGTGTTTACCCTTTACCCTTTTCTTTTCACAAAGATGTCTCACAAAGTAGCAGGCACGGATTTTCCACCAGGGTTTACTCCCAAAGCCTTTCTCACGAATGAGAATAGCCGCTATTTTGGGTGAAGATGAGCATACATTCTAAAGTATGGTGGCTTGGAATGAACATACACCTGCTGTATGTTCAGAAAACATATGCATCAGAATATGTTTTCAAACTACTTCCCCCACCACAATCTCCATGACGGAGGCATATTGTAAAATGTTCACCGATGTTAAACTTAAACTTGCAAGGCTACCATATTAACTTGGGAAGTAGTAGATTAATCTACCAAGTTTATTTTCCTTCACTCCATCCATCTTCCCAGAATGAACCATGGCCGCCTAATTTCCTTCTCTACTGCACAGCTTAGTTACATAGATTGTTCCAAGTATTTCTGCAGATGAAAGGACTTAAGCGATTAGCTTCTTCTGGGATAGCCCTCCTGGGAACAAGATCAGCAAGTAAGCCAGGAGTACTGATGACATTCGCTTTGGATATCTCTTTCTGAGCCTCTGCTTAATTCCCTATATCAGATGATTGCACAAAACATGGATGTGAAGCAACCTCAGAATAAATGTTCCTTTTCTTGTTGGGTTATCCACACACACAAACTCAACTTCTTTTTCGGTTTTTAAACTGCTGAGATTCTAAAAGAACTTCTTTTTAATCCCTCGTAGGACTGGGCAGAGCCTATGCCCTGGCGTTTGCTGAAAGAGGAGCTTCTGTGGTTGGTAAGTTATTTACTTTAGTTCTTTTGCCAGCAACCTTTGTCATTTGTGATTTAAAACACTGCAACTTGTCCCAGCAACCTTTGCACTTCATTTATTTATCAATTAATCGTTGCGTTCCTTACTTGTGGAGATCCACTGTTAAGCTTTCCCGTTTTAATTTCTCTGACCTAGTTTCGATGGCAAGACAGCTAGGGGTTTTACATAATGGCATAACTGGCATTTGGGTAGTACATCTTCTTGCCCACAGGCACAACATGTTTATGGGGAATCTGGTGTTAAGTTGGAGTGGTGGCTACTTACTGGTAAGGAAATGTTTCCTGAAAACAGAAACACTTGCGGTTCCACAATGCCACATGCAATATTTTAGAAGAGTGTTGTGTGTGTGTAATTTCTTTCATGTCATGTTCATGGTGCTCATGCAACGCTGCCGGACTTTAGTGATTAATTGGCTTGTTTTTCATAGTTGGAGAACAGCAGCTTCATGTGATTCATTAAAGGGAACCAAGCAGTTTCTGAGTGCGCATATATGCACATAGGTTAGGAGCATACTGGAACATACTGGAAACTCTGGAATGTGTTTAATGCATTGGAGGATAACCAAGTTATGGAAGGGTCTAAAGACAACAGCAATATAAAATGTGTGTTATGGATTAAGTCCTCTTAGTTTTCCTACATGTATGGTATTGTATGTTAATCCGCTTCTGCCCATTAAAATACACTCGTTTCTAATTAGCTAACGACACTTCCAAGGCTTATTGAACCTTGAAATAAACTAGGAAATAATATTGAACTAGGAAATAAAACTCACTGCATTCTGAGTAAATTAGTTCTGAGTGAAAGGCCTAGTTTTGGCCTGATAATCACTTGCGTTCCATCTTGAGTTCCTCCTTCTACTCGTTGGGGCACTTTTCAAATTGCACAACTTCTAAGTGTGTGTTTTCATGTAGCTTTACATAATTTTAAAACTTGAAATCTGGAGCAAAGCTCTTAACACATGGCCAGAGAGTTCTTTCAATGAGTAGCTGTAGTTTCCCAGGACTGCACTTGGTAGATGCCTTTTCAATGCCTGTTTAGCAAGAACATTTTGAGCTTCGGTTTTAGCGGCAATGAACAGAAGTTCACAAATTGTGCAAAAATTTTTAGAAAATGCTATAGCGGGAGTGAGTTGAGCACGTTCCATTTAACACTCTACTCTCTGTGTTAAATTTAGCTCATCCTAAACTGATTTGGGTGCATAGTGGGTTGCAAATTTGCACCATGTATCATTAACCCTGATTAGGGTTTGCTTCAAACCATCGTTTATGATTTTGGTTTGGAAGACAACCATAGTTAGGCCATTTGAACATCACAGCAAACTGCAGTTAGTGCTGAACAGGAAAATGAAAGGGAAGGAAGATTGGAGGAAAAGGAGGTAATGTCTGAGGGGATGGTAATTTGATCATGAATTGAGTCAGTGACAGAAGTGTTGGTGGCCCTGAATTAAGGCATGGAGAACATGTTTTTCAAATGTTTTGGTAGCTCAGAACCAAGCAGAATTGCAGGCTTCATTAGCGATGTAGCCAGGAATTGCTATCCTGTTTGCTAATGGCAGTGGGCAACTCTAGCAGTTTATAAATGGCAATTAGGAAAATAATATATATCACGCATATTTTTCTACCCAGCAGCTATTCTGTTTTGCAGCTCACAAATTTACGATGCAATCTAAAAGTCCTGTTTCGCATTGCAAACTGCATGTTGCAGCCAGGGCTTTCTTCGTCGTTTCCACTGCCACAGCGCCAACAACCAGTGCGAGAAGCTGTTTAAACCAAACAGTTGTCAAAGCAGCTACAGCACAAACTACGCTAAAAGCTTCAGAAATGTGTGCAGTTCCTTTTCATTTTAGCTAACAGCTGCTCTGAATTACAGCTTTTATTCTGGAAGTGGTTAAAGTTGTTTGAAATGCGAGCCTTCGTCATTTTTAATGTAAGAATGTTCAAAACATACTCAAAAACAGAGGCTTTGCAGCACTGTTAGAACAGAAGCCTAGTGAACCAAACCTTATACCCTTCTTAAGTTGGCGTCGTATTCTAACTTCTTTTGTCCTTGTGATTCTCAAGTCTTTCAGTACAAGGGTTCCAGCCACTTCAGTCTAGTTTAACATGATACACTTTCAAACAATTGTTAGCCTTTGGGAAAGAATCCTAGACATTTGCAGCAGAGACGACTTGGAGATCTATTGCTATTACCTCAGGTCCTGCCTTTAATGCCATATGTTTTCTGCATAACTGTCAACGTTTTATAAGTGGAAGACCAGAACACCGCAAATATATTCAGCACATAGTTTCTATATACGCATAGTTCATTTGTGAGTCCTGCAAGTCTCTGTCTGAAGGCACGTGAGGCCTTGCAGCACTTAAGAAAGTCTGGGACTGGTTAGTGCCTGGTTGGGTAACAGCTGGTAATCTCATGTATACAGCCTTGGGGTCAGTGATGGATGGCAAGTGGCACCATAAACATAAAAAGGAAATAAATAAAATTAGTCTTTCAATGTGGCTTTTCAGAGATGCCAAGTATACAGGCCCTATATGCATGAAGGAGCACCTCCACCCCCATGGTTCAGCCCAGACACTGAGGTTCAGCTCCGAGGGCCTTCTGGCAGTTTCCGTCACTGTAAGATTACAGGAAACCAGGCAGAAGGCCTTCTTGGTAGTGGCACCCTCCAAGTGGAATGCCCTCCCATCAGATGTCAAGGAGATAAGTAACTATACAACCATTAGAAGACATCTGAAGGCAGCCCTGTATAGGGAAGCTTTTTAATGTTTAATGTTTTGCTAGGTTTTTGTATACCGTATTTTTTGCTCTATAAGACTCACTTTTCCCCTCCTAAAAAGTAAGGGGAAATGTGTGTGCGTCTTATGGAGCGAATGCAGGCTGTGCAGCTATCCCAGAAGCCAGAACAGCAAGAGGGATTGCTGCTTTCACTGTGCAGCGATCCCTCTTGCTGTTCTGGCTTCTGAGATTCAGAATATTTTTTTTCTTGTTTTCCTCCTCCAAAAACTAGGTGCGTCTTGTGGTCTTATAGAGCGAAAAATACGGTATGTTGTAATCCGTCCAGAATGGCTGGGGCAACCCAGTCAGATGGGTAGGGTACAAATAACATCATCATCATCATCATCATTATTATTATTATTAAGCTGGCTACTTGAAACTGGAACGAAACAGAAATATAATCCTTGCCTGTCCATCTGTCTATCAGCTACAGAGCTTACTGCCCTCCCTTACAATTAATCAATACCCATTTTGACATTTGGAATGCTAATACAGATATGCATGTTTAAGCCTCGTGCAAGCAAATAACCACCCACTCCTTCAACCCCAGTTTTTGATGTTAGAAGTATATGTAAAAATAGGAACATTCAATAAATCTATTTATTAAACAATAAAAATGGTACCCACTTATAATTGGTATCTTTCTGCTGTTAGGTTATAGGAAGAGCCCTTAAATGAGTTTGACTAGAGGTCTGTTCGTTGACTCCTGTGAAGTCTCCTTTTTTAGCTTTTGCGATCTGAGCATGTATTGGAGCTTGCTCTGACAAGACTTTCCTTATTTCAGCTTCAAGGCTACTGCAGAATGCTGTGGGAGGAAAAACAGGGTGTGAAATCAAGAATTAAAATTGGCAAGGCTCCCACTTCCAAGCTCTGTTACAGAGGACATTAAATCTTCTCAGTCTCTGGAAACTGCTTTGATTTTTTGCGTGTCATCGCATTAGAGTTGGCAGTCTTGGAGACTTTTCTGTTCCCCTTAGTAGCGATAGATGTGCTTTGACCAAAGGCAGTATGATTCTGAATACCAGAATGCAATCCTATACCCTCTTACCCACTGAAGTGAATGAGACTCGCCTACGAGTAGACATACCGTATTTTTCGCCCTATAGGACGCACTTTTTCCCCTCCAAAAATGAAGGGGAAATGTGTGTGCGTCCTATGGGGCGAATGCAGGCTTTCGCTGAAGCCTGGAGAGCGAGAGGGGTCGGTGCGCACCGACCCCTCTCGCTCTCCAGGCTTCAGGAAGCTCTGCGCAACCCTCGGGAGACCAGCTCCGAGGGTTGCGCAGAGCTGCCTGCAGTCCCCGGCTCAGCACAGCTCTGTGCGGCCATCGGGAGCGGGGCGCTAAGTCCCGCCCCGCTCCGGATGGCGGCGCAGAGCTGCCTGCAGTCCCGGGATCAGCGCAGCTCTGTGCGGCCACCGGGAGCCGGGGGCAAAGCCCCACCCCGCTCCGGATGGCGGCGCAGAGCTGCCTGCAGTCCCGGGATCAGCGCAGCTCTGTGCGGCCACCGGGAGCCGGGGGCAAAGCCCCGCCCCGCTCCGGATGGCGGCGCAGAGCTGCCTGCAGTCCCGGGATCAGCGCAGCTCTGTGCGGCCACCGGGAGCCGGGGGCAAAGCCCCGCCCCGCTCCGGATGGCGGCGCAGAGCTGCCTGCAGTCCCGGGATTAGCGCAGCTCTGTGCGGCCACCGGGTGCGGGGGGTGAAGCCCCACCCCGCTCCAGATGGCCGCGCAGAGCTGCCTGCAGTCCCGGGATCAGCACAGCTCTGTGCGGCCACCGGGAGCCGGGGGCGAAGCCCCACCCCGCTCCAGATGGCCGCGCAGAGCTGCCTGCAGTCCTGGGATCAGGATTGCATGGTATATAGGATTGCACGGTAATTCAATTTGAGATACAGACTTTTTTCTTCACTCTACCCCTCTCTCCTCCCCTTCTATCACAATTCAAAAGAGTGAACGATACAATCAGAATTTTAGCTTACTGTAACATTCTATAGGTTTCCCTTGCATTTGTTGTTTTATGGAATTCTAGCTGCTATCATCTGTGGAGATCTGCAACTCTCACACTTCACTAGAGATCTCAATCTGTGTAATTTGTCACATACATGTGATTCCGTTTACTGTTGGATCAAAGATCAGTCTCCCTTCAGTAAACTTGTTTGCGAACGCCTGGCTTAAAGTTGTGCTACTGTGCTCCACTTCTCATTGGTGATCTGTATTCTTTATTGGGGACGCGGGTGGTGCTGTGGGTTAAACCTCAGCGCCTAGGACTTGCCGATCGCATGGTCGGCGGTTCGAATCCCCGCGGCGGGGTGCGCTCCCGCTGCTCGGTCCCAGCGCCTGCCAACCTAGCAGTTCGAAAGCACCCCCGGGTGCAAGTAGATAAATAGGGACCGCTTACCAGCGGGAAGGTAAACGGTGATTCCGTGTGCGGCTCTGGCTCGCCAGAGTAGCTTCGTCACGCTGGCCACGTGACCCGGAAGTGTCTCCGGACAGCGCTGGCCCCCGGCCTCTAGAGTGAGATGAGCGCACAACCCTAGAGTCTGGCAAGACTGGCCCGTACAGGCAGGGGTACCTTTAGCTTTATCTTTTACCTTTATTCTTTTTTGGTTTCTAATATGGTCCACTTGGAAGTACCCGTATTTTTCGCTCTATAAGACACACCAGACCACAAGACGCACCTAGTTTTTGGAGGAGGAAAACAAGAAAAAAAATATTCTGAATCTCAGAAGCCAGAACAGCAAGAGGGATCGCTGCTCAGTGAAAGCAGCAATCCCTCTTGCTCTTCTGGCTTCTGTGATAGCTGCGCAGCCTGCATTCGCTCCATAAGACTTTTAGAAGGGAAAAAGTGAGTCTTATAGAGCAAAAAATATGGTAAGTCCTATTTAATTTAGTGGAGCTTACTCTCAGGTAAAGTAGAGTTGGGCTGCAGCCTTAGCCAACGCTTAGGCTTGTAGAATGCTTTTAAACAGATCATGAGGTGTCTGAATAAGGATATTAATTTTATGCTATCCCCTGATTCTGTGTGTTTTTCAGAACAATTTTTTATGGACACCTTTTTAATGCACTTCATTAACCCTGAAGAATTATTAAACACAGTGGCAAATTTTAAATTGCATTATTTAGTTTGACCACATGGGGGTAATCCTGCTTCATAAATACGAGATATATACATATCCACAAGCACAATTTGCTTTCCTTTTTGAGCTCTCCTCCAAGACGTGCTGCTTTGCATTATTATTACGTAACCTGGATTTTCTGCATGCTCTTGTTTTATGTCTGAAAATATGCAAATACTCCATGCATGTTTCTTACAGTTCAAAAGCGCTGAATTGCAAGGATGAAAATAAAACTCTTTCTGCCTGGCTATGAAGTCTAATTAGTGCGCAGCAGGGGAAGAAAAAAAAGATTTTGCAGAATAACTGCATCCATCCATGATATTGGCGGCTCCTGTTTTAACTACTGAGTGTGCTTTTTAAACACAGACTGCCAATAGATGGCCTTCATATGGTCCTGAAATACTTTCGCTCACCCTGTAAGCTTGTGTTGGGTTTCTGACAATTTCAGCTCAAAGTTTATATGTAGTCTTAGCCTTCCCTCTTTGCACAGGTATCCAATTACAGAAAAGCTTGCTGTGCCAGAAACATTACTCAGATTGCTCATGATTTTTCAGTCTAGGAAGTTTTAGTTTAAATGAAGGACATGGAACCTGTGACCCTCCTGATGTTGTTCGACTCCAGTCCAATAACACCTGGAGGACTGCAAGTTCCCTATCCCAGATTAAAACTTCCCATTGGCAGACTAAATGCGTACAGTGGTGCCTCGCAAGACGAAAATAATCCGTTCCGCGAGCCTCTTCGTCTAGCGGTTTTTTCGTCTTGGGAAGCAACCCTATTAGCGGCTTAGCGGATTAGTGCTATTAGCGGTTTAGCGGCTATTAAAGGCTTAGCGGCTATTAGCGGTTTAGCGGCTTAGCGGCTAAAAGGCTATTAGCGGCTTAGCGGCTTAGAAAAAGGGGGGAAGCGGGGAAAAATCGGAACACTCGCAAGACGTTTTCGTCTTGCGAAGCAAGCCCATAGGGAAATTCGTCTTGCGAAGCAGCTCAAAAATGGAAAACCCTTTCGTCTAGCGGGTTTTCCGTCTTGCGAGGCATTCGTCTTGCAGGGCACCACTGTACTTATTCTGACCCATATACAGCGGTACCTTGGTTCTTGAACTTAATCCATTCCAGGAGTCCGTTCGACTCCTGAAACCGTTCAAAATCCAAGGCACAGCTTCTGATTGGCTGCAGGAGCTTCCGGGTATGCGGCGTTCAGGCGCTGATTTGTTCGACGACTAAGCCATTCGGGAACCAAGGTACCACTGTATGTTAGGTCTGGCTCACACATCTTGATAAGTATGACTTTCTGGCATGTTTGCACAGTCACAGTTCCCAATGGGGAGTTCCCTCTTGCTTTGCTCTGACCCCTGAGCTTTTTAGCTTGGTGCAGAATGGCAACTATGCCAAGGTTTAGCTCAGAGTGTCATCTGAACCCAGAGTCATGGTTAACATACTGTACATACCTAGGGGCCGAGGTCCCTTCGGCCTTCTGCAATAAAATATTTGAGGGCGCTGGGTCTCCCCAAAGTTGATGGGCATTACCATTTAAATGCTGTGGGTTGCACCCCGACATTTGATCAATTATGTGGGGCGGGGCTTACCTGACCCCTCCAATATTTTATTTAAGTTGGCATGGCTGATCTTTAAGGTCTGGCCCTACCTTAAGTTGCAGCAGCTGATCCTACGTAATTCTCATTACAATCTTCTCTGTTTGTTATCCAGTGAATGATCTCGGAGGCGACTTCAAGGGACATGGAAAGAGCTCGTCAGCTGCTGACAATGTTGTTGAAGAAATCAGAGCCAAAGGTGGAAAAGCAGTGGCCAACTATGGTATGTTTCTCCCCTCTCATCTCTAGCCTGCCTCTCCCCCGCCCAAGAAAACATATGCTGGCAAAGCTACTATTTCTAACTCTTGAAATATGTAAATGCAGGTGAGGTTCTTAGAAGGGTCTGACATTTTGGCAAAATTATATGTAATCAAGTTGCTTACTTGACTACAATTCCCATCATCCCTGACCACTGGTCCTCCCAGCTAGGGATCATGGGAGTTGTAGGCCAAAAAATATCTGAAGGGCCGAGGTTGAGGAAGCCTGCTTTAGATTGTGATGTCTGAAGCCCAGGCATCGGAAGATATTTGATGCGTTAAAAACCACTCAAAATGCTGCTTGTTCCCACATTTAAGCCATTTTTTTGGTTCAGGGTCTTAAATATGTGTTACCTTCCAAGGACATGTGCTCATACGGTGGCTTGGATCCAGACAACAGCAGTGCACATTGTGCCATACACAAAGCAGGGTTTTTTCTGCTCCATACCCTCTGGTGCCTCTCTGCAAATTTACTTCTGAGAGCCCGGAGACCCCTCTGGAATGGCATGTGCCGGAGGGGCTGCAGCTGGGATGGGTATTGGCTCTTCCTGCTATGAACAAGCAGAAGTGGCTTCCACTCACCCAAAGGGCTCATAGGATCCAAGGCGGTGTTTTCTTCCCCATTTCGGCTATTGGGTCTATTTGTGAGCATAATGTCTCTGGTAATTATGAATGCAGCAGGAAGAAATCGCAGTAGCTGCAGTTGCAGGAGTTACTGCTGTCTATGATAATCAACTTGTTCATGCAAATGCATAGCCCAGATAGTTTGTGCGTGAGCAAAATTTGATGTGTAATGGCCTCTAGGGATCACATTTAGGTTTTCTAGTGTCCTGCTTTCCACCAGCATGGGTGTATTCTATCTAACTAGAATATTCTCATTGGTGATTGAGGTTTAAGTTCTTTTTCTGTAACTTCTTTCTGCAGATTCAGTGGAAGCCGGCGAGAAGCTTGTGAAAACTGCACTGGATGCTTTTGGGAGGATAGGTATGATTATTATTTTTTAATGAGACAGGGTGCTTCTGTCCTAAATGGAGGTTTAGGACAGACGTAGGGGGTTAGCTCCCACATAGCTGCCCTGATCTTTCAGATGCAGCTCATGAAAAGGCTTCTGTATCCACTTGAGTGGTGGACAGCTGCATGAAGGCATCCTTCTGCCAACCATCCTATTGATGAGAAGAGGGAGGATTTCAGCTCACCTGGAGCACCATGTGGGCATCAGGACATTTGAGGAGTCCTGTCCTGAAGCTACTGTGATTAGGGCAGGACTGTTAATCTCTTACTCATTAGGGCCCAGCCATGTACATTTTTGAATGTCACTATGGACGTGGGTGGCGCTGTGGGTTAAACCACAGAGCCTAGGACTTGCCGATCAGAAGGTCGGCGGTTCAAATCCCTGCTCCTGCCCACCTAGCAGTTCGAAAGCACGTCAAAGTGCAAGTAGATAAATAGGTACTGCTCTGGCGGGAAGATAAACGGCATTTCCGTGCGCTGCTCTGGTTCGCCAGAAGTGGCTTAGTCCTGCTGGCCATATGACCCGCAAGCTGTACACCGGCTTCCTCGGCCAATAAAGCGAGATGAGCGCCGCAACCCCAGAGTCGGCCACGACTGGACCTAATGGTTAGGGGCCCCTTTACCTTTACACAGATGCATAAAACGGCAAGGCAAAGTTTTATGGCACCACTTCAAAATACGTAAGGAGTATTGAATTTGAATTAACTCTCTTTTTCACATTGCAATATATTCATGCTAAGTTGTCTGGCGGCCTGAACCTTGGACTTGCTGTTCTAGCAAATGCTTAGGATAGCAGGCATCAGCATGTCCTTGTCCTTTGTTTGAGAGGCATTGCTTCATTTAGATATGCAAGTGCCCCTGAATTTGAATGAGGCTGTTAGGCCAGTTACGTTCCAAGAAGCACTTTCGTTTGCCCAAATTTTAGTAACTGTTCATTCATTCCAAACAAAAATGTGGGGCGTTCTTTTCTCTCTTGCCAGTCTGTTACAAGTGGCTGGGGCAACCCAGTCAGATGGGCAGGATACAAATAATAAAATTATTATTATAGTTGTTGTTGTTGTTGTTATACCAACCTGATGTGCTGCAGCCAGAGACTGGAGTCACTTCCAGCCTTTAACAAGTGCAAGCATTTTGCATTCCTGAAATGTACTCTCTCTGTGTCTCAGGACTGGCCAGATTTGCTAAAGGCAAAATTTAATGCAACTCAAGTAGTAGTAAAAATTTTAGCATGCATATCAAAACTATGTATAGCGTCTATATGACATTTTGTGTGCATTTATTTTGCAGACATACTTATCAACAATGCTGGGTAAGTAGATCTGAACGACAAAACCTTTTTCTTCTGCCACAGATTCATGACGTTGTGACTGCTGTGATGATTTTGCTTCCTTTTCTTCTATTTAGGATACTGAGGGACCGTTCATTCGCTAGAATTAGTGATGAAGACTGGGGTGAGTTGACTAAGTAACAAAGCTCCATGACATGGATCAGTGGTGGGGAACAGAATCTGGTTGGTGGGGCATATCATTATCTCCCAACACCCTCCCCCCCATGTTTGACAGGTAGGTGGACCAGCCACCTGTCAATCACCTGATGCAATGGTGACATCAGGTGACCCATTTTTGCCCACATACTTTGAAATGAAACAGTGAGGCTGAAGGCACAGCCTGCAAAGTGCCAAAGGTCAGCTGACCATTGGGCATTATGAACCCCAGTGCACAGCTCTTCATAAGACCTGATAATCTTCTAGTGTTTAGCACA
Source organism: Podarcis bocagei (assembly GCF_964188305.1). Taxonomy (NCBI): domain Eukaryota; kingdom Metazoa; phylum Chordata; class Lepidosauria; order Squamata; family Lacertidae; genus Podarcis; species Podarcis bocagei. Next base: position 19,032,977 of record NC_138136.1, on the reverse strand, counting down.
GAACCTTCCAGGTGTTGTTGATCATCAGTACCTGTAAATTCCTCTTTCAGCTGAGCCATATATTTACCTGCCCCACACCTGATGTCATATATGGTGTTGGGTTTGGCTGAAAAGACGTTGCAGGCCAAATGGGAAGTTTTGGTGGGCCTAATTAAACTCACAGACTGAAGGTTCATCCTGTTGGCTTAGATCCAAACTGAGGGTCCATTGATGGAGCAGAGCAGAGTTCCACTAATAGGATCCTTCTTCCAACAGAAGCTATTATGGTAGTTTTTGCAGATCTTACATTTACTCTGCAGACCCTTTGAAAATCTGTTCTGGATTGTTGGGGGACCGACCGTAGCTGCACGAGACGTGGCACAGAGGGCTAGTCAGACTCCAGGCCATTGTTCCAAAGAGAAGCATCCATATTGCGCTTTAGAATTGACCTCCTTCACTCATTCAGGAAACACATGCATTAAACTGCTTGAATTCCTTCTAGATATAATTCACAAAGTTCACCTGAGGGGGTCTTTCCTGGTAACCCGAGCTGCATGGAACTATATGAAAAACCAGAACTTTGGCAGGTGAGTAGATTGGATTGGTCATTGAACATACTGCCGGAGGGATCCAAAACTCTGTTGAATTAATAAGAGTTAAAGTACTCTGCGGTTATGTTACCACCTGTTTCTCTGTAAAATCCATGATACTTTAATCTTAAAAAAAGAAAAGAATTCATATTTCCTTTTAAAAAGGAAAAAGAACCCTAAGGTGGTAGACACCCATCAAAACCATGTTGTAATGGTTATTAAATATAAGCAGTAATAGTTGTTGTTGTTCAAGAATACTAACAATAATGCTTAATAGCTGTAGAGAACTTGCATGCAAGGAACCTTGAACACTGGTATTATCTAGTTGTCCTCCATACAACAGCCCCCTAAGGGATAACCAACATAGTCCCTTCCAGATGTTATTGGACTACAATTCTCATCCCTGCCCATCGGACATGCTGGTGTAGGAATGATGAAAGTCGGCAACATCTGGAGGGCACCTTCTTGGCAACCCCTGTACTAAGGTTAGCCAATATCATTGCCCCAAATAGCCAGGCAGGGGCAGGGGGCTGAGTGAGAATAAATTTGCTATGAGCAATCATGGTAACATACCCAAATGTCTCTCTCAATCACTGCCATTTCAATAGTTTGTGGGACTCTACCCTGAGATAATCAGGGTTTATTTAAGGACATCAGCCCTGAGCTCACTGGAAGGATAGATCATGAAGCTGACTCTCCAATACTTTGGCCACCTCAGGAGAAGAGAAGACTCCCTGGAAAAGACCCTGATGTTGGGAAAGATGGAGGGCATAAGGAGAAGGGGATGACAGAGGACGAGATGGTTGGACAGTGTTCTTGAAGCTACCAGCATGAGTTTGACCAAACTGTGGGAGGCAGTGGAAGACAGGAGTGCCTGGCATGCTCTGGTCCATGGGGTCACGAAGAGTCGGACACGACTAAATGACTAAACAACAACCCTGAGATAGCAGAATATCTCCTATTTGCTAGTCACTAACTTGCACTTCCAAACCTTGCTAAATGACTTGGCTGTTCTCTTACTAGATAAGAGGGGAAATCGTTTTGCCGCTATGTGAAAAGCTTGGTGCTGTTTGCTGACTTGCCCTATCACATTATTACAGGATTCATCTCCCTTGCTTTTACTGGCCTAGTCCCCTTGTCCCCTTTCAAAGTGTTTTCTGCCATGACATATTAATGCAGGAATTCGCTGCGTTTTGTTTTCCAGAATAATTATGACTTCCTCAGCTGCTGGGATATATGGCAACTTTGGCCAGGCAAACTACAGCGCTGCCAAACTTGGTCTTTTGGGTCTTGCGAACACACTTGCAGTCGAGGGCAGAAAGTACAACATCCATTGCAACACCATTGCTCCCACCGCAGGATCTCGGCTAACGCAGACTGTCATGCCTCAGGGTAAGCAATCTAAATATTAGCAAAGTGGCCGATTTAATATCACAGAACTGCCCATCTACTTTTCTGTTCCTGACACTTCTTCCATTTCAGGTGAGCTTTGGATGTGTTATTAAATCACCGAAACGGTGGCAAAATTACAAAGGATCACACAGTCAAATGTTTTTCCCTTTTCCTTTTCTTTATTTGTTATGTTAGTAATATGCCACTTCTCCTCTAAGGAGCTCAAAGTGGTGTACATAATTCTCCCCATGTTATCCTCACCAAAGCCTTGTGTGGTAGGTTAGACTGTGAGTTGTTGACCGGTCAAAGTGACCTCATGGCTGAGTGGGAATATGAACCCAGAACGCTAACTACTGTTCCACACTCTGGTGTGTCCCCTAACTACCCTGAATCAAGAACAGACTAGAACTTCAAATTTTGAAATGTTATTTGTTTTGACTGGTCCCCAGCAAGTGCAGATTTTTTTGAAAAGAAGGAGATAGAAAAAGAACGAAAAAAATGTAACAGAGAATAGATCTACCATTGGCTCTTTGCCATAATATTTAAAATCAAAATTCTGGACCTGATTGTTTAACTGGGTGATAATAAATTTTGCACTAGCAGAAATGTCTGTTTCTCTTTTGCAGTAATGATACCTTTCCTGGATCACTGGAAAAGCTATTGTTGGCAACACAGTATCTGGGATTAAATGGAACTGTAAACTAGATTAAATTTTTGGCCTAGTCCTTCAAGGAACATAGAGATGAGCTGATTCCAGTTTCCCTAGATTTCAAAGGGAGCAAATTTATGTAACTCACTCACCGTGAGTGCTGCATAAGACTTTTAGAGAAGCACCTGCTTTTATTTTTCCAAACAACAACTGAGGAACAACTCAAAACTTATTTTCACAAAGCATGCTGGGGATTAAATAGGTCTAGGCTCAGTGAAAGCGAGGCCAGAGAAAATTTCCTGCCCCCTGTTCGGAGACACACCTTTTTTGACCATCTCTTGCCTGGCAGTGATGGATTTGACTGCTTTTATATGAGACCACCAGTGCTGCTGATTGTGGTGTTTTCAAAGTGTCTTCTGTTTGCTTCATTGCATGATGCTTGCGATGCTGGAATAGATGTGCTTGTGTGTGAAGCTCACTTTAATCCTGTATCTTCATATCGTTCCTCTTGTCTTCCAAAGACAAACACAGACCGCTAAAACTCAGATTAAAGCTTTTGGTCTTTGATGTGCTGTCACTTGGACTTACACGTAAAGCGCAATGTTCTGCATTGATGCACTTTGGAAATATATTTATTTCATGTCTTGTATTAATAATTCAGAACCCAGTTCTTCAATGAGCGATTCAGCCCAGTGGCTGCTGCAAACCTTCCAATATCTCCCTATTTTAAAAATAATAAATAATTTCACCACTTTTAGCAGTATTGTTTCAAGCACATCCACCAATACAGCATACAGTGCTTCTTATGAACCACTTGCATGATCCATTAGAACAGGCATCCGTTTCTGGGGCCTAATGTGGCCCACCGGTTGGTTTAATCCGGCCCCTGTGGCAGTTTAATTCCCCAGGGTAAAATCCTAAAAAAAACACTCAACAACTTCAATCCTAAAAAAGGTCAACAATTTTGGTTGGCCCTCATGCATGTTCACTTCATCAAATCTGGCCCTCTTTGAAAAAAGTTTGGATGCTCCTGCATTAGAAGAAAGCAGTTGAAAGCTTCGCATCTGATACAAACAAAGTTATCTGCTGATAAATGGGGAGAAAAGACTGAAAAGGACATAGTGTGCAAGATTCACCCTCCTGAATTGTAGCGACTACAGTTGTATCAGGGATGTGGGTGGCGCTGTGGGTTAAACCACAGAGCCTAGGACTTGCTGATCAGAAGGTTGGCGGTTCTAATCCCCGCAACGGGGTGAGCTCCCGTTGCTCGGTCCCTGCTCCTGCCAACCTAGCAGTTCGAAAGCACGTCAAAGTGCAAGTAGATAAATAGGTACCGCTCCGGCGGGAAGGTAAACGGCGTTTCCGTGCGCTGACCTGGATCGCCAGAAGCGGCTTAGTCATGCTGGCCACATGACCTGGAAGCTGTATGCCGGCTCCCTTGGCCAAGAAAGCGAGATGAGCTCCGCAACCCCAGAGTCGGTCACGACTGGACCTAATGGTCAGGGGTCCCTTTTACAGCTGTATCATCTTTAACTGGATATGGCTTTCCGCCTGTTTATGGCCTTTGTTCTAATGCAAGGAAGCAATATGAGATACAACGGCATTTGTGAAGTCCCAGTTCCCTTTCTCCCCCAACTCCTCAATATAATAATCTTGGAGTGTTACTTTGTCATCTTCTTCCACAGACATTCTTTTAGTGTCCTGCACAGACTCCCACTTCATTTCTGATTAAGGTTAAAGTTGACATTTACTTGAGTGTACCCAGCGTCAACATCAACCTCTTAAGTGCTCAGAAAAAACGGTGCATGTTTTATAAAAAGTAGATGCCAACATTTTTGTTCATCACTCAACTTAATGCCACATGGATGACTTCTAATGTGAACCTATAAGGGCCGGCATATTTTATGTGAGCACCATGTTATTGAGTTTTTAAACTGAAATTTCAGTCTTCAGCATGCGTTCCTCCAAAGTGACAGCGGAGGTTTTAGGGCAGTGCAACTGGTTCCCTTGCACTGGGTGCTGAGCGCAGGGCACCCGATAAACACTTGCCTGGCTACGGGAAAGAGCTGTAAGGGCTCTGACAGGGTCCTCGAGTCCTTCCACCTTCTTCCCAAAGCCTAGTTAGTTCTTGCCCAGCTTTGGGAAGGAGGTAGATGGGCTTTGAACCCTGCTGGAGCCTTCATGCCTCCTTCCCAAAGCCTGGCACGGCAGGAGTGTCGTGCCGTCTCCAGAGGAGGAAAAACTTAAAATACGTTGCAGAGTTTCCAAGAAAAAAGATCAAATGCAATTGTACTTCATCCAGCAGAGCTTTACTGCTACTGAAGGCAAAAACACCTCACAGTGTTGTTCTGAAAATAAGGAGATGGGGAGAGCCATGTAAAGCTCTTTGGAGGAAAGGTGGAATGATACATTGAAATGTGTCCCAACTTCTATCTCTGTGCTATGATGCCTGGATGAAAACTCCATGCTGGGTGTTTTTGGACAGCAAGTTATCACTTGCAATGTTTTATTTTGGACACCGCATAACACTCTTAAATTCTGAAGGCAAGAAGAGAGGCAGATTGGCTCCTAGTACGTTTTCGAGCACAATTCAAAGTGTTGGTGCTGACCTTTAAAGCCTTAAATGGCCTTGGCCCAGTATACCTGAAGGAGCGTCTCCACCCCCATCGTTCAGCCCAGACACTGAGGTCCAGCTTTGAAGGCCTTCTGGCAGTTCCCTCACTGCTAGAAGTGAGGCTACAGGGAACCAGGCAGAGGGACTTCTTGGTAGTGGCACCTGCCTTGTGGAACACCCTCCCTTCAGATGTCAAGGAAATAAACAACTATCTGACTTTTAGAAGACATCTGAAGGCAGCCTTCTTTAGGGAAAATTTTAATGTTTGATGTTTTGTTGTATTTTTAATATTCTGTTGGGAGCCACCCAGAGAGGCTGGGGAATAAATAAATAAATTATTATTATTATTATTATTATTATTATTATTAGTGCCTCCTCTCCCCAAGGAGATTACAGTCTAAAATTATGGGGAAGTGAGGAAGAGAAACAAGGATAACAAAGGACGAATGTGAGCATGCACTTACAAATATCAGTGAAGCCTGGTATTTTATCTCTTTATATACAACCAGGATGAGGAAACTATGGCCCTCTAGATGTGGTAGGACTCCAGCTCTTGTCAGCCATGGAGAATGGTTGTGGTTGATGGGAGTGGTAGTCCATCAGCAACCCGAAGACAGCAGTTTTTCCATTCCTGGTGTGCAACGTCTGTTCTAGAGTGTATAGCATTTTTATTTTATTTTTGCAAACTTACGTTATTTTAAACTCCGTCTAACCTAGATATGCTGGATGCTTTCAAGCCAGAATATGTGGCTCCTCTGGTTCTTTGGCTTTGCCATGAAAGTTGTCAAGAGAATAGCGGACTGTTTGAGGTAATATCACTGTATTTTCCTTTCACATGATCAGCTGTGAATCTTTGAGAAATGAGAGTTAAAGTGAGGTACATGCGTGTGCAAATTAGGGTGAATAAGGTAATTGGTGGGGAGTGATACCTGAATTTACACTCCCAATATTGGGTTTGCCCACCCACTTAACAGCTTTCTTGAAGCTAGGAGAATAATATGCTAGGGTTAAAGATACACGTGAAAGAAACAAAATTCAGAAAAAATAAGGGCAATATCCAACCAAGTTGCTTGCCCGTTCAGCTCCCCAGTTCTTGCCTTCACAACAATCAAACCAAGAAGCCTCTTATTAACCATTGTTTCCTGTTCCATCAAAACCCGGGAAACTATGATTAGCTGCTATGAAACAAGCTAGGATGTTCAGCCAAGGGTTGAAGCTGGTTTAATATTATGACTTGTTACAAAGTAGTAACCATAATTTCCCATTTCAGACAAAGCAGGCAATGATAGTTAATTAGAGGCTTCTTGATTAGATTAGCTGGGAGAGGAGGACTGAAGAGGTTGGGTGGGCGGGCAAAAGGCTCATATTCATATAATCTCCTTATTAAACCAAGATATGATCATCTGAATTGGGCTATTGCTGAAATAAAACATACTGCTCTCTCCAGTATGGCTTGAAGTACAATTCTGTCACTGCTTGCTTTTTGAGGTTATATTAACTTTTTAAAATTTTATATTGCAGGTTGGAGCTGGATGGATTGGAAAATGTAAGTGGTCTTGTACAATCTGGTCTAATACTTGCAAAAGAATCTGAGTTTAATATGAAATGAAATCTTTATGTTGTCATAAAATAGAATATGGAAACTTCAATTTGTTGCCTATTAAGGGTAGTGGACCTTTATGCCGATAGGTTGGAATTATACAAAGGGGTATTTTTAGCCATTTTTAAACCACTTTAGCGGTATCACATTTTGGTAAGTAGCTGTGGATTGAACTCGCATTTATACTACAAAGGCATATAGTATTATTTTTTATTATTATAATTATTTATTAAATTTGTATACCACCCGATACCCACAGGTCTCAGGGTGGTCCACAACACAAAATCACAATGCAAAAGCACATAATACGCAATAAAAACAAAAACAAGAAAACCCAATAATCCCTCCAACATGTTTTCTAGCGGAGCAGTTTACCGTACATCCATGAAACAGTTCCTCAAAACTCCATCTCTGCACCCTTTATAGGTGTTTTATGGGCACTCCATATTATGTGGACCTGCTTTTTGGTCACTGATGGCAAATGATAGTGTGTTTTTATCAGATCTTATTTGAAATTGAATAAGGTGCTTTTATCATTCTTACAACTACTGTTCTCTTTAAGCTTTCAAAATGATGCAAGCTGTGAATACAGATAAACAAACTGGCAAAAAGCCATATTCAATGAAGCTCTCTTCCTTAAAGGTCTGAGCTAGAATTTCTGCTCTACGTGGGCGGTTTGAATTATGTAAAAATCAAGTTCTGTTCTTGGCAGGGAGCGATAATCTAGACTTTTGTTTTGGTGGGAAAGGCTACTACTTTTACAAGAAAGCAGTGGTCCTGCAGTTTCAACAGTTGATGGCTATCTCTTCCTATCGCTGTTTGCTTAGTACGCTGGGAGCGATCGCTCGGAGCCATTGTCAGACAGAAGAACCAGCCGATGACACCAGAGGAGGTGCAGAATAAATGGGAGATAATCTGCGACTTCAATAATGCCAACAAACCTCGAACTATCCAGGGTATGGGCACTTAAAATTCACTATATTTCTCAAATAATCGTGTGGTCGTCTTTTCATTGAAGAACCAATTTTATTATTTTTTTAAAAAAATAAACCACCCAGCTAAACATCATGGTACATGACTCATGTTGCACTTTTGGAAGTGTCAGGTCTTACCATAATGCATATTAAGGGAAAACATGAAACTCTATTTCTTTCCGAGGAGTTTTCTAGTCTTAGATATTTGACACTTGTGTTTGCGTTCTGATGAATTGGAGTAGTCTGGCAGTGAGACTCTTAGGAATTCAGTTTGTACTAGGGCTGAACAATGTATTGATATATTGTCCAAAACCGGTTTGAAGTCCATATTATGATATTGGTTTCATAATTTTTGACCTGGCAATATATCGTGAATCATGGGGTTTGTGTGTATGTATAGCTCCATCCTTATTTCAGGCATTGTGATATATCAGAATATTGAGATATTTAGCTGGTGATATATCACAATGTTGAAAACCCAGATATTGCCCAACTTTAGTTTGCTCCTGTGATGAACAAATTGGTGGGGCTAAAATAATCAGATATGTCAATCTGAATATATGGTACTCAGTAGAATTCTCCATTTCAGAGCATCTACTCTTGATTCTAGGAACTGAAAGCAGCAAAAGACAAATGAAACATTGTGCAAACTTCCAAGCCATACTTGGAAGAGACTTGATGGGCCTTTAGGTTTGTCAGAATCAGGAATGCTACCCTTTTTCAAGGGACTGTTCATACCTGATTCCAGGGAAGATGATTTTTGACGATATGTTTATGAGTGGCGGTCTAGTTGATCAAATCCTAGAAAGTTCAGGTTTTAGGTTTTACTCTTCAGTTGTGGACCATGTTGAAGTTTGCAACCCAAGTTATCTACTAATAGTGTGGAGGATCATGGCTACTAACTAAAAATAAAAAATGGAGTTCTAGCTACACATCCCAGCCTTTCTCAAAAGCACAAGGATGCCAACTACTAAAGACTAAGGGAAGAGCAGTTGGATAGATTTAGAAGGAGATCCCTCGGTTAAGTCCAGTCAAAGGTGACTATGGGGTTGCGGTGCTCATCTCACTTTCAGGCCAAGGGAGCCTGCATTTGTCCATAGACAGCTTTCTGGGTCATGTGGCCAGCATGACTAAACCGCTTCTGGCTCAATGGGACACCATGACGGAAACCAGAGCGCACAGAAACACCGTTTACCTTTCCGCCGCAGCTTTAGCTATTTTTCTACTTGCACTGGCGTGCTTTCAAACTGTTAGGTTGGCAGGAGCTGGGGCAGAGCAATGGGAGCTCACCCTGCCGTGGGGTTTCGAACCGCCGACCTCCTGATCGGCAAGCCCAAGAGGCCCACAGCGCCACCCGCGTCACAGCAGACACTGTCAGCCATACAAACACCTAGTCCAGCACCAGATTTCTTTTGCCAAGCACTCATTTCTCAAACTTGAGAAATCATCACCACTTCTCTTCTCCATGCCAGTGAAGCTGGCCCCTAGATGTGGGAATCGGCCATAATGTTGTTACTGTTTTCCATATGGGCTGAGTGGCTGATGGCTTGTACATAAAAATAATAATATAAGTATGTGTTGAATATTCTGATAGAATAAACTCCACTCAGAAGCTACTCTATTTTGCTTGCTGAAAGTTAAACTAGTTGTTAACATTCCAAGGGCATGCTCGATCCAGTGCGCTGTTACATTTTTCTGCTGGGTTAAGAATTTAGTTATGTTCTTGGCTGTGGTTTGGATGAGAACGTGCCTTTGATTAATCTCTCATCTGTGAGAATTAGCAGAGAGCCTGGTAAAATGCTGCTGATATCTGACATCCTAATTCATTTAATTTTTCAGTGGAACGACATTAGAAAATTTCCCTCGGTAAGAAAGCCCCTTTCCTTAGTGCCTCAAGGCACCGAACTGTTAAGTAAGGAAAACTAATTAGAGTATTCACATTTAAAAAAAATGAAAGCTATGTTACTTTATATCTGCAAGTTCAAGCTGTCCCCAGAGATTTCATTAAAAACTATTACCAGCATTAATGTAAGTAATTTGACGCTGTGAAAAGCTATTATATACTAAACTATCATATATAATTATACAAAAAATGCCAATTAGTGTAATCATTTACCTATCATTTGCGAGAATAGCCTAGAATTAGAACCACAAAATGTGGCTTATAATGGGGTGTGTGGCTATTTAGATGCTGAGTGTGTAGGCCTGATTTTCATTTACCCCAGATTAAAAAGCACTGAAATTTGAGCTGTATCATTTTCAAAAAGTGATTTCTTCCTCTGTAATGATCTTACTCTAATTAGGCTTAGGACTTAGTTGAGGAAGGGCAAAACAAGAGGTTTTCTGTGTATCTTTGCTGGAGTTACAGCATATTTGCCTCCAAACATTATTAAAGAAGCTAATAATGAATTCTAAATTAATTTATGCTTGACCCCCCACCATTTAGATGGAAGCTGATTCGGTAGCCGGTCCTCTATTGACCTTCCAAATTTACCGAAGCAAAAAGTTTGGGCGGCAGTATGCTATGTTGGTTTGTGTGTGGCAAATGAAATTTTAAAACCCTTCTAGGCTCTGATGATCACATAGCAGTTTCTGACAAGCCACTCTATGCATGTTCAGGCATTTGCCTAAATATGTGTAGCATTAAACTGGGTTAGGGGTAAAAGGTAAAGGTAAAGGACCCCTGACAGTTTAGTCTAGTCGCAGACGACTCTGGGGTTGTGGTGCTCATCTCTCTTTATTGGCCGAGGGAGCTGGCATTTGTCCACAGACAGTTTTTCCAGGACATGTGTCCAGCATGACTAAGCTGCTTCTGAAGAAACCACGCCGTTTACCTTCCCACCGGAGTGGTACGTATTTATCTACTTGCACTTTGATGTGCTTTCAAACTGCTAGGTTGGCAGGAGCTGGGACCGAGCAACGGGAGCTCACCCCATTGCGGGGATTTGAACTGCTGACCTTCCGATCAGCAAGCTCTTGGCCCAGTGGTTTAGACCATAGTGCCACCCACGTCCCTAGGGATAGAGGTACACCCCCCCAAGTCCCCCCCCCATGTGTCCAGCTGCTCTTCAGATCTTCACACAGTCAGCATGCAAGTCTGAAGGTTTTCAAGCACGTTCTCAGGGTTTCTTGTTGTGGGAAGAGATTCAAAGCATGTTTGAACCCTTTCAGACCTTTCTGCTAGTTGTGGGGGGGGGGGCTAAAGTGTAGCTGGCATGCTTGGGGACATGGGGGGCAAGGCTTGCATGCACCTCTGTTCTAGTCCTCTGTTTAATGGCCCATCTTATTTCCTCATGAAGGGACCAGGCCCTTGGCAAGTAGAGGTTGACAGGGAACGTTGTACACCTATCTTCCAAACACTGAGCATTGCTGTTGGTTGGGAGAAGGATGAGACACAGGGAGGGAGGCATGGCATGGGCAGGATTATTGGATTGGTGCTGCTACTGTGCTGGCACTGCTGCCCACCCTTTTCCCTGGCAGAGACGTTCAGTGTTCAGGAGGCTGGCAAAAGAAAGAGAGAAATGCACGCACGCACATGCGCGCGCGCACACACACCTTTCAAGTTTATATATTTCACTAACTCTATACATTTCACAAATTTTACAATCATTTTGACATTTCAAAACTTGACTTCCCTCCCCCTCTTTCTGCGGTTTGGTGGTTTAGCCTCGTAACAGCTCCATGAGGGAGGTAGAGAGAAAGAGAAAATGCTAGGTGAGATTCAAACCACTATTCCCAAGGTATAGCTGTAGCCATCATACTGCATTGCTAGTTCTGCTGTATAGCTCCTTTTGAGAAGAGCAGTGATTTAATACATACTTTAAATAATCATAATACAGTGGTGCCCCGCAAGACGAATGCCTCGCAAGACGGAAAACCCGCTAGACGAAAGGGTTTTCCGTTTTGGAGGTGCTTCGCAAAACGAATTTCCTATGGGCTTGCTTCGCAAGACAAAAATGTCTTGCGAGTTCCTGCGGGGTTTTTTCCCTCCCCCCCCCCTTTCCCCAAGCCGCTAAGCCGCTTATCAGCTGATCCTAAGCCGCTAAGCCGCTTATCAGCTGATCTGCTAAGCCGCTTATCAGCTGTTCCGCTAAACCGCTTATCAGCTGATCCGCTAAGCCGCTAATAGCGCTAAGCCGCTAATGGGCTTGTTTCGCAAGTCAAAAAAACCGCAAGACGAAGATACTCGCGGAACGGATTCTTTTCGTCTTGCGAGGCACCACTGTAGTAATGCTCATTTCTGGCTTTTGCCTAATGCACCATTAGTGCTTCTAGCATAGTGAGTTTGGTTACTGTTATTTTTTTACTTGTCAGACTGTTAATGCCCAGGCTTGATAACCGCCACAGGGCACTTAAGTTTCAGGCAATTCATGTAATCCAATTTCCTTAGCATCTTGGTTGGAGACACTGGAAGTGTGACCTTGCATAACACAAGTTCCGCAGCCTATTCAAGTGCTAAAATATCATTGCAAATCAAATGCTGGAGGTTGGGACTGGAGTTGAGTTTCCTATGCCAGACAGCAGAAGGTCAGCGCTCTGTGCTATTGCAGTTCTCTCCCCCGCCCCTTTTCTTCTTGTTTGTGTTCCCTGTGAGAATTAATATATAGCAGAAGATACTCCCAAGAAGCGGAGAAGGAAATTGCATACCAGACAATCGGTAGGCCTAGAGAAATAGAATAGGTGACAGATTGCTATTTGTACCAGAAGTCGTGCTTTTGAATAATACTAGAAGGAGTCATAGCATACTGAGAGACCAAATGCTTGGCATCAAGAAAGCTGCAAGTTCAATCCTTGACATCTGCAGGTAGGGTTGGGAGAGACACCTGCCTGATCTTTTGGAGATTCACTGCCATTTAATGGAGATAACACAGGAAGAACAAGTTAGCGAATCAACGGTTGAAAGGACAATGAAAGGAATAAGGTAAAAGTAAAGGGACCCCTGACCATTAGGTCCAGTCGTGCCCGACTCTGGGGTTGCGGCGCTCATCTCGCTTTACTGGCCGAGGGAGCCGGCGTACATGGCCAGCATGACTAAGCCGCTTCTGGTGAACCAGAGCAGCACACAGAAATGCCGTTTACCTTCCCGCTGGAGTGGTACCTATTTATCTACTTCCACTTTGACGTGCTTTTGAAGTGCTAGGTTGGCAGGAGCAGGGACCGAGCAACGGGAGCTCACCCTGTTGCGGGGATTCGAACCACCAAACTTCTGATTGGCAAGTCCTAGGCTCTGTGGTTTAACCCACAGCACCACCTAAGTCCCCTAATGAAAGGAATAGATGAGATTAAAGAAAGCAAATTTAGAGAGCTGGAATTTTTTAAAAAATCTAAAATGGTACAGAACTCCAGCCCAGCTAGCTAATATGGTAGCAGGATTGAATTCTAACTCTTGGCACTGTAAACTAGCCAAGGGATGGTTTTCCCATATGCACTGGGAATGCCCAGAGGTAAAGGAATTCTGGAATAAAATCCAAAGGTTATTAATGAACTGTTTAAAGTGAAGCTTTCAATAGACTTTGATTTCATGACAATGGGTATACTTGGAAACGCAGCTATAGAGAAAGGGGACCAGTTTACTTTCAAAGCTTTAGGTTGGAAAGATAGAGAAAAATGGACAGTAGAGGCATGGAATAGTTATTTGTTTGAACTTACCCAGTCGGACATTGTCCCAGTAATGTCACAGGAAACAACATGGAAGCTCAAGTCGACCATGATAAGGAACAGATGGAACTCTTATCTTCAATGGATTGAAACTACTAGAACAAAAGACATTCGGTGGAAACTAAAGACGTTATGCCTGTGGCTGAGGATAATAGTTTGAACCCTTCCAGTGGATATTGGGGGTGGGGGGTGGAAAGGGAGGGGAAGGAAAATTGTACGGGGAATTTAAAAATTGGAAGGAGATAATATAATGTATGTAAAAATCCCAAAATAATATATATATATATATATATGTATATGCTTTCGTAGATTTTCACGGGTACAGGAATGCAGGTTTTGGTGTCTTCGGGTGTCTTCCCGTGTAAGAGTTGGGGTGTCTAGGCGACGTTTCGACGAGGTCTCACTCGTCATCTTCAGGCTGGTGCTTTCGGCTTCTTGTTACTGGAACAGAGCAGGATCTCAGTGTTTGAGTTCCTATAAATACTGTTGAGGGGGTGTGGTGTATAGCCTCCAACGTTCTGGGCAGAGAGGAAGTTTCCAGGTTAGTGTGCCTTTTCTTCTTTTGTTCATTAATTACTTGAGGGATATCTTGAGTGATTTCTTGAGTATCACTCAAGAAATCACTCAAGATATCCCTCAAGTAATTAATGAACAAAAGAAGAAAAGGCACACTAACCTGGAAACTTCCTCTCTGCCCAGAACGTTGGAGGCTATACACCACACCCCCTCAACAGTATTTATAGGAACTCAAACACTGAGATCCTGCTCTGTTCCAGTAACAAGAAGCCGAAAGCACCAGCCTGAAGATGACGAGTGAGACCTCGTCGAAACGTCGCCTAGACACCCCAACTCTTACACGGGAAGACACCCGAAGACACCAAAACCTGCATATATATGTATATATATATATATATATATATATATATATATATATATATATGGAGATAATACTAGATGAGCGAGTAGTCTGGCACAAATGCAAGGCAGATTAGTGTGTTCTGAAGTTGTATGTGGGGAAAAGAATAGAAGTTGATAGAGATGCTAAACATAGAAAAACCCCCACAAACCTTAGACCTTTGATGTAAGTACTGGAAAACTAAAAATATACCAGCTTTGGAAGAGGTGTTCAAATAGTTCATGGTGCTAAGCTGATACCTGGAAGTATTTTTAATTTGCCAGTTCAAGTACACTTTCTCCTGTGTCTTGATTACTAAGTTAATACTGATTGTTTCTGATTTTAATTTAAGCAATATTTAAAAGATAGTGGGGCATACTTCGAAAGTTCTTTTTCAAACTGTTCTCCAAACTCTCCACTCTTTTAAACAGTTAGCAGGTTGTGAGGGAAGGGGGTGGGTGTTTGGGGTGAGGTGTGCTGTGGGTGACAGTCCTAAAATGGCTGCCATGGGCGGGGTGGGTGGTGTCGCAACTCCAAATGTAGCTGGTGGGATGTGCTGCGTAACACAAAATAACTGCTACGTCTAAAAGAGTGCAAGGGAGGGGATCATAGGACCACGTAATAGTGCTGGCCTGCCCCCCCCCATCAATGGGAAAACGGCATCCACACCAGCCGCCACCATTCTTGCTCACAGAAACAAGCTATTTACATCTTTCCTCTGTTCAAAACAGAAGGAAGAGTTGGTGTCCAATTGTGTAACCCAGCAAAAAGTTGGCATGTTTAAGGGGAGATGGGTTTTTCTATGTTGCAGAGGCCAAGCCAGTGGAAACAGGAACTGAGAAGAAAGAGCAAATCGCATCTCTCACATTGTGGATTTTTGAAGGGGTATTTACTGAGACCTTTAACAGACCCTGTAGGAAGTACAGTCGTACCTTGGATCCCGAATGCCTTGCAAGTCGAACGTTTTGGCTCCCAAACACCGCAAACCCAGGAGTGTGTGTTGCGGTTTGCGAACATTCTTTGGAACCCAAACGTCCGATGGGGCTTCCGCGGCTTCTGATTGGCTGCCGGAACTTCCAGCAGCCAATCAGACGCCGTGCTTTGGTTTCCGAACATTTTGGAAATTGAATGGATTTCCGAAATGGATTTGTTTGACTTCCAAGGTACGACTGTACTGGCAGGCACTGGAGCCCACAGACAGCATTGGGAACCTCTATAATTAATATGTGAGGGTTCACATTAACAAGTGCAATGTAAAGCATATGAATGGTTAGGAGGCACTGTGTTAACTTCAAGAATAAGGGACTTCCCCAAAAGTGAGGTTGAAGTGTCATGTTAGCATTTTGTAACGGTTGTATTTTTGCTTGGAATGAAGCTGTGGAAAAACTTAATTTTGTGTGTGTGTGTGGTTTCAAAACCATTTCCCTTCTGTATTTCCAGAATCAGTCAGCATGCTGAATGATGTGTTAAGTCAAATAGAATCCCAAGATGTCTCCCCCAATCCCACAAGCTACAGTGCATCGAGATCCTCTACAGGCTTTGACCCTGTAAGTAAAAAATGCTTCTGCAAGGTACTTGGCTTGAAGATATTCCGTTGCCTGGAGCCAGAAAAAGCTACTGTGACACATGAATCGGAAGATGCAGTGTACTGTCTCAAAAGGTCAACTTTAAAATGTGAGCTGGAGAAGGCAGTGCTTTCCCCCACACTGTTCCCTTGTACACTATTCCATAGTGTAAAGTAACATTTATGAGAACTGATTAGACTAGAGAATTTGCTACTACTTCTCCGAAGAATCCAGACACTCTAGTTCTGCAGGTTTGCTAGTCAGGTGTAATTTCTCCAGGCATTGGTCTGTAAGGCAAAGTAACATCTCTTTCAAAAAGTTAAAAATAAATGATGCCTCTGTTTCGTTTTGTACCGCAGCTGCTTAAATCTAGCATCACATTTCTCTTTAAGTGTGTGTGTGTGTGTGCAGCAAACATGCATTTTGAAGAGCTTGGCATAATTTGTGGACAAAGATATGTGCTACCTTAAGGTTATTTGTCCCTAATGGGCTACTGTCTCACTGGGGAAAGCGGAAGGCTGTAGCTCAGTGCATATGCTTTACATGCAGAAGATTGCAGTTTAATCTCCAGCATCTCCAGGTAGGAGCTGGTATGTCCTGTCTCTGAAACCTTGGAGTGCTGCTGAGAGTCAAGTGTAGACAGTAGCAAGCTTGAAGGAGCAATGATCTGCATTGGTACAGTGGTACCTCGGGTTACATACGCTTCAGGTTATATACGCTTCAGGTTACAGACTCCGCTAACCCAGAAATATTACCTCAGGTTAAGAACTTTTCTTCAGGATGAGAACAGAAATCGTGCTCCAGCAGCGTGGCGGCAGCGGGAGGCCCCATTAGCTAAAGTGGTGCTTCAGGTTAAGAACAGTTTCAGGTTAAGAACGGACCTCCGGAACGAATTAAGTTCTTAACCTGAGGTACCACTGTATAAGGTAGCTTCTAATTTTTCTCCACAAAATATGACCATGGGGGGGAAATGGAGTTTTGGATTTCCAGGCTAGCCACTGGCTCGAGAGCAGCTTCCCTAAGTTCAGGGAAGGCTTGAATGGAGTAAAAGTGGGGTAGCGAAGGCAGTGTCCCCCCCCAAAAAAAACACACCCCAAGGTAGCGTGGTGACAAAGACAAGCCACAGCAGTGTTCTCTGCTGCTCCTTGCCTTACCAGGCATGGTAAGACTTGGCCCTATAGCTGTTTTGGGATTGCAATTCCTATCATCGCCGACCACTCGTCCTGTTACCTAGGGATGATGGGAGTTGTAGTCCCAAATGGCTGGAGGGCCAAGTTTAGCCATACCTGCCTTAGATGGAGTTGGAGGACCCTGTTTCAGGCAAGTGGAGTGGCACCGAGTTTTGAAATATCCTAGTTTTGCGATACCCTGGAGCCGTTGTAGTTTAGATGTAGAACAGTTGTCCTAAAAGAGAATCGGTACAAAATATTTAACTGGCACCCGGAAGGGATTATCTCTTCTCAATTTCCCATTACCATTTTGAAGATCAACTAAGAATGAGTTGCTGCGTTCTTGACTGGTATTCAGGTTGAGTATGTGTCCCTATATTATATATACAAGAAAGGAGGAGCTAGATACATTTTCTCACACATCGTTTACCTTTTCCCAGCTTTTGATACAGTGATGTGAAGACTTTCCTCTTTCGGCTGACCTATTAATGGTTGAAATCAAATTTAGTACGTTTGTATGAGATTTTCACTCTGCATGGGATTGAGTAGGATTTTTTCCTTCTTATTTATATTTCAGCCATACATGGGAACCCATAAAACTTATTAGACTGTAAAACAAATGAGCATCTTATAAATTGGAAGCAGCGATGGGCGTCTTGTGGCACCCCTAGATGTTGGTGGATGTTCAACTCCCAACAGACCCAGTCAGCTTTGCCAGGGGTCAAAGATTATGGGAATTGTGGTTCCACCGCATCTAGAATGGCTACAGATTCCATCTCTAGTTAATACAGTGGTGCCTCGCAAGACGAAATTAATCCGTTCCGCGAGTCTCTTCGTCTTGCGGTTTTTTCGTCTTGCGAAGCACGGCTATTAGTGGCTTAGCGGCTATTAATGGCTTAGCGGCTTCAAGAAAAAGGAAACAAACTTGCAAGAACTCGCAAGACGTTTCGTCTTGCGAAGCAAGCCCATAGAGAAATTCGTCTTGCGGAACGACTCAAAAAATGGAAAACGCTTTCGTCTTGCGCGTTATTCGTCTTGCGAGGCATTCGTCTTGCGAGGTACCACTGTACACGTTTGTGTTTTATTTTATTTTATTTTTAGCGTGCATATGGCCTGAGAGAAAATCCAATGTCTTCACCTTTTATAACAGCTTTCTCTCTTTGCCTTGAGGTGCTTCTCATTCACCAAAGACTACTTGTTAATCACTCTGAGCTTGCTTTTGGTAGGAACGGAAGATCTAAATTAGTAATACTAATGTGCGCTCCTGTTTTCAATACCCACAGTCACAGAGCATTGGCCAAAAGCTGCCTACAATGTCTTATGAGTACAGCCATTTGCAGCCCATCTTGTATGCACTTGGCGTGGGCATGTCAACAAAAGATCCGGACCACCTGAAATTCCTGTTTGAGGGAAGCGAAGAGTTTTGCTGTCTTCCAAGCTTTGGAGTTATACCAGCTCAGGCCTCTATGCTCGATGGTGGATTGTCTAGCGTTCCAGGACTTAATATTGATTTTACTAAGGTGAGTGTGAGCCACAACAATTGAATTGATTTTATGTACCAGACTGTTAGCAAATGAAACAGCATGCATAGCAGATGCAGATTTAGCAACGGAGGGGGAAATTTTGGATACACGAAAATCTAATGTATTAATCATCAGTAGTAAACACGGAGTCAATATAGCTTGGCTTTGAAATGAAGCAGTCTGTTTTGCCCTCATTTGCTGTTGCCCCAGATGATACATTCCGTTAAAACTTTGGACAGTGATGAAAACTAGAGCCTAGCAAGCCCAACCGATTGCAACACATGGCAAATTCCAAATGCGAGTGGTAAAGAAATACTCATGACCTCCTCAATATTTCAACATTACAATGTCAGCCATGATACAAAGGAGGAACAAAGAAACTGAAAATAATGTGCTATGCATTTCACTTGCATCAGGGTAGGGAACCTATCATCTTTCCAGATTTTTCTGGGCTACATTTCCCCTCACCCCTCACAATTGGCCAGTCTGAATGGGGCTGAAAGGGTGTGTGACTCTAGCAGTATCTGGAGGGAGTGGGTGGTGCTGTGGTCTAAACCACCAAGCCTCTTGGGCTTGCCGATCAGAAGGTTGTCGGTTCGAATCCCCACGATGGGCTGAGCTCCCGTTGCTCTGTCCCAGCTCCTGCCAACCTAGCAGTTTGAAAGCATGCCAGTGCAAGTAGATAAATAGGTACTGTTGTGGCGGGAAGGTAAATGGCGTTTCCCTGCACTCTGGCACTTGTCATGGTCTTCTGTTGCACCAAGCTGTCCGTGGACAAACGCTGGCTCCCTCGGCCTGAAAGCGAGATGAGCACCGCAACCCCATAGTCAAGTTTGACTGGACTTAACCATCCAGGGCTCCTTTATCTGGAAGGCCACAAATTCTTCACCGTTAACTTGCATCATGTTTCTCCTATGACCCATGAGAGGCCCGGGGAAAGCATCCAGAGACTTCAAACCTTCTTCTTTAATAGTTAAAGGGCAAAGATAATGTTAATAATGAGGTGAGATCCCCCCCACACACACACCATGAAGAATACCTAAGGTGTTACCTGTTTAACAAAATGGAAGCAAAGTGTGAATTAGACAAAGAATTACTCTTTAAACAGAATAAGGTGAGGGATGGCGGCTATGTATCTGATAGTTTATCCACCTCAGACTGAAAATTTACAAGGCCATAAAACATATAACTATTATTCCTCTTAATGGGCAAAGTGCAAACCCTTTTGAGGAAAAGCAACCTAAGTGTTTGTGCTTTGTTTCACATCACGTTTCCAGACCAAATAATAGACTGTCTTTACCTGAGGGTCTAATATAATATAATATAATATAATATAATATAATATAATATAATATAATATAATATAATATAATATAAAGATATAAAATAATGATACATTGCATTGTCATGTGTTAACGCAGTAAAAAAATTAATAAGTAAACATACTTAATCTCTTTATATCGTTTTAAAAACTGCAGCAGTATAGACTGCAGTTTTCTGACAGCAGTGCAAATGATGCAAATTTCTGTCTTATTATAGGTGTTACATGGTGAGCAATATTTGGAACTGTATAAACCTCTGCCAACATCGGGTAAGACTTCAGCAACCCTAATTAATTTGTGTGTGTTTTTATGCGTGTGTGTGTGTGTATATATATATATATATATATATATATATATATATATATATATATATATTTGCTTTCGTAGATTTTCACGGGTACAGGAATGCAGGTTTTGGTGTCTTCGGGTGTCTTCCCGTGTAAGAGTTGGGGTGTCTAGGCGACGTTTCGACGAGGTCTCACTCGTCATCTTCAGGCTGGTGCTTTCGGCTTCTTGTTACTAGAACAGAGCAGGATCTCAGTGTTTGAGTTCCTATAAATACTGTTGAGGGGGTGTGGTGTATAGCCTCCAACGTTCTGGGCAGAGAGGAAGTTCCCAGGTTAGTGTGCCTTTTCTTCTTTTGTTCATTAATTACTTGAGGGATATCTTGAGTGATTTCTTGAGTGATATTCTGAGTACCACTTAGGAGGGTCATTAGGTGTGGATTAGTTGCTAAAGCTTTCGTGTCTTGACCTCTTGAGCTTGTGAAGAGTTTTTCTGAGAAGATGGCTGTACTGCACTTAGTTGTGCTCTGGCTTGGCTTCGTGTATAGGGGCGAGCTGTGGTTTTGTGCCCTGTGCCAGCCAGATCTGTGTTCCAAATTGCTCTTTAACATGGAACATCACCACAAGAGAATAATCATGGAAGCCATCGAGATAGAGAAACACCCTCACAACATGAACAAGCGTGACGACACGTCCCGCCTGCCAGACATCTGGAAATTAGCCCTCCCCACAAAAACCGACACCAGAACCAGAGGCACACAGAACGCCATCTCCAATCAACCACACCAGACCCAAACCCAGACCCTCTCCACAGATAAATTACAGACACCATCCAGTAGCCAAACCATAGTGGCACCTCCGGATGCTGCACCCCCCTGCAATCCCTACACAGATCTGGCTGGCACAGGGCACAAAACCACAGCTCGCCCCTATACACGAAGCCAAGCCAGAGCACAACTAAGTGCAGTACAGCCATCTTCTCAGAAAAACTCTTCACAAGCTCAAGAGGTCAAGACACGAAAGCTTTAGCAACTAATCCACACCTAATGACCCTCCTAAGTGGTACTCAGAATATCACTCAAGAAATCACTCAAGATATCCCTCAAGTAATTAATGAACAAAAGAAGAAAAGGCACACTAACCTGGGAACTTCCTCTCTGCCCAGAACGTTGGAGGCTATACACCACACCCCCTCAACAGTATTTATAGGAACTCAAACACTGAGATCCTGCTCTGTTCTAGTAACAAGAAGCCGAAAGCACCAGCCTGAAGATGACGAGTGAGACCTCGTCGAAACGTCGCCTAGACACCCCAACTCTTACACGGGAAGACACCCGAAGACACCAAAACCTGCATATATATATATATATATATATATGATAAAATCACATATATGGTGCAGCACTCTGTTGGTGTTTTTACCAAGAGTAATTAGTATTATTCTTCATGATCTCTAGAGTTTCACGTGGAGTTTCTCTACCTGCAAAAAACAGCCTTCAGCCCATTCTTTATCCAGGGAACTGACTCTCATATCCTCTCCCTTCAAGGGGAGGTTTTTATTGTATTATGCATGTGTCAGGGGCCAAGGCTCTGTTCTCACCTTCCAGCTCAATTCTCACTATTTAATATGTTTTACAATATACTTGATCCAAAATTCAAATCATGCCACGCTATTCTTGGGTGTGTGGAGATTTTATATTGCAAACTTTAGCTTTTGATTTTCTTGGGAGGCCTGTAAGTATTTCTGTATTACTTCTGTGTCATTTCCTTTCTCCCCCCCTTTTTTTTTTCGATTTTAGGAAAACTAACTTCGGAGGCCACTATTGCTGACATCCTAGATAAAGGCTCAGGAGCACTTATTCTCTTGGATGGTAACTCTCCTACTATGTGTTAAAAGCAAATGGGCAGAGAAATGAGCCTTTAAAATGGAAGGAACCTTCCTAGTGGTGCCTTGAAGCCATCTTGGAGGAAGGCTTTGCAACAGCTACTGGATTCTTGTCTTGCCCTGAGGGCAATTTCAATATTATCTGGGTTTGCCACGCATCTAAAGGCATAACATATGTGAACTGGCCTTGATATTTTGCCAGCCTAGTTTTAAACCCCCAAAAGTGGTTAGTGTGTTTGTTTGTGCATGTTCTGGAATGCATTATAGGTTTAGGATATAAGAGTTCTGGGTTTTCCCCCAGTGAAGACTTCGTGGGGCCTACCCCTCCCCACAACCAATCCCATATTTATTGTATTTACTCTGTATTCACAAAGCTTGTCTTTTATTTCAAATATTCTTATGCCACTCTTTAGTAGAGATTTCTAATGCAGCTTGTCATGTAAAATAGCAGAATTCCAGAAAGTAGAGGAGTGTGGGTGAAGATAATCTCAAGACAAGTGCAACAAGGCATATAACCAGCTTATATTAAATGACAAAAGCCCAGGCAAATGAAATTGTCTGTGTATGGGCCCAAACATAACTTCAGAAGGTAGGGGGACATGGAGGAAGACCCCTTAGAAAATGACCGCAAGGTTCAGGTGGCCTCATGCAGTTAATAAACTTGGGTCAGGGCAGTGAAAAGGAGGGGCATTTCAGTAGTTTTTAGTCAGAAGCAGGGCTTTTTTTCCAGCCAGAACACAGTTCTGACACCTCTCAGGTGGGCGCCATTGCCATTTTAAGCGAATGAGGGAGGTGTCCATGGTGAGTTCTGGCGCCTCCTTTTCTAGAAAAATAGCACTGGGCAGAAGGAATAGAGTAAAAGAACTATGCAGCTTTTCTCACCCAGTTCCCTGAAAATTTAAGTCAAAAGTTCTCCGCTGATTTCTTAGTTTCGCTCAACACTATGTTAGTTTTTACTTTAGCATGCTGTAAAAAAAGCCGCAGCTAATACCCTGCAGTTATGTCATTATGGGTTGTATTTTAAGAAAGGAGGGTATGTTGTTTGCAGTTAAACTAAAATGCTTCTTTTTTTTGTCCTGATCTTGTCTAGTCAACACATACTCTGGGAAGGACCTTTTGTGCTATAACCAGTTCTCCGTCTTTGTTGTCGGAGCTGGCGGTTTTGGCGGGAAACGCTCGTCTGAGAAAACCAAGGTAATAGGAGCTTTAAGTTGCGCAGCATGGGTAATCTGTGAACGAATTCAAAATGTCTTTTGAACCAGGGATAGAGAGCCTAAAGCCAGAGCGTTCCAAATTGTGTGTCGGCTGCAGTGCATAGGTGTGTCACGCGAATGCTCCCCACGCTCCTCCCGGGGCTGGAAAGGGATTGATTCAACTTCCGGTTTGCTAGTAAAACTGAATTACTGTGTTGCGAAATGTTGCATGTCTAAAAAGTTTGTCACCAATATGAAAAGTTTGGCCTAAGGCCTGGAATCTGAATCCAGGTCTCTCTTGCCTGGCCCTCACAACTCTGTCTATGCCAACATCCCTCAGGAGGCATGTGGGATTGTCCGTAGAAACCACTGGTCCCAACTCTATAGGGCTGAGGTGTCTGGCCCCCTCCATATCTGTGGGGAGAGGGTCAGGCGCTCATAATGTTGAGGGGGTGGAGGAGACCAAGTGCGGCACAGCTTCAGTGGTCAGCTTCTTCTGAGCGAGAGAGAGAGGCCCCTGGCCACTGAAGCCGTGCCTTGCTGAGCTCCTCATGATGATATGACGTCACGCGTGCATGATATCACACACCTGGAACGCATGATGTGCATGTGATATCACCCTCACCCCTGTCGGACACATGATGCCATATGCGTGACATCACTTCGGCTCCCCTCCCCCACTGATTTTCTTCCAGCTCAAGTCATGCCATCTCAATATCCATCTCCTCCCCTTTTCCTAAAAGCCTCTGAGGCAAGGGTGACCTTTGCATGCCTGGAGAACAGGCAGCCCTCATGATTAAGTCCTCATGATTAATTTTTTAAAAAACGATTGATACTTATTCAGAAAGATACAAAAATACATGCCCCTTACAAAATATATTATTATAATTTGCTGACATGAAACAACTACTTAGTCTAAAAAAAGAAGAAGAACAAAGACAGAAAGGAGAAAAGACAAGGAAAGGAAAGGGGAAACCTAGAGAAAGAGAAAGAGAGGAAAGAAAGATTAGAGAAGGATAAAGAAGAATAAAAGGAATTCCAGCTCTCTGTGCTCCAGCTAAATATAGCATTCACTCCTTAAGATCCAAACATCCTATCTTCTATAAACCAGTATTTTTTCAGTCTTCAAATCTAGCTATGACAAGTTCGTTTTTTCTTTCACGCAAAAAGTCCATAAGAAATTTCCAATCCTTAATAAATGTCAGTAATTAGACTTCTCCTCCGTCTCAGCCAGGTCCAATAGTTTCATCAGCCATTCTTCTATAGTGGGCGAGTCTGTATCTTTCCACCTTTGTGCATGTAGCAAAAGACAAGAGAAGTTCTCAAGCATCTTTGAGAGTGACCATTTTCATGAAGGAACATACAATTGGCCTAGCAGCCATTGAAAACTGCATTCCCTATGCTGTTTGGCATTAAAACGTACTCCGTTTGAACTTCTGTGCTTGCAGTACTAGTCTCAGCGCTTTTGGCTGGTGGTGCCTGGCTCCTTTAGAAAGACGAGTCTCAAAACTGAGTAACATACAAAACAACCAGACATAAAATGTCGCTAAGAACAGGGGCAGAGTGCTTATTTATCTTTACTTCCAGGTCACGGTGAACCCACCCAACAGACCACCAGATGCTACTGTCATGGATCTCACTACAGGAGATCAGGTAAATAGTTTACTTCCTGCCAAAAATATATATATTTAAATATTCCTGTGGAGGTGTCGTATGGAGTCTTGTATTTAACAAGTCACCTGGTGATAGGGATTTCAGGCAGGCAGGCGAGCAGGTTGATGGAAGAATGGCGAATCACTTTGCTGCTACTCCATTAGTTCGCTTGGTTTCCATGCTAGCTTTTCCCTTCCAGACATGCATATTATGAAACAACTGCACAGTCTACTTTCTTTCCTTTTTCCTATTCTTTGCAGAGTAACTGAGTTACTGTGTTCGCTTCCATAAATCTTTGAGTAAAAAGGAAGTGTTGACAGAAGATCAAAACCAAGTCCAAAAGCATTTAAATTGTTAACAGTTTGTGGAGAGATGAATCAATTAATTTCAGCTCTGCAGGGGGACTTTCGATGTGACTATGGAGTTTAAAGGATCCATCTCATTATTCTTTCCTGCCAATTATCAGATTGATGTTTTAAATCAATGAACAAAGAATTGTTCTGCCAAGGGATCAATCGCACTATTGAAATATGTGCTCTGTGACCAATGCCCTGACTGATACCTTTTTTCTTGTTAGTCCTTTCCCAAAATGTGTATTAAGAAACATTTTCGTAGAGACCAATGGAGAAAACCCTCAAGTGGTGATTTACAGGTTGTTTTTCTTTTTTCTTAAAAAAATACAGTGAAGAAACTATCACTACCTGGCACCCTGAATACAGAAGGAAATACTGTGTTGTTGTAGTACATGTCTTCTGCGATATTCTGTGTTTCTCCTAGGGAATAGGTTTGAGCTTAATAGAGCTTTAATTAACTTCAGTAAGTGACTTTTTTCGCAACTTGCAGTATTTGTGCTGGTTGTAACAAATAGTGACAAATTGGGATTTTCATGAATATCATTTCAATCTTAACTTGTTAACTTTGTTCCTTTTCATTCCTGATTTTAATACTTCAGGACTTTGTTCTGCTTATTACTGCAATCAGACCTAAGAAGCCTTAACTGGAAAAATCTCTCTCTCTCTCTCTCTGTTTAGAAATTAACTATGTTTCACGCACTGTAGTTTTGCAGCATCCTGTGAATGTATGGGAATATGCATAGTCTCACTGAAGTTGTGGTTGAGTCTAGTTTTTAAAAAAGAGGATTTTAAATATTGATCACAGCTTTTCCTTAATATTCGCTATAAACCACACACAAGATTCTGTAAAGTGCAGAATTTACACCAGCATTGCTGGCTGCCTGGGACATGCTTTCACCTCTTTTGATTCTTTGGCTACCTCAAACGCCCTTTCGTGGGGCTTTGGAGTTACGCAAGAGGACTGGCCTTAATTCACAACGCTGCTTCTTGTTAATCTATCAGATAATCTTGTGTGGGGAATTAATCCCATATTGGGCAGAAGTAATTCTATCTCGGACACACTCAATAGAGTCCCTTGGCCTGCCGCTGATTGCCAGATGATGGAAAAACACAGCCTTGGGGGAACAGTTATTCCCTCGTTCTTTTCTCCTTTCTTGAAGGGATAGCCATCCAGCAATTCAGTTCATCTTTACCAGGCATAGGCAAACTCGGCCTTCCAGATGTTTTGGGACTACAACTCCCATCATCCCTAGCTAACAGGACCAGTGGTCAGGAATGATGGGAATTGTAGTCCCAAAACATCTGGAGGGCCAAATTTGCCTATGCCTGATCTTTACAGATGCCTTGCTCTGCTTCAAGTCCCTTACTACTACTACTACTACTACTACTACTACTATTATCTCGCCCATCTGGCCAGGTTTCTCCAGCCACATATAAAAACATAATAAAACATCCAACATTAAAAACTTTCCGATACAGGGAAGTTTTTGTAACAATTTTGAATGCAAACATTCCTGACTAGGTCACATTTGTATGTGTGTGAGATTATTAGTAGTCTCACTCACGTGCACACACACCACATTTTTGTTGTGTATAGCTGAAAATTCAGGAAGTCCCTTGCGCGTGAAGCTAGATAAATTTGCACGTTTTTAGGCAACACATGTCCTTTTCAGAATGCACTGGAAAGTCAGGGTTTTTTTATCCTTTCCCCCTTTCATGCGAAGCACTTCCAGATTTAGTATATGCAGCTATCTGATGTAGCATAGCGGCAAATTGCATAATCCTCAGCATATGTACTCGGAAGGAAGTTCCACCTTGCTTCAATGGGATTTAGTCCCTAGAAAGTGTGTTTGAGATTTCAGTCTAAGAGTGAGGTTTGAGCCACGAAGCCCCACATCTACCCCAATCAATTATTTTTACCTCAACAACAACTTTTTCAGGGCCCAGTAGGGATTGCAGAAAAAAATGCGTGTGAAGCTCTCTGTAGAAGTAGAATTCCTCCTCAGGAATGTAGAAATGAAACCGCGGACACAGTTTTATTACTTTACTCTCTCAGTCAATAAAAACTTGATATTGCGGGCTGCTTTGAGTCTATTTAATAGTCATTTTCTAATACGAGGGCCAGCCCTTAAAATACGTTATCAGGGTAGCTCACAATAAAATATCGTATGTTGTGAAATAACTGATGCAATAAAATAAGCTAAAAACCGAAATCCACTAAAAGCAGCCTCTTGGATAGCAAATCAGTGTTTTGCTATCGGTGTTTTAAAGCGCAACAAAAGTTTTAAAAGCTTGAAAGCCTGTTAAGAAAACAACAACCAATACTTTGACTTGGCACCAGAAAGAAATTGGAGTGAGCGGGCAGGCAAGCCGCTGAAAGGGTCCTTTCTCCAGTATTTTAGGTACAGCCTTTAGGTATCAGAACCCTTTTTCTGGGTTTCATTGCTAAGGATACAGAGTATGGACAAATACCTGTCTGGGCACGGCTGGTGCTTCAAGTAACCTGGTCCTAAGCTGCAAAGGGCTTTAAATGCAAAAGCATTTTGAATTTATTTATTTTTTTCCAATTTTTAAAAATTAATTTTCCAAGTTTATAACAAATACAACACAACACAAAAGAAAACAAAACATATAAAAAGAAAAACAAACCAACATATAAAATTTCTTCCAATCAGAATCCAAATTAATTTCCATTATTAAGTGACTTCCTTGAATACTTCCTAACTGATTTTCATTCTCATTTTAGCAATTTTCCAATATTCACTTTCTAATATAATTAACTAGTTCAAATTACTAACTTCCTTTCTTTTCATCATAATCTCAATCCATAGTATTATACAATTCAACATACTTTAATCCTAAGGCAATTTAATACTTGCAAGTATTTCCACTTATATTATATTATATTATTTAGCAAGATATTCCTTAAAATTCTTCTAACCTTCTTGATATTTCTCCTCTTTCTGATCGCGGATTCTTCCAGTAAGGTCGGACATCTCCAAAAAGTCCAACATCTTCATCTGACAATCTTCCACTGTTGGTATTTCCTGTTATTTCCAATTTTTGGCTAATAAAATTCTCGCTGCAGTTGTGGCATAAAAAAACAGTCTAACGTCTTTTTTGGGCAATTCCATTCCTATTATCCCAAGTAGAAAGGCTTCTGGTTTCTTAATAAATGTATATTTCAACATTTTTTTCCAATTCATTATATATTTCCTCCCAGAAGTCTTTCACTTTTGAACACATCCACCACATATGGTAAAAGGTGCCTTCTTTTTCTTTACATTTCCAACATAAATTATCACTCTTATGGTAGATCTTTGCTAATTTTACTGGGGTTTTCATAATATTTTCCTTTAACACCGTACATGCAGTAAACCTTTCTTCCACAACCTTTCGCAATCTTCCATCATTATATTGTGTCCAACATCTCTTGCCCAATCTATCATCACAGATTTCACTTGTTCATCCTTTGTATGCCACTCCAACAATAAATTATACACCCTAGACAAATTTTTCACGTTAGTATCTAACAACTCCGTTTCCAATTTGGTGTTTTCCTTTGCAAAACTGTTTTTCTTATCCAACTTAAATAATTCATTAATCTGGTAATATTGAAACCAATCCACTTTGTCTTTAACCTGATCAAAAAAGCATTTTGAATTTAGCCTGTGTAAGGCTATCAGGGGGTTATTCGAGAGCAATCAGGCAAATGCCTCCCTGGTCGGCTGTAAAGCCTCGTTATTGGTGCCAAAAACCCTTCACCATGCAGAGCGCTCGCTCATTCACTGGCAGAATCTGTGAGTGGACAGTCCTTAAACCTTCCCCAGCAGAGTAGTTTCTTGACGCCCAATCTGCGCTTCCCCTCTCTATGCGGAAGCCTACTGCGCAGGGAGGGCGTGGGTAACGGAGGACCTCTTTCCTCCCCGCTTTGCTCAGGCAAGGTGTCCTGGCACCGCCTCGCCTCCTCCGAGCCCTGCAGCTCCTCTCCACTGGAGGTGTGGTTACTGTCCTCTGCTGAGGAGGTGCTGCTTTCTACGATCTTTTGGGGCTCTCTGTAATCCATCCAGCTTTTCCCCTCTTGCCCCTGAGCCGATGGCAGTTCCCTGACAGCCTGGAAAGCTCTGTTTCAGTTCTACAGCAGGGGTAGCCAGCAGGGGCGCTTCTCTTGTGGATAACAAGTCCCTCCAGCCCCAGCCATTATGGTCTTTGGCCAGGGATGGTAGGAGTTGTACTCTCCAACAACTTGATTCCCTCTGTTGTGCAGCAATTGAATGTGTTTATTGTTCTTGATATTATTACTAGTATTATTATTTGAATTTATATACCACCCTATACCCGGAGGGCTCAGGGCAGTTCGCAAAACAAAATCAAAACATAAAACCACAAAACATATAATCAAAATAAAAACAACAACCCAGTAACAACCCCCCCCAAAAAAAACCCCCACCCCACCACATTTTAAAAGGGCATTGGATGTCAATCAAATCAACCAAAGGCCTGGTTAAAAAGGAATGTTTTTGCCTGGCACCTAAAGGTGTATAACGAAGGCGCCAGGCGAACTTCCCTGGGGAGAGCATTCCACAGATGGGGAGCCACTGCAGAGAAGGCCCTGTTCTCATGTTGCCACCCTCCTCGAAGAGGTGGCACACAAAGAAGGGCCTCAGAAGATGATCTCAGGGTCCTGGTAGGTTCATATGGAAAGAGGTATTGCGATCCTGATAAAGGAGGAGATGTGTGATAGAAGTATGCATAGTGTGTAGAAAATGATCAGAAAGAGGGTTTTCTCCCTCTCTCATAGTACTAGAATCCCGGGGCCATCTAATGAGGTAATAATAATAATGATTTTGATCAGGCATCGCTCTTTATGCTGTGAAGTTATTATTTTGATTTTGAAGAGTTTGGATTTGATATCCCGCTTTATCTCTAGCCTAAGGAGTTTCAAAGTGGCTAACATTCTCCTTTCCCTTCCTCCCCCACAACAAACACTCTGTGAGGTGAGTGGGGCTGAGAGACTTCAAAGAAATGTGACTAACCCAAGGTCACTCAGCAGCTGCATGTGGAGGAGCGAGGAATCGAACCCGGTTCACCAGATTACGAGTCCACCGCTCTTAACCACTACACCACACTGGCTCTCTTTTGAGTCCTGAAATCTTACTTTCTTTTAATATTCTTAAAATTCTTTGGTGTATTTGTTAACAAAACTATTTGTTTCTGAGAAACACTTTCCTAATATGTTGAGGTCCTTCATTTCGTCATCCATGATGCACAATAGCCATGATTAGAGGGGAACTTGAGACTGACAATCCCATTAAACAGCTGTGCCTTTACACCTATTAGTATTGGCTTTTGTGACAGCACTAGAGTTACTAGCACCAATAGAACCCAAAAGAAAAAGGGGGGGAAATGCTTCTGGTTAGTACTTGGCAGTGTGTAGAAATGCACAATTAATCCAATTTAGAACATTGTAAACGATATCGCGGCCAAAAATTTAAATGCATGCTTAACTTGAAGCAATGATTGTTAATCTCACCCTCGTTGATAATTTAACCCAAGTGTTGGATTCCTTTGCTGCTTCTCTTTTGTATTGCTACTCCGAATCGAGAGATAAAGCTTATTTTGATGGCCTGGTTTCAAGTGCTTGCCTTGGCAGAACGTAGTGGGAAAGAATGAACCACTTTGAATTTATCTGAATGGGAACAGCAGATGCAGCAATCACTCAGGCCTGGAATATACAGATCATAAATACAAAGGTTTTGCTCGTGTATGGAATCGTGCACAGTTGGTTTCTGGAATAAATCTTAGACCAAGAGGGTTCATTTCATCCCAGTGCAGTGGAACTTGCCGCCAGACTGCCGCTTCTTGCAGCCCAAGGTAAAGTGAGAAATCTTGGGTAGGAACATCTTGCAGCTCGCTCCAATTCCTGTGTTTGTGAAGGAGTTGATGCTGGCATGGGAAGTAGCTGCAAGCTGCGCTCCTCCTGTGTATTTTGGGCCTTCTCTCATTACCTTGCAACGCAGGTTAGGTGCAAAACAGCTTCCATGCCTACACTTGAAGGCTGAGTATGGGAACTGAGAGCTGTTCTGTGCACTGGGCAAAATGAATTGTTTGATGGAGGTGGCAGAGTTTTAAACTGTACCACTTTAGCCTGCCAGTTTGGGGACGGGTTGATTGCACTTTTCACTTCTCTTCCTGTATATTGTAAACGAGCATATCAGAAAGAAAATAAAACTTTCACGTAGCATTCTCCCTGGTGTGTTAATTTTACCACATGCTGAAGTCTTGTTACGCAGGAAAGCATTCACTCTGAACTGCTTCTTTATATTGTCAGGTATCTACCACAGATGGGATGCGGGTGGCGCTGTGGGTTAAACCACAGAGCCTAGGACTTGCCGATCAGAAGGTCGGCGGTTCGAATCCCCGTGACGGGGTGAGCTCCCGTTGCTCAGTCCCTGCTCCTGCCAACCTAGCAGTTCAAAAGCACGTCAAAGTGCAAGTAGATAAATAGGTACCACTCTGGCAGGAAGGTAAACAGCGTTTCTGTGCGCTGCTCTGGTTCACTAGAAGTGGCTTAGTCATGCTGGCCACATGACCCGGAAGCTATACGCCGGCTCCCTCGGCCAATAAAGCGAGATAAGCGCCACAACACCAGAGTCGGCCACGACTGGACCTAATGGTCTGGGGTCCCTTTACCTTTACCTTTATCTACCAAAGATGTATCATTTTAGGCTCTCATGCATCTCTTGCCTATCTGTTGTTGGTTACCATTGCCCTCTCCCTTCTATTTAAATGCTGACAGTGGTAAAGATTATAAACTACTTGGAGCTAGCCTTTTCCCCCATTGTTAGTCCGTTTATTTATTTGCTTGCTTGTTTGCCACCTATCTGACCAGGTTGCCCCAGTCAATCCGGGCGGCTTTCAACAAACTAAAACATCAACTGCAGTAAAACATCAAACTTTAAAAACTTACCTGCCTTCAGATTTCTTCTAAAAGTCAGATAGTTGATTATTCCCTTGACATCTGACTGGTGTTCCACAGGGTGGGTGCAACTACTGAGAAGGCCCTCTGCCAGGTTCCCTGTAACTTCACTTCTCACAATGAGAGAACCACCAGAAGGCCCTTGGAGCTGGTCCTCAGTGTCTGGGCTGAACTATTGTGTCATATACACTGGTGGCACTGTATTGGACCCCTTACAGATCGACAGCTTTCAGGAAAATGTCACAAAGATAAAATTTACATATCCACCCCCCTTCAAGTTCTAGTCCCAGATCAAATTGACACACAATCTCTCTTTTTGTGCCAAAAGTTAAAGATGCAATTCTTTTAATTGGGTCCTCTGTTCCTAACTGTGTTTTATTACCAAAGTATTGCATGCTTTTCCAGAGAAAAATTATTTTCAGTACGGGGATATATTGTATTGGAACACCTGCTATTGTGACAGACCCCACCCTACCCATTCATAAAACAGTATGTGATTGTATAACAAGACTGCTGTTTCCCTTAGTTTTGCCAGTGACCTTTATTGTTGACAGCAGGCAAGACTGAAAAATTGATGCCGACAGGTTGAATATTGCCTTTCCTCTTTTGATCTGGCAGAACTCCTAAATTGTTAGGAAATAAAACTTGACAATTTGTGTTATTAATTGGCGAGCAATCCAACCATATTATGACCAACTTCAGTCTAATGCTGCTAATCAATTGACTTTCGTTATGGTCTAAAGACGGATCGGTTTTTATATGCTAATTGAAATAATGTCATTGTTGGAGCAGTGCAGAAGTCAGAGCTTTTTATCTCTGCCTTTGCAAAGTCTTGTATTTTTTTTAAAGACTATTTACCGTATATTTCGCCCTATAGGACGCACTTTTCCCCCTCCAAAAATGAAGGGGAAATGTGTGTGCGTCCTATGGGGCGAATGCAGGCTTTCGCTGAAGCCTGGAGAGTGAGAGGGGTCGGTGCGCGCCGACCCCTCTCGCTCTCCAGGCTTCTGGAAGCTATCCGCAAGCCGTGGGAGAGCTGCACGACTTCGTGCAGCTCTCCCACGGCTTGGGGAGAGCTGCCTGCACCCCGAAGCCTGGGGGGCGCTGAGCTCAGCGCCCCCCAGGCTTCGGGCTTAGCGCAGCTCTCTGCAAGCCGTGGGAGGGCGAAGTCGCGCGGCTCTCCCACGGCTAGCAGAGAGCTTGCCTGCACCCAGAAGTTTGGGGCGCGCTGAGTTCAGCACGCCCCAAGCTTCGGGCTCCGCGCAGCTTCCGCAGCCTAGGGAGCCCTCCGGGAGTTCCCGCAGGGCTCCCTAGGCTGTGGATAGCAGCCTGCTGCCCGGAGCGCAAGGCGCGCTGAAGCCATGGCTGGGGGGGGGTATTTTTTTTCTTTATTCCCCCCCACCCAAAAAAAAAAACTAGGTGCGTCCTATGGGCCGGTGCGTCCTATAGGGTGAAAAATACGGTACTTGTTGAATTAAGACACAGTTCAGAAGATTTCATTCCCCATATGGCGTCATTGGCATAGCTATAATAGAAGCATAAAGGAGAAGTAACCAGTTGGGATATTGTTAACTCTAGGAGATTTCCTAAATGCCTGTTGCCCTGGTAGGAGTTCTGTCCATGTGAAACAGCTGTTCTGTGCCTGCATCCTCACACTGGCTCCATCACAGGAGGCAAGTGTGGATTAGCAGTCCATCCACCCTCCAAATGCAGAAGTTGCTGTTTATATGCTTCTGTGGTGGGCAAACTAAATCTGGACTCATAAGCAGACAGGGTATGCAAATTGAGACCCACCACACTGTGTTCATAAGCCAGAGTCAGGTCATACCAGCACAGAACCTATGAGCCCTCCATCGCTCTCTTTCTGTGAACCCATTTCAAACGCTGCTGTCTCTGTCACTGCGCATGTCATTAATTGTACATCAATATGTTCTGTATGAGGGTTTCTAGATTTGTTTCCTAGCACAGGTGGGAGCAACATAACAGACACAATCTCATCTTTTCTGGTTGTTTATACCAGGGATAGTGAACCTGTGGCCTGCCTGAAGTTGTTGGGCAACTGCTCTCATAATCCCTGACAATTGTTCATGCTGGCTGGAGCTGCTGTGAAGTGGAGCTCAACAACTTCTAGAGCCATGGTTCCCAATGTGGGGCACATGCCCCACAGGGGGGCAACTTGATTTTTAAGGGGGGCAATTTGAGAATGAGTTATTAACAGTTAATGGCCTTTTAGGCTTCCTCCAAGTGAATAGGACTTCACTTTTTGAATAGTTAGAATTATATGTAATGGGGGGAGGGGTGGATCAGGATTTTAGAGATGCTTAGGTGGAGCATGGCCCAAAAAAGGTTGGGAAACCACTGTTCTAGAGGGCCACACGTTCCCATCCTTGCTATTAATAAACAAATAGAGAGGGACAGGGTTACCTGTGGAATGCTCCCGAGTGATTGATCATCGAATCATAGAATCATAGAGTTGGAAGAGACCACAAGGGCCATCGAGTGCAACCCCCTGCCAAGCAGGAAACACCATCAGAGCACTCCTGACATATGGTTGTCAAGCCTCTGCTTAAAGACCTCCAAAGAAGGAGACTCCACCACACTCCTTGGCAGCAAATTCCACTGTCGAACAGCTCTTACTGTCAGGAAGTTCTTCCTAATGTTTAGGTGGAATCTTCTTTCTTGTAGTTTGGATCCATTGCTCCGTGTCCGCTTCTCTGGAGCAGCAGAAAACAACCTTTCTCCCTCCTCTATGTGACATCCTTTTATATATTTGAACATGGCTATCATATCACCCCTTAACCTCCTCTTCTCCAAGCTAAACATGCCCAGCTCCCTTAGCCGTTCCTCATAAGGCATCGTTTCCAGGCCTTTGACCATTTTGGTTGCCCTCCTCTGGACACGTTCCAGTTTGTCAGTGTCCTTCTTGAATTGTGGTGCCCAGAACTGGACACAGTACTCCAGGTGAGGTCTGACCAGAGCAGAATACAGTGGCACTATTACTTCCCTTGATCTAGATGCTATACTCCTATCTTGAGCCATGTTCTAACAGCCTCACTGACTTGATCCTTTCGAGTCAGTATAACCTTGTAGTGTGGGTGTCTATGGATGTTAAAACTGTCTGTACAGTGGTACCTTGGGTTAAGAACTTAATTAGTTCTGGAGGTCCGTTCTTAACCTGAAACTGTTCTTAACCTGAGACACCACTTTAGCTAATGGGGGCTGCCGCCGCCACGCAATTTCTGTTCTCATCCTGAAGCAAAGTTCTTAATCTGAGGTACTATTTCTGGGTTAGCGGAGCCTGTAACCTGAAGCATCTGTAACCTGAAGCGTCTGTAACCTGAGGTACCACTGTAGTTTAGACAGCTTGGGTGTTAACTGCCCATTCGACCCCAGAGTCACAACTTCCAAAAAGTGGGAGTGATTCTGAAAAAGTCAGAAAAGATGTGCTGGTAGCTCTCTTTAAACTTTGCAGCAACAAAAAGCATTTGTACTACGGTAAAGAAACCCCATGCATAAACTTGAGTTTTGTTCAGTCACACGTGTAATCAGGTAGCGTATGGGGAAGCGTACAGTGTGCATACAGACTACGGGCTGCCCAAAGGATCAGTCTGAGGAGTGAAAAGCAATAAGAAGCGACGTGAATGAATCTCTGAATGCTGAAGGTTCCTGTGAAAGTAACAAATACTGAAACTCTGTGGCTCTTGGCTATATTTAAAATATCTCCCTTGATTTTGAAGAAGTGTCTTTAAATATGACTTCGGTGCAGCCACAAAGCTGTGCGCGCGCGCACACACACACACACACACACACACACACACATACACGCATATGAATTCTGTCCTATGTACGACAGCAAGCTCTCATTTTCTTGGGTGCTAATCCTTATGTAACCCAAAATGGGCACGATCCACACCTGCGAGAGATGACAGCAAGTGTGCAGAGCCCTAATGTTTGCAGAACTAAGAAAAACATTTTAAGACAAAAAAAGGTGATCTGAGCATGCTGAGTAGGCTGACTCTTTGAAGGGGAGCCTGCGGGAACAGGGAACGTAATGGCTGGCTGGAAAGCCTGAGCAGCAACATTTTGTTGCAGACCTCACCTAAAAACAGAGCTCTGAATTCAGTTCTTTATTTAAGATGAACACAAATGGCCTGTCTTGTTTTATTGGATTACTAGTAGTTCTGAATCATTTGCTTTAAAATGAAGGTTGTCTTTCTCCCTCCACTGCCACTGCCCTTCTGCCTTTGCACATCCAGGTGGGCATTTATTCGGGCACTACATTATGGAGAATGGTAATTCCACGCCGCCGCCCCCCCCCATATCTTGTCTACAGCCTGTCCTGTCTACTGGGTCGAGGAACGCAGCTGTCCTGAGCTCATTATGTTTTATTATGGTGTCTTATGACAGACATCTCCTATCTGTGCTTTGCTTGCTGTGAGGTTCTTTGGATATTAATTGTTTTGTTCTATGATGCTGGCCATAACATTTCTAGGCAGTATGGAAAGAATATCAATTGTTTGGCAGATAAATAAATAAATTGTGCTCCTGGAAATTAAAAAAAAAAGTTGCAGCTGTTTTCAGTTGTTTAATAATTCCTAATATTTATTATTTTTTTATCCATAGGCTGCTTTGTATCGCCTGAGTGGAGATTGGAATCCTTTACACATTGAACCTGGTTTTGCTGCCCTTGGAGGTAAGTTTGAAGGAACTCTCTTTTGCTTTATTTTATTGATAGGAGTCATAAATGCCTTTTCAGCTTTTTCAGCAATATACTTTTTTTTAAATGCATTTAAGGTTTGAGAATTGACAACTGCTATCCTGAAATAAAAAATTAACCAAATGTTGAATTTTCAGCTGGTAACTGGTATTTGTGAAGTATAGGTGGCTTTCCCATAATTTTGAGTTCTAAACCAATTATTTCATTCTACCACTTTCCA
The DNA here is from genome assembly GCF_964188305.1 of Podarcis bocagei. Lineage (NCBI taxonomy): Eukaryota > Metazoa > Chordata > Lepidosauria > Squamata > Lacertidae > Podarcis > Podarcis bocagei. The sequence continues at coordinate 18,995,763 of NC_138136.1, read as the reverse complement.
GGTGGCAAGATTGCAAGTTGTAGTTATCTTTTCCTGCCTTTCATTTAGCTTACCTCAGAACCTTGCTCCCATGAGGAATATATAAACCAAAATTCATAGAGCTACTCTTAGGCACTGAGCATGTCTGCTGCATTTTATTTTATATTTTTAGCTTTTTATTTGAATAGTAATGGCGCATCAGAAACAGTTTAGGGGGTGTTCACACATTACATTTAACAAGTATGCAATCTGTGTACAAAACAGCTGAGCTGCACACTTGTACAAGTATTCACATCTAACGTTCAAAAAGTAAAGAATCTTTGTTCATGTGTACTCAAGAACCGAGCTGTACAAATCAGCAAGCACACACTCTTTCACATGTACATGGGTGAAGGCAGCTTTTATCAGTGTCACATGTGAACAAAGCTTTTCAAATGTGGTTTCTATAAAGTATAGCAAGAAATAGAAGTCCAAAGTCTGCTTGAGTATACTGAAATATCCTGTGTTCCTGTGCAGCAAAAATTGACCTCTTTGTGCCTTGTCTGTCCACTATATGGGGAGTTGCCAATATAGCACACATAATTACAATGAATGTAAACATAAAACTAACTATGTGCTGGCAGGCTGTATGTTCTTGGTTTCTTGCGGTAGATCTTTTTCATACTTCTGTTGAAATTTCCTATCGATTTTTTTTTTTTAAAAAAAGTATGGCAGTGCTCACAGAGAAGGCTGTAAGAATGTTTCAGATTTATAGGAGCTGGTATCATGTTTTGATAATTCAAAACAATAAAGCATCTTGTGGCCTGTTAAAAACAAAACAAAAATGTAATGAATTGATGAGGTGGACTGTGGTCCGTGAAAACTGATGCCAAAATAGATTTGTTAGTTTTAAAGGGGCCACAAGATGCACTGCTGCTTTTACTACCCTTCTGGAAAAGGATTTAATTTGAAAGCAATTGCATATGGTTCCCTCACTTTGCTATATATAGGTGCACACAGATTGAGCAAAAGGTTAATTCTTCCCAGCTATTTGTGACCCATCATTATGGGTACCTCAGATTCCATTCTATCCATATTTGTTCTTTTCCCTCTTTTCTTTGCTTGCACACCTCCCTTTATCTGAAGATCACATTTGTATTCCACCTCAATGTTGTAAAAACACCAAATGCAGCTGTTCATGATAAACAAAACATATAACCCAATCCAATAACAAAACTAAACAAATTTTGAAAACCAACTAAAACAGCAGAAATAGCAACGCTAATGAAATCAACCATCAAGCACCTAAAACATTGGGGAATTCAACATTTTACTCAGTTCCAAAAATGCTGCAAAACTTGAGCCATTCTGGACTTACTGGGAACAATGTTCCATTAATGGGAAGTCACTAGACACTCACTGTCTGTCTGTCTGTCTGTCTGTCTGTCTCACTCACTCTCACTCTCTCACACAGATAGGCTGCCATATAACTACAGTGGTACCTCGAGTTACGAACTTAATTTGTTCCAGAAGTCTGTTCTTAACCTGAAACTGTTCTTAACCTGAGGTACCACTTTAGCTAATGGGCCTCCTGCTGCCGCCGTGCTGCCGCCATGCGATTTCTGTTCTCATCCTGGGGCAAAGTTCTTAACCCAAAGTACTACTTCTGGGTTAGCGGAGTTTGTAACCCGAGGTGTTTGTAACCCTAGGTACCACTGTACTCTACAGAGATGATGATAATAATAGTAATTTATACCCCGCCCATCTGGCTTGGTTTCCCCAGCCACTCTGAGCAGCTCCCAACAGAATATTAAAAACACGATAAAACATCAAACATTAAAAACTTCCCGATACAGGGCTGCCTTCAGATGTCTTCTGAAAGTCAGATAGTTGTATTAGCTTGACATCAGGTGGGAGGGCCTTCCACAGGGCTGGCACCACTACTGAGAAGGCCCTCTGCCTGGTTCCCTGTAACCTCAATTCTCACAGTGAGGGAACCCCCAGAAGGCCCTCGGAGCCGAACTTCAGTGTCTGGGCTGAACAATGGCGGTAGAGACGCTCCTTCAGGTATACTGAGCCGAGGCTGTATATATGGGGACATCAAGGAAAAGATCTTACAAGCTGATCTTGAGGAAGAGGCAAATGTCAGGTGCTAAGAGCAAAATCATCATTTTTGCATTGTATCTAGAATCAAACCGTGAGCCAGTGAATATCTTTACTCCCTAGCCAAATAGCCCCTTCTTAATAATTGGTCTGCCATTTTCAAAAAATGAGGTGAAGTGTCTCCAGGCTTTATAAAGGTTATAAGAGGATACGATACTGCGGACATTTTATCTGAGCATCTCTGCTTATCCCATTTTTGGTTAACATCCTCTTCAGGTGTTACTGGCTTGGAGAGGCCACAGGAGTAGAACGGGACGCTGGAGCCACAAATTTAGCCTCGCCTTCAAAGTTGTGCAAATTCTTCCACTCCCTTGCATGGTGACGATGAAGTTCTGCAGTGGCCTTTTCTATCTGGAGGCAACTGAGAGCCCTGGAATATTGGGGTTTCCTCGTCATGAGAGTGGCTGGTAGAGTCATGTGACCTCTGGGGCAAGCCCTCCCATAATGCACCTGTATTGCCTCTCCAAGCCACTAATTCCTGAAAAGTCCTTTAGCAGAGTATGAGTTAAATGCCGATGATCCTTGGAGCGCATTTCTAAATGTAGACATGTTCTGTAAGAAATGCAACACTTTATTTGTATTCTCTTAATAGGATTTCAGAAGCCCATATTGCATGGACTTTGTTCTTTCGGATTTGCTGCCAGGCATGTTTTGAAACACTTTGCAAATAACGATGTGACCAAGTTCAAGGCAATTAAGGTCTGTTAATGCTTCTCCTGGGATATTCTGTGTTCATTGCGAGATGAAGACAAGATTTCTTAATTGCACTTAAGATGCAGACATAAAATACGATTCGTTGTGTCACGTTGACATTTGATTTGATGTTACCTCACGTGTTTTACATACACTGTACTTTTTTGTTTGCTATTAATGTACATTATAAACGCCTCAATTATACTTTCCTTTTTCTTGTTCTATTTATCTGCAGTAAGTATTTGTCATTTTTCAGCCACAAAGTTTTCGAAGCAATTTACATAATACAACGCAATTTGCGTAGTGGCTTACAAACATATTTTAGAGAAGTTGTTTACAGTTCCATTGGGGCAGGCTTGCATTTGTTGATGCTGCCCTTAAAATAAAGGGAATAGGCTCCTGCAGTTCTTTCCACAGTCTTAATGGTCTTTAGAGGATGGAGTTAGTCAACTTCGGTGGCAGTGCTTAAGCTGAGTAATCCAAGCTGCATCTTTCCACAAGCAAACACATAAAGTGAATGTGAGGGATAACAGCGAAAACAGCCATAGCAAAATGATTTTAATATTTCATAGGATTCCTCCCCCATCCCTGTTAAAGCATATCTATCTTTTCCTTGTGTTAGGTGCGGTTTGCAAAACCAGTTTACCCGGGACAAACTTTGCAAACAGAGATGTGGAAGGAAGGAAACAGGATTCATCTTCAGACCAAGGTCAGTAGGGTGAAACCAAGATTTGTGGCAGTTAAAACAAAACAGTACCCTAGAATGGATCTCTTCCTGTGCGCATAAATCCCATTCATTTCAGTGGGGATTGAGTGGATCAAATTGTATGCAGCTAACCAGTGGCGTAGTGTGGGTTGTCAGCACCCGGGGCAAGGCAAGTAATTTGCCCCCTAACCCGTGGATTTGCGCCCCCTAACCCTAACCCCCAGATGTTGCGCCCGGTGTGGCCGGCCCCCCCTGCACCCCCCACGCTACGCCACTGCAGCTAACATATAGTTCCCCCATCTCCCCGGAGAGAATCTGTAAAGATCCCATGACAAATAACCACACTTGTGTCTCTCCATAGTGGTGCATGCTCTGGTTATCTCCCACTTGGACTACTGCAATGCACTCTATGTGGGGCTACCTTTGAAGGTCACCCGGAAACTAATCCAGAATGTGGCAGCTAGACTGGGGACTGGGAGTGGCTGCTGAGACCATATAACACCGGTCCTGAAGGACCTACATTGGCTCCCAGTACGTTTCCGAGCACAATTCAAAGTGTTGGTGCTGACCTTTAAAGCCCTGAACAGCCTTGGCTCAGTATACCTGAAGGAACATCTCCACCCCCATTGTCCAGTCCGCACACTGAGGTCCAGCTCTGAGGGCCTTCTGGCGGTTCCCTCACTGCAAGAAGTGAGGTTACAGGGAACCAGGCAGAGGGCCTTCTCAGTAGTGGTGCCCGCCCTGTGGAACGCCCTCTCATCTGATGTCAAGGAAATAAACAACTGACTTTTAGAAGACATCTGAAGGCAGCCCTGTTTAGGGAAGTTTTTAATGTTTGAAGAAGAAGAAGAAGAAGAGTTTGGATTTGATATCCCGCCTTTCACTCCCCTTCAGGAGTCTCAAAGCGGCTAACATTCTCCTTTCCCTTCCTCCCCCACAACAAACACTCTGTGAGGTGAGTGGGGCTGAGAGACTTCAAAGAAGTGTGACTGGCCCAAGGTCACCCAGCAGCTGCATGTGGAGGAGCGGAGACGCGAACCCGGTTCCCCAGATTACGAGACTACTGCTCTTAACCACTACACCACACTGGCTCTAGTTTTATTGTATTTTTAATATTCTGTTGGGAGCCACCCAGAGTGACTGGGGTATAAATAACAACAACAACAAAACAACAACAACAAAACAACAATAATTTATCATCATCATCATCTTGTAGTTTACCTCAGGCAGCAAAGGGTCTTGAGCCGACTAGGGAAACCAGGTGTATTTATGGCTAATGATTGAGTCTGCTGACGACAATGATAATATTGGACTCAGGAGTCTTTGGAAGTGGAGTCAGTGTAATTTACCATTTATAGTGTCTGCCAAGACCCATGTTCCAAACTCCACTCAGCCATGAAGCTCACCCAATGACCTTGGGCCAGTCACCTTCCCCCAGTGTAACCTATCTCACAAGGTTGTTGTGACAGAGGGACAGAAACCTCGTATGCCACCTCGTGCTCCTTGCAGGAAATACATGCTGTCATAAATTGGGTGTGGAAGTGGGAAGTTAGTTCTGTACTAAAGACGTCTGGGAACAAGCACAGGTAAGGGCTAGGAGCATAAGAAGCTACATCTATCAGGTTGGACTGTTTGTCTACCTAGTCTGCTATTATTTCATCTGCCAGCATCTCTCCAAGGTCCCAGGTAGAGGTCTTTCCTATCATCTGCAACCTGTTCCTTTTAAACTAAGATCCCAGGCATTCAACCTGGGACCTTCTGAATGCAAGCGTTGTGCTTGGCCCCTGAGCCACAGTCCATCACTTGTCCTCACAGGACTTCGGAATAGCTATTCCACTTCATTTGCCCCCGATATTTTTTTTCTTCTAAAAACAAGTTTGAGGGTTCTGGAAATCAGAATTAGAATAGCTGTTCAAAACCTCAGTTCAGTTTGCTCAATCTCTTCCAGCCCACATGCATACTACTATTTTTTAAGGCAAACTTTGTTGGCATCTTTGAAAATGCATATAAAGAGAGTTTTTGATAATGCTGTTGACCTTGAGTCTCTTGGCGTCTCTTCCCCAGTCTTTGTGGTTCTATAATCTGTTTTTGGAAATCATTTTCGTTCCCTTAATTTCATAAAAGACCCAGAGTGGTAGATAAACTGAAAAAGGCGATTGCCCCCGAGCTTTAAAAGTAAATAAAGATGTAAAAAGCAGCAAACAACATTTTCTTTCTTCCTATCCTTTTTTTTAATAGAGCCAATTAAATAGCAGCAGCTTGTTAAACACTGGCAGCTTGCCCTCAATGTTTATTCATACACAGTATGTTTGGCTAAAACATGAAGCCCTTTCATTGACAAGCCTGTATTTAATATTTGAAATGATTGGAACTGATTATTTCCTCTCTGCTCTTGTGGCTTTTTAACCCACCGGCACATTGTCACTGATTGTTCTTAGGTTTTCTTTCGTTAAGCCATACTTGATTTTATGAAAGGATGCAAGCAAAATGGTTCTGGCTTTAGGATAGTTTGCTTAATTATTTCTATTTCAACCCTTTCTTTCCGTTGCTAGATTTGACCTGTGCAATTTAAGATGCAAAGAAGATCTTTAAATTGTTCTAATATAGCTATTGTTCTGTTTATAATATGTTCAGATTTTTCAAACACGCACTGGTGCTGTAGAAATTGCTTATATTTGATTTTTTTTTCCAGGTCAAAGAGACAGGGGAGGTTGCAATTGGAGGAGCATATGTCGATCTCACCTCATCCTCTGAACAGCCTTCAGCTAAGGTAGGGAAAGTGTGAAAGTGTGAGACATTGCTTTGTATGATGAATTCAAGAACAGTTTATATGCTACACTGAATAATGAAAATGAGTTGGATAGAAAACTAGTCACGCTTAGAGTAGACACATTAAAACTGATGGGACTTAAGTTAGTCATGAAATGGTAATAATAGCAGCAAACCTTTGCATTATGACCCAAATCCTCCACCCTCCCAGAAAACAGTTTCTGTGACGTATTTCACTCCAGCCAATTTGCATTCATTTGTTTAATTTTGCATAAATCCTGGCTTTGCAAGTCATCACGAGAGGAATTTGGTTTATACAAACCACTGAGGTCACTCTCGCTAACCTGACCGCTAAAGATAGTGCTTCTCAGCTATCCCTTGTAGACCTATCAGTTTGCAGAAGACATTGCCGCCACAGATGTTCAATTCCATATTTCTAGTCATCAGGGCTAGCAACATGGCTTCCAGTAGTATTAGACTCCCATTCACTTGTTTAATTGATTGGTTGGATGGGAGGATGTTTGAGTTGGAAGGTTTGAGTGTTTGCGAGGAAGTAGCTAAAATATGCCTAAAATATCATCTCGGCCCTTGTATACCCAGCTGTGTTCTGCAGGAGAAGGCATCTTGCCAATACCATTTCATCAGGAGCTTGATTCTACATGATGTAGAAATTGGGCCTATTAGCATTTTGGCAGGGGGGAATTGGAGCTTTTAAGTGTCTACCCTTTTGAATGTACTCCTGTTACCTATTATTATTATTATTTTATTTATTACATTTATGCAGTGCTTTATACAAAAATACAAAAAGCGGCTTACATGTCAGACAGGAGCTGTCTTTCCTATCTTTTCAGCCTTCCTTTTCCCAACCAGCCATTTAACTGGAGGTTTTTTATCTCAGTCTGTTTCTGCTTAAAATTGAGCTTGTGATTCTGTTTACATGTGCTTTTTACCATTGATATTTTTGTTGCTTGGAGATGTTTTGTGAATAGTGGTTTATAAATGGAATCACTTTTGCATAGCTTAGCTGAATAAAGGCTTTAATTGTAGTAACACGTGGCTGTGAAGTATTTCTACTGGGAAATACTGCTAGAGCCGTTTCCCGTAATCTTTCATCTAGAAACCTGTCATTTGCCCCTTCAACCCTTCCACCTTTGTATCAAAAAGAGTAGGAGCATATTGAGCTCTTTTTCGAGGTGGGGAATATGCTACCTGGGGCCTATAATGCCACAGAGAAGGGCCACAAAATATCCTGTAAAGAAGGAAGCTAGAATTCTCTCTAACTGTGCATGCGGTAATGAATCACAGGATATGGGTTTGAGTGTGAAATCCCTCAATGTCCATATCTCTTTGTATACATTAGGTAGTAGGACTCAAGAGTGACCTTGTGTTTGGAGAAATTGGTCGTCGCATCAAAGAGCTTGGCAGTGAGCTGGTGAAGAAAGTAAATGCCATATTTCAGTGGAACATCAGTAAGGACGGAAAGACTGCAGTGCAGTGGAGTAAGTCACAAGTTTAATTAATTTACGGAATGCCTTATTGCGTCGTCTAATGAAGTGAGAAACCTTATGTGGTTCTAAGCCCTGCTAGATGAAAGGAAGATGGCAGCCAAGGAAGGTTCGCTTTCTAATAAAGCGAAGGTATATTTTATTACAGTAGGGCTCGTGGCATCGAAAACAAGACTTTAGCATCTTGTCACCTTAGAGCTGGTGTGCAATGAGGTTGCTATGCAAAGAGTTGAAGTCCTAGTTCAGATATATCACAAAAGGACACTATTCCTCAGTAACAATATTTACACAAGGGATCATGCTGCATAGATTGGTTGCAAAAGTCACAGTGGTGATGTGTGTAGTTTTGACAGTCAAAAGCACTATACACATTCTGAAAATTCTCGTTTATTTTCTTCCTCCTCCTCTCTTCTGTGGATAAGGTTTTCCTTTTCATATTTGTCACTGTAAGACATCGACTTATTTCCCCGTTTGCAAGCAGACGTAATCTACAAAGCAGTTGGACGTGGAAACAATAGATAATACTTTCTGTTTTGAGTAAGATACATCCATGTCTACAGAAATATTCATTTAATTCTCCACTGGTCTTCATCTCGGGTTTGGAAACTGAATCCTGAGTATTTAGATCTGACTCAATCCTATAATGTGCTGTTAACAATGAATTAGATCTCAGTAGATTGGATTAAATCCCAGTTCTCACATTATGCCCGCCCCCTCCTGCATGTGGGAGGATCACGCTAATGCTTCTTTGGCCTGGCAGTAAATAGCATTTGATGATCATTATGTAAATGCCCTCTTATACTTTCTGTCGTCATTATCCTCTATTCCGATCACTCTCTTGTGCTAGGATACATAATATGCTATCCCCAGTGGGAGCTGCGTTTTTATGTATGACTATTCCACATTCGTATTTATGTATGGTGTTCGCTGTTGATGCTAAAAGTGCCGTGATGAAAAAACAAAGCACATGAAACATGCATGCCTTGAAAGCCTCTGCTCTTCTGTGCCAATGTCTTTCCCGATCATAGTGCAGATATATATATATGGCTAAGTCAATGAGTTTGAGTGATTGACCTCTGTTGCAAAGCAGTGGTGGGGAACCTGTTAGTCTCCATGGGTCAGATTCTGATCAGGATCGGCTTCATGGCCCAGATGAGTGCAGCCACCCACTTCTCCATTATGTGATTGACAGGTGGGTGACTTCCACCACCACGCCAGCTATAGAGAACCCCAAGGCTTCTCCTGTTTGTGTGCAAGTTGGAGAAGCATTGAGGCTCCCTCAGCTGGGGGGCAGGATGCCTTCTGAGGCAGCAGAGCTGTTCAGCTGGGGGGGGGGCAAGAGACCTCTTCTACCCCCCAGCTGAGCAGTTCAGCGAAGCCCCACTGCTCCTTGGTTTGGAATTGAGGCTGAGATGCATTGGGACTCGCTCGCCGTGTAGGACTAGGTCACGTCGGAACCTGCGTTCGACCGAGCTCCTCCAGAATCGCCCTTTGACGATAATTAATGACCGGAGCCTCTGATAAGGCTCCAAGCACGTTTCCATTACATAGAGAATTAAAGCAGCACGCAGAAGTGATGAGATTTATGAGCTACATGGCTAAAGAGTTTTATTACTAAGCTACACAGACAGAAAATAAATACATCCTCTCTCTGTGAGAGCAGAGAGCAACTGAAACAACAAAGGAACAGGAAACCAGTAACGTCACATCTGTCTCCCGTGAGACTTCCAACAGTATGGAATGTCTGGAATGCAAAACAGAGTCTTGTGACTCCAAGCACTGCACAGTGGCAAACAGAAACTAACAGGTTGTGTATCTTGGAAGAAGCAGCCAAGACTAATTCCAGTCATCGTGATATATCAGCATATACTGGTTTTTGAGGTGGTTTTTTTTTTTAAGGAAACCCCTAAAATTGTTTCCTAAAAACCCGCCTAAAAATCACCCCCCCCCCCGGGCATCAGTTCTGCCTTTGGAATCCCAATAATGTCTGGGAAATCCCAAAACGTATGGCAGCCCTAACTAAACTAAATAATCAGAGGTGAGTTGTTGTGCTAACGACAGCGGCAATTTGCTTAGCTATTTCCCCTGGTGGACTTCCAAGATGAGACATGAATCCCAAACTCATAAGGCAAGATTCACTGATACCTACAAGCAGTGGGAGAGTTCTCTAATCTTGTGTGGGGTGTCTCTCTCTCTCTCTCTCTCTCTCTCTCTCTCTCTTTCACTCTCCCCGCCCCCAATCACAAGAGCCCCATGAAACTGTGTCAGAGGTTTTTGCCCAGTCCCAGCTCACTTGCCACCCAAAACACTTTCCCAAGTTTTCCCTTGCCGGCAAGCAGGCCCTGGTCACGAGCAGAGGCTGGGTGATTCGTGGATCCTCATTGTGGCTTTCACTGTGCAATTATCAAGATAAGTGAGTCCCTGGCAAGTTATAGTGCCGCGGACCCCTGGGTGTGTTCCGCAAACCCCCGGGGTCCCCAGACCCGTAATTGGGAACCACTGCTTTAGTATGTTCTTTAACTTGTGTTTTTTATATGTCAGTGAATCCTAAGCAACACAGACATTTAATATAATATTCCAAATAATACAAAAAAACACATCACCAAAAATGCTGATTATCAGCCATAAATACCAAGATTAATTTCAGTACAGAAACAAAATCATTAAATTTCAAATCTCCATATAAGGATTTACTTGGTTGACCCAAAAGAAAAATGAATTTTGTCCATATAGCTAAGTCTCTCTCTCTATATATATATACACACAGAGGAAACTTGAGAGAAAGTAGTTGGTACAAAGTCTTCTAAAACTTTTGAAAAATATCAAAACTAATCTTTAAGAATAATCAAGAATACCTTTTTTGAACATCTTCTGTGTCAGAGAGCCATCAAAAGTAAAGAGCATTGGGAATTTCCTTCCCTTAACACTAAGAACGAAGCAGAAAGATCCCTGTTTTCTTATCTCTTTCCTTCCATTTTCAAACCCGAAACCTCATACGCTGAAGCCATCTAGGTCAGCAACTCTCATGGGGCAGTGGAAGAAGAAAACAGCTGCAGACTGTGGTTATTCAGTGCTTCATCGTATAAGCAAGCACTGCTGGGCACATTTAGGCTTGATATAAGCAACATTCAGGCATTCTGCTCATGAGTGAAAACCCACATGCAAGTAGGGGACGAGCATGCGAAGCAGTTTCGTGCCCTCTGCAGTCTTCCACTTCATGGATGGTGAAGGTCTGAACCATGGAACCTCTTGTGGAGACTCTGTATGATTTAGAACTCAGATTATTGTGTGGGGAATGTCTCCCTGAGTAGAAGTCTTGACCTCCATGAGTTGAAAGGCGAGGGACAGGAGATGCTTGTTGCTCTCGTCCCCATTCACCATGCTTGCAAGTAGATTTTATTTGTGACCATAACACTTGACTATGGCTGTCGATTGTTCAAGACATCCTATATGCCTAACTTCCAGCCTGAGCTTTAGGTGAGTATTCGTATAGCAACCATACATTCCTGTCACTATTCCTTTTATGTAGCCTTGGATATCCTCTTCAAAAGGTTATAATGTACTGGGACAAATGGCAGCTTGTTGTTGTTGTTTAGTCGTTTAGCCATGTCCGACTCTTCGTGACCCCATGGACCAGAGCACGCCAGGCACTCCTGTCTTCCACTGCCTCCCGCAGTTTGGTCAAACTCATGCTGGTAGCTTCAAGAACATTGTCCAACCATCTTGTCCTCTGTTGTCCCCTTCTCCTTGTGCCCTCAATCTTTCCCAACATCAGGGTCTTTCCCAGGGAGTCTTCTCTTCTCACAAGGTGGCCAAAGTATTGGAGCCTCAGCTTCAGGATCTGTCCTTCCAGTGAGCACTCAGGGCTGATTTCCTTAAGAATGGATAGGTTTGATCTTCTTGCAGTCCATGGGACTCTCAAGAGTCTCCTCCAGCACCATAATTCAAAAGCATCAATTCTTCGGTGATCAGCCTTCTTTATGGTCCAGCTTTAACTATACAGACCTTTGTTGGCAAGGTGATGTCTCTGCAGCTAGATCTATTTTAATCTAGCCTTATTGTTCAACCTGCTTCACCCCCTCCAATCTGACTAGGTTCCAATTAGGGCTGGGCGATGTATAGATACATCGTCCAAAATTGGTTTGAAGTGTACATTGTGGTAATGGTTCCATTGTATTCAACATGGTCACATATTGCGAATCATGATGTGTGCGCATGCGCTATGTAAAAAACTGTGATATGGGAAAAACTGCAGAGCTAGTCATCGCTTCATTCATGATTCCTGCCGCCCCTTTGCTCTGTAAAAATGTGTCTGTTTTAGAACCCTAAGCAGTAGCAGTTGCCAGGACAGTACCCTGTTTGCCTCTACATAGCTCCATCCTTATTTCAGACATCGGTATATCGTGATATTTAGCTGGTGGCATATCACAGTGTTGAAAACCAGAGATCGCTCAGCCCCAATTCCGATATGCCTGGTGTTTTCCACTAGGAAGGACAAGGATAATAATAAAATCTCACAAGCTTTTTGTTAACATTGATGATGTTGGACTTTGATTCTCTTGGGATCTGCTTTGAAACTTTGCTGCTAAATTTTAGCCAGCGGTGCCTTTGCTTTGACGGCTGCCTTTGTTCTCCTGGCCTACCTGCTAGGCCTCTTCCCATTGATAAATCCATGGGGCTCCTGTACCTGCCTTGGCACTCCATTTTTTGGCTTGTCGCTTCTCCCTTGGCCTTCTTCTCTGGTGTAATCTGCCACTGCTGCTGTTGACAGCACTAGCAGCCTTCTGGACCCCTGCAGCTCATAGCTGTTGTGGGTGACGGCCGAATCTCTGGTGTCTTCAGCTGATGTCCTTGGGCTGAATGTCAGAGGAATAAATGACGAGAAGCAGCCCTTAAGGAAATGATTTGCAGTTCTGGTTGACACGGCCAATAATTTTATTCTTCCCAAATTCACAAGTGCCAAAAAAGCTTTTATTGCTTTGTGCAATTGACTAGAACCTCCCCCCTTGTATCATTCCTTATCATGCCAGCCTCTTCATTTCGTTACCATCCCTCAGCAGCTGGCACACGTGAACCGGAATTAATACTTGCGTTGGAAGTGGAAATTCTTCAGCATAAATGCAGAAGAACAACAATAAGAATTCCTTTTATACACTGCATAGAATGCATTTGAGATCTTATCAAGACAATTCATTGTTTCCCTCCCCCATCATCATCATCATCATCAACAACAACAACAACAACAACAATTTATTTATACCCCACCCATCTGGCTGGGTTGCCCCATCTGCTTTGGGTGGCTTCCAACAAAAGATTAAAAACATTAAAAACTTCCCTAAAGAGGGCTGCCTTCAGATGTCTTCTAAATGTCAGATAGTTGTTTATGTCTTTGACATCTGATGGGAGGGCATTCCACAGGGCGGGCGCCACTACCGAGAAGGCCCTTTGCCTGCTTCCCTGTAACTTCGCTTCTCGCAGTGAGGGAACTGCCAGAAGGCCCTTGGAGCTGGACCTCAGTGTCCGGGTTGAACGATGGGGGTGGAGACGCTCCTTCAGGTATACTGGGCCGAGGCCATTTAAATCAGAGACCATTTAAATCAGAGACTTATTTCTCTAATGGTAAACTGGTCTTTACCAAAAGGCCTCCTTCGTGGTAATGAAAGCAAGACTATTTAGCATTTATATTGTATACCCTCCAAAATTTCTCCAATGTAAACAGGGACGTCCTAGTCAACAACAGCAACAACAACAACGATGTTGATGTTATTTATACCCTTCCTATTTGATTGGCTTACCCCAGCCACTCTGGGCATCTTCCAACATATATAAAAACATAGTAAGACATTAAACATTTTTAAGAAACTTCACTATACAGTGTTGCCTTCAGATGTCTTCTAAAGGTTATATAGTTACTTATCAATCAGGGATTGGTAGCTCCATACTCTCCAACATATCTCCAATGACAACAGGGGCACCCTACCATATCCTCTAGCATTTATCTGTTGAAAATAGGGACGTCCTAAGGAAAAGCAGGACATTCCGGGATCAAATTAGAAACCGGGACGACTTCTGTAAATCCGGGACCATCCCTGGAAAATAGGGACACTTGGAGGGTCTGATATTGTGCTTTAGATGTATTCAAGGCATTGTGCATGCCTACTCTGAAGTAAGTCCCAGCAAGACTTGCTTTTAGGTAAGTCTGTATATAGGATTACAGCTTCATTTGTACAACAGCCCTGTATGGTTAGCTAATGCTATGTTAATTTACAAATGGCTGGCAGAAAGGAAAGTGGCTCATCTAGTGAGTTTTTGGGTGAATTGAAATTTGAACCAAGCAGTTATCCAGTATACCATTAAATGGTTTATATTGCAAACCTCCCTGTGATGGTATGGAAATAATAATAATAATAAACAATGGAAGATACTTTTCGTACCTTATTTTTTCTCTGAAACAGCTGACAATGTTTCTCCATAGGAACCCTTTCTGTGGATATTTTATATTAAGAAAAAAATAATTCGTTTTTTTTAAAAATGAGTATGGTGGTATTGCAATGTGGCAATGTTCTCATCTTCAGAAAGGATTATGTGAAATCTTTTAAAGTGTTTTATTCAATGTTCATCCTAAACTGGAGAAAGCTGTGGGGTTTTTGTAAAGAAAAAAAAGGCCAAAAAAAGGCAATATTATTGGAACCCATCAGGTAAATGCTGAAGTCTTCTGTATTAAAATTCCATGTAAAACTGCTTCAGGGATACGGTGTGTTGCGTAGCATATAGACAACATCTCACAAAGACAATTCTTAGAACAAATACAAGCACAACCAGTTCTTCGTGAAGCTGTTATTCATAGGACAACCTAGAGACAAAGAAAGCAACTTCCAACTTGTTGTCTCACCGATGGTAAAATTGCTTGGATATCATAATTAAAAATGTCAGGTCCTTACAGGAGCATTAGCTTGGCAATGGCCTTGTTTTTATACACTCTAGCAGGGGCAGGAGAGAAGAGAGCGGCTCTGGAAATTTGCAAAATGTGAAAATGAATTGGCAGAGCAAAATCTTGTCATAACATTCTCCATTGCAAGCTACACGATACCTGACAGCTTATATACCCTGTAGTAGATCATTTTGGCAGCGCATTTTGTGCAGGAAATAGGACTTTGGGAGAGCGGACATTTTGAGAAATTGTTGGTGTTCCGTAAAGAAAGGAGAGATACTTGGCTAAGATTTAAGATAGTCTTGAAATGGAACATTAAAAAAGCACTATAGTACAAAACAAAACATTCCGCATTGTATCCTTGTGTGTGCGTTAGCTTAGAAGGGGGAGAAGCCTATATGCTGAAAGAAAGTAGGACACTGATTTTTTTAAAAAATAAGTTGGCCCGGATAATAGTTGGCCCTGAAATGTATCACAAAAAGATTAAATGTGAATACTGCCTTCATTTTTCTTTTCTTTTTTGCAATAACTACTCTGGGGAAAATCCATACAGAATATGCTGCTGCCTTCGTACACTTATAGGCAATTTTGTGCTCCACTTGGTAACCTTTTTAGCAGGATGCAGAGGAAAGAATCCAGCATATTACTATTGAACTTGGCAATACTGAAGTACTTACTATTATCTTTACAGCTGTGACTTTTTCAAGCACAAGAGTTCGGTAATAAGCGATATACGTCCTCTATCTGAGCAGATAACTTCCTGTACTGACAGAGAAATTTAGTATCTGTCTGTCTTCCTCTTCATTTTCCAGGGAGAGACTGCTTGCGAGTACCAATCAAAGATTACATCTTTCCTACTAACTGCAGCAGTATAGTATAGAAAGTGCTTGAGAGGGGAGAGATGAACTGTAAAACCCATTTTTATACAGACATTTATTTATTTATATTGTTAAATCTATCCTGCCCTTCCTCCTGTTGCGGCCCAGGATTCTGTACACATAGCTTAACTAAGTTTCACTCAAAGTAGACCTATTGGGAGGAATTCAATGTTGTACCCAGTCAGATGGGTGGCACATAAAATAATAATAATAATAATAATAATAATAATAATAATAATAATAATAATAGCAGCAGCAGCAACAACAGAAACAGAAAGCAACCACCACCACCACCAGCAGCACAACAAGAAAGAATGGGAATTTTTAAAATTTATTTAGGAGACCACTGTAAGCAGAAGAAAACATTAGCAGGATTCTAATAACACTTGTAATGTAACAAGCACTATGGATAATATGGACAGATGCAAAATATAGATTAGGAAATGATATGCAGTTGAAAATGTTGACAATAGGACCCAGGGAGGGGGTGGTGGGAAGTCTCGAGATTCAGAGAAATCTCTATATATGGATATGCATTTGGTATTGTTACAACTTTACATTTGTAAAATCCAATAAAAACGATTTCAAAAAACAACCACAACAAACTATTATTATTATTATTATTATTATTATTATTATTATTATTTATTGCCTTTGTGCTGCTGGCTTTTGCTCATATACCAGTTTGGTTAAAACCATCTCCACATCTTGTGGCAGCGAATTCTATTAGCCCACTCCAGAAATTGGGATACGGGTGGCGCTGTGGGTTAAACCACAGAGCCTAGGACTTGCTGATCAGAAGGTTGGCGGTTCGAATCCCCGCGACGGGGTGAGCTCCCGTTGCTCGGTTCCTGTCCCTGGCAACCTAGCAGTTTGAAAGTAGATAAATAGGTACCGCTCCGGCGGGAAGGTAAATGGTGTTTCCGTGTGCTGCTCTGGTTCGCCAGAAGCAGCTTAGTCATGCTGGCCACATGACCCGGAAGCTGTACGCCGGCTCCCTCGGCCAATAAAGCGAGATGAGTGCTGCGACCCCAGAGTCGGTCACGACTGGACCTAATGGTCAGGGGTCCCTTTACCTTTTATGTTCAAAGAACATTGGTGGAGGAGGTTGTGCTCAGTGGACACCCCACTTTCCTCACTGGCTCTACCCCCTCCCCAGACCTTCTGCACATTGCCAGAAGGTCTGAAGGAGGAACCTATACACGTTCAGATAAATAGATTGTGCAGTTTGGGACTCTGGGTCACATGGAGGAGCCTGTCACGTTCAGCTGAATTCAAAGGTTCCCCCATTTGCCTAACACACTGAGGTCCTGGGGTGGAGCCAATGGGCAGTTGTGCCTCTGAGAGCAGGGCCAGCCCAGAGCCCACTTCCTTAAGTGAAGAAATACTTCATGTTGTGTGTTCTGAACCTGCTTCCAGTCAGGGATTTCACCTCTCTTCTCCAAGCAGCATCGTCATTCTTTGTGTCCCCACCCCCCCACCCCCTTGGCACCACATTTCAAATGGCCTGGGAAATAAATGTTTTGAGGCGACTCACAGAGATTGTAGCACACTTCTCTGGACCGAGCCAACACTTTTCAGCAGAAGCAATTTCCCCAGGTAATTAGCTATTAAAGCATATGTGCAACCTCTTCACTCGGATGCTTAACGAGGGTAGGTTGCAGGATACGGCGAAAAGCCGAACAGGTTGTCATACTGTGAGGGGGCTCAAAGGACCGAAGTGCCTGGGGATAACGAGTTTCATAAATTGAGCCACTCTCCGTTGGAGCATCCCCACAGCAGGTAACTCAAATGACTGAACGGGAGGCACGTAATTAGGTAGACTTCATTACTTTTGTGTTAATAAATTAAAATAATTTAGGAACTTATATGGTTGGGAATCTGGGTGTAGTGATAAAAGAAATGTTTGCTTTTGTCTTTTTCCTGCTTTGATAATGTTGAGCTCTGGTGTGTTTGTGTGTTTGCTAGTTCAGACTAATTAAATTCAGGAATTAATCTCAGTGCCGTTAACCACTGTTGTCTTGTATCTTTTAAGTTACCAGTGTTCTGTATGACTCTCTTCTTGATAAAAAAAAGTTCTTAAGGGAGTATGTAACATTCAGTTTTTGCTTTTTCCATTTTTTAAAAACTCTTATCAATTTCCCCCAGCCATGGACTTAAAGAATGGCTCTGGAGACGTGTACCAGGGACCAGCCCGTGGGAAGGCTGACATCATTTTCAGCTTGTCGGATGACGACTTCGTGGATTTGGTGCTAGGCAAGATCAACCCACAAAAGGTACAGATGCAGAATTCATGTATTAAAGGAATGACTTTTAATTTGCAGGTGCTTAAGAGATGCTAAAGGGGACGCGGGTGGCACTGTGGGTAAAACCTCAGTGCCTAGGGCTTGCCGATCGCATGGTCGGCGATTCAAATCCCCACGGCGGGGTGAGCTCCCGTCTTTCAGTCCCAGCTCCTGCCCACCTAGCAGTTCGAAAGCACCATTAAGTGCAAGTAGTTAAGTAGGTACCACTTTATAGCGGGAAGGTAAACGGCGTTTCCGTGTGCGGCACTGGGGCTGGCTCGCCAGAGCAGCTTTGTCACGCTGGCCACGTGACCCGGAAGTGTCTCCGGACAGCGCTGGCCCCCGGCCTCTTAAGTGAGATGGGCGCACAACCCTAGAGTCGGACACGACTGGCCCGTACGGGCAGGGGTACCTTTACCTTTACCTTTTAAGAGATGCTAAAGCAACAAGCCTAAACAAAGGATGGCTAGGGCAGCAACAACTTCCCATATTAAGAAAATACCTAATTTGTTAGTCATCTTGGACATCTTGTTTCGGTTGTTATAATGCTATGTACAATACCCGAAGGCTCACCTCTCCCCATATGAAGTGTCCTGGCCCCTGCATTCTGTCAGGAGTTCAGCCTACACTCGAGTAGGACCCTGACAGAGACACATGCCCAACTGGCATGTTCTCTCTCTCCTGGTCAATCGTTCGGGAGCTTCATAAGCTTTCTTCAGCCCGAACATCACAGCGACTGATGCCAACCAACACCGGCACACTTAGGGATCCTCAGAGTTTGCGCAACTTGCTTGACAGACCTCAGCAACTCAGCATTTTGGCTAATCTACTTTATTTACATATAAACACACAGAGCACTGCAACATGGCTCCCTCTCTCTCTAGCATCAGACAGCAAAGAGAAAAAGAACAAAGGACAATAGTCCCACTTCATGGAACACAGTAACACAAACATCCTGTTTCCGTCACTTCCCACTCTGTGGAGTCAAAGCATAGACCGTCATGTGAAAGACAAAAATCCCATGACTGCAATCACGGAGCAGGAATTCTAACACATTCATCATCCGAGTCCCTTCTTCATGTGTTTCCTCCACATGAGGTCCGGAGGGTGGCAACACAAGAACAGGGCTTTTCTGTAGTGGCTCCCCATTTGTGGGATGGGGTTTATCTGGCGTCTTAATTATATATTTTTAGGTGCCAGACAAAAGCATTCCTCTTCAATCAGGCCTTTGGCATGTCTGGAATTTTTCAGACGTTATGGCAAGCCTAGACATGACAGAATAGTGTGCACCAAGCCATAATGCTCAACTATAATAGTGTGGGTTTATCAACTTCATTTTGTGCATCTTAAAAGTGATACATTGCTGAGAATTCGCCTCTTCATGTTCTGCAAGCTGTTAAGACTGGTTATGTATAGCCTAAGAATTGAGCATCAGCGTTGCTGAATTGATGACTTATCGTGCTAATGTGCTGCATTTCCTTTCTACCCATGGTAATATTTTGCAGTGGGCAATATGAGATTTTGCAGTCTCATAGCTCTACACTCCTAACTGTGGAATGGTCCAGGTCTTCAAAATCACTATTCAGAATTATTCTATTCCTTTCCTTTAGTTCAAAGAAACAACAACTCCTGGTGATTCGATAGGTTTGACCCCAATTGTCCACAGCAGATGCCGCCCCCGTCCCCAGTTAATTCCTCGTTGTCGCGTTCTCTTGTAACTGTTCTTTAAAAGTGCAACTCTGGAAGAGCAGAGACAGCCTCTTTAATTGTTTTCCCCCCACTCTGCTTGCTGTAGGCATTCATCTCTGGTAAGCTGAAAGTTAAAGGAAACATCATGCTGAGCCAGAAGCTGGGGACGATTCTTCAACAGTATGCAAAGCTGTGAGTTCCCTGCTGGATTGAGTTCGCCTGGGAAGAAAAAAGGAGCCGTTTCCTTTTTCAGATCAGCAACCTGAAACCTTTATGCAAATCCTGTCTTAGATAACTTCTAATAGACTTTATTGCTAACTCGCAAGTTGCCTTGATTCTTGCGGATGCAGAAAATTGGTGTAGATGTTGATGGGTTTAACATGATCTTTCTTCTTTCTTCAATATTGCAAGCCTTTATACCTTCCTTAGACCTTGTTCCTTGGAGCTACTTCCAATTAAAACACATTCAGTTAATATATTTCTATATGAAATTAAATTCAATAAAACGTAACTTTGATACCATCCTGTTCTGGGTTATTGTTGTTCAGAAGCCTAAGCCATATTGCTCCTGTTACTTAGAGGGGCGGTCTACAATTATGAACAATATGTGGGATTTGTGTCTTGTACTTCAGTTTGTAGATTGCAGGGATAATCAGATGCAGCTATTTATTATTAGACTATAATAGGTCCATCTGAACTCCATAGCAATAGGAATATTCTCTGAAAAATGGAGTGAATTTACCTATAGTACAACTACAAAACCAATGAGAGTTACAATTACGTTACTGAGGACGGGTCAGAGAAGGAATCATTTTATTACCCGAGTGACATAGTGCTAAACCATAGTTTAGCATTACTTGCACAACTGGAGCAAGCCAGAGCAAACCTTTGGGTCTGCGCACAACAGCTCTTGACCTACATGCCCAAGAGAGGAATATTGTGTTGTTTTTGCAACATTTTCTGGTAGTGGTAAATTCCTGAATTTAACCCACCAGAGATGTTTGCACACATGCACCCAAGTGTGTTATAGCATCATGTTCCCTACCAAAATTCACAAGTTGCAGGAAGGCGAGGCTAACTATCCCAGCATGCATGCCAGATGATGATGATGATGATGGTAATTTATTACTTATACCCCGCTCATATGGCCAGGTCTCCCCTGCCACTCTGGCCGGGTTCCAACACAATATTAAAAACACGCTAAAACATCAAACGTTAGAATCTTCCTCAAACAGGACTGCCTTCAGATGTTTTCTAAAAGTCAGGGAGTTGTTTATTTCCTTGACATCTGATGGGAGGGCGTCCACAGGGCAGGCACCACTACACCTTCAATTTCTCCACTATAACTATTTCAGGACTCTTTCAGATTGCATGACTCCAAGGGGGAAATTCATAATACATGGAGCTTAAGCATAAAGGTATATAATAATGAAAAATAATGAATCTGGATACAAAATGTGAAATTGGCAAAACAAGGCTACAAGTCCCAGTTACCGTATTTTTTTGCTCTATAAGATGCACTTTTTCCTTCCTAAAAAGTAAGGGGGAATGTGTGTGCATCTTATGGAGCAAATGCAGGCTCCCACTGTGCTCCGGAGGCTTCTTGCGGCTATCCCTGAAGCCAGGAGAACGAGAGGGGTCGGTGTGCACCTACCCCTCTTGCTCTCCTGGCTTCAGCGATAGCAACGCGAAGCCTCCGGAGGCTTTGCTGGAGAGGCACTGTGCAGAGAGGGAGAGAATTTTTTTTTCTTGTTCTCCTCCTCTAAAACTAGGTGCATCTTATGGTCGGGTGCGTCTTACAGAGCGAAAAATACCGTAGCTTATGATGCCATTTTCAGTGTTGTTTTTCCTCATACTTTCAACCAAGACTTTCACGTAGGCTTTGTGTTGCTATTTGTTCAATATGCTCTAGAGTTAGTGCTGTCAGAAGGCAGCTCTTGATATTTATGGCCAAACGTGCCATTTTGTAGCTAGCTTGACATTAATTTTCCGCTTTACATGTGAGCTGGCCTTTCGCATCTCCTCTTGACGAAATGCAGCACAGATTTTCATCTTGGGCCCTGAAGACTTAGGATAGCAGGCGATTTATTGGAGCAAGGATCCTTCAGCATCGCTTCTGCAGACTCCTCTCTTGTCAGTTTTCCTCTTCACTTTAATCGTCGGTAGTGCTGAACGATGTTGCCCTGCAACACAGCTCCATTAGCCCTCCAGGTCTGGAGCATCTCTGTTTTCCTTAGACTAGTACTGCTGACATATTCATGGTGTCCTAATTGTCAAGTCAGGCTGGTGGCAGACATTGGCAGATAGCAATGGGCAAAGCCATCGGTTTCTATGAATTCCTCATTTTTCCAGTCTTAAAATCAGTTATCCACATTTCCACACCGGTTTGTGGGCTGTTGTTTTTAAAGTCCTCCTGGATATTCTCCAGCATTTTCATGCAGATATCTCGGCAGATATACATGTTTTCTTAGGCAATTTTGCCCAATGTACATGTTTTTGCACATCAGCTTTCCCCAATATAATGCATCTTTTGTCTTATTTTCACTAATACATGCATGCAGAATCCGGATTTTTGTGTGCATTACTTGGCTACATTACAAAATTGGGGTAAGTGCCCATTTCATTTTTTTTAATAAATGTTTTATTAAATTTTCACAATAAAAAACAAAGAAAATACAAAATCACAAAAAAATACAATACAAAAATACAGACATTAAACACATCAAAAGAAAAGGAAAAAAGACATAAAAAAGCATAGAAAAAAAAGGTTCACTATCTTAGATGTTATTTCCATAACCCTCTTTCTTGACTCCCTCACATCTCCCTTTTCTGTGTTCCCATTTACAAAATCTTATTCAGCAATATTTCACCTTTTTTCAAATCTTATTTTATATTATACACTTCAACTATTATGTCTCCAATTTTTCCCCCTTTATTATCTAGGTAAGTGCCCATTTCAAAGGGGGACTGCATTTCGATTCATGTGTTGCTTTGGAAAGAGTGAATTTTGAATTTAAATGTGAAGTCTCTTGGCTGGGAAAGGGGTCCCAGGCATGTTTCAAACTGGTGATACTTTAGAAAAACAGAAGGATGCTATGTGTTCTGTAGCATAGAACGAAGTCAATACACTGGATATTTGCTAAACTGCAAGTTCTGCCTCCAAAAACAAGAAAGCAACGGGTTGATTTAGAGCTGCATGTAAAAAAAAAGTTGCCGTGGAATAGCTTGGATCATTGGTCAGCTTGTCCAATTTAAGTTTCTTTGAATGCTTTCTCCAGCAAGGACTTTATGCATTTTCCCCTGTCGTCTGCATTGTCGCCTTACGCAGTTCATTCCCATTTCCTGCAAACCAATTGAAGCGTTACAGCTCAACATCCTTTTAAGTGACCCATTTAATGGCCTTTTAAATAACACGCGAGAATAGAAGTGAAATAAGGGTAAAGCCCGTAATGTGTTTTGCCTTTGCTTCAGCCTGGCTTTGGGCCTCTGGCTCTTCCTCTAAGCCACTGGAATTTCTCTTAATTAGGTTGTTCCGGAGGATTTGACTGCCCCTAAGAACTGTCCTCGGGAATTACAGACATTTGTGCTTAAATGTCGACAGGTGCATTCCTTATTAAAGAATCACTTTAAAAATGCATGTGATGATAAGAGGACGGGAACTTTGCAGCCCTATCTGAGTAGTAGAAAAGAGAGGCCATTTAAACATTTCCATCTGCTATGCAGAACACACACCGTCTTCCTCGAGGTGCCACTTTCTATGGCTTGGAGTACCAACATGACATCTCAGGCTTGGGCATTTATGTGTCGTCTGCAAGTGACATCATTAGTGTCACGTGTAAAAAGGTAATGGGACCCCTGACCATTAGGTCCAGTCACAGACGACTCTGGGGTTGCAGCGCTCATCTCGCTTTAACGGCCGAGGGAGCAGGCGTACAGCTTCCGGGTCATGTGGCCAGCATGACTAAGCTGCTTCTGGCGAGCCAGAGCAGTGCACGGAAATGCCGTTTACCTTCCTGATGGAGCAGTACCTATTTATCTACTTCACTTTGGCGTGCTTTCAAACTGCTAGGTTGGCAGGAGCAGGGACTGAACAAAGGGAGCTCACCCCGTCGCGGGGATTTGAACCGCTCACCTTTTCGGATGGTCCGCCCCCGCCACTTAATGGATCCAAATGGTTTCCAGAGAGTGGTAGGGGATGCTTTATCCCATGTTGATGGCCTTTCAGCCGATTCCCTGGTGGCCCGCTGGAATGTGGAGTTAACCAGGGCTATTGACTGTTTGGCTCCAAAGCGCCCTCTCCGATTGCATGGAGCCCGGACAGCCCCGTGGTTTTCCACGGATCTGAGGGCAATGAAACAATCGTTGAGACGGCTAGAGCGCCGGTGGTGGATAACTCATTCCGAATCTGACCGGACACAGGTTAGAGCTCAACGTCAAGCCTACCAAGTGGCGATAGCGACAGCGAAGAAGACTTTCTTCGCCGCCTCTATTGCATCTGCAGAAAACAGCAGCAGGAGACTTTTTCAGGTGGTTCACAATTTAGCGGAACCACCTGCGACATCTGGGCCCAGTACGGGCCACATGATCTCCTGCAATGATTTTGCAAAGTTTTTTGCAGATAAAATCACTCAGATTCGGGAAGAAGTGGACTCCACCGTGGGAGCAGGGCCGGGGCGGGAGAGTGCTAGAGTCCTGTCTAGTCAAGTTGCGTGGGATCAATTCCAACCTGTTACCTCCGAGGATGTGGACAGGCTGCTTGGACGAGTGAAGCCAACCACCTGTCTCCTGGATCCTTGCCCATCCTGGCTTATAAAAGCTAGTCGGGAAGGACTGGGCGATGGGCTTCATGGGGTGGTGAATGCTTCCCTCCGTGAGGGAGCCTTCCCAGACCTGCTGTAAGAGGCGGTGTTCAGAAAGTGGTGGTGGGGGATGAGTGTTCAGACCCTTGGGCTCTCACTTGTGGGGTGCCTCAGGGTTCTGTCCTCTCCCCCATGCTTTTCAACATTTACATGCAGCCACTGGGAGAGATCATCAGGAGGTTTGGGCTGGGTGTTCATCAGTATGCGGATGATACCCAGCTCTACCTCTCTTTTAAATCAGAACCAGTGAAGTCGGTGAAGGTCCTGTGTGAGTGTCTGGAGGCGGTTGGAGGATGGATGGCGACTAACGGATTGAGGTTGAATCCTGACAAGACAGAAGTACTGTTTTTGGGGGACAGGAGGCGGGCAGGTGTGGAGGATTCCCTGGTCCTGAATGGGGTAACTGTGCCCCTGAAGGACCAGGTGCACAGCCTGGGAGTCATTTTGGACACAGCTGTCCATGGAGGCACAGGTCAAATCTGTATCCAGGGCAGCTGTTTACCAGCTCCATCTGGTACGTAGGCTGAGACCCTATCTGCCTGCAGACTGTCTCACCAGAGTGGTGCATGCTCTGGTTATCTCCCGCTTGGACTAGTGCAATGCGCTCTACGTGGGGCTACCTTTGAAGGTGACCCGGAAACTACAACTAATCCAGAATGCGGCAGCTAGACTGGTGACTGGGAGCGGCCACCGAGACCATATAACACCGGTCTTGAAAGACCTACATTGGCTCCCAGTATGTTTCTGAGCACAATTCAAAGTGTTGGTGCTGACCTTTAAAGCCCTAAACGGCCTCTTCAGTATATCTGAAGAAGCGTCTCCACCCCCATCGTTCTGCCCGGACACTGAGGTCCAGCTCCGAGGGCCTTCTGGCGGTTCCCTCACTGCGAGAGGCCAAGTTACAGGGAACCAGGCAGAGGGCCTTCTCGGTAGTGGCGCCCGCCCTGTGGAACGCCCTCCCATCAGATGTCAAAGCGATAAACAACTACCTGACATTCAGAAGACATCTGAAGGCAGCCCTGTTCAGGGAAGTTTTTAATATGTGACATTTTAGTGTATTTTTCATCTTTGTTGGAAGCCGCCCAGAGTGGCTGGGGAAACCCAGCCAGATGGGTGGGGTACAAATAATAAATTATTATTATTATTATTATTATTATTATTATTATTATTATTGGCAAGCCCTAGGCTCTGTGGTTTAACCCACAGCGCCACCCACATCACGTGTACAGAGGCCCTAACTTTTCCCATGATGCTCCGCTTAGTGCGTTTGTCAGTCAGTTCTATGAATTTTGTAGAAAAAGTCAAATCCACAATTCTGAATTAAAAGGCTTTAGAAAAGGCTGTCAGTGTATACTATATATACAATGCATATACTGATTCTTGCTTTACAATATGTTTTTATAACCCTTGAAGCCCACGTTCTAAGAACGGGGAAACTAGTTTTGCGAGCCTTCAGGATTTAGGCTTATTGCTCTTGAACAACCAAAAAAATCCGGGCAAATTTAAAATAACGTGAAATTCTAGAATTTAGCTGACTTCTGAATTTGTGCAAAACCTTGCTTTGGTTCTGGCTGTGGGGCTCACTGGGGAGTGATGAATGCTTAACAGCAACCTCCATACCCTGGAACATTTCTCCAATGAAAATAGAGACGCCCTATTTAACACCACCACCACCAACAAATTTAATAATTTATACGCTGCCCTTCTGACTGGGTTGCTCCAGCCACTCTGGGTGGCTTCCAACATATATAAAATCATAATAAAACTGTGAGGTGTTTATTATTATTATTATTCTCTATACACGCTTGCCTTCATATGTCTCCTAAAGGTCGTATAGTTACTTATATCCTTGGCTTTGGGGGTCACATAACTCCATACCCTCCAGCAATTCTCTGATGAAAATAGGGGTGTCCTAAGGAAAAGTGGTGTGGTGGCGCTGTGTGTTAAACCACAGAGCCTAAGACTTGCCGATCAGAATGTTGGCGCTTCGAATCCCTGAGACGGGGTGAGCTCCCTTTGCTCGGTTCCTGCTCCTGCCAACCTAGCAGTTCGAAAGCATGTCAAAGTGCAAGTAGGCGGTACTGCTATACTGTTCCAGCGGGAAGGTAAACAATGTTTCCGTGTGCTGCTCTGGTTCGCCAGAAGCGGTTTAGTCATGCTGGCCACATGACCCGGAAGCTGTACGCCGGCTCCCTCGGCCAATAAAGCAAGATGAGCACCGCAACCCCAGAGTCGGTCACGACTGGACCTAATGGTCAGGTGTCCGTTTACCTTTAAGGAAAAGTGGGACATTCCGGTATCAAATCAGAAACCGGACGGCTTCTGTAAATCTGGGGCCATCCCTGGAAAATCGGGACCCTTGGAAGGTCTGCATACTCTGGACAGTACACTATTTTGAAGGCAGCCAATGACTGGTGGAGAGAGACACATATTCAGGTAGAGGGACGCGGGTGGCGCTGTGGTCTAAACCACTGAGCCTCTTGGGCTTGCCGATTGGAAGGTCGGCAGTTTGAATCGCTGCAACATCGTGAGCTCCTGTTGCTTTGTCCCAGCTCCTGCCAACCGAGCAGTTCGAAAGCACACCAGTGCAAATAGATAAATAGGTGGGAAGGTAAACGGCGCTGTAGTGGGAAGGTAAATGGCATTTCCGTGCACCCTGGCACTCATCACAGTGTCCCATTGTGTCAGAAGCAGTTTAGTCATTGTCAGGGGTTCAGGAGCAGAGGCAAGGGCAAGAGAGGAAACAGAGAGCGAGGGGGAGGAGGCAGAAGAAAAGATGAGTGATGACGACGACCCGAGATCTCCGAGTCTTTCCAGTGAATCAGAAGATTCACAGAAAGGAGCACCAGTGGCCAGGGCAAGGGGGGAGCCTAGGGGGACACCCCAGGAAGAAGGGTCCAGAGGGGGCTCAGAGGGGAGCAGTTGGAAATCGGGACCAGCGTCACCAACAGAGAGCAGGGGAGAGGAAGGGCGCCAGGTATCAAGTGCTGGCAGCTCGCAACAGGAGGGAGGGCACGAGTCAGGAGTGGCCACACCTCCATCAGGGAGCGAAGAAACGGTCAGGCGGAAAGTGGAAGGTTGGGCGCGCGCGCCAAGTTCAAATGCACAGGAAGGTGGCGCAGTAAGCAGCCCGGAAAGGGAGCCAGGTCCTAAAGCCCGGCACAAGGAGACAGGAGGGTCCGGGGGGTCAGCGTCAGAAGAATCCCGGAAGGAAGAGACCACGGGGGGCAGAGGGACCCAGAGAAGAACGGTCAGGCGGAAAAGGTGGAGTAAGGCTAGGTTAGTAAGCTGGTGCACAGGGGGCGGAGACTCAGACGGAGCTTCGCCGGTCTAACCCTTAAGACGTAGAGCTGCGCGCAGCAGCTTGAGAATGGAAACTGTTACTCAATAAAGACTTTTACAAGTGACCGCTGGCTAGCGTGATCCTCTGTGAGCTAGGATCTGGAAGCAGCTCTGACAGTAAGCTCCGTCTCTCCTTGTGGGCATCTACAGCCTCGCAGACAGGAGAGAAGGCGGGTGCCTACGACTCAGCTCACGAACGGCAGACAATATGACGGCCGAACAGCAGATAGGAGAACTCAGAGAAGCAGTGACACGACTGAATGTCGAGATACTTGCATCCAGGAAGAGAGAGGAGGACGCAGCTGCCGTCTACAGGGATCTCCAGGTCAGGTTGGAAGTGCTTACGAAGCAAGGGCAACTGACACCCAAACCGGAGGGGATTGGGTTGGGGAGAAGAACAGGCGGTCTAGTCTCTCACTTCGATGGGAATTTACAACAGTACCCCAACTTTAGAGCAGATGTACAGTGTGCACTGCAACTGCTGGACAAAGACTTTAGAGATGAGCAAGAGAAGGTGGGATTTATCATGTCCCATTTGCATGGAGAGGCTAAAGCATGGCTGCGCAATTTGTGGAGAGATAAGGATCCGGCGCTCCAAACCGCGGATGCCTTTATTAAAGCGATGGATGGCTGCTTTTTATCTAGCATAGACGTGGATCTTGCCCGGAAGGAGGTACATGGGCTGAAGCAAGGGAGGGCCAGCGTAAGACAGTACCATGCCCGCTTTTTTGCATTGGTCAGTGCCTTGGAATGGGACAGAGATTCAGCTCCAGTCAGAGACCTATTTTGGGAAGGATTGAACAGTGCGGTTAAAGACGAAATTGCAAGGGGGGAGAGACCCCGGACCACGCAGGAGGTCGTTCAGAGGGCGCTGGCGGTGGGAGTGCGGCTGGAGGAACGTCCATGGAGCAGGGACGAAGGACGTGGAGGGCGCGAACCAGCGAGAGGGTTCTCCTTCGTTCCCAGGGAAGCTGCGCGTGCGCAATCCACGCCTCCGCCAGGAGGGGGAGCGGAACCGATGGAGGTTGGCGGTGCCAGGGCTCAGTCAGCAACCAGAGCCACAGTACCGGGAGCAGTCAAAGCGAAGCCTCCTAGAGGGAACAGGAAGTGTTACATCTGCGAAAGTCCGCAGCACATGGCGAAAGAGTGTCCCCAGAGGATCCACAAGCTCAATGCAGCCTCTGCGACGGTGACTGCAGCTACTCAGCACGGAGACGCACAGCAGGGAAACGACGGAGTCTGGCTGGAGACAGAGGCACTGGGGCCCAGCCAGACGAGTCAGTGAAGCAGTCCCCAGAGATTTTGCAACCCACAGACCCCCTCCCGCCCAAACCAGTAGTGCAGCTCACTGCATCGCTTCAGCTACCCAATGGCCTCACTCTAGACATGCCAATCACCGTTGACTCAGGAAGCAATGCGGACTTTATAGGGCAGGACTTTGTTGACAAACACGCTATACAGCTGCTGCCTGCCACGCTGCCCCTGCAGGTCGTCACGGTGGATGACAGGGAGCTGCTAGGGGGGCAGGTGGTGAAGCAAACGCCACCAATGGTGATGCGACTTGGAAATCACAGGGAAATCATCAGTTTTAATGTCACCAGACTGTCGGACACGCCTATTGTCTTGGGCATGAGTTGGCTGGACAGACACAGTCCGACGTTGGCTTGGTACCAGCGGCAGCTAGTCTTTGGCTCATCATACTGCGCTGAACACTGCATTCTGCCCCGGCAGGAGGGAGAGGAGGAGGAAGCGCAGCTGCAGCTGGGGACGCTGCAAGCAATCCCCCACAAATACGCGGGATTTTTAGAGGTCTTCTGCGAGAAGGAGGCGGACAAGCTACCCCCCCACAGATCATATGACTGCAAGATTGACCTACTGCCAGGGGCGGCGCTGCCCAAAGGGAAGCTGTATTCCATGTCTGAGGACGAACTACAGGAACTCAAAGAGTTCATAGATCATAATTTGGAGCGCGGTTTCATCCGAGAGTCCAAGGCAGTGGGAGGCAGTCCTGTATTCTTTGTTAAGAAGAAGGACACGCCCCAAAAAAGACTTGTAGTGGACTACCGGATCTTGAACAGTGTGACCAAGCCATCGGACTTCCCCATGCCCAGGATCGACGACCTCCTCGCGACGGTACGCAAGGGCCGCGTGTTCACCAAGTTGGACCTGCGTGGGGCGTACAACCTCATTCACATGCGGGAGGGTGATGAGTGGAAGACAGCCATGTTCACGCCCCTGGGCACCTACGAATACAGAGTTATGCCTTTTGGATTGCAAAATGGCTCCCACTGCTTTCAAGCTTTCATGCATCACGTGCTGGCGGGGCTCCTCTACAAGACGTGTGTCTGCTTCTTGGATGACATCCTGATATTTTCTGAATCGCAGCAGGATCACGACAGACACGTCAAGGAAGTGCTGAGCAGACTACAGCAGCATAGGCTTTACGCCAAGCTGGAAAAGTGCCAGTTCGACGTGACGGAGGTAGATTTCCTGGGCTACAAGTTGTCAGACAAGGGGCTCGCCATGGACAGCGCCAAGGTTCGTGCAGTGTTGGACTGGAAGAGCCCGCGCAACCGGAAGGAGGTCCAGCGGTTTGTTGGCTTTGCGAACTTCTATCGCAAGTTTATCAAGGGGTTCGCTATGCAGACAGCGGCCATCACGGACACGCTCAGTTCCAAGAAAAAGAAGTTCATCTGGACGGAACAGGCGGAGCAGTCCTTTCAGGCACTCAAGCGTCTCTTCGCGTCGGAAGAGCAGCTGTTGCATGTCAACCCCAGCAGGCCAATGAGGGTGGAGACGGACGCATCAGACAGAGCCGTGGGAGCAGTCCTGTTGCAGAAAGACCCGCAGGGGGCTTGGAGGCCGGGAGCGTTTTACTCCAGGAAGCTCAGCAAGTCTGAACAGAACTACACCATCTGGGACAGGGAGTTGCTTGCCATTCATGCAGCATTCAAGGCGTGGAGGCACTTCCTGATCGGCGCCAAGCACACGGTGCAGGTCTGCACGGACCACAAGAATCTGGAGCACTGGCGCACGGCGCAGTTCCTGAACCAGAGGCAGATACGTTGGGCCGAATTCTTTGCAAACTTCGACTTCCGAATAGAGTATGTCCCGGGGGACACCAACGTCATGGCGGATGCCCTATCCCGTAAACCACAGTATCTGGAGGAGGTGACGCCAGCGGCTGCCATGCACATCTTCGCACCGACGGTGTGGGCGTGCGCTTCGGCTACAGTTGACCTGGATGCGGTGAGGAGAGCGTTGCAGGACGACACCTTCGCGCGAGCCAAGATGGCAGAGGCGCAAAGGGGCACGGCGGCGACTGGCGAGTTCCAAGTTCGCGATGGATTACTCCTCTGTAAAGGGGCCATCTACGTGCCGGGGGACGATCTTCGCGCCAAGGTACTGCAGCAGCTGTACGACGCACCCACTGCTGGGCACTTTGGCACGGAGAAGGCGATGGAATTAGTCACCAGGGACTTCTGGTGGCCCAGAATGAGAGGGGAGGTCGCGGACTACGTGGCGAGGTGCGACACCTGCCAGAGGGCCAAACCAGTACACAGACCGCCGGCGGGACTGCTGGAACCGCTGCAAACCCCGTTCGAACCGTGGGAGAGAGTGGCCCTGGACTTTGTCACGGATCTGGCCAGCTCGAGGGGCAAGACGGCAGTGCTGGTGGTGGTGGACTTGTTCTCCAAGATGGCACATTTCATCCCGTGTGCGAAGGTGGCCATAGCGGAACAAACCGCCAAACTCTTCATAGATCACGTGTTCAAGGTTCACGGTCTGCCGCGGTCTATACTGTCCGACCGGGGGCGGCAGTTCATCTCGAACTTCTGGCAGAAGCTGATGGGCTTCCTGAACGTCAAGATCAACCTGGCTTCGGCTAGACACCCGCAGACCAACGGGCAAGCGGAGCGGGTCAATGCCATCATGCAGCAGTACCTGAGATGTTATGCTAGTCTACAGCCTGCGACGTGGGTGGATTACCTGCCTCTCGCCGAGTTTGCCTACAACAACACGAAGCACGTGTCCACGGGGGTGACGCCGTTCTTCGCCAACAACGGACGGCACCCCAGAACTTTCCCGGGACTGGAAAGAATGGGGGAGAGGGAGCCGCAGACAGCGGATGCATTTGCATCGGAGTTGCAGGAGGTCCACGATCAGCTTCGACGGCACCTGGAGCTGGCTAAACAAGCATACAAGGTACAAGCGGACAGACACAGGAGGGTTGGCGAAGAGATCCATGTGGGAGACTGGGTCTGGTTAGCAGCCCATGCAGTGCCGGCCAGGTCGTTAGCGAAGAAGAAACTAGGACATAAACAACTGGGGCCCTACCAAGTCGAAGAGCAGGTCAACCCGGTGGCTTTCAGGCTGGCGCTTCCGGAGGGCTCCAGGATGCATCCAGTGTTCCACAGATCGGTGCTCACTCCCTACAAGGCACCTCACAGATTTCAGGAACCAGGAACGGCACCGAGTCCGCTCCGAGAGGGAACCGAGCAAGGTGGAGTGGCACAGGAGGAGCCCATCAACGAAGTCACAGAGATTTTGGACTCCAGATGGGGGGAAGAGGGAGTAGAATACCTTCTCGCCAAGGAGGGCACCCCGGCCAGTGCCAACAGCTGGGTGCCGGGCTATGCTTTAGAGGAACCTCTGCTCAAAGACGAGTTTCATGCCCTCTTCCCACATAGACCCATGCCAGCAGACTTTTTCGACGACTGGCTTTTCACGCCCACGCTTTCAACCAGCACGTTCCAGGGGTTCGACTCGGACGAGGAACCGACACGAGACGCCCGTTCCCTGGAGGGGTCACCCGCGGGATCTGCCTCAGAACCCTCATATTGGTGGGACGATAGACCAGAGGAGCAGTGGCGCAGGAAGTGGCTGGAGGGTCCAGGACGAGCAACGTCCCCAGAAGGAAACGAGGGAGAGACGGACATGGACGTATTCGGGGACGACCCGGGTTTCGAGCACGGCGGCACAGAGATGGAAGCGGAGGTGACCGTTGTCGACGAGAGCAGGAAGGAAGAACCGGAAGCCTTCAGGTGGCGGCCCGCCACGGGAAGCGAACTGTATCCGACATTCGTCCCCCTGAAATGGCAGCACCCAGCTCCCGCACCGGAAGGAGGGGAGGGGGAAGGGGGGGCTTCGAGGGGGGGATGGATGTCAGGGGTTCAGGAGCAGAGGCAAGGGAGGAAACAGAGAGCGAGGGGGAGGAGGCAGAAGAAAAGATGAGTGATGACGATGACCCGAGATCTCCGAGTCTTTCCAGTGAATCAGAAGATTCACAGAAAGGAGCACCAGTGGCCAGGGCAAGGGGGGAGCCTAGGGGGACACCCCAGGAAGAAGGGTCCAGAGGGGGCTCAGAGGGGAGCAGTTGGAAATCGGGACCAGCGTCACCAACAGAGAGCAGGGGAGAGGAAGGGCGCCAGGTATCAAGCGCTGGCAGCTCGCAACAGGAGGGAGGGCACGAGTCAGGAGTGGCCACACCTCCATCGGGGAGCGAAGAAACGGTCAGGCGGAAAGTGGAAGGTTGGGCGCGCGCGCCAAGTTCAAATGCACAGGAAGGTGGCGCAGTAAGCAGCCCGGAAAGGGAGCCAGGTCCTAAAGCCCGGCGCAAGGAGACAGGAGGGTCCGGGTGGTCAGCGTCAGAAGAATCCCGGAAGGAAGAGACCACGGGGGGCAGAGGGACCCAGAGAAGAACGGTCAGGCGGAAAAGGTGGAGTAAGGCTAGGTTAGTAAGCTGGTGCACAGGGGGCGGAGACTCAGACGGAGCTTCGCCGGTCTAACCCTTAAGACGTAGAGCTGCGCGCAGCAGCTTGAGAATGGAAACTGTTACTCAATAAAGACTTTTACAAGTGACCGCTGGCTAGCGTGATCCTCTGTGAGCTAGGATCTGGAAGCAGCTCTGACAGTCATGCTGGCCACATGACCAGGAAAGGTGTTTGTGGACAAACACCAGCACCCTCAGTCTAAAAAGCAAGATGAGCATCGCACCCCATAATAGTCTTAGACTGGACTTAACTGTCCAGGGGTCCTTTACCTTTACCTACATATTCAGGTGTGAGGGGGAGAGGTATTTTGCAAAGTGATGAATATGGCTGGCTGCTGAGTTATCTGATCAGAGAGACAACCTCTCTAATGAGAGAGAGAGAGAGAGAGAGAGAGAGAGAGAGAGAGAGAGAGAGAGAGAAAGCAAAATGCAAAGAGTCTGACAGCAGACACCATAATGGACTAGCTGTTTACCCAATGATTCACGTTTATTTCCTCTGTAGAATAACACACACACACACACACACACACACACACACACAGTCACAGGCATTTCCAAGGCTTAAAAAAGGCGATTGGATGTAGAAAGTAAAAATGCCTGTAAAGTAGCTCAAATGGTTTTTTAAAAAATGAAAGCACAATTCAAAGCTGCAGAAATAACATCCTTGAAATTGCATTTAAAGCCTAGGGTGCCATAATTATGAGAATTTCCTCAAAAGGAAAGAATTCAGAGACGCTGGTTCCCAGAGGAGATGGATTTCAACAGATTTGGTGCCAATAACTTACTCAGTGCAATGACTTGTTTGGCTGTCCTGATTGGACAGGGTCCCTGCGTACAAGGCGGCTGCAGAAAGAAGGCCCAGTTGCTGGGGACAAGGTGAAAAAGTGTGGCCCTGCTCCACCATCAGCACTGACACTCACTGCATGTGAGTAACAACAACAACAACAACAACAACAACAACAACAACAACAACAACAACAACAACAACAACAACTTATATACCACCCATCTGGCCAGGCCTCCCCAGCCACTCTGGGTGGCTTCCAACAGGATATTAAAAACACAATAAAACATAAAACTTTAAAAACTTCCCTAAACAGAGGTAATAAACCATCCCGGAGCAGCATATGCTTTACACTGCTGCAGTTCAGTTTAAACAAGTGTCTTTGCACCTCTGTTCGTACCCTTCTTTCTTTTTTTCATCTTCGTTTATGAACTCATTTTGCATTTAGCACGATACCGAGTGGATTAATGGTGTTGAAATTGACTTATTGACTGTCATTTTGAGATTTGTGTTTGTGCTTATGGTCACCTGCGTTATGCCTTTTTTCACAAATGAAATTGGATTAAAAATGTTTTTTTAAGCAGGTAGCACCATGACATATCTTAAAGATCATCTCGTCCCTTATGTACCCAACTGATTTTTGAAATGCAAAAACACATAAAAAAAATAGCTGTCTGACCACTCCGAATATGGGATGCTTTAGTGGCAAATGTTCAACGTAGGAACTTTATGAGGAACTACAGCTTATGCCTGCCCTTTCATCCACACTTGCCATCCCCTCTTCCTCCCCAGTTTGCGTTAATCCGCACTTCATCTTGAGCCAATTCTACATGCTCACAAGCTGCCTTATAATAACCTAATATGGCATGGCCTAACCCAATATTGTATTGCGTGTCCTGAAAATAAGGAGGGCAGCGAAAGTTCAGCACAGTTTTTTATTTCTCTTACCCTCTATTGACTGGCAGCTTTCCAAAGGTTTACAGAATATGAATGGCAGGAAATTGACTGGGGAAGCCGGTCCGCATTTGGGCCAATTTCATTTGTGTTGAAGTGGCCTTGGTTATCTTTGAAAGAACTGAAAGCTTGTGTCGTTCTTTTCTTATTCGCTTTTATTGTAGTTTGCACTAGGCTATTCTTGGGGAATGAACAGATGAGCAGGGAGCCCCTTACATCAGGAAGCAGAGCTGCTCCGAGATTGTAACACAATGAACACAAGCTCCTGGCTTGCCTGTCACATTTCTCCCATGAGTAGAGTTGTGAGGACAACTCGTTTTTGTCCACAAGATCACCCTCAAGCTTAGCAAGACTTGATCCTCGCAGGAGAACAAACATCCATGGAGACTTCCGGATAGGTTCATTTAGGATTGCAGCGGAAGGAAGGATGCAATCTTGCTATATGGCTTGTCTTTGGTTAGGATTCTTTTCTTTTTGTCAGGTTCGCTCAGCCTTGGAAGAGACACCAGCGTTTTAATTTTACACTTGGTTCCCCAATCCTGTTAGCATCTTCTGAATGCTTTTAAGAAGGATTTTCATGTCGAGGTACACACTGAAACATTATTGGTCTGGTATAGGGAATTTGATTGCAGTGCATGTCAATCACTATTCCTGAGAAAATTAAATTTTCAATGCAGAGTAATGCATCTCTTCTTAATGTTTCCCTGTCTGGGATTTGTGCTCTGTCCTTGCCTTACCTTGGCATTCTTTCTTCAAGATCAAAACGCCCCACTTCTAACATATGATGCTGTTGCCTCTTTCACCGACTGTTTTGAAAATACTTCCAATTTTTCTAGAGAAGAAAGGACATGGCAGATATACATTTCCATCTCTATCTGAGATAGAGTGTTTGCCCCTGCCTTCAGATTTATAATCTAAAAAGACATGGCACAAAAGGAAGAGAGATTGGGAGGGGAGAGGAAAAGCGTAAGCTCATACAAGTTCTTAGTTGCAAGTTTTGGTTTATTCATTGAAGATGCTTGTGTCTCAGCTGTGCTGAGGGAGTGGTCCCACATCCTTGCATCTTCCATCTTCAGCAGCCCAATCTAATGACTGCTGCCAGGTTGATGCAGAGAGCAGCCTGGCTTCTTCAGAGAGCCGGTGGTCACCCAATTCTTTTCCCGATACAAAAATGGACAAATATACATGTTTCTTTTATTTTTAATATTTCAACATGGTGAAAGTAGTTGAACAGACATAAGAATAAAACTCTTAGAGGAGAAAGGAGCAAACATATTGGCAGTAGTAGTACAGTGGTACCTCGGGTTAAGTACTTCATTCTTTCCGGAGGTCTGTACTTAACCTGAAACTGTTCTTAACCTGAAGCACCACTTTAGCTAATGGGACCTCCTGCTGCTGCCGCGCCACTGGAGCACGATTTCTGTTCTCATCCTGAAGCAAAGTTCTTAACCTGAAGCACTATTTCTGGGTTAGCGGAGTGTGTAACCTGAAGTGTATGTAATCTGAAGCGTATGTAACCCGAGGTACCACTGTAATGCTGAGAATTATTATTATTATTAACAACTCCAGAAGAGCAGCCATGTTGCAACAAAAGGGAGCTCAGACCTTTCAAATGACCAGTGCATTTATTGTCACTCCTTTCATTCTCTCATTTCATTTATTTCTCACATTCCTCCAAGGAACTGAGACCCCCCCCTCATTAGGTTGAAATACAGTGGCTGGTCCCAGTCCGCCCACCGAGTGAAGATTTGAATCTGGGTCGCCTCGGTTCTAGCCTGACACTGTGACCACAATGATGTTCTGTGTCTGTTTTCAGTTTGTACACAACGTGTTCGTTTCCTGCAAGGGATCCAGGTGTTTTTCTTAAGATGATACTTCTCTTGCAAAGGATAGCGTGGGTGCCCCAATTCACTTGCCAAAGTTGCCGTTGTCAATTTGGAGCTCAGTTGCTTGACGGCTGCTCCCACCTGGCAACCCGTTTGTGTGAATAATAAGACGGCTTCCCAAATGACCTTGGCTTATTTCTGAGTATATTGTACCTCCCTCCTTTCTCTCTTTGCACTTTCAAATGTAGTTGAAATAGCTAGAAGTGTGCGAAGAGCCACTCATGCAAATTGCTTGCTATGTGGAGCTGCCTCTGTGTGGTAAATTACAATGAGTGAATTGAGCCTCCGTTATGTGACCAGTAGCAAAATCCTATCTAGTCTAGTCATTTTTACTGTGAAAGACTGAAGGGCCTGTTTATCTGTGTGTGTGTGAGCAGCGGATGAGTGCGCCACTCAAGTTTGGGAATACTCACTCTTTTTGGATGGAAAGGATTCTGGGAAGTCATTGAGTTTTGAGAGGACAAAATTCCAGACAAATCCATGCAAGCTGCGTGCTCCCTGACTAGGATTCCAGCTTCAAAAAAGCAAAGTAGTGCAAGCTCTGAAGTCTGCGGCTGGATCTACATTGATCTTCTAAATGTTATTAAATATAACACTCTACTTTTAATGGCAGTTTCCCTGCTCTGCAGTGCCCTATGGTATCAGATTTTAATAATACATTTAATAACGTTATAAACCAGGAGTGTGAACCCACGCTGTATCTTCATATTATACTTTCCAAGTAACTGAATTCAGGGTTGGAGTTGTAGGCTGGCACAGTTGGTCAATTGTTGAGGCCCACATATCCCTGCAGATACTCTCTGCCAAACCTCAAAACCTCCTGACCTTGCTGCTGTTCAACATACATTGGGACATAGGATGCTGCCTTATACTGGGTCAGACCATTGGTCTAGCTTGCTCAGTATTGTCTATCCCGAAAAGCAGTGGGTCTCCAAGGTTTTAGACAGGCAACATTCTCAACCCTACCTGGAGATTATATGAATTAGGGCTGAGTGATATATCAATACATCCTCCAAAACCAGTTTGAAGTCCATATCGTCATATCAGTCTCATTGTTTTTGACCTGGCAATATGTCATGAATCACAATGTGTGTTAGGGCTGGGCGATATATCATCCAAAATCGGTTTCAAGTCCATATTGGTTTCATCATTTTTGACCTGGCAATGTATTGTGAATCATGATATTTGTGCACGCGCTATGCAAAAACCACAATGTGAGAAAAACCATGAAGCCAGCCAATGCCTCAACATAGTTTCATCCTTATTTCAGACACTGCGATATATTAGTATATTGTGATGTTTAGCTGGTGATACAGGTTAGAATTCCTGCTCCATGACTGCAGTCATGGGATTGTTGTCTATCACATGATGGTGTATGTTTTGACTCCACAGAGTGGGAAGTGACGGAAACAGGATGTTTGTGTTACTGTGTTCCATGAAGTGGGACTATTGTCCTTTGTTCTTTCTCTTTGCTGTCTGATGCTAGAGAGAGAGGGAGCCTTGTTGCAGTGCTCTGTGTGTGTTTATATGTAAATGAAGTAGATTAGCCAAAATGTTGAGTTGCTGAGGTCTGTTACACAAGCTGCGAAGACTCTGCAGATCCCTAAGTGTGCCGATGTCTGTTGGCATCGGTCGCTGTGATATTTGGGCTGAAGAAAGCTTTTGAAGCTCCCGAACGATTGACCAGGAGGGAGGGAACATGCCAGTCGGGCATGTGTCTCTGCCAGGGTCCTACTCAAGTGTAGGACGAGCTCCTGACAATACATCACAAAGTTGAAAACCAGCTCCATCCTTATTTTGGGCATTATGATATCTCAGTATCTTGCGATGTTTAGTTGGTGATATATTGTGATGTTGACAGCCAGGTATTGCCCAGCCTTACTGGGAACTGAACACAGGTCTTTCTATTTGCAAGGCAAGTGCTCTATACCCGAGCTATGGTCCTCCCCTTTCAGGTCTCCGGCGATGCTGTCTGCTTACCTTCTTTCTCCAAGCATGCAAGCAGAGGAGATGGTGAGAAGATGGAGCAGAAGCCACCATGTTCCTTTCACCTTGACTATGGGTGGTTGTCATGTTTGGATCCAGAAGGAGAGGGAGACCGAATGAGAGCAGAGGCAACAGTGGTCCATTCAGAAATGGAGACTTGGGTTGAGAGCTGGCACTGGCTATGCGGAATTTAGAGAGGCACTTTTCAGATGCCGTCATTATCAAGCAGCCATGAATCCCTAAAACGCAATTGGCGTCAAAACCTTTATTTCCATTGTGTTGTGTGTATGTAATAGGGACAGCTTTCATTCATGCTTCTGATGGCATTGACCACCTTCATTGTCTGTCGGGACAGCCATGGTGGGTTACAAGAGAAATGCATGAAGCTGATAAGAGATTATTCTACAGGGTAATTAGTTTCTAGTTACATTCTTCTGAGAAGGCAACAGGACGTGAATGTTATCAGTAATTAATATATTCTGCACCATAAAGGATGGTTACTATGTTCAACAGAAATAGTGTATCTTTGCTTTTTAATTGGGTCAGAGAAAATGCCGCACCTTAAGATGATCTATTATTTGGTTCTTTTTTTGATCGTGGGGGTAAAAAAATGCAAATAAACACTCAGTCTGAAATTCTAATTAGCTGAACATGCATTGTTGTGTGAAATCAGAGGAAATAATTAAACAGTGAATTAACTTTGGGCATACTTTGGAAATGGAGATCCGTTCTGGGACTTGCAAGAAACGAATTCCGGAAAAAGGGACTGTGTTAGTTGAAATGCTGTATCTCCACGCTTTTTATGTGAGGCTGCTTATCATTAAGAAGACCTGCTCATGTTGATCTTATTTTGGGCGGGCATGCACTTATACAAATTTATGTTGACGGTGGATCTCTATAGCTCCCCGTTTGAGCACAACAAAGGCAGTTTGAAGAACCCCAGTGAATTTTTCTACTCTTATCACAGTGGTTTTGGAGTTCCACCCAAATCTTCAGGTGATTTTTTCTGAGCAGGAATCTTCATATACCATAGGAACCTAAGCAGATGCCACAACTAGTTCAGGTTTGTTGCAGCCCCATCTGGTTAACGCCTGAGGGATGACCTCAAGTTGTTGCAGCCTGAGGGCATGGACAGTAACATCTAGGAGAAGGAGACTGACTGGATGGTCCAGAGAGTTGTTAATGCTTTATTATATGAAGGAATTTTGCCCACTGCCTTCAAAGAGGTTCTCCTTTGATCCAGAGGTTTTAGAAAACCTTTGAGAGACCAAACTAAGCCTCCCGATGTATATGGTGCTCTAGGAGGCTTCGTTTGGTTTCAGAATCAAGACTTAACACTAAATACCTTACTGCTGATAGATGAGCCACCATAGCCACTAGATGGTCGTGAAAATTTGTGTCCCAGGCTTTCTAGACTCGTCTACCCATGTACTATCTGAAAACAAAAGGGCACATTGGTTGCCAGATGTGATTTCCCCCTCAGCTATCCTACCCTGCTATTGTCATTTAGTGTTGACAGTACTGAGCCAGATTGACCAATGGTCTGTCTCACTATAAGGCAGCTTCCTATATTCCTCTGCTCTTCAGACCACACTATTTCACACTGAGCTGTTGTTTGTATCCAGGTTGTAGAAACACTACCTGAATAGAGGAGATTACACATTTCTTAATGGCCCACAGAGAAGGAGGGGAGGTTCACTATAACCTTAAGGGGTCTGGTCCTCCTGGCAGGACAATTTTTTAAAAAAAATACAAAAAAATCCTCTCTAATCACAAGGAATTCATTTCCAGCTGGGTATTTATTTTTAAATTTTTATTTTTAAATTTTTTGTGAAGGGGGGAGTGTTGCTAGGTGAGCATAATCTATTTGCTGTAATGTAACCTTCAAACCTGGGTGGGGACGCCGGTGGCGCTGTGGGTTAAACCACAGAGCCTAGGACTTGCTGATCAGAAGGTTGGCAGTTCGAATCCCCGCGACGTGGTGAGCTCCCGTTGCTCGGTCCCTTCTCCTGCCAAACTAGCAGTTCGAAAGCACCTCAAAGTGCAAGTAGATAAATAGGTACCGCTCCGGCAGGAAGGTAAACGGCGTTTCCATGCGCTGCTCTGGTTCGCCAGAAGCGGCTTAGTCATGCTGGCCACATGACCCAGAAACTACGCCGGCTCCCTTGGCCAATAAAGCGAGATGAGCACCGCAACCCCAGAGTCGGTCACGACTGGACCTAATGGTCAGGGGTCCCTTTACCTTTTTAACCTTTAAACCCAGAAAACAGGATGATATATGTATATATATATCAAAAGACATGTTGGGTTGACATGTAGTGACTTACTCTCAGCTCATCCTGTGAACTTCAGGCACCCAAATTCTCCTCTCCCTGATTAAAGCCTAGAACTCTTCAAATATCACCACACTGGCGCCCTGCTTATTATATAACTTAACCAGCTAAACCTTGCCAGCAACAGCCACAATAAGGTGACGGAGGGCTTGTCTTTGAGGTAGGGCTTTAATATTTGAAGGGTTTAAAATTTTGCACATGTTGCTGTGTTCTAGTGGTTTGTTCCATTGTAAGGCTTTGGGCTGATTCCATCGTTTTCTCAAACACCGTACCAAGATAACAGCTGCAACGTTTGTATAAAGCGGTACCTTCCATTTTGAAAAACAGGTTAAATTCCATCATTCAGGGGTGGGGAGGGGGATGAAACAAAGGCAAGGAAATAATAACAACTAAAAAATCTCACCAGAAACTCTGATTCACAGTGTTATAATGACTTGCTTATAGATGTCCTCTGGAGATGTCCTTTAGGTATAATTTTGGATGATAACATGTCTGACTATTATGCATTAAGCAATTACAGCAATTATATCTATTCTGGTGGTTTTACTGATCCAGATGCTAATTCCATTATCTGTTAAAATCAGAACCAGTGATTTGATCATATCACTGTAAGCAATTAGCAGAAACAATGTCACATTAATGACTTGGTATGTGGCTTACTACACATTATGCACTATCTTTCAGAGACCGCATCTAGTAATTATAAGATTAGGATAACTTTGTTTCTATCTTAATTTTTTGTAATTTCTTATAGAGATTTGCTAAACACCTGAACAAATTAATTCACTTTCCACTTCCTTGCAGTTGGGATATTGGTGCTATTAATTCCGGGCAGGCAAGGAAAGTTGGTTGGGATAACAATGTTGTTTCAGGTTTTTATTTTACCATTTGTTCCATGAAATGACCTGGCAGCAAAAGATAAACTGTTTGTGTCTCCCCTCCGTCTTTCTTTTCTAGTGACTTCTATAATTAATTGGAGCTGAATTCTGAACAGACAGAGGTGTTATGTGTTCTGAGTTCTAAGGTGGGGAGGCAGTCTGTTCTGGATGGCATTGTGCTTCCTTGGGGTCCATAGCTTGGGGAGCGTTCTGAATTCAACCTTGTTGCTGAAGACTCAGATGGCTAGGCGTGCCTATTTCTAGTTACAGCTGGTTTACCAGCTATGGCCCCTTATGGACAGAGCTAACTTAGCCATTGCATTCCCCGCTCTGCTAACTTCCAGAATTAGTGCGCGCCTTCCCCTCTGTCCCCTCTTTTGAAGCAAGGGGTGGAGGGGAGAAGATCGCTTCTCCCCGTTGCCGCCCCTTGGTTCAAAAGGGGTCCGGGGAGAGAGGGGAACACCTCCCTTGTTTTCTTAGGATGACAATGGCACCCACCTGAGAGGTACTGGAACTGAGTTCTGGCTGAAGAAAAAGCCCTGGAAATGGTTATCGCCCTCATGTGTTGCTGTGGGGTTCCCAGAGGCAACTGTGGGTACCATGGGAAACAGAATGATAGACTAGACAGACTTTTGGTCTAATCCAGCACAAATCCTCTTATGTTCTTAATATGGGCAAGAGGAAGTGATGCAGTGATGGTTTTTATGGCAACAGCCATATGTCTCCTGCCATGTCTGGTTCTAGAAGCTTCATCTGCACTCCCACCATGCAACTATAGAGGTGTGAGAATGATAGTCCTTTGCATGACATTGACACGGACTCAAATGCCGGGCATCATACTTTTTAGTTGATTTGAGGAGCTGAACAAACAGGGACGGCATAAACGGTCTCATCCATTATGCAGATCTCTAGCAGCAACGGTAGTGTTAGTAGCTAATCTGCTTTTCTCTTGCTCATACTCGGAAAAACTAAGCCAACAGCAAAGCCTAACAGGAAACAAACGGGAGCACGTTCTTCCTTCTCTTTTGGAAGTAAAATGCAGAAATATGTATGAATTGACTTTTGAGTCTGCAAAATATCGAATTTATAGTTTGAACAGGCTACGTTAGACACAGCACTAGCTGTGCCATGAAGCAAAGTGAAGCAGTTGGCTTCAGGCAGCATAATGATGGAGGAATTCTGGGGCCTGAATGGTTTTAGAAAGACGTTTTGCCTGGTTTGGGGGCATTTATTCCCTGCTTCCATCACCAAAATGCCCTGGGCTCGCACATTTACACACACATTTTGTTTGATGGCATCAGAGGTGTTTGTGTGTCTTTACTGAAGCAGGTGAAGAACATTTAAATTCTTTAAAATTAGGTAGGTTTTGGTTTAAATAATGCTTGGATGGAACAAGTAAAGACCTGCATCTTGACAAAGCAGGCACAAGGTACAGTGGTACCTCTGGTTACGTACTTAATTTGTTCCGGAGGTCCGTTCTTAACCTGAAACTGTTCTTAACCTGAAGCACCACTTTAGCTAATGGGGCCTCCTGCTGCCGCTGCGCCAATTTCTGTTCTTATCCTGAAGCAAAGTTCTTAACCAGAGGTAATATTTCTGGGTTAGCGGAGTCTGTAACCTGAAGCGCCTGTAACCTGAAGTGTATGTAACCCGAGGTACCTCTGTATTGGTTATTGTTCTAAGTCATAGCTGCTGAAAGACGCTTACCAAGATTCCTTCAGAGGCTCAGTTTCACAGAGGCTCAGTAGGTTCACTATACATTCCTTTACTAGAGAACTCTGGTACTCTTAATTGTACAATTACAAGGCTTAATTGTACAATTGGCACCAAGCAAAGACTTTCTTTTTACCTGTGTTTTTGGCCCTTAATTTGAAGGGTGGCATTGTGGCCAGATGTTCTAAACCCAGACAAAGAAAACTGATGTGCATGC
The DNA here is from genome assembly GCF_964188305.1 of Podarcis bocagei. NCBI lineage: Eukaryota > Metazoa > Chordata > Lepidosauria > Squamata > Lacertidae > Podarcis > Podarcis bocagei. The sequence continues at coordinate 18,951,461 of NC_138136.1, read as the reverse complement.
ATTAAAATGATAACAATAATGATAATAATAATGATGATGATAATGATAATAATACATTAGTACAAAACTAGCAGATATTCATAGCTCTGCAGTGTCTTTTTTATTAAGGCCCTATACCATGGGCACAAAGTATGGAGGGCCATGGGGGCCAAGCCCCCCCCCCAAATCAGAGGGCTGAGCCCTGCCAGACTTCTTTGATGGCTGCACGTTCATGCCCCATAGTTTGCACATGTGGCACCACACCAGCATGCTGCAGGGCACGCTGACAGCGTGCACACACGGCATACCAATGTCATGCAGCCCCGACCCCCTCAGTCCTTGACATCTGATGGGAGGGTGTTCCACAGGGTGGGTGCCACTACCGAGAAGGCCCTCTGCTTGGTTCCCTGTAACCTCACTTCTCGCAGTGAGGGAACCGCCAGAAGGCCCTCGGAGCTAGACCTCAGTGTCCGGGCTGAACAATGGAGGTGAAGACACTCCTTCAGGTATACTGGACCGAGGCCATTTAGGGCTTTAAAGGTCAGCACCAACACTTTGAATTGTGCTTTCATTGCACCCTATTTCACTTGAAAATAGAACATAGGCAAGTGAAAATCCTGATTTTCAGTTCCTTCAAAATGAGTTCTGTGTATTTGTGCCTTTCTTTCTTTCTTTCTTTCTTTCTTTCTTTCTTTCTTTCTTTCTTTCTTTCTTTCCAGTTAGAATTCTATTCTGTTTTTGACAGATGAATGTAGGATGTAATGGGAGCAAATGATTAGACGTGAAGAGTAATGCTCATCTTACACCGTTCCTTATATGCCGGAGGGAATTTCTTTCTGTTGCAGCAATGAAAATGAGACTAGCCTTGAACTCTGCTGGCCTTGTCTGATGGGGGATGCATAATAATGAAGGTTAATTTCCCATGACATTTTTTTTTAAGGTGAAAGATCCCCCAGGACTTTACCTTTTTATATTTTCATATTTGTATTGTGCTTTCCCCTGTACAGTTTATTTCAAGATCCCATGCATACTGACTTAAACTCTTTAACCTTGATTTGTAGTTTTGTTTACTCCTTCTCTTTCACTTTCTGTAACATATTCTCAAAGAGTTGGAATTTGTGGGTCCCTTCCCCATGGAGGGGAAATCACAAAAGCCCGACATGGTATAAAATACTACAAATTTATTTAACCAAATTGCCATTTGATTTTTGCAACTGAACACTGAAGGCTTCCAGGGGATTCCATGTTTTAGAACATGCTTTGCCATATTAATTTATGGCATATTAATTTCTTTAAGTTACAGGTGCATTACTGGTGTATCCAATAAGGTATCACATTTCCAAATGTCTACAAGTATGAACAAATCACTCCAGCCCTCACTAGCCTGGTGTCCACCAGATGTTTTGGATTTCAGCTCCCATCATCACTGACCTTTGGCTATGCACTCTGGGTCAGATGGAAAGTGTAGCCAAAACAGCTGGAGGTCACTATGTTGGCAATGGCCGATTTACTCCATGTCAAAGGATACATGACAAATTTATGGTTCTAGATGATTCAAGCAAGCTAAAATCTGTAGGAAAGCTGGATTGGGGACAAGCAACCATAATAACAAGGAATAAATGATTTTCTAATGAGGTGGAAACAATGATCACAGCTCCACCAAAAGCTGCCAATAATGCTTAGCAACGTACATGGCTGGCAAATTAGGACTCATGTCTGTCCTATAAGTTTGCAGTTAATTATTTTGCAAAGCTGTTAACAGAGACAAGAAAGCAGTGTGGCTTTCTCGTGGTCAATTAGAGCGAACAACACAGCTCTTGTAAGAAAAGAGAGAGTTTGATGGTTATTTCAGATGCCCTTCAAACCAACCATGCTGAGCTTTCTTCTGGGCAAGTCTTGTATTCAAACTGTAGATAGGTTCCTGCAGCTGGGGGGTAGGGGAAGCTGCTGTGACAATTCAAGACTCTAAAAAAGAGAGAAAATGGAAGCTCCCTGTTGCATCCTGCCTGTTGAGTTCAAACCAAGAAGCAAATGGCCAGAAAGACAAATTTGAGTTCATTGTTAGCCAGTGGGAGTCGGGGACACTGCATTGTAATGTGTGCTCATGAATAGAAAAAGCTGCCTGGGGAAGTTGCAGAATCTTCTTTCTAGATGATTTCAAGAAAAGGTAAGTGTGGAATTTAGGAATACTTAAAACTGGGATAACCTGTTTTAGGGAAAGCACTAGTATTTACATTAGTTACGTTAGCCATGTTCAACACCATTTGGTGGAAAGGAAAGATACAAATCTAACAAACAAATGAATAGACTGTGTGTTGGTATATTGAGTCAAATCTAACTGGATTAGTTTTATCCTTTTCATTAACGTTAGAATGGAATCTAGTTTCTGGCCACGCCTACGAGTCAATGGCAGATGTTCTTCATAGTCCTCCAGAGGCTGCAAAGAAGTTCAGGCAGGGGAAAGGAAGGGAATGATGTATAAATTCTTCTGATACTTTCCAGTGGGGTCTGGGGAGTTCATTGCATCCCATAGTGTCATGTAATCCCATTTCGAAGGCAGAACAGGAGCTATCTGGGAGTGTGCCCCCGCCATGGACGAGCCTCTGTTACTGGCATGATTAGTAGAAGGTTCTTCCTCAATCTGTTTTTTTTAAAAAATGATATTTATTAATTTATTAAAATTACAGAGAATAAAAAAGAGAGAAGGAGAAAAAGAAGAAGGAAAAGAAGGAAAAGAAAAGAAAAAAGAAATATATATATATCTACGAAAAATCTACGAAAGCAAATATATATATATATATATATAAAATCAGAAAAACAAGGAATTAAGCATTACAAGTCAATAAAAAGAAAAAAAGAAAAATACAAAACGCCCAATACATCAAAACCAACAACAAAATACAGGAAAAACAAAAAATTTAAAAACAAATCCATTATTCCCAAATCTTTATCTTTCGTTAACTTGTTTCATCGACCTCCTCACACCTCCCTTTTTTGTATTCTAATTATTAATTATCTCAGCAAATCCTTTCCATCTTTCACTATATTCTGTCATTAAATTACCTTAATTTATTTTAACCTTATCTTACCATAAAAAGCCCTAAAGCTTAAAACTTAAAACTTATTTATACATAATTCCTTAAAGCATTTCTACTAAAGCCAAATAGTTTCATTCCAACATTTTTTCTAACACTCATTAATTTTACAATAATACTCTAAATGAATTTTTAAACTTTCTTCCAATCTTCATCCATCGTCTCTTCTTCCTGGTCTCGGGTTTTGTCAGTCCTTTCTATCCCTTCCATCTAGTCCATCAACCTGGTGACCTTCTATCCGAGGCTCTTAAGTCTTTTCCATGTCCCTTCTGCAGGTCTTCTTCATGTTTATACCTGCACTTTACTTTATCTTCTGCTGATCTTATTCTTAATTTCCTTCCTTTCTCACTGAGGGGTAGATCTCGGGGAGACTCCAACTTGACAATGTCTTTATCCCTTCTCGACAGGTCAGCCCACTCTCCACAGTCAGCACTGAAATCCAAAAGATATTTGAAGGCATGTTTCAAAGTCCCTCCAAAGTTAAGGGCCCCCACAACTCCAAGCTCCCCCTGGCCCGGTTCTTCCTCAATCTGGATAATTGGCATTAATCAAGAGGTCCTCATGAAGCATCATATGCAAATGGACTGAAATCAATCAGCTGCTGAAAGAACCAGGACTGGTTTTCTGAAGGTATTTGAATGGTTTTCTGAAGTTTGTGAATCCCTACCATAGCCATGAAAAGAAAAGGGAGTACAAGGTGCTTTGCGCTTTCTTATGGTTTTCTAATGGTTTTCTTCTCCTGGCGTCCCCTACATAATGAAGAGACGTGTGTAGTTGCTACTCTGGTTGATACTTTGAAAAAAAGGGGGGAGGCCTTGATCTATAATGAATTTAATAAGGTTTTGTTATGCTGCTCCCTCAACCAAGGGTGAATGAATTTTATTTACAACCACCTCTGGACAGGGGTGTCGTTGGAGGACTGCAGTAGGAGAAAGAAATGGCCCATAGCTGGACAGTTGTTGAAGAGAGGCTGAATCTGAGAAAATATTTTTCTGTGTGTTGTGTGCCGAGAAAGAATTGCAGAGGTGAATTTAATGGCAGAAGTCTGGAAAGTTCATTCTGCGAGTTATTTATGGCTGTGGCTCACATGTTCGTTTGATAACAGCAGAATGAAATGGAATGTGACTTTGTACCACCCAGATAAACACTGCAAAAAAAACAAAACCTGAACTCTTTCAACACACCAGGTTTGGAATAGAAATGTAGATGAAGAATACACATGTGAAATGGATTATGTACATATAAGATGAAACCGAGGTAGTTGACTGTAAGGTGAAAAAGCAGGCAGCTGGAAGAATGGCTTAATGGCAAGGGAAGGATGTCAACTGGAGATTAAATAAGGAAGGAAACAGCTATGGGAAAATATATTGGACATACGATTGCAACGGGAGCAGGAAACCTGATTTTAAGAAATTGTATTAAATTAAAGTAATTCGGTTTGATTTGTAATAATTTGGAAAAAAACAATGAAAATAATTAAACAAAAAAACATTAGAATGATCTATTACAATATGCTGAGCCAAAAAGCACAACAGAAACCATTGGCGTGAAATCTAAAGTGAATGTGAAAGAGCATTTTAATGATCTGAATATTCATTTATATTTCTATGAGACTGAAATGCTTGAATTTCTTTAAATTATTGGTGCATCTGATAAGGTATCTCATTCATTCCTTCTTTAATTCCTACACCCCATAACTAACTGTGTACGAACTTTTTTAGTTCGTATTTTTAAGATTGTATGCATTGCTGTAAATTGGTGTTGCAGGCATGGCATTATATATCATAGCATAATTTGAAGAAAATCGAAATGAACCCCAGATATATGATAGGCTTCTCATTTCTCTTTAGGGAAATAATTCGGTGAGCCATATCATGTTCAATTGTCTTAAGCTAGCTGCTTAAGAATAATTGCAAAGTAAATACTTTATTTCAATGCACTCCTAGGCAGTGGGGGAGATATACAAAAGGAGATGAGGAACATTTCTGATTATTTATGACTTAAAGCACACATTTCTTCAAATCTCTATGGACCCTACTCTTCATTCTACATAAGTTGTTAGCGTGTTTTCTATATGGACCCTCACAGCATTACTTGACATGATGGAAGCCATTTTGCAAATCAATGCTGACTGAACCAGCTGTTACATTTACTGTGGGCTGTAGCTCCTGAGTTGCACAGCTGCTTCAGGTGGAAAGCTATTAAATTTTCATTTATGCTGGCATCTCACTAGGCTCATTTCAAAAGTTCTACAGTTGGAAATGATCACATTCTAAAACAATGATATTCACCATAAATCTAGATATCTGGCATGTGCCTAGTTCTGTGTTTTGCATGCATTCCTTGCCCACTAAACTAATTTATGATACGGAGAACCACTATTTAATATATCTTCAGTGTCAAGGTGGACTTCTATATTTTTTATTCATTCGTATTTGTAGCTCTCATCCCAGTTGCTGGTAATATATACAGCCTGGTCAGAGAGTGTTATACATGCAAGGTGTGCGAAATAAGGCATCGAATGAGTTTAGTGTTTGCTAAACTGGAGCAAAGTGGGACAAAAGTGGGAGGGGATTAAATGTGACATAAGTTGTGCAACTATGACCTGGGGGACAATCTTAGACATGATGTTACTTGTGGCGATAGACCTGGTGGGCATTTAAACCCCCCCCCCCAAAAAAAACCCCCAGACAATAAATACATGGTACAGGAGAGAGACCACAGCCTTCATTGTGGTCCCAATCCAAACTCAGAGTAGTGCTAGCTGATAGAGGGCTCACCAATAAGGTAAGGGATTGCAGCAGGACAACGTATTAATGACCTGGTCCTGATCTAACTTGGCCCAGTACTCCTTCCCTTGCTTTCTTTTAACATGAGTGCATGTGTACGTGTGTGTGTGTTATCCTGTCATATCTTTAGGCTGGACCTGAGAGAGGAGGATGGTTGATTCAAAATGAGAGAGAGAAAGGTGCTAGTGGTAGTCAACCAAATTTTAGTGTAGCTCAGGGGTTGGCAACGTGTGGCCCATGGGCCAGGTGCGGCCCACGAAGACCGTTTTACCGGCCCACGAGCCGCCCCTGAACTGAGCCACCCGCTCAGCGAGTCCCCCTCACGCTGCAGTAAACCGGTGCAGCGCAGCATGGGAAAATGCATCTGTGCACGCATAGATACTAGAAATCACACCTGCACATGTCCAGAAACCAAAAATCGCTACTGCGCAGGCACGATTTTTGACATCTGGGCATGTGCAGAAGCAATTTCCAGCATTGTACTGTGCCAGTCTGGCCCACGCAATCTCCGTGGGAGTGATCCAGCCCATGGCTTGTAAACCTTGCCGACCCCTGGTATAGCCCCACTGAAAAGAATGAAAATGCCTAAGTTTGGCCCATTAATTCCACTGCGTCTGCTCTGAGTAAAAATTAGCTGAATATCACCCAGCGTTTAAAACCTAACTTAATCCTGGGTGAAAGAGCACTGAGAACAAACACATGCACACAAAAACCCTGGTCAGGTGATTAATACTAATGACTATTGATTGGATGTTCTGACAATAGCCGTGAAATACTGCTTTGATGAAGCAGAGGGAAGAAAAAGGAGTCTCAGGCATCAATCTGTGGTTTAGAATTAAAGTCTGGAACAAATAAGTTCAACTGAAGGAAATGCTTTCTCTCAAGATAATTCTTTATGGCTTTTCATAGGCTGTCCAATGCCAAGGTTAATGCCTTTTGGGTGTTTTCTTTTTAAACTGCCTCTTGCTGATTAGTTCATATCCATTTGTTTTGTTTTCTCTGTTTCACAGTGCTTTGAATTTCTTTAATTTTGGAGACCAAAAAATAAAGAAATTAAAAAAATCCAATTAATCTTTTGGCTCTAAATGGCTTTAAATGTTTGGTCCAATATACTGAGGAACAGAATAGCAAAAATTCACACTGAAGTTCTGCTGATTCTTGCTTTCCACTGCAGCACCCCTGTTGCTCTGGGTGGTCTTCCAAAACTTTGGAGCATATTTTGGAAGATGGAGGACTGCAAGGGCAGAGAAGGTAACTGGTGATCATTTCCTCCTCCTCAATCACTGGCAGGAGCAGTGTGTGAGAAAAATTCCACTCAGGGAATACTTCTGCTAGCAAGAGAAAACTCAAGACCCAAGGCAATAAAAACACAATATAAAAGTAGAAAATACAAACTATATAACGGCAACCAAACTAAAACACGCCAAATGGAAAAACAACAACAACAACAGAGCTGTCTAAACAATTGTTGAGATGTTGTATGGCAGGGGTCACCAACCTTTGGAGAAGGGGCCAAGCATGCCATTCACAGAATGGTTGCTGTAGGAGTGTGGCAGAACACAAAATGGCTGTTGGGACTTGGCATAACATGAAGCAACAGCCACATCTACATGGTGAGTCTTTTAAAAGAGGCCCTGTGGAACATGTGTACTCTGTATCCACGGGGCCTCTTTTAAAGGACTCACCCTGTACAAGAGTTTAAAAAGAGACAGGGCCACCAACTGGTGTGGGTGTACCCCAAATCAGCCACCTATCAGGAAAGCACCTAAATCAGCCACTTGCATACTTGTTGTTTAGTTGTTTAGTTGTGTCTGAATTTTTGTGACCCCATGGACCAGAGCACGCCAGGCACTCCTGTCTTCCACTGCCTCCCGCAGTTTGGTCAAACTCATGTTGGTAGCTTTGAGAACACTGTCCAACCAGCTCGTCCTCTGTCGTCCCCTTCTCCTTGGGCCCTCCATCTTTCCCAACATCAGGGTCTTTTCCAGGGAGTCTTCTCTTCTCATGAGGTGGCCAAAGTATTGGAGCCTCAGCTTCAGGATCTGTCCTTCCAGTGAGCACTCAGGGCTGATTTCCTTCAGAATGGATAGGTTTGATCTTCTTGCAGTCCATGGGACTCTCAAGAGTCTCCTCCAGCATCATAATTCAAAAGCATCAATTCTTCGGTGATCAGCCTTCTTTATGGTCCAGCTCTCACTTCCATACATCACTACTGGGAAAACCATAGCTTTAGCTATATGGACCTTTGATGGCGAGGTGATGTCTCTGCTTTTTAAGATGCTGTCTAGGTTTGTCATTGCTTTTCTCCCAAGAAGCAGGCGTCTTTTAATTTCGTGACTGCTGTCACCATCTGCAGCGATCATGGAGCCCAAGAAAGTAAAATCTCTCACTGCCTACTTACTCCATACTTACTCACTTACAAAGAGAAGCCTTTTGCCATTTCTCTGTTGTTCAGATCAGAAGGAATAGTTGGGTGTGCAATGGTCAGGGAATGGTCTGAAGATTGGGGAATGCAGTCATAGACAGATCAGCTTCTCTCAGAAGAAGAGGGGGCGTATTTGCCCCCCCCCCCGCCTCCAGTGTTTTCAGAAGCAGAGAGACAGGCAGACACAGAAACTGAACAGATTAGGGAGGAGCTACCCAGCTATGAGATAATGACAAGAGATCCAGAATGCAGGGGGCAGCTGGGAGACACATCAATTGAGAGTGTGGTGGAATCTCCCTCCCCATGGACCCGGAGGTCTGAACTTATCAGAGAACAAAGGAGGCAAAGAGGGGGAGGAACTCCCCGTTGGCACTTCCCTGCTGCAGAAGTAGGAAGACGGATTCAGAGTAGGCAACTGGCCTCCTTGTGGAGAGCTGTGTATTTGTGATCGCAACATGAAGCTGTAATAAAAGGACTATAAATCTATCAACTTCTCATTAATTCTTATCTGTGAAGTTACCAAAGGGAGGGGAGGACTCTCCCAGCTTGATAGCAATACGCACATCCAGTGAAATGTGGACATGTTTAAGCAACTATGTTCAATGTAGAAAAGGAAACTGAAGTTTCTTATTTTAACAACCTTAAGCTCAATTTTGCATATCATTTTGTGATTTTTTTTAAAAAAGAAATCCTCATGAAAATTCAGTGTTTTAGTGTGAAATTATCGTAATATACACATTTTTGTATTCATTTTTGTCTAATATATGTAATTTTGAAAAGCTATTTTCCCTTTTAATGCATTTTTGTATGTTATTTTCACCAATATATGCATTTTTATTCACACTTTGCCCTAGTGTATGCTTTTCAATACACATTCCTTGGCTGGCGAACTGCACTGCAAAATTCACAAGTCCAAATATTGAAGGGTGTTTCACAATGTGTATTGTTTCAGACAATTAGGTAAGTTCACCTTTAAATACAAACTGAATAAAGTTTTTTTTCTACCCCTAGTTTTGTTTCAAGAAGATGGCAACAATGAACTTCTACTGTCTGTGTGAATGAATGTATTTTCTTTCAGACTCAATCAATTTAGTTTCTCTTTACTGAATCTAATACACATCTGAAGGCAGCCCTGTTTAGGGAAGTTTTTAATGTGCGATGTTGTATTGTGTTTACTTTTGTTGTTGTTGGGAGCAGCCCAGTCAGATGGGTGGCATATAAATAAATCGTTGTTGTTTCAAAATCATTATCCTGTTGTCCTAATTCATACTCATATGACTATATTTTCCATCTTCTTTGCCTTTCAAGGTATTTGGAACCCCCAAAAGTGTTAGTGATGCAGAGATTTCTTTAACTGCTGGGTGCTGACTGCTCAAAGAAGGCTGATTGCTCCTTTGCTGTTTTGAGTTTGAGCATAATTTACACCCTTACCTTATGGCCTGGTTTAAATCTCTGCCTCCAACTTGACTTCACTCAAAGATCTAAACAAAGGCAGTACCATTGTATCAGTATCACTGAAAAAAAAAAGGAATTACAATTCCCTCCCCCTTTTGCTTTCCATTTCTCAATACACCCAGCCTCAAATAAAAACCATGATACTTGAATTCTTTATTTGAAGGCGTTTATTAATTATAATTTCTGAATTTAGTTCTTGCCTTATTGCCAAAGCCTCAAGGTTACTAACCATAGTAAATATTTAAAAGTAACAGGAATGAGGCAGACACATGTACATATACCATATACAAAAAATGATTAAAATGAAGGTGTTTTCCCACAGGAATGCTGAAAGTGTAGGATGAAGTTTGAGCTTCTCATTGAGATTTTGAAGAAACTCAAGAGACTACTTAAAGCCAGAAAACCTGACTGTTTGCAGAAGAATCTTGCAGTGATTTATTATGCCCTAGTTTTGCCCATAAGCTGGCTCCCTTCCAAGGCCACATCTTCTTAACACTCTTCACACACGGTGAGAAATGCCACCATCTCGACTTTCCAACTGCTGAGCCAAGAGGGGAGCGTGCCCAGCTTGAACCTAGGATGGCTATACATAATTTGACACCTGTGATAATTCGAGCAAGTTCAAAGGCTTCCAGAAAGCACTTTTCTGCCACCTTGTTAATCATCCATTCCATAAGGATGAAAATCCAACTGTTCGGAATGTGTGGCAGCTGCAAAGAGCCTTAGCAAAGCTTTCTTGACTTGAAGCATTTTGTTTTTGCATCTAGTTTTCATAATGCAAAAGTGGAGAATGCAGAAAGGTTTAACTTTTCAAGAACTTGTATTTAGCTTTTGATCAATAGTTGGGTGAATCATCTTCTCCCCTGCAGGGAGTTACCATGGAAATATCTCGTAATTTTCTGTTTTTCTTTTGTCTTGGCCTGAGTCCATTATAAGCAAATCTTGATCTCTATCTGAGCTTCCATATTTGCGTTTTGTTGGGTCCAGAAAGAAAAACAAAAATGTATTGCAATCTTTCTGGCTAAGATTAGGCTGAGGGTAGGTAATAGATGTTCCTTGACCAATTACTCTTAGACTGTGTTGGATAATTTCCACCTTTGGGCTCAGGTGAAGAAAGATGGAGTTGAATGTGGGGAAAACATACTTTTTGCATAATAAACTAAACACCTCCATAGTTTTAGTTGCATGAGTACTATTGACTGGCTTCTCTAGCTAAGTGTTTAATGCTGCATGAAATGTTTACTCAGAACTGCACCAATAATTCTGACTGCAAAAAATACCTTGGCTGCAATTCTTCACTGAGAAACCATTGGTTTCAGCAATCTTAAGTAAGCCTAAGTCTGCATTAGACTATGGTTCTTTTAGGTATCCTAAACAAAAACCAAACGTTAATGCAAAAACCCTCCCAACAACCTAAAAATGTAAGCTGGCTGTGTATTACCATAGACCATGTGCTCCAATTATCCCTTCTATAAAAATTAGAGCATACAATTTTATTTCTTTGGGGAAGGGAAAATTAATTCCTTATAAGATTGTTTATTCCTGACGGGGGAAAGAATTATAAGTGATACACCTTAATTAGTGTCGTGCATGCATAAACCAGATGAAGTGTAATCCTTAATTCTTCCTCAAACACAAATTGTGTTGCTGTTCTTCATCACCACCTGACCCTTCAGTATATGCATACATGTGTGACAAAGTGCTCACATTCAATGGCTTTTAGTTTCTCTAAAAGTACAGTGGTGCCCCGCAAGACGAATGCCTCGCAAGACGGAAAACTCGCTAGACGAAAGAGTTTTCCGTTTTGGAGGTGCTTCGCAAAACGAATTTCCTATGGGCTTGCTTCACAAGACGACAATGTCTTGCGAGTTCCTGCTGGTTTTTTTCCCTTCCCCCCCTTTTTCTCAGCCACTAAGCCGCTTATCAGCTGATCCGATCAGGAGATAAGCCGCTAAAAGCCGCTAATAGCGCAAATCCGCTAATCCTTCAATGGGCTTGCTTCGCAAGACGAAAAAACTGCTAGACGAAGAGAATCACAGAACGGATTCTTTTCGTCTTGCGAGGCTCCACTGTAGTTTTAGCATTGTACCCAGAGATTAATCCCCCTTTCTCTCTTTTGTGATGCTATTTTCAGTCCCTTCTACATATTGGCCCTGGTGATGTGTGAAGATACACAGTGGCGGACTCAAATTTCAAAGGTGCCTTGTGCGACACTAAAATTCGGTGCCCCCTGCCTCTTGCTCCATTCTATAGCATTGTTGTGGCATTCCTGCCGTGTGGTGCCCAGTGCAGCCAAACCAGTCACTGTACCCTAAGACTGCCTCTAAAGATACATACTGCATACCCTCCAACTCACTCTGGTCAGTGACCAAAAAAAATATTGATTCATTCATTCATACTGTCAGGGGTTCAGGAGCAGAGGCGAGGGCAAGGGAGGAAACAGAGAGCGAGGGGGAGGAGGCAGAAGAAAAGATGAGTGATGACGACGACCCGAGATCTCCGAGTCTTTCCAGTGAATCAGAAGATTCACAGAAAGGAGCACCAGTGGCCAGAGCAAGGGGGGAGCCTAGGGGGACACCCCAGGAAGAAGGGTCCAGAGGGGGCTCAGAGGGGAGCAGTTGGAAATCGGGACCAGCGTCACCAACAGAGAGCAGGGGAGAAGAAGGGCGCCAGGCATCAAGCGCTGGCAGCTCGCAACAGGAGGGAGGGCACGAGTCAGGAGTGGCCACACCTCCATCGGAGAGTGAAGAAACGGTCAGGAGGAAAGTGGAAGGTTGGGCGCGCGCGCCAAGTTCAAATGCACAGGAAGGTGGCGCAGTAAGCAGCCCGGAAAGGGAGCCAGGTCCTAAAGCCCGGCGCAAGGAGACAGGAGGGTCCGGGGGGTCCGCGTCAGAAGAGTCCCGGAAGGAAGAGACCCCGGGGGGCAGAGGGACCCAGAGAAGAACGGTCAGGCGGAAAAGGTGGAGTAAAGCTAGGTTAGTAAGCTGGTGCACAGGGGGCGGAGACTCAGACGGAGCTTCGCCGGTCTAACCCTTAAGACGTAGAGTTGCGCGCAGCAGCTTGAGAATGGAAACTGTAACTCAATAAAGACTTTTATAAAGTGACCGCTGGCTAGCGTGATCCTCTGTGAGCTAGGATCTGGAAGCAGCTCTGACAGTAAGCTCCGTCTCCGGTTGTGGGCATCTACCGCCCCGCGGACAGGAGAGAAGGCGGGTGCCTACGACTCAGCTCACAAACGGCAGACAATATGACGGCCGAACAGCAGATAGGAGAACTCAGAGAAGCAGTGACACGACTGAATGCCGAGATACTTGCATCCAGGAAGAGAGAGGAGGACGCAGCTGCCGCCTACAGGGATCTCCAGGTCAGGTTGGAAGTGCTTACGAAGCAAGGGCAACTGACACCCAAACCGGAGGGGATTGGGTTGGGGAGAAGAACAGGCGGTCTAGTCTCTCACTTCGATGGGAATTTACAACAGTACCCCAACTTTAGAGCAGATGTACAGTGTGCACTGCAACTGCTGAACAAAGACTTTAGAGATGAGCAAGAAAAGGTGGGATTTATCATGTCCCATTTGCATGGAGATGCTAAAGCATGGCTGCGCAATTTGTGGAGAGATAAGGATCTGGCGCTCCAAACCGCGGATGCCTTTATTAAAGCGATGGATGGCTGCTTTTTGTCCAGTATAGACGTGGATCTTGCCAGGAAGGAGGTACATGGGCTGAAGCAAGGGAGGGCCAGCGTAAGACAGTACCATGCCCGCTTTTTTGCACTGGCCAGTGCCCTGGAATGGGACAGAGATTCAGCTCCAGTCAGAGACCTATTTTGGGAAGGATTGAACAGTGCGGTTTAAGACGAAATTGCAAGGGGGGAGAGACCCAGGACCACGCAGGAGGTCGTTCAGAGGGCGCTGGCAGTGGGAGTGAGGCTGGAGGAACGTCCATGGAGCAGGGACGAAGGGCGTGGAGGGCGCGAACCAGCGAGAGGCTTCTCCTTCGTTCCCAGGGAAGCTGCGCGTGCGCAATCCACGCCTCCGCCAGGAGGGGGAGCGGAACCGATGGAGGTTGGAGGTGCCAGGGCTCAGTCAGCAACCAGAGCCACAGCACCGGGAGCAGTCAAAGCGAAGCCTCCTAGAGGGAACAGGAAGTGTTACATCTGCGAAAGTCCGCAGCACATGGCGAAAGAGTGTCCCCAGAGGATCCACAAACACACTGCAGCCTCTGCGACGGTGACTGCAGCTACTCAGCACAGAGACACACAGCAGGGAAACGACGGAGTCTGGCTGGAGACAGAGGCACTGGGGCCCAGCCAGACGAGTCAGTAAAGCAGTCCCCAGAGATTTTGCAGCCCACAGACCCCCTCCCACCCAAACCAGTAGTGCAGCTCACTGCATCGCTTCAGCTACCCAATGGCCTCACTCTAGACGTGCCAATCACCGTTGACTCAGGAAGCAATGCGGACTTTATAGGGCAGGACTTTGTCGATAAACACGCTATACAGCTGCTGCCTGCCACGCTGCCCCTGCAGGTTGTCACGGTGGATGGCAGGGAGCTGCTAGGGGGGCAGGTGGTGAAGCAAACACCTCCAATGGTGATGCGACTTGGAAATCACAGGGAAATCATCAGTTTTAATGTCACAAGACTGTCGGACACGCCTATTGTCTTGGGCATGAGTTGGCTGGACAGACACAGTCCGACGTTGGCTTGGTACCAGCGGCAGCTAGTCTTTGGCTCCTCATACTGCGCTGAGCACTGCATTCTGCCCCGGCAGGAGGGAGAGGAGGAGGAAGCGCAGCTGCAGCTGGGGACGCTGCAAGCAATCCCCCACAAATATGCGGGATTTTTAGAGGTCTTCTGCGAGAAGGAGGCGGACAAGCTACCCCCCACAGATCATATGACTGCAAGATTGACCTACTGCCAGGGGCGGTGCTGCCCAAAGGGAAGCTGTATTCCATGTCGGAGGACGAACTACAGGAACTCAAGGAGTTCATAAATCACAATTTGAAGCGCGGTTTCATCCGAGAGTCCAAGGCAGTGGGGGGCAGTCCTGTATTCTTTGTTAAGAAGAGGGACACGCCCCAAAAAAGACTTGTAGTGGACTATCGGACCTTGAACAGTGTGACCAAGCCATCGGACTTCCCCATGCCCAGGATCGACGACCTCCTCGCGACGGTGCGCAAGGGACGCGTCTTCACCAAGTTGGACCTGCGAGGGGCATACAACCTCATTCGCATGCGGGAGGGTGATGAGTGGAAGACAGCCATGTTCACACCCCTGGGCACCTACGAATACAGAGTTATGCCTTTTGGATTGCAAAATGGCTCCCACTGTTTTCAAGCTTTCATGCATCACGTGCTGGCGGGGCTCCTCTACAAGACGTGTGTCTGCTTCTTGGATGACATCCTGATATTTTCTGAATCGCAGCAGGATCACGACAGACACGTCAAGGAAGTGCTGAGCAGACTACAGCAGCATAGGCTTTACGCCAAGCTGGAAAAGTGCCAGTTCGACGTGACGGAGGTGGATTTCCTGGGCTACAGGTTGTCAGACAAGGGGCTCGCCATGGACAGCGCCAAGGTTCGTGCAGTGTTGGACTGGAAGAGCCCGCGCAACCGGAAGGAGGTCCAGCGGTTTGTTGGCTTTGCGAACTTCTATTGCAAGTTTATCAAGGGGTTCGCTATGCAAACTGCGGCCATCACGGACACGCTCAGTTCCAAGAAAAAGAAGTTCATCTGGACGGAACAGGCGGAGCAGTCCTTTCAGGCACTCAAGCGTCTCTTCGCGTCGGAAGAGCAGCTGTTGCATGTCGACCCCAGCAGGCCAATGAGGGTGGAGACGGACGCATCAGACAGAGCCGTGGGAGCAGTCCTGTTGCAGCAAAACCCGCAGGGGTCCTGGAGGCCGGGAGCGTTTTACTCCAGGAAGCTCAGCAAGTCTGAACAGAACTACACCATCTGGGACAGGGAGTTGCTTGCCATTCATGCAGCATTCAAGGCGTGGAGGCACTTCCTGATCGGCGCCAAGCACACGGTGCAGGTCTGCACGGACCACAAGAATCTGGAGCACTGGCGCACGGCGCAGTTCCTGAACCAGAGGCAGATACGTTGGGCCGAATTCTTTGCAAACTTCGACTTCCGAATAGAGTATGTCCCGGGGGACACCAACGTCATGGCGGATGCCCTATCCCGTAAACCACAGTATCTGGAGGAGGCGAAGCCAGCGGCTGCCATGCACATCTTTGCACCGATGGTGTGGACGTGCGCTTCGGCTACAGTTGACCTGGATGCGGTGAGGAGAGCGTTGCAGGACGACTCCTTCGCGCGAGCCAAGATGGCAGAGGCGCAAAGGGGCACGGCGGCGACCGGCGAGTTCCAGGTTCGCGATGGATTA
Organism: Podarcis bocagei; assembly: GCF_964188305.1. Classification (NCBI taxonomy): domain Eukaryota; kingdom Metazoa; phylum Chordata; class Lepidosauria; order Squamata; family Lacertidae; genus Podarcis; species Podarcis bocagei. The sequence goes on along the minus strand of NC_138136.1, from coordinate 18,935,329 downwards.
CTCCTCCGTAAAGGGGCCATCTACGTGCCGGGGGACGATCTTCGCGCCAAGGTACTGCAGCAGTTGCACGACGCACCCACTGCCGGGCACTTTGGCACAGAGAAGACGATGGAATTAGTCGCCAGGGACTTCTGGTGGCCCAGAATGAGAGGGGAGGTAGCGGACTACGTGGCGAGGTGCGACACCTGCCAGAGGGCCAAACCAGTGCACAGACCGCTGGCGGGACTGCTGGAACCACTGCAAACCCCGTTCGAACCGTGGGAGAGAGTGGCCCTGGACTTTGTCACGGATCTGCCCAGCTCGAGGGGCAAGACGGCAGTGCTGGTGGTGGTGGACTTGTTCTCCAAGATGGCACATTTCATCCCGTGTGCGAAGGTGGCCACGGCGGAACAGACCGCCAAACTGTTCATAGATCACGTGTTCAAGGTTCACGGTCTGCCGCGGTCTATACTGTCCGACCGGGGGCGGCAGTTCATCTCGAACTTCTGGCAGAAGCTGATGGGCTTCCTGAACGTCAAGATCAACCTGGCTTCGGCTAGACACCCGCAGACCAACGGACAAGCGGAGCGAGTCAATGCCATCATGCAGCAGTACCTGAGATGTTATGCGAATCAACAGCCCGCGACGTGGGTGGATTACCTGCCTCTCGCCGAGTTCGCCTACAACAACACGAAGCACGTCTCCACGGGGGTGACGCCGTTCTTCGCCAACAACGGAAGGCACCCCAGAACCTTCCCGGGACTGGAAAGAATGGGAGAGGGGGAGCCGCAGACAGCAGACGCGTTCGCGTCGGAGTTGCAGGAGGTCCACGATCAGCTTCGGCGGCACCTGGAGCTAGCCAAGCACGCATACAAGGTACAAGCAGACAAACACAGGAGGGTTGGCGAAGAGATCCATGTGGGAGACTGGGTCTGCTTGGCAGCCCACGCAGTGCCGGCCAGGTCGTTAGCGAAGAAGAAACTAGGGCATAAACAACTGGGGCCCTACCAAGTCGAAGAGCAGGTCAACCCGGTGGCTTTCAGGCTGGCGCTTCCGGAGGGTTCCAGGATGCATCCGGTGTTCCACAGATCGGTGCTCACTCCCTACAAGGCACCTCACAGATTTCAGGAACCAGGAACGGCACCGAGTCCGCTTCGAGAGGGAACCGAGCAAGGGGGAGTGGCACGGGAGGAGCCCCTCAACGAAGTCACAGAGATTTTGGACTCCAGATGGGGGGAAGAGGGGGTAGAATACCTTCTCGCCAAGGAGGGCACCCCAGCCAGTGCCAACAGCTGGGTGCCGGGCTACGCTTTGGAGGAACCTCTGCTCAAAGACGAGTTTCACGCCCTCTTCCCACATAGACCCATGCCAGCAGACTTTTTCGACGACTGGCTTTTCACACCCACGCTTTCAGCCAGCACGTTCCAGGGGTTCGACTCGGACGAGGAACCGACACGAGACGCCCGTTCCCCGGGGGGGTCACCCTCGGGGTCTGCCTCAGAACCCTCGTATTGGTGGGACGATAGACCAGAGGAGCAGTGGCGCAGGAAGTGGCTGGAGGGTCCCGGGCGAGCAACGCCCCCAGGAGGGACCGACGACGAGGCGGACATGGACGTGTTCGGGGACGACCCGGGTTTCGAGCACGGCGGCACAGAGATGGAAGCGGAGGTGACCGTTGTCGACGAGAGCAGGGAGGAAGAACCGGAAGCCTTCGGTTGGAGGCCCGCCACGAGAAGCGAACTGTATCCGACATTCGTCCCCATGACACGGCAGCACCCAGCTCCCGCACCGGAAGGAGGGGAGGGGGGAAGGGGGGGCTTCGAGGGGGGGATGGATGTCAGGGGTTCAGGAGCAGAGGCGAGGGCAAGGGAGGAAACAGAGAGCGAGGGGGAGGAGGCAGAAGAAAAGATGAGTGATGACGACGACCCGAGATCTCCGAGTCTTTCCAGTGAATCAGAAGATTCACAGAAAGGAGCACCAGTGGCCAGAGCAAGGGGGGAGCCTAGGGGGACACCCCAGGAAGAAGGGTCCAGAGGGGGCTCAGAGGGGAGCAGTTGGAAATTGGGACCAGCGTCACCAACAGAGAGCAGGGGAGAAGAAGGGCGCCAGGCATCAAGCGCTGGCAGCTCGCAACAGGAGGGAGGGCACGAGTCAGGAGTGGCCACACCTCCATCGGAGAGTGAAGAAACGGTCAGGAGGAAAGTGGAAGGTTGGGCGCGCACGCCAAGTTCAAATGCACAGGAAGGTGGCGCAGTAAGCAGCCCGGAAAGGGAGCCAGGTCCTAAAGCCCGGCGCAAGGAGACAGGAGGGTCCGGGGGGTCCGCGTCAGAAGAGTCCCGGAAGGAAGAGACCCCGGGGGGCAGAGGGACCCAGAGAAGAACGGTCAGGCGGAAAAGGTGGAGTAAAGCTAGGTTAGTAAGCTGGTGCACAGGGGGCGGAGACTCAGACGGAGCTTCGCCGGTCTAACCCTTAAGACGTAGAGTTGCGCGCAGCAGCTTGAGAATGGAAACTGTAACTCAATAAAGACTTTTATAAAGTGACCGCTGGCTAGCGTGATCCTCTGTGAGCTAGGATCTGGAAGCAGCTCTGACACATACCCTCCAACATTTCTCCATGGAAAATAAAGACATCCCTTCCAGCATTTCTCGGATGAAAATAGGGGTGTCCAGTCCTTTTTTCCTAGAAAAAGAGGTGCTGGAACTCACCAGGAACACATCCTTTGTTATCTTATAATGGCAATGGCGCCCACCTGAGAGGTGCCGGAACTCAGTTCTGGGATGGCTTCTGTAAATCCAGGACTGTCCCTGGAAAATAGGGACACTTGGAAGGTCTGATATTGAGCATAAGAGGAGCATGGAACATCTATATCTTATGCATTCGAAGTTCAGCCTACTGCTTAATAATCTGTGGGACAGTTAAATTTTGTGGCTTTTTTACAGAATAATTTTCTTCTGTTTTGGTTCAAAGGATATATATCTCTTTTAGATATATCTGAACCATCCTGCACTGTGATTTTGTACACAATTCACTTCTTTTGTTTGCTTTAGAGCTTCTTATAAAAACTGTGATGTGCATTCTTATTTCTTGGACAGTGTTGCTGTGAATGAATATATACAAGTTTCATTATCAATTTTTATGACCCATTTGACTACGATCAAGTCATTCCAAGGAGCATAAGAAATAAATATAAAGTAGTCTGAGAAAGCTGGGGTATGAAAATGGTTGAGTAGATGGTTTGAAAATGAACATATTACAAGTTCCTTACCTTCCATAAAGCAGTGCATTTTGGCACTACAGTGTATTAGCAGATTGCTAGTTCTATTGATATGTATTTTTTCGTTCCTTTTGTTTTGTTTTTTAGTTCACACATTTTGATGAATTGATTTTTCTAAGATACATTCTTGGAAAATGCATCCTTGCCTGGTCTAAAGTTTGACTTACACATTTTAATATTGTCTACCCATTTTTGATAGATTAATGCGTTGCTGTTTTCCAAAAGATTATTGTAAAATGTATTGACCCACTCTACAAAGCAGTACATTTTTAGAGCATTATTATTTTTAGAGCATTATTCTTTTCTAGTATGGATGCTAGTAATATTTTTAACTGAGACACAGGGAATGCCAAAAACGGGAGGGGAATCCCCTAAGGAAATAAAACAGAGCTATTAATGGCCTTGGTGATAACCAGGCTACCTTTAACGGGCGCCAGTAAAATAAATGAACACCTGTGCAAAATTGTACACTGCCAGCTAAAATCTATGGGTTGCATCCAAAGGTGACTTTGCACTAGCAGTTCCAGGATTTCCTGGAGGATATGAATCAACAGGATCCATTTCAACCTGGCTTCAGACATGGTTGAGGCACTGAATCAGACTGACTCCTTATTGCACTTCCAGTACCTGATGAAGACTTGTTTCTCTATTCCACGTGGCATTTTAATTGAAGCTTGATTTTACCATTTTGACTGATTTTTTTGTCTCTTCTCAGTTGTATTTTTTTGTACACATCTTACAGACTATTGTAGTTCAGTGTTATATGAATTGTTTAAATACAGTGGTACCTCAGGTTAAGTACTTAATTCGTTCCGGAGGTCCGTTCTTAACCTGAAACTGTTCTTAACCTGAAGCACCACTTTAGCTAATGGGACCTCCTGCTGCCGCCGTGCCGCCGCAGCCCAATTTCTGTTCTTATCCTGAAGCAAAGTTCTTAACCTGAAGCACTGTTTCTGGTTTAGTGGAGTGTGTAACCTGAAGCATATGTAACCTGAAGCGTATGTAACCCGAGGTACCACTGTAAATAAATGAATAATGCCAAGTGTTTTCCATTAAAGTTTGGAGGTCCATAAAAAAAAATGGATTGGGAGAAAACCCTGGTCATCCTATTGCCCATCCTTGCCCTAGAATCTAGATATTTCATAGACCAGGCATGTCCAGCTCCCATGAGACTGTGATCTACTCCCAGTATAAAAAAAAAAACTGGCAGTGATCTACTCATTGTCATTGGAGGAGGAGGAGCGTGCATGGGATGGGTAGATTGCCCAGAGTTGTTGAGCTTTTTAGGGGGAGGATTGCACAGAGTTTTTTTAGCTCCCCCCCTGTAACTTTTTGTACACGATGAGGATCCTGCAATCTACCAGGATCAGCCGGGGATCTACCGGTTGGACATCCCTGACATAGACCATATGATGGGCATGGGATACCTGAAAATGTTATTTGTCTCAATCTGTTCTCCAAACAATTGATTCTGTGGGTGGGCTTTGCAGGTACATTTGACAATGATGTATGAACTGATTCCTCAGTTCTGAATGTCAGGAGAAAGCTGAGTGCTTTGCTATGATTGTGTCGCGGGAAAAGGTTGCAACAAACAAAGAGTGAGCAGACATGAGCCCGTTAACATTTGCAGAACATGTCACTGACTTTTCCTGGAAAAATGCCCTCTGTGGAAATCATCCTTTGTCACATTTGTGTGTGGAGTGTGTTCAACACTTACATAAAATGCTTTGTATGAATGCAGAAGACTAAATATTTTTTTTTGGAAGATCTGTACTTCCTTATTTTCATAATACCTCACGGAGTTCATTGGCATGGTCTCAACCCTCACTTTGCATGAGTCAAAGTGAAGATACTGCAAAGCATAGGTCTGAGACCTAGGTCAAGGAGAGCACAATGAGAGCACAATTCAAAGTGTTGGTGCTGACCTTTAATGCCCTAAACGGCCTCGGCCCAGTATACCTGAAGGGGCGTCTCCACCCCCATCATTCAGCCCGGACGCTGAGGTCCAGCTCCGAGGGCCTTCTGGCAGTTCCCTCACTGTCAGAAGTGAGGTTACAGGGAACCAGGCAGAGGGCCTTCTCGTTAGTGGCACCCGCCCTGTGGAACGCTCTCCCTTCAGATGTCAAGGAGATAAGTAACTATATAACATAGACATCTGAAGGCAGCCCTGTATAGGGAAGTTTGTAATGTTTAATGTTTTATTATGTTTTCATATATGTTGGAAACCCCCCAGAGTGGCTGTCAGTTGGGCAGAGTACTATTATTATTATTATTATTATTATTATTATTATTATTATTATTATTATTATTATTAGGTGCTGGGAGTAGCTTGTGAATACAGCTATGTTACTTTAGTTCATGGATCTGGCCCAATAGCCTTTTAAATCCGTCCTGCAAACTGTCCGGGAATCTATGAGTAGAATGTGTGCTTTTATTTAAAATGCATCTCTGGGTTATTTGTGGGGCATAGGAATTCGTTAATTCCCCCTCCCAAAAAATATAGTCCAGCCCCCCACAAGGGCTGAGGGATAGTAGACCGGCCCCCTGCTGAAAATGTTTGCTGACCCCTGCTTAGTTGTTTAAGATGTTTCTATACTGTCCTTCAGTTAAAAGGAAAAAAATTATTGAGTTTACAAGAACTCAAATGCTGTAATCAATAAAGCAGCTTACAATACCAAAAAAGAATCACAGCATTTTTTAAAAAGTACTTGAGTGGTTAAAAGCTCCCCTGTCCAAAATAAAAAGGTGTGTGTGGCATTGCTAAGGAGTAAAGGGAAGGATGGCTTTGGTGGGGTGTGGGTAGGTGTGGTTGTCAAGCAAATGGAGCAGAGGCTGTAGCTTCTAGTAATAGTAATATATGCTTAAAGAGAAAAAGAAGACGATAAAACCTAATGCTTTCTGTTTATATGGTAGCCACGTAACCTGGGACTCAGCAAGGTTGGCAAAGAAAAAACACTTTATGTGCATTGTTTATGCATTCTCACCCCATGACACCAGATGGCACTGTGAAGTTCTGCTTTTGCCAACCTGATTTCTCATACAAAGTTTGCAACGTGTTGAACTGAAATGCTTTTTGGATGTGTCTAGATCCAGCCATGGATAGTTTGCTTAATGCAGAGAACAGCGCACCTCTAACTTTTCCTGCTTGGATTCTGTCTTCGTGGGTAGCCTATTAGTTCTATTTGTGTCTGAGGCCCGAACCCACCTGGAGCTTCCAGCTGAGGCTCTGATTTCTTAGGATGCAACGACAGCGTGTTCCTCTTACCTCTTCAAACAATTTGGCTGAAGATTGTTGCTGATCAAGTGGGCTTGTTGTCCTCAGGTGGGAGTATTTTCGTATGTAGATGTGCAACCGGAGCAATCTTTGGGAGTCAATAGGCAAATGTGAATGAATTTGAATGCTAACTGTTTTTTCTTTGTGACAGAAAGAATAACTCATCTTTATTTCATGCGGTAGCTCCTCGGTGCCTCTATAAATTATTTAGTCTCTTTTCTCAGAGTTTGCCGAAGTATCAAAAAATAATGTAGCCTGAATGTTCTGAGATGAGGGGAGAAAAGCAGTTTAGTTCTCTTTTTTTGGAGGGGGGAAGAATCTTTCAGATAGCCACTTGATGGAAAATATATTCATAGCAAACAGCTAGGTATCAGGGTCAACTTACTAATTACTGATGCCCGTGAGATGGTGTAAAACGGCTCTATTTTTTTGTCTGCGATTCTGGCAAAGAATTGATTGAGAGCCTAACGATGCCGTTATGCACTTTATGAAACACCACTGCAAACTTTTATTTTAAGGAGTTAGTAGAGGTCTGGTGGAAATTGTCCGATCTTCATTATAAGTCATGATGTAGCAATATTAAAGCAGTCTCAGTATGGCAACCCTACTGTATAAACACAGCCTTGGTATATATTAAACTTTCCCAACCTGGTGTCCTCATGATATTGTTGGACTACAACTCCCCTTAGCTTCAGACAGCACAGCCAGGGATTATGGGAACTGTAGTCCAAAAAGTCTAGAGGGTGCCATGTTGGAGAAGGTTGGTACCAGCTGATGGAGGACTTTTCACTTCATCCAGTAGGTCTCAAAAGCTCTGAGTAAAAGAGCAACTATCTCAGCTCTGTTTTCTCTCTGTTGCATATAATAGGCCATCATAACATATGTTCATAGATACAGAGCATCTGGTACATACCATTACTCCCTGCCCTTAGAACAGATATGGGTACTGGTGGACTTGTAAAAGGGTAAAAGAGTATTGCGAAATAATCCATAATGAATTGAAAAAAATGTTTAAAAGTACTTAAACACACACACACACACACACACACCAGAGTCTTTTTTGTTGAGGATAAGTCAGACTGAAATTCCCAGGTGTCAAAAAAGGTTATTGATGTATACTACTATTGTGGCCCGTGTTTCGTTAGCCCCAAAATGGAAAACGAGTGAGGTCCCAACTAAAGAAGAATGGCAACTTAAATTGATGGAATATGCACAGCTTGTGGACCTAACATCTAGAATAAGGGAACAAGAAGAACATACGTTTAAAGAAGATTGGAAAACGTTTATTGACTATATGGGAATGAATTGTGTACAGCTGAAAATGCTGGAAGCATTAAGATAAATTCAACAGTGTAAAAAAGTTTTGATGGATGGACTAAAGGAAGACTGAATGGTTTAGTTCTTGTTAAATATGCAGGGATTTGTGATATGCAAAATGAACCATGGAAAAAGAGGAAGGGAAGTCATTGGTATTTTAAGGATGTTTAAATTAGTATTTTAAATTGCAAAACAGAAAAATTAATAAAAATTAGAGAGAGAGAGAGAGAGAGCCTGCGCAGATATGACTAGCTGAAGTAACACAATAAATATAGAACAATTGTGCTCTCCCAGTGCTGCTCTCTGAACTTGGTCATATCAGTAGGGCCAGAAGCACTGAAACACAGTGTCTCCAATTCCCATCCCATGCTCTGGATCCAGCCAGTTAAACCCCCTTTGTTTTATTTAATAAGACAAGAGGAATAGAGGTCAAGAGGGCACATGACATGGCCACAAGCACCCTGTCCATATCATTGGGCTGCAGAAACTGACAATGATCCCGCAACACACCAGACTTGGATACGCTGAACGAAACTGCAAGAACTGCAGAGTTAAGTCCCTCTGAAGCCAAGTGACTTCATCCTCAAAATGTGCAGCCAGTTGACGATCATGGGTCCTTAAATGTTCCTACAATGGGAGCCAGTGAATGTAAACTATGATATTTTATTGAAATTGTTTTATGGTTTTATTAAGCCACCTTTGTGTCTGGAAAGGCATCCTGAAATATTTTGAATAAACAAATAAAATATAAAATGAATGAAAAGAAGACAGAAGGTGAAGGCAAGGTTGAAAAGAAGCACTGGCAGGCAATATATACGAGGATGTCTAATACTGTATAGCTTATATGTAATATATTTTTTCTCTTCTGTTACAAAATCTATGGAGGGAATAATTCTAGAGAGTGTGGCTGAGGGGATGCAGGGGCACCAGCTGGGGGGAGGGACTTTGGCCCCCTGGAATTTTCCAGCAGAGGTCTGGGCCACCTCAATATTCCATGACAATGTGCTCATGTTACTTGTACATGCTGGTGGGATGCCAGTGGACTTCTTTCTTTGTAGATGGAGAGGGAAGAAGCCTCCTGGTTGCCGTGGTAGAAAGCCCACCCACCCACTGCCTGTTCCACGTTGGAACTGTCCAGTGGGGTGCATTTGTTCAGCCAGTGAGGTAGACCCCTTGGACACTCTATGTCAGGCGTGGAGTATCCTCTCCTCCCTCAGTAGCGTCAGAGGCAAGAAGATCAAACAGTTCATATTTTATGGCTTTTTAGAAGAAGAAGAAGAGTTTGGATTTGATATCCCACTTTATCACTACCCGAAGGAGTCTCAAAGTGGTTAACATTCTCCTTTCCCTTCCTCCCCCACAACAAACACTCTGTGAGGTGAGTGAGGCTGAGAGACTTCAGAGAAGTGTGACTAGCCCAAGGTCACCCAGCAGCTGCATGTGGAGGAGCAGAGATGCGAACCCGGTTCACCAGATTACGAATCTACCATTCTTAACCACTACACCACACTGGCTCTTTTATTCAGTCATCTGGTTGCAAGACAAAAGATCCAGATCTCCACGCATAGGAGACGTTGGCTGCTCTGAGTCCCTCCTCTTCGGTCTCCCACAACATCCTGGAAACCTATGGGAAGTCACAGGAGTCACATCCCTTCACATTCTCTGTTCTTGAATGCAGAGGGACCGGCGAGCCCTTGAACTAAGAGGGTCTCCCATACTCTCCAGGGAGGCCTCTGCCATCTGCTCTCCAACTTCCCCCTCCTCATCCCCCACTATCTCGTAACTAGGCATTTCCTCATTCAGCTGTACATCACCTGTCTCCCTCTCCTCCTGAAACTGCTGGAGACAGAGAGGGCGAAACTTCCCACTCTTCCTTCTTTTCTGAAAGGAGCTGATCTGGCCAAGGGCTCATTTCCCATTCCTCCTGTTCAGTCCAGTCCCTCAAGAACATTTGGTGGTCCTCTTGCCCAGAGGCAAGAGACAAAAGGGGTGGAGATAAGGGGAAGCCACAGATCCACAGGATCCAAAGCCTTTCTATTCTTCCCCATTGCCCTAATATTCCCCCAAAGCAGCACAAACCCTGGAGAGGACATAGTTAACTTTCCCTTTGCAGCCAGTGGGAGAGAAATTAAGGAAAAACTGAACTGCAGCAAAGGTGGTTTCTCTGCCACAGCCCCCAATCTCTACAGGATTGGTCTACTAGTGAGAGTCTTAACCTCATTTAATACAATGGCAGCTATGACTGTGAGTTGTTTTCTTCTTAATGTTTATGTATTGATTGTTGTTCTAGCAATCTGGTATTTCACACACTCTACTTGTCTTAATTATTCGCTCCAAGCACTTCTTTCTAGTATTGTTGTCACATATCTAAGCACTCAGTAACATCTCCATATCCGGGTTGCCGCAAAAACCTTATTATAGCTATGTGAAGTGATTGTTTCAGCAATCAGTATATCTGTGTCTGATGCGCAGTGCTCTACCTGTTGCTAAAACTTTTTTTTAAAAAAATGTCGTTCATTTGCTGATGATTTGTTTCTTTGCTTCTTTTTCTTTTTGCAATCCATTTGTTCTATTGCTTTATAAACACACAGCTTTGTTAACCAATATGAACCATTCTTTCTTTATTCATACGGTCAACTCATCTGCTTTGTCTCTATCCTGGTGAACATCTATCTATCTGCCATTTATCCATCTATCAAACAGCTCACATGCAACAGGGTTGCATATAATGTTAGGTTCTTTAAATTCATCTCATGGATTCCCTATATTCAATTCAAACTCTAAAATCTTCATTTAGCCATTTGCTGTTGGTTAAGAGAAAATATTTTTTGTTTCATTAGTATTCCGCAGAGCAAGTCATGATTGTGTGATGTCAACATGCCCAGATGAAATGCTAATTTCTCTTTTAGGACCCAGCATCACAGCACAAATCTGTGATGCATAAGTATTTTTGTTTGTTTGTTTCTTTTGGTTTTATTTAGCTGAGTAGAAAATGCAAGGCTGCAGTTGCATTCCGAATGTCGGGCTGGTTTTCACTTCTAGTTTTAATACAGTAACCTCCTCACAGCTTGAAAAGTCTTTGCAATTTTGTTAGAGCTGGTGAATTTCTCCAAGTTCTTGCTTGGAAACTATCTCTGGAGACTTGTCTACCTCAAAGGAATGTGAGCTTTAAGAGCTAAAAGTCTTTGGCTTAGATTGAAATTTGATTGGGAGAATTCTTTTTTAAAAATATTCCCCCACCTTTCTAAACCCTCTCCATCACACCTTTCTTTGCACTTGAAACCTTATCTGACCGGATGGCAGCACCAGATGCATCAGCAGTACAGTGGTACCTCGGGTTACATACGCTTCAGGTTACATACGCTTCAGGTTACAGACTCCGCTAACCCAGAAATAGTGCTTCAGGTTAAGAACTTTGCTTCAGGATGAGAACAGAAATCGTGCTCTGGCGGTGCAGCGGCAGCAGAAGGCCCCATTAGCTAAAGTGGTACCTCAGGTTAAGAACAGTTTCAGGTTAAGAATGAACCTCCAGAACGAATTAAGTACTTAACCCAAGGTACCACTGTATGTGCATGAGAGGGAAAGCAGGGCGTTGGTTTTTCCTCTCTCTTTCACCATCTATCATCCTAGCACACTGTCATGCTCCTACACAGTGTGCCAGGCAGCCCAGGACAGACCTGTCACCCTAAGGGAGAGGAAGTTCTCCAGAAAGTTCACCTTTGGGTGGACTACATCTACCCTGGACCATCAGATGTCTGGGCATGCTAGTTGGCACAGTCCAACAGGCCAGGGGAGGGGAGGGAACAAAGAAAACAAAACTACTCCATCCTTTTTGAGGAGCCATATATCTAAAACACCCTTGAGCTCCTGGAATGATTTTCGCAATTCTTGGGATGGTGTTAGGACATTTACTGAGCCGTTTCACTGCACCAGAGTTCTAGGGAAGATATTGCAGTTGAAAATGCCCATGTGATCTTTTCTCTCATACAATGACCTGGCACCAAATAACTGCTTTAAGCATGCATGAAGAATTGAGCATATCCAATGAGATTCTAAACTCTTGCCCTTTGAATGGTAGGCTACTACTGTAATGCCATCTAACGTTAGAAAGTTCCCTCAGTTTTAAACTGGGTTTGCCATGTGGTGGAGGCTACTAGTTAAGATATAAGTGCCCAGGGTCCCCTAGGGCACAAGGAACTAGCAATGACATGGAACTTCGAACCCCAGGCAATGTGAGGACTCTTCTCAAGTCTAAAGCACTGCAGGAAGGCCTGAGGACCATTTTGATTTGCTTCCTTAAGCTATTGTTCATTTGGTTTCTGTAAAAAAACCAACCAGCTACTGAAAAGATGTTTTGGAGCCTATTGAGAGTACGTAAAAATTGTCATGGAATTTTGCTCAGGCTTGACCTTCTCTCTCTCTCTCTTTTTCTCTATTAAATTTATTCCTAGAGGGAAATGTTGTTTACCATTCTCATTCTTTCCCTCCTCTTTTTTTCTTTCTATAAAACTTCACACAGAATGATGGCAGAAGAAGAGTTAGGCTACCTTCGTAGCAAATGCAAAACATGGGAAACAAATCAACACTTAGGGCCCTAGGCTGTTTATTTTTATTTTAATAAAAAACAGCAACACCCAGATTTAACAGAATATCCAACTTGGGAAGATGGAGGCTTTGAGAAGTGTCTGAGCAAACACCAAATTAGCATTTAGACAATATTGCGCTACTCAGCCTTACAATACCAAATTTAATTAATTTAAAATTTGGCAGAGATTCTAATAGGTAAAGCAAGCAAATAATTGAGCAAATGTGAAGTTTGCAGGAACATGTGTTGGAAGTAAACTAGTAGAACAGTGCCAAAGCACATGCAGCATAGTCGCAAAGCACTTGATGTATGTAAAGAAGAAGAAGAAAACAACCATATTTTAACAGCAGCACTTTACTACAAACTACCAGTTCTTCTAAGGGAAAAATTATCTGTGTCCCATGGTTCCAACTCCTTTTTCAACAACAACAACAAAATGCCATCTTAAAAAATGAAATATCATTGTGGATGTTGCATGCCTTCACTGATAAAGTGAATTGAGGTTACATCACTCTTAAGAGAAGGTCCTATTCTACACAAAATATATGACAGAATGTTTAAAGAGAAAAACATAGGAGCTGTGATATAACACCAAATACAGTGGTGCCTCGCAAGACGAAATTAATTCGTTCCGCAAGTTTTTTCTTCTTGCGAGTTTTTCGTCTTGCGAAGCACAGTTTCCCATAGGAATGCATTGAAAATCAATTAATGCGTTCCTATGGAAACCGCTTGCCAGGCTGGCGGTGCGGAGAAGGGCTTTTTCCCCCACCGCAAGCCTTCAGGACAGGTACGGGAACAGAGGGGAAGGGGCGCAGCGCTTCTCCTCTGTTCCCGGGGCTTGCGGTGGGAGGAGGGTTTTTCCTCCCCACCGCCAACATTCAGAACAGCATTCTGAATGTTGGCGGTGGGAAGGAAAACCCTCCTCCCACCGCAAGTCTTCAGGACAGCCACCCGAAGGCTGGCGTGGGGAGAAGGGCTTTTCTCCCCACCACCAGCCTTCGGAGGAGCCTTCCGAAGGCTGGCGCGGGGAGAAGGGCTTTCCGCCCCACCGCCAGCCTTCGGAGGAGCCTTCCGAAGGCTGGCGCGGGGAGAAGGGCTTTCCGCCCCACCGCCAGCCTTCGGAGGAGCCTTCCGAAGGCTGGCGCGGGGAGAAGGGCTTTCCGCCCCACCGTCAGCCTTCGGAGGAGCCTTCCGAAGGCTGGCGCGGGGAGAAGGGCTTTCCGCCCCACCGCCAGCCTTCGGAGGAGGTCCGAGGACAGTGGGGAAGAAGCGCTGCGCTTCCCCGCTGTCCCGGAGATTTTCCTATGGGCTTTCGTCTTGCGAAGGAAGCCCATAGGGAAATTCGTTTTGCGAAGCGCCTCCAAAACAGAAAACCCTTTCGTCTAGCGGGTTTTCCGTCTTGCGAGGCGTTCGTCTTGTGGGGCACCACTGTAGTAGTAAATATAAATAGTTTAAAGATGCACCTCTAGAGACATTTATTCTGGAGTAGATCTCATTAATTGAAAGGAATGCCCTTTTGTGTTGATTTTCACAGGACTACTGTATTTTTCGCCCTATAGGATGCACTTTTCCCCCTCCCAAAATGAAGGGGAAATGTGTGTGCGTCCTGTGGGGTGAATGCAGGCTTTCGCTGAAGCCTGGAGAGCGAGAGGCGTCGGTGTGCACCGACCCCTCTCGCTCTCCAGGCTACAGGAAGCTATTCGCAAGCCTTGCGCGTCCGGCGGGAGTTCCCGTGAGCTCGCAAGGCTTGCGGGCGGCAGCCCGCAGCCCGGAGCACGGGGCACCCTCCGGAGGATGTCCCGTGCTTCGCGCAGGTGTCCGGAAGCCTTGCGCGCCCAGGGGAACGCCCACCGGGCGCGCAAGGCTTGCGGGCAGCAGCGTGTTCTGGGGGCTGGGGTCGGGAACATATTTTTTTAAAATTCACCCCCCCCAAAAAAACGAGGTGCGTCCTATGGGCCAGTGCGCCCTATAGGGCGAAAAATATGGTATACTAGAAATATACAAAAGACTGTTGCTTTACTATGAATATCTTTTTAATGCCTGGTGTTGCATTGATTGAAAGAAAGAAAGTATATTATTAGATTGACAAAGTATTTTTAAAAAGCGGTTATATAATATTTATACCAATAAATTGTGGTTGGTACTTTAGTTTCTACTTGGGACTTTTACTTCAGTTTTACTTGGGACGCGGGTGGCGCTATGGGTTAAACCACAGAGCCTAGGGCTTGCTGATCAGAAGGTCGGCGGTTCGAATCCCTGTGACAGGGTGAACTCTCGTTGCTCGGTCCCTGCTCCTTCCAACCTAGCAGTTCGAAAGTACGTTAGAGTGCAAGTAGATAAATAGGTACCACCTCGAGCAGGAAGGTAAAAGGCTTTCCAAGCCCTGCTCTAGTTCGCCAGAAGCGGCTTAGTCATGCTGGCCACATGACCCAGAAGCTGTACGCCGGCTCCCTTGGCCAATAAAGCGAGATGAGCACCGCAACCCCAGAGTCGGTCACGACTGGACCTAATGGTCAGGGGTCCCTTTACCTTTATCTTACTTTAGTATATGTTCTAATCATTCTTGTTTTTCACTACAGTTAGACTATAAATTGGCAACATTTTTTACTTTTCCTTGTAATGCCCTAGTTTATGAACTTTTCTGTGGCTTATTCCTGCTTATGCTGGATCAATGTATGCACTCTATATATTTCTCAATGATATGGATAGAAATCTATATAGCAGTGCTTATTAAAGCAGATCCTTATACAAAGGATTATAGTAGAAATATTAGAGGCTGCTGAAACAATGACTTGGTTGGCACCTGTCTGTTTCGGCAGACAATTGAAGAATGCGCCGGGTGTGTGTGTGTAGAAATTCACTCTTAAAGATGTTGGATTGAACAACAACTATACCACTACAAATGGTATAGCTTCATTGGAGGGTTTTAAACACAGGCTGGATGGTCATTTGTCAGAGATTCTTTAGCTGTGATTCTTGAATTGCAAGGGGTTGAACTGTTAGAATTCTTGCTCCATGATTGCAGTCATGGGATTTTTGTCTTTCACATGATGGTGTATGTTTTGACTCCACAAAGTGGGAAGTGACAGAGACAGGATGTTTGTATTACTGTGTTCCGTGAAGTCGGACTATTGTCCTTTGTTCATTTTCTCTTTGCTTTCTGATGCCAGAGAGAAAGGGAGCCATGTTGCAGTGCTCCGTGTGTGTTTATATGTAAATAAAGTAGGTTAGCCAAAATGCTGAGTTGCTGAGGTCTGTTACGCAAGCTGTGCAAATTCTGCGGATCCCTAAATGTGCCGATGTCTGTTGGCATCGGTCGCTGTGATGTTCGGGCTGAAGAAAGCTCCGGAAGCTCCTGAACGATTGACCAGGAGGGAGAGAACATTCCAGTTGGGCATGTGTCTCCGCCAGGGTCCTACTCGAATGTAGATGACCCTTGGGGTTTCTTTTGACTCTACTATTCTGTGGCAAGTACAGAAAGACGCCTAGTATGATCTCATTTCCCATTGCAACTGCATTGCCCATGCCTGCTGTTGCTATGGCTTGTTATCTCTGTACCTTTGCCTGGAAACATTTTTTAAAACAAGGACACGATGGAAGCTGACTGGAAAAGGTTACCTTGAATTTCTTACCTCTCAAGGAAGGAGATAAACAAACATATATCACATATCATTGCTATAGCTGTTTGTGAGAAAGTCTTTGCTTAACAACTTAACAATGTTTAGCAACTCATGAGGCGTTGTTTAATCTTGTGAAGTGCTTCAGCCGTTTTCCTTTGGCTCAATATTTCACTTATATTGGCATTGGAACTTGGAATGGAATCTTCTGAAGGCAGCAAATCACTCCATTGGTTTTTATCTGCTTATTTGAGGACGTATAATCAACGTTTCATCTCAAATGACTTCTCACCTGTTCACAGGGAGCTGGAGTCTAATCTTTGATCTACAGATCCTCTCCTTGAAGCTAGATGACTAGCCAGTGAGTGGGAGAAATTATAAATTTGAAGGACATATAATATTATACTGTATTACATTTCTGCAGCATAATTTTATATGTATTAATACATAATAAGTGACATACAGCTATATACATTGCTGTACAAATCTGCTTATATTCTGGTTACTTTAGGAGATAAAAATGTATATCATAATACATATGTGAGAATTGTTCATATTTTAAAGCTCACCAAGCTTATTCAAATGTTGTGAAATGAATATGCAGACCGAAACACTACTATCCTTGGAAATTCACAGTTCTCTGAACTTTGGGATGGAGTCTCCAATCAAATAATGTGTATAGGCATTATTTATTTATTTATTTATTTATTTATTTATTTATTACATTTTCTACATTGCTTGATTATAAAAAGCCTCAAAGTGGTAAAAGAATAAAAACAATAAACATGCAAAAGTTAAAATACTAAACCAGATCAAAATTATCTCAACTTTCTGATCAAAATATTACAGGGGAAGGAAGAATGAGGCCGGGGAAGGCTGACGCTGCAGCAAAATGCTGCTGAACACGCCCCCTCCGTGGCCCCTGGTTGGATGGCCACCGAGGGGGCGTGAGCGCCAGCCAGGTGAGGGCCCCGACCACAACCCCTCCCCTCCCTTTCAGGGAGGATAGTCTTTATATTACAATTAGAGGAAATTGTTTGAAAAAACATGTATATTAAGTCAAATTGCATACAAAATATGGATATTAGGAGAATTTTGCCCTGAAATGCTGGTGATTGTTTTATGAGGACTTAAGAAAACAAATTGCAGGAATGCAGGAATGTGGAGAACTGAACTGGAAAAACGATAAACCAAAATTGATTCGCACACACCTTGTCAGTATACTGACGACAATTCACTCTATAATTATGGAGAATCTCTCCTCATGATTTGAAGTGGTGCAAAGGATGACTAGTTCAGAATAGTACCACTTTCTGGAAGGCTTGAAGGCACAAAGCAGGCCTCCACATTCTCGGTCCATGCAAGAAGGATGCCATGATCAATAAAGCTGAAAGCTATGTCAAAGAGAATCCACAAGGTCCCTTTTGGCTGTCAGCCAGAACACTTTCAGTCCTGACTGGCAGCTGGGAACCAGATTGCAAAAGGAATCTCAGAGCTGGCACCACCTACAAGTAAACTACTTTGACAAAAAACACACACGTTAGAATAAAAAATGGGTGCTCTGAAACTGGGGCTCAACTGAAGGCTTCAAAGGAGAAAAGAACAAAGTAGTGGTCTCTGTACTGACTCCTTCAAACAAACTGAACAGGGCCCTCATCCAGAGAGGAAGAAAAAGGTGCATTATAAATCAACCAAGCGAACATTTTCTCCTGGGTGTTCAATCCCAGCCAAAATGGGCAAAGGTTGAAGAGACAGCAAGGTGGTTTCAGGGATTAGCATCATTAGGTACCTGCTGAAGCCCATGGTCCAGCAGGGGGTTTGCTGCCAATTCCTGGATCCTCATGGCCCTGAAGATTGTTGTCTTTGATGCTGCTGTGTTATCTCGCTTGCTCAGAACAAGCATCTCTATGCATATCTGCAGACTCGTGAAAGAACAGGATGATTCGAGAATGGCAGTTTCCCAGAGTACAACAACAAAAAACCCCCCACTGAATTATTTTTGTTTAGCCACAAAGAAGGAGAAGTCTAGTCTTTAGCTGTTCTGCTCCTTGTGAAAGGAGCTAATAGATAGGTGATCTTGAGCCTAGGTTAGGACTTGCAGGAAGCCAGAGCATTGCATGATTTCAGCAAGAGTGGGCTCACTCCTGTCCATATCAACAGATGGTTTCAGCAGGAACGTCAAGTGGATTTTGTTGTAGTTTGTAAGATACTTGCCAGTTCACTTTTCCCTGACAACCTTAAGCTTCAACCTTTAAATGCCTGCTGAGAAGTTTTCTCTACTGCCAGGCTTATGCACACAAGTAAGAAAGCATCTTTCCATAATACTTAGTTGATGGTCTTTGATTTAATTTTTATATGTTTTATTATGCAGTATATAGATATTATGATGCGGGTGGTGCTGTGTGACGTGGGTGGCACTGTGGGTTAAACCACAGAGCCTAGGGCTTGCCGATCAGAAGGTCGGCAGTTCAAATCCCCATGACGGGATGAGCTCCCATTGTTTGGTCTCAGCTCCTGCCCACCTAGCAGTTCAAAAGCACATCAGAGTGTAAATAGATAAATAGGTACCACTGCGGTGGGAAACGGCGTTTCTGTGCACTGCTCTGGTTCACCAGAAGCGGCTTAGTCATGCTGGCCACATGACCCGGAAGCTGTAGGCCGGCTCCCTCAGCCTATAGAGCAAGATAAGTGCCGCAACCCCAGAGTCAGCCATGACTGGATCTAAAGGTCAGGGGTCCGTTTACCTTTTTTATATAGATATTATGATGTGGGTTGTTAAGTGCTGTGCGACATGGGCGGCACTGTGGGTTAAACCACAGAGCCTAGGGCTTGCCGATCAAAAGGTCAGCGGTTCGAATCCCCACAACAGGATGAGCTCCCATTGTTTGGTCCCTGCTCTTGCCCACCTAGCAGTTCGAAAGCACATCAGCGTGCAAGTAGATAAATAGGTACCACTGCGGCGTGAAGGTAAACGGCATTTCTGTGAACTGCTCTGGTTCGCCATAAGTGGCTTAGTCATGCTGGCCACATGACCCAGAATCTGTACGCTGGCTCCCTCGGCCTATAGAGCGAGATGAGTGCTGCAACCCCAGAGTCGTCTGCGACTGGACCTAACGGTCAGGGGTCCCTTTACCTTTATATAGATATTATAGTAAACTGCTTTGATATTCTTTATGGTAGGGCGGTATGTAAATGCAACATCGTGCTCTTCTGATTATGCCTCCAGTATGAGCATTTTGGCTTACCAGATGGCCTAATCTTCGTCTACTTCCCCTGCATGCTGTTTCGGAGTTCTCCTGACTGGAGTTTTCCCAACAAAAAGGGCAATGGGTGATTTAAAAGCAATAGACCCTTAAATGAACTCTAAGCCGTTTCTTTGGATTAGCCATGTTCTTTTCTCCACATACACCCAGGTTGTCTTCCTTCATTGCTCCATTAAATCATCGAGTGGGCTGAATTCTGGTAGTCAGCTGGGAGAGAATGCCTTGGGGCTGTCATGACCACCTCCTAGAATAACTGTCTACTCCAGTTATCAATTAAGGTTCAATGTAACATCCTGCCAGATCATATAAGTTACCACCCAAAGCTATTAGAAGAAAAGTCTGTTCCATAAGCTTCAGGGATTGACTATCCTAACGGGTCAACATAAACAGGATTGGAGCAGAACTGTTCAGGACAACAAGGTCAATCCTTCATCCACAGGACATCCACTATTGGAGCTCCATGAACCAGGTAAAAAAATGGTGTGGGTGGGTGGGTGGGTGGGGGGAACTTACTATTAAAATGAGCACATGCTCAGCCCAGGAATTTTTCATTACCAGAACCAAGCTTGCTGTTCTATCACACAAAAATTCACTCCTGGCTTCCTTCCCACAAGTTTTCATCCCAGTAGTTCCCAGTACAGTAGTATCTCGGGTTACAGATGCTTCAGGTTACAGACACCACTAACCCAGAAATAGTACCTCGGGTTAAGAACTTTGCTTCAGGATGAGAACAGAAATCGCGTGGGAGGCCCCATTAGCTAAAGTGGTACCTCAGGTTAAGAACAGTTTCAGGTTAAGAACGGACCTCCAGAACGAATTAAGTTCTTAACCCAAGGTACCACTGTAGTCTAATTTTGAGGTAGGTGGAATCTTTTTTTGACTGGGGCAACCCAGCCAAATAGGCAAGGTATAAATAATAACATTATTGTTGTGGATGTTGTGGTTGCTCTTGGGAGTCAGAATCCTTATTGATCAACTGCAAATCACTCTTAAGATCTCCCAGGAGATTCTGTTTTACCTTCGGTCCACCCCTGCTGTAGATAAAAGAGGGAAAACTTACATCTTAAGGTAAGTTTAGAGAGGGCAGCTAGGGGACACAATAGTTTGCTTCCTTGGTCATGTGGACTCAATACCTTGGCTGGCACAGTAACATCTGAAGTGAAGCTGTAGGAGACAAGAGCTAAGGGGCATGCTCAGGATAGCAGTGAGGTGGTGCACCTTGGTACCAGTAAAACATGGAGCAGTTTTAAAGCAGGATGCAGCTGACATAAACTCTGTTTCTGCATGCAGATTGTGTTAGTTAGGTTGGGTTGATTGTCTTTTACATGTCTTTCTCTTTCACACACACACAGTTTCAGCATCTTGGTTCTGTGGTTATTAAAACAGGAGGCGTCCAAAAACACTGTGGCTCATTCTCAAATGGTTGCCTTGCAACACGTCGGCTTATATAGTAAAGAAAAATGATTCCCTCCAGACAGGATTCAGAGGAAATTCCATGACCTGTGTTATTCTGGAGGTCAAGCTTAGAGGCTTGTAGTAGTCCCGTCTGGCCTTAAAACTTATTAAAATCTCAGACAAAACAAGCTAAGAGCAATGTGAAGAGAGACCATAATTTTAAGCATGGTTATTTCTGTGATTCAATTTTGTGTTCTAATCTGCAGGGATGGAAGAACCAATGCAATCTTTCCCCTGTTCTTTTCTTCCTTTCAGCATTGTGCACTTGCTTCTCCAACTGTTTCTAAGGAAAATAATAATGTTATTGTTACATTTCTTCTTTTTTTAAAAAAGTCAATAATTTGGTGGTGACTCAGAATGCACTCTTCAAATTCAAGGCAGTCTTGCCCAGTGAATTTTTCTCCAATACTGTCAGCGACTGGCTGGACAATGAGGGGAAGAAGCAGGATTGGAGACTGACTTGGAAGAATGGATCAGTGATCTGGGGGTGTGTGTAACAGCCAGGAGACAAGAGTCAGATGCAGGAGAAGTTGCAGGTCAGAGGCAGAGTGAATCACAGGTGCAGGATGAGGAAGAGATAGATCAGGCTGGTGTAATAAAAATAATAAAAGGAATATTTTATTATTTATACCCCGCCCATCTGGCTGGGTCTCCCCAGCCACTCTGGGCAGCTCCCAACAGAATACAGTGGTACCTCGGGTTAAGTACTTAATTCGTTCTGAGGTCTGTTCTTAACCTGAAACTGTTCTTAATCTGAAGCACCACTTTAGCTAATGGGGCCTCCTGCTGCTGCCGTGCCACTGCCGAACGATTTCTGTTCTCATCCTGAAGCAAAGTTCTTAACCCGGGGTACTATTTCTGGGTTGGCGGAGCCTGTAACCTGAAGCGTATGTAACCTGAAGTGTATGTAACCCGAGGTACCACTGTACTAAAACATGGTAAAACATCGAACATTAAAAAGTCCCTAAAAAGGGCTGTCTTCAGATGTCTTCTAAAAGTCAGGTAGTTGTTTATGTCCTTGACATCTGGTGGGAGGGCATTCCACAGGGTGGGTGTCACTTCTGGGAAGGCCTGGTTCCCTGTAACTTCACTTCTCTCAGTGAGAGAACCAGCAGAAGACCCTCGGAGCTGCAACTCAGTGTCCGGGTTGGACGATGGAGGTGGAGATGCTCCTTCAGGTATACTGGGCCGAGGCCGTTTAGGGCATTAAAGGTCAGCACCAACACTTTGAATTGTGCTCAGAAACATACTGAGAGCCAATGTAGGTCTTTCAGGACCGGTGTCCTGAACAGGACTGGAGACAGAAGTTGCAGGAGGAGGGAGAGACAGATTAGGCTGAAGTAGAGTCAAGGGCTTCCACATCTCCCCTCTCCTGCTCCACTGTCTCCCACAACCAGGAAAGGATTGAAGCATGAGGAGCAGCAACAGGTTACATGTAGGCATTGTCTTCACCTGCTCGTGAGTAGTTCATATGTGGGAGATAAATAAACTGAGGTTGGGGCAGGGCCTCTCTGTTGATGCAACCGCCTCATCGGATGCACACCTGGGAGAAGCTGAGAGACATAGGACTGATGGTCATGCCTTTTCCTAACTTGTAAGTGTACTTTGGACAGTAAAGAGTTAAGTCCTTGCACTGGACATTCCTTGCCTGATAGCGCTGTGACAAATAGCCTGAAAGCTTGTTTATGAATTAAAAATGTCACATATTTGGTTAAATGACTGATCCACACACCTTTCCTATACTTACAGTTCACTGCAGATGGATGAATCAGTTTCTCTCCTTGTTTTCCCCAACTTAAATTCTGTTTTCCACATTTCTCCAGTAGTTTGTTTTTAGCAACAAGAACAACCAATCTGCATGAAGTTTCATCCACGTTTTAATTGATTAAATTTTTATCCCACCCTTCCTCTCAAGGGAGTCCAGGATGGCATTTTGAGGAGAATTTCTACTAATCAACACATGTTTGTATGCGATCTTTTTTTTAATTTTTAAATTTGCAAATTTACAAACAATCATCAAGAAAAGAAAAGAAGAAAAGAAAAGAAAAAAGAATTCCATAAATTACCATGGATTTCCCCCCTCCCGTTTGTGGGTCCTTATGTTAACTTATTTCTCCTGCATCTTCTCTGTTAATCCAATTCTATTAAATCTCCATTACAACCCTAGTCCAACATTTAACTACACGTGTCATTCCACATTTTTGTATGCAACCTTGCCCAATATGCACATTTTTGCAAGCAACTTCACCTGAAATAATGCAGGTTTTATGTTTTTGTTGCTGTTATTTTAAGCAATATGTGCATTTTTATTGTACATGTTATATGGTTGGATAATTTCATCACAAAATCCAGAGAGGTGAGAATTTTGAAAAACAGCTCCCTTTCAGGTTGTGCATTGATTGTTGTCATTTTGTTTTTTTGGGAAGCTTAAGATCCCCTCTCTAAACTAGAGGACAGTATGATCACCACTCAAAGCTGCAGATCAGAGAAGCCTACCTGTGTAATCGGGGGAGGTCAGCTAGGTGGGGAGAACCTAACCTGCATGTTTGATATAGCCACTCCCGACATAAGGAGGAGGGGGGGTTTGCGGGCTCACGCCCACCATCACCCACGCGGGGCTGGCTGCGGCTCCATGTGATCAGGGGAATCCTCGGGCTGCGTCATCCCCTGGGCCAGCCAATTGGCTGGCTGCAGGGGCGGGGCTAGGGTCACTTAAGGACAGCATGGCCCGAGATCGCCCCTTTCCTGCCTCGTTCCAGCTGCGGTTTAGGTGGCATCTTGTTCCTGCTCGCTTTACAGGTTTTGCCTTGGCCATGCAGGGATTTTGGCCGCGGCTTTTTCTTTATTTCCTAGGTTTTTCTTCGATTGCAGCGACCCCCAAATATTTAAGGGTAGTCCGATAAAGGATTCCGGGGGGGCATTGCCTCGTCCGAAACCTATGGAGGCTAGGGCCTAAAGTGCGCCCCCGAGCGGTGACCCCTCGGGGAGTGCCTAGGGATGTGAATCTCAGGGGCTCCCCCTGTTGGTGTTAACCCTTTCCGGTTCTATGCCGGATAGCCCGATAGGACCAATGCCTAAAGCCAATACCGCTCTTACCTGTAACCAATAAAGTTGTGGCCATTTTTCGCCCATTAACCTAAAATTCTGGTGTCCTGTGTCTTTATTTATCCCAACTGGGGGTGGGGGGTGGGAATCGCCACGCAACCCAGAGGAGTGGTCTTGTGATCAGCAGCTGTCCCTGAGGAAGGTCTGTCTAGGGGGAAATGCCAAGGATGAAATCAGTCTTGTGGAGATCAGGCCTCCGGAAGACAGCAAGGCATTGACTGCAATGTGTATAGCAACCTTGAAACTTTCTGTGCTGCCAGTGTCTTACCTTAGTGGGACTTGACCTGACTCCTCCTGCCACATTTAGACTAAAATCAGGCTCTGGACCCGTCTACTTTGCCAGACAACATTTATCAGTCGGCTTTCACTGGGATAGGGATGGAGATCAGGAAAAGTGTTTTGAGGAAGGAAAAGATGCAACGGAAAGCTTTTCCAAGGAAGCGTCTCCTGTAAAAGCTGTCAGCATCCAACCCCGCAAGCATGCATTTGCAGTGAAGAAAGAACAACAGCAATCTGTTCAGGAGCAGCCTCTGGGGAGTGAAGCAAGCAGAATAAGGAAACCTCCATTGAAGGGAGAACTGTGCTTATGAGTTCCGATAGAAGAAACTGGAAGATGGGTTTATTTAGAGCTGATCAAAATAAATAAAAAAGTGCACATTGTATGAAAAAGAAAATAAGAAAATGGATGCCTTCTGCTAGATCTCCCAGGTTGGGGAAAACTCACCTTTGGTTTGAAGACCAAGGACAGTAGCTGTCTTCTCCTTCCCTGTTTTTTTCATTGCCTAAACACATGTAAAGGTGTGCAGAGGAAATCCCAGTAGATGTTGAGACATCTAGACCCCAATAGATCAACCAACCCACTTCCCTTCTGACTGGTTAGCCTGATCTTCTTGGCTTATACAAGCATCTCTAATCATGGGACTCAGCTACACTCATCAATTATATTGTTATAACTGTGTTCTAAACATGTGACACCAGATGGCGTTGTAGAGCTATGATCTCTCACCAACTGGTTTTGCATTGAGAGCTTTTATAGTATTTTTTGCTATAGCGTTTTTTTTAATCAGTGTAGATCCAGCCCATAAGGATTCAGGGGACAACTTGCAATACTTAAACTGGGTGGAAAGTGGGATGCCACAGATTGTAGTGAAGTGCTGGAGAAGAGGGGAGTGTCTCATATCAGGAGTAGCTAACATGTGACTCCTTGGGTGGCTCCTCCAACAAGTGAAAGGACCCAGGGCAAACCATATCTTGCCCACAATTTTAAGACTATATAGGGCAATAGCCCACTGTGATATGAACTGTTTGCTTGTTTAAGTACATTTTTCAGAATCTCATGTGCAACAAATCATTTCCTCTAAGGATCCTGAATATCTAGAGATTTGTTAAACATTTACATGCAAAATCGATGCATTTCCCCACACATCATCTTCAATTGCAATCCTATTCTTCTAAAAGGGACACGGATGGCACTGTGGGTTAAACCACAGAGCCTAGGACTTGCCGATCAGAAGGTCGGCGGTTTGAATCCCTGCAACGGGGTGAACTCTTGTTGCTCGGTCCCTGTTCCTGCCAACCTAGCAGTTCGAAAGCACGTCAAAGTGCAAGTAGATAAATAGGTACCGCTCCGGCGGGAAGGTAAATGGCGTTTCTGTGCACTGCTCTGGTTCACCAGAAGCGGCTTAGTCATGCTGGCCACATGACCCGGAAGCTGTACGCCGACTCCCTCAGCCAATAAAGCGAGATGAGCGCCACAAACCCAGAGTCGGTCATGACTGGACCTAATGGTCAGGGGTCCCTTTACCTTTATACTTCTAAACTCAGAAGTAAACCCAACTGAGCTCGCCTCTAAGTAGATCAGTCCCTAAGTAAGTCTCATTCTGCTCTGGGGTACTTACTTCTGAATAGGCATACCGTATTTTTCGCCCTATAGGATGCACCGTCCCATAAGGCGCACCTAGTTTTTTTGGGGGGGGAATAAAGGGAAAAAAATTATTTTCCCCCCAGGCGCGGGGCTGGGGCGGGGGAAGCCCGAGCTTCCCCCGACCCCAGCCCCCAAACAGGCTGCTCTCTGCAAGCTTTGGGAGCCCAGCACTGGCTCCCGCTGCTTGCGGAGAGGTCTGCGAAGCCTGGATGCGCTGAGCTCAGCGCGCGCAGGCTTCAGCATGCAGGCAACTCTCCGCAAGCAGCGGGAGCCCAGCGCTGGGCTCCCGCTTCTTGCGGAGAGGTCCGCGAAGCCTGGAGAGCGAGAGGGGTCGGTGTGCACCGACCCCTCTCACTCTCCAGGCTTCAGCGAAAGCCTGCATTCGCCCCATAGGATGCACACACATTTCCCCTTCATTTTTGGAGGGGGAAAAGTGCGTCCTATAGGGCGAAAAATACGGTACATAGGATTGCTCTATTAATGCAGGGTAAATGGCGTGCATAGTCACTGCATTTTACAATATACATTGCACTGTAGGAAACTGAATAAAGGAGAGCCATCTTGAAATCTTACACTCCAGAAATCTTTTATAGTTTGCATCTGTTCTCCATAATTCTAACGTTTTGAATTTTGATAAAAAAGAATCACATTGGGGATTTTCGAGACTGCGTGTGTGCTTATGAGCTGCAAAAATAACCATTTGATAAATTCTATTTTAACAGCGCAGATCATCCTCATAGAAATAAAATTGCTTCCCTATACATTACAGCAAAGTCTTGGCACTGAATACATTTGGAATCTGATAGTAACCTGCAAAAATGAAATTACTGCTACTGCCACCAGCAGCTTTGAATGTTATCCCGAAATGGAAGAAACAGGATGTGTGAATACCTTATGCTCCCCTTCCTCTGACTTCCTGATGACTGATATATATATTTTGCAGCTCCCCCAATGGGGATCTGCACAAGCTCTAGATATGGGGAGAGGTTTGTATTTGGCTACTACAAAATACGATAAATCTCTTTGGGACAACAGAACAAGAAGTACAAGAGGATATATACCATATTTATTGCTCTATGACACACTTTTTCCCTCCTAAATAGTAAGGGGAAATGTGTGTGCATCTTATGGAGAGAATGCAGGTTGCACAGCTATCCCAGCAGCCAGAACAGCAAGAGGGATCACTGCTTTTGCTGCGCAGCTATCCCTCTTGTTGTTCTGGCTTCTGAGATTCAGAATATTTTTTTTTCTTGTTTTCCTCCTCCCAGAACTAGGTGCGTCTTATGGTGTGGTGTGTCTTATGGAGCGAAAAATATAGTAAATCACTACCTGCTCATTCATGTCCTCTGTTTATGATGATGCAAATTGTCTTTTTTGGCCAGGCATAACTGACCACTCTATCATTGGAGTATACTCAGGCATATCCAGAGCCTTTAGGTCACTAGTGATACCTCTTCCCTTGACTGAGCAAAGAAAGGAGAGGCACACAGGCCTCCTTTGAATGTTATACCTATGCCCCCTGCCCCAACCATGCAAGCAGGGAGTGGGGAGACGCACAGTTAAGCAACACATAGGCATTGAATCTAGAGTAGGATGACTCAGACTTGAAGTGCCTTTGCATTGTGCTCATATTGCAGGCTGGAGATTGCCTGTTCTTTCATCTCTGATATGTTGTATTTTGATCATGAAATTCCCATTATGATTTCATGTCCCTGCATACACATTAAAATGCATTTTTAACTCAGTAAATCATTCCCCCTTCTTTCTTTCTGGCTGGCTGGTTCTTACTTTGTAGTTTTTATTTTTCTTGTGAGTGTCTCATGGTTTGTGACAGTTCAATTTTAGCCAGGTATAATTAATAGTGCTTGAAACATTTATTTTATGGTACCTTGCAAGAAGATCTACAATGCCTTTCTGCTTTAGTGCGTTTGAACCAAATAGGCCCTGCATATGTTTAAGTACCTGGTGGAATCAGCAATTACTAGCTTTCGCTTGCTTCTCCCCAACAGGCTAATACTGCAAGCTATATGCTGAACTGTGAATTATGGTGCCTAGATGAGGATAAGATTGCACCTAAATCCCATTTGGCAGCTCAATTCTAAATTATGATAGTGTAGTAATGATGTTACTGTTATATCAGTATAAATATGCCATCGCAACTGTGATGGTTAAGGGAGAAAAAAGGATGGGAGTGATGCGGTCGGACCAGAGGAGTGACCAGATTAGCAGACATGCTATTGATCCTTAATGCAACATTGCTTATTCCCTCCTGGCATTAAGAGGAGACAGTAGAAAAGCTCTTCTGAGTGAGTAATGCCAAAGGAATCAATGGAGAGTCCAGGCTGGCAAACACTCCAGCCAAAGAAGAGGACAGAAAGCAACTTACTCTGGAACCAAACTTAGCACAGTGCCAGGTCTGCGTACATGAACAGACACTGATAGGAAACATGCAGTGTGAGACATTTCTCCATGACTAGAGAATGGGGAATGCACAAGTGGAGCGGCTGTTTTGATAAGCAACCAACGTCGAAAGGACTATAGAAAGGGCAAATAAATGGGCAGCCACAGTCTTTGATCCGGATTGGGATCCTTGTGTGTATAGGGGTGGGCAGGAGATGTTAACCTTTTGTCCCTCCTATGGTCCTGATGCGTAGACAATGAATGGGAGTTGTCCTCCCACAATGCAAAGTGGAGCTGTGTGAGGCCTGATTCTGATAGAGACTGCAACAGGTGGTGAACGCTTAAAGCCCTCCTACCCCCCACCCCATAGAACTGATTCTGTTATGTACTTAGTTGAATAGGACCCAAAATGCAGCAGTCTGATTGGTCCTAGAACATTAGGACCCAGAATGCAGCAGTTTGATTGGTCCACAGGAGCCACCCAATCCAGCTCCAGGTGGAAGTGACTCCGCAGCCTGATTGGCCTACAGGAGAATTCCGGAATTAGCCAATCACGTGGGGCCCATTGTGTAAATAATGTATATAAAGCAGACGTTCTGGGAGAACTTCCATTCCTCCTCACCACTATGAGCTGAATAAAGAGCATAAAATCTACTCTCGACTCCTAATATATTTCAGATTCTGATCAGGCTCCTCACCTGGCATTTTAAGGAAAAAGAACCCCGCAGTATACATTGGCTCCCAGTACGCTTCCGAGCACAATTCAAAGTGTCGGTGCTGACCTTTAAAGCCCTAAATGACCTTGGCCCAGCATACCTGAAGGAGCATCTCCACTCCCATCATTCAGCCTGGACACTGAGGTTCAGCTCCAAGGGCCTTCTGGCAGTTCCCTCACTGCAAGAAGTGAGGTTACAGGGAACCAGGCAGAGGGCTTTCTCAGTAGTGGTGCCCGCCCTGTGGAACACCCTCCTATCCACTGGCATTGGCAGGCTTCCTCTGATCTGGAGGAACCCGCTCCGTGAAAATCAGGGTCTGGACTGCCACGGCGAGGCGGAGATCCATCAAAAACCACAGGCGGGAGAAGCCTGTGGACCTGGGATTCGGCTGGCACCTTTAGCGCCTCCCCTACTCACAGGGAAACCCGGCTACGGGGATCCGGAGCGACGTGGGGTGAGCGGCGTGGTGCTTCGAATCGATTGCTCTTTTCACGGAGTGAAGCCGCATTGCTGTTGTCGGAGAGCGCTGACTTTTTTCCTGTGGACAATTGGATTCTAAACAAGTACCCGTGAGTAGAACGGGAAATGGGATTACTAAACTTCGTAATTTGGCACCGGAGCGGGAAGGTCTAAACAGGAAGTCCGCCTTCCGCTTTTGTAAACAGCTTGAAGCAAAGACATTGCAAGCTAAAGTCTGGAAAGTCATCTGTGAAGGACTAAATTTCCATAGGTTAAAACTACAAACCCCCCTTGGAAGCAGGAGAAGAGGGGGGAAATCTTAAATTGTTCAAGCCTGCAGGAGAGGGAGTAAAGAAAGATAAATTTCTATCGTCTTGAACCTGGGAACGGGCTGTCAAAGATAGACGTTTGGGGAAAGTTCATTTACTCTGAATAATAACGCATGTTGACAGATAGTTAAATAAGAGAAACATATTGGCTCCAATGTTTCCTTTTGCACTAAAAAGGAACAAAGATTTGAAAAACGAAAGCAATTTTGTTGCTGGATCTGCTTGTAAAAGGATGGATACAACAGTTTTTGAACTGTTGTTGGAGTGGACCTGGGGAACTCTACAGCTGTAGAGATTAGAGAGTGTGAGAAACAGGCTCTGACCTTGGATAAGAATGTTGACACAGGAAACCTTAGTGTCTGCTTTGTGCAGGACAAGTGCTTTGTTGGAGCAGCTTCATGCGAAGATGGATTTGATGACTACTGCAATTGATAATTTCAGTCAAACAGTGACCACTGACATAGAACCTGCTCAACAACTGACCCAGGAATCTGCCCTGACAGGGCAAGTTGAGGAGAAGACAAAGGAGGAGGTTGTTGTTGAACCTTAAGTAATACAAGTTGAGAGAGATGCGGCCCTGCAGGAGCATAAGCTGTCGTTTCTGAGGACTGAATCTGGAGTGAGGCAGACTTGGAGAGACGGAGTCCTGTCGGGACTGGAGATGGCAAGTTGGTCAGATCCTCCTATGCAGGGATGCTCTGACCTTTGGGATTTGGTTTTGGGCCAGGAGGAGATTGGAGTGGTCGAGGCACTCAACTTTGGAGGGGCATTGAAGTATGTCTTGGAATATTTTTTGGATTTTAGTGCCAACTATGGAGAACGGGCTGACCGGTCGAGAAGGGATAAAGACATTCTTAGGTTGTTCCCCCAAGATCTACTCCTCAGAGACAAAGGACGGAAATTAAGAACAAGACCAGCAGAAGACAAAGTAAAGTGCAGGTACAATTATGAAGAAGATCTGCAGAAGGGACATGGAAAAGAGTTAAGAGCCTCGGACATAAGATCACCAGGTTGATGGACTAGATAGAACAGATAGAAAGGACTGACAGAACCCGAGACCAGGAAGAAGAGACGGTGGATGAAGGTTGGCAGAAAGTTTAAAAATTCATTTAGAGAAATATTGCAAAATTAACGACTTAGGAAAATCTTGGAATGAAACTATTAGGCTTTAGTAGAAATGTTATAAGGAGTTATGTATAAATAAGTTTTTAAGTTCTAGGGTTTTTTATGGTAAGATAAGGCTAAAATAAATTAAGACAACTAAAGGACAGAATACAGTGAAAGATGGAAAGGATTTGCTGAGATAATTAATAACTAGAATACAAAAAAGGGAGGTGTGAGGAGGTCGAGGAAACAAGTTAATGAAGATAAGGGTATGGGAATATTGGATTTGTTTTTAAATTTATCTTTTTGTTCTTGTTTTTGATTTTGGTGTATTGTATGTTTGGTACTTTTTATTTTCTTTTTATTGATTTGTATTGTTTAATCTCTTTTTTCTTTGCTTTTCCTTCTTCTCTTTTTTCTGTAACTTTAAATTCCCAATAAATATCATTTTTTTAAAAAAAACAAAAAAACAATCCACATACCTGCAGCTTGGAAAGTGTGTAATCTCAACAGTGGGGGCACCTGGTTCCTTCCTGCCAAGTGCCGCGTTGGCTGGCCGGGCTCCCCCCGCACAGAAGGGCAGGAGGTGCAGTGCAGCCCTGCTTGCCTCCAGTGTGGGGTGGAGTTGCTCTGGCACTGTTGGCAGTGGGGGTTTGGGTGCCATGGTGGGATCCTTCACTCTCCACACTCCATGCCTCGCTCGTGGGGCATGCGCACCCCCGGTGCATGTGCATCCACCCCAGGGGCGGGGAGCTCATGCTATGCCGCTGGTCCCATAGAAGATCTAGCACCAGTTACTTGCATGATTGGGCAAATGCCTGGGTCTATGGCCCCAGAGAGCCCACCACTGCTGACTCTGGCATCCCTTGGTGTTTCACTTTTCAAGACGTGTTTCAAAAACACTTTTTAGGGCTCTGAAGACAAGTCTCAGGTGAGGAGGCTGCAGCTGCCTTCATCTTCATCTGCTCAGAATACATCAGGCCCCTGATGTAGAGCAAGGCAGGATTCTGAGGAATACTGTAATTTGTTAAGGGTGCTGAGAATTGTAGCTCTCTGAATTGTCTTCTAACAACTCTCAGCACCCTTAAAAAACTATATTTCCCTGGATAGTTACAGTGCTTTAAATGGATGATGTTGATGTAACAGTGTCCTTTAGGGAGCAACAGATTTCTCTTTGGATCCTGTTAAAGAAATAAACAAACAAAAAAAGCCCACAGCTTACTAATACATATTATTTGAAAACAGCCTTCTGCACCATTTCGAGTTTTCCATTGACCTTGAAAGTGCATTCCTGCACTGAAACAGACAAGGTTAATGGAAAGCTGAAAGGGGTACATTCATCCAAATTTGATGGCTTAATTTTGGATCATGAACTGAAAATGGATAAAATGTAAGCTTGTGCTTCCTTTTCAGCTTCATATTGACCTTATTTGTTTCGGTGTGTAGGAAAACATGGGCACTGGAAACTTGAAGAGGTATTTGCGCGTCAGGAAACTCGGGCTGTTCAATTTATTTATTTTTCCCTGAGGAAAATTACACCTAGTATTTTAGAATTCAAGCTATTCAAATCACTTCACATTTAAACCCCCAGCATTGTAAATACAAGTGAGAAGTTGCTGTCATCCAAAACACTGAAACACTACTTCCTCGACTCTGCTTCATTACAATGTTGTCAGCAGCAGAAGTAGCAGGGCCTCACAATTTATACTGAGATTTGTGGCCTGTGAAATTAAGTAACACTTTGAAGCCCTCCGGCTACATATTATCCGAAGAGAAATATAATCCTAGAAGTGACCTTTCCTCTCTCAGGTATGTTTTCTCATCATCGTGACCTCTGATGCCAGTTCTTGAAACAGCAACAATAAAAAAAAGCTATTCATTTTCCTGCTATATCCTGGAACTACAGGAGCATAAACTGTGATAGCAATGAAAATGTTTGTTTGTGTTTTATAAAGCTTCACTTGCTCATACCTTACAAATGTACTTTGGAAATGCCAAGATCATCATAAAGGGGTGTGTGTGTGTGTGTGTGTGTGTGTGTGTGTACAAATGAAAACCTGCAAAATGAAGTTGTGATGTGTGCATTTTTCCTTTTTTTTGGCACAGTCTTTTATGTTATATCTTAGTCCCTTTTAAATACAGTAATCATCCTTTTGCTTTGAAACTGTTTTCTAACTTTTTATCTATATCGCTTCCTCTATTCCATTTTAAAGAATGTATTTGAAGTGAGAGAGAGGGAGAGGGAGAAGAGAAGCACTTTGGAAGTAAAAATATCAGTTCAGCTCTCCTGACCTCAGTAAAGCATCTTTGTTAAACCTAAAGAGAAAATGGCACTTACAATGAGAAACAGTGTCGGAGGACTCCATTTGTTTCCCTGAAAGAGTGACCTTTCCATCCCGGCAGAATATTACACAATGATCACCCCTTTCCTCACACCTGAAAATGTTCAGCTGAGCGTTATTTATATGCATGCATCAAAATATACGCTGCGTTTAGCAGTCTGAGCTGCTCTGGGATATTTTAAAATACCAGAGTGCTCCAGCTACACTCTTGATTAGGTTTGTAATGCTGCTGTTTTCTGTTTTTCTTTCCTATATTCGCATCTACACTTGCTGTGATTTTACCCATACTTGGAGGGCACTTCCCAATCAGTCTTGCTCTCTTCCTGGGCCTGTTTTGACTCACGGCTTGCACATGGAACATCCACAGTATTTAAAAGTGCTTGAGGCTGGCTGAGACATGTCCAAGAATCCTGCTTTATTTACTATGTAATGATCGTTCCATTAGGATACTTGGATCAGTTAAATTTGAAGTACCATTGATGCCAATGGGTGATGAAGAATATGATTAAAACTCCCCACTTGAAATCAATGGGAGCGTAAAAGCGCTGCCTGGGCTAGACCTCTTGTGCTTTACAAAGCAACTGAAAACTAGGAATGTGCTTATATCTCATTTAATCAACCAAGTCCTTTTGGTGGTCACTCACCGCTATTGCCCCCTGACAAATACTCCAGACTTCCAAGCAATCCCTCAAAATTTTAGAATGTCTTGCATGTTTATTGGTAGGATTTCTTACCTGCCCTTCGCCATAAGGTCCCAGGGCAGGCTACCACAATATAATCATATGATTTACTTGTTTTTAACAAGGAATGCAGTTCATACAATTACAAAGAAGAGTTAACAGCATGGAAGGGGTGATTCCAGCTACCTCACCCCTTGCTGTGGGAAGCCTTGGAAGTGGCTGCAGGAGAGATATTCTGAGCAAATTAATGGCAGGGGTGTTTCTAGGACTAAAGTAAAATTGTAAACCTCCTTTGTTATTTTTGCTTTTAGATGCTGCAAGTTGTTTAAGTAATCTTCTTATATTTATAGTATTGAAATGTGTGTGTTTTTTCGGGGGGGGGTGTATGTTATTATAGGGACATGGGTGGCGCTGTGGGTTAAACCACAGAGCCTAGGACTTGCCAATCAGAAGGTTGGCGGTTCGAATCCCCGCGACGGGGTGAGCTCCCGTTGCTCGGTCCCTGCACCTGCCCACCTAGCAGTTCGAAAGCACGTCAAAGTGCAAGTAGATAAATAGGTACCGCTCCGGCGGGAAGGTAAACGGCATTTCTGTGTGCTGCTCTGGTTCGCCAGAAGCGGCTTAGTCATGCTGGCCACATGACCCGGAAGCTGTATGCCGGCTCCCTCGGCCAATAAAGTGAGATGAGCGCCACAACCCCAGAGTCGGCCACGACTGGACCTAATGGTCAGGGGTCCCTTTACCTTTATGTTATTATATTTGGTATTGTTTTGCTATATTATTATGGAATTGTTTTTGTAGTGTTTTTTGAAATGTATTCCTGTTTTCTTTGTTGTAAACCACTTTGAATGTGATTGAGAATAGGCAGGAGAAAAAGGGGAGGGGTCAGTGTTTGCCTGAGCTTGAGTCTGGACTAAGGATTCTGAGCCCCTGTGTTCTGATTTGATACACGATATCCAATCACAGAGCATTTCATGATTTGGGCCTCTGCCATTGGCCCTTAAACTCTGACTTATAATTCACACCTTGGAAGTTTAGACAGCCAATCACGTTGGGAGTGGGAGTGGTCCAGGCCTCCAGAAATGTATATAAGCAGTTGCTTTGCCCATGTTGTCCAGTTATGCAGTTCAATAAAGGTTCTTGCTGTTATCACTGTGTCTTGCCTTGTGGGAACCCACCTACCCTTCAGCACCCCTTGAGTGAGCATGTTTTTTCAGCTGAGGACCTGGAACTCAACTCAGGATCCCTGTTAAGAACTGATGCTCCATGTATCATTTACCTCTAAAGATGAGGCCCCGCAGGGTTCTCTCCTTGGTAGGAAATTGAGTGCCTTTGCCCACCATGGATCCTGGTACTTGTCAAGTCCCAAGCCTTTGGTGAGAAAAGGCATTGCTCTGCACATCAGTGAGAGCACTTGCCCCTTCCTACCCACCCCAAATTCTGCCTGAGCCACATGGATCAATGTGGCTTGTGGTGCCAAACCCTGTTTGCCCACAATGTACCTCCCTGCTGCTTAAGTATGGCTTCTTACCTGCATATAGACCTTATAGAAACAAGGTGTCTGGGTCTTTCCTTTTATTCACTGACAAATAGTTTGCTCTGCTGTTTTATTTAGTTCTTCATGTGTTTCTAGACATGAATTTTTCTTAGATTTGAAGTGCGTTTTGTTTAAAACAGCTGTGATATTGCTATTCAGGAATGCCTCTCAATGCAAATACAAATAGTAGATTTGTCAACTTTTCTCTAATTGGGCTTCCTGTTGATGCGTTTAGGAGTATGTGAATCACTTGTTGTCATCCCCGAAGCTATATAATTCATACAGAATTTAGGCACTTTGGGGAAAACTGTGATACAGCCACTTTGCAAAGATTCTAAAACAAGTTTCAAGCCTTTGGAAAGCAGCAGCATGGCATGCTCAGAATATGAAGTAGAAAGAAATATTTTAATTTGATTACTCCTTTATAGCAGTTTTCAGTGTGAAAAACATGATTCAGTTTGTGCATTACTTACCTCTTCTTACTGGATGATAAGAAGCCATCTGGTCACACTTAAAGGTTTGTTTATTTAATTGGGTAATATTTATAATCCCACCTTTCTAGGATAAAATCAAACTCAAGGCTCCTTACTAAGAACAGCAAAATGTAAACAGAAATCTCACAATAAAAATTAACATCAATAAAGATGCCGTTATGGTTTTTAATGATGCATTTAGGGACGGCATTTTTATCAAAAGCAGACTAAAAAAAGAGAGCAAAGACTCAACTAAAAAATGTTTACTTGAGTAACAGTTATCTTATGAACCATTTAAAAAATGAGCAAAGCGGAAGATTCTTGTGCTGATAAACCTCTGTAGAAAGACTAAACTATTATATGGTTTAGGTACCACAACTGAAGATAACCTTTTTGTTCAAAAAAATAAAATGTATACCCATCTGAAGATAACATTTTTGTTCTCAGATGGGTCTTTAAACAGAGTGGGTGATCCTATCTTGAAATATTCACCTAGGCAGTATTTTTATAGCTTGTAAAGGTAAAGGGACTCCTGACCATTAGGTCTGGTCGTGGCCCACTCTGGGGTTGCGGCGCTCATCTCGTTTTATTGGCTGAGGGAGCCGGCGTACAGCTTCTGGGTCATGTAGCCAGCATGACTAAGCCGCTTCTGGCAAACCAGCGCAGCGCACAGAAACGCCGTTTACCTTCCCGCCGGAGTGGTACCTATTTATCTACTTGCACTTTGAAGTGTTTATAAGAATGATTAGGTTTCACCAGGGGGGGGGGGAACCACATTACAGCACCATCCTAACTGAGGTGGGGTGGGAATGAATGGGTGGGTCATTTGCTGCTCCCAAAGCCCTGCCAGAAAAACACCTTTCTTCACTAGCACAGACACATCTAGTATGGCTTGTGTCTCCTCTGTTTCATCCTATGGCGCTTGTTTGTTTTTCTGCACCAGAAAGGCAGTAACCCTGCTAGCTGAAGCTGATTTGGCTCACCTGCTGGTATTAGTGGAAATTACCACCCTATGAGTTCCCACTATTAAACAATTGCCCTTGCTTAGCAGCACTGAACGGGAAGTGTTTCACAATCTGCAACAATGTTCTGGAAGATCCTGCCATTGGTTGTCACTGCTGAGAAACCATGGTGTTCATTATTCTGCTCTAATACATATGAAGTTGATTCTGGTAAAGCAGTCCACATGTTATCAATTATTTCAACATATGAGTTTCAGAATAAATGGAATTCTTTCTATGGAAGACACATGAGTCAAAGAAACTCTTTCATTCTAAGTTTTATGTAGCATTCTGTTTGCAATTAGCAGTGTTCCAGATGTTCATGCATTTTAAAGGCATCTTTTACAGACACTTATGTTTCCCGTCAGAAAACACCAGTGGTTTATGTTCCAGTAACTGCCTAAAGAATTTTTTTTCTCGAAGCTCAACTTATTATAATAATAATAATTTTTTATTTATACCCCGCCCTCCCCAGCCAAGGCCGGGCTCAGAGCGGCTTACAAGCAATAATAAAAACAAGATGAGTGATTACAACTTAAAAACAAAAATAAAATACAACATTAAAATAATGGAACATTAAAATATTAAAATGGAGCCTCATTGCAGGAGAAGGAAAAGAAAAAAGAAAAAGGGGGCGGAGGGAATCAAATTGGCTCCAATCCAAAGGCCAGGCGGAACAACTCTGTCTTACAGGCCCTGCGGAAAGAGATCAGATCCTGCAGGGCCCTGGTCTCATGAGACAGAGCGTTCCACCAAGTTGGGGCCAGTGCTGAAAAGGCCCTGGCTCTGGTTGAAGCCAATCTAACTTCCTTAGGGCCTGGGACCACTAGGGTGTTGTTATTTATGGACCTTGAGGCTCTCCGTGGGGCATACCAGGCGAGGCGGTCCCGTAGGTACGAGGGTCCTAGGCCGTGAAGGGCTTTAAAGGTCAAAAGCAGCACCTTAAATCTGACCCTGTACTCCACCGGGAGCCAGTGCAGCTTGAAAAGCACTGGATGAATATGCTCCCATGGCAGAGACCCTGTGAGGAGCCTCGCTGCAGCATTCTGTACCCGCTGGAGTTTCTGGGACAGCTTCAAGGGCAGCCCCGCGTAGAGCGAGTTACAGTAGTCAAGCCTGGAGATGACTGTCGCATGGATCACTGTGGCCAGGTCGGGGCGGGAAAGGTAAGGGACCAACTGCTTGATGCGGCGAAGGTGGAAAAATGTCGCCTTGGCTGTTGCTGTGACTTGCGCCTCCATGGAAAGGGAGGCGTCAAGGATTACACCCAAACTCTTAACGGAAGGCAATGGCACTAATTGGGCCCCCGCAAGAGAAGGGAGTTGGTCCCTCATCCCCATGCTATCCCGACCTAGCCATAGGACCTCTGTCTTCGAAGGATTTAGTTTCAATCGGCTCCCACGAAACCATCCAGCCACAGCTTCCAAGCATCTGGTCAGTGTGTAAGGGGCTGAGTTGGTGTGGCCATCCATCAGTAGATAGAGCTGAGTGTCATCAGCATATTGATGACAGCCCAGCCCAAAGCTCCGGATAATCTGGGCAAGAGGGCGCATAAAGATGTTAAAAAGCATTGGGGAGAGAATTGCGCCCTGCGGCACTCCACACACTAAGGAGTAGCGTGATGACATTTCCTTCCCTAGTGCCACCCTCTGTCCCCGACCAGAGATAAAAGAGCACAACCAGTTACGGGCTATGCCCTGTATCCCCACGTCTGCAAGGCGATGGTCCAGAAGATCATGATCGACCATGTCAAAGGCTGCTGACAAATCTAAAAGGATCAGCAGTCCTGACCCGCCTCGATCCAGTTGTCTACGGATATCATCTGTTAGGGCAACCAGAGCCGTCTCCGTCCCAAAACCAGGACGGAAACCGGACTGAAATGGATCTAATGCTGATGTTTCCTCCAGAAACCTACCAAGCTGTTCAGCAACCGCTCTCTCAATTACCTTACCCAGGTATGGAAGATTTGAAACTGGGCGGTAATTGGATAGGTCTAAGGGATCTAATGAAGTTTTCTTTAAGAGTGGACGCACCACTGCTTCCTTCAGTTCCCCTGGGAATGTCCCCGTGTCAAGGGACAAATTGATAATGACTTGTCAAACTTGAGCTAAGTAGAGAGGAGAGGTATTTCAGGTTGAAAAGAGAGGGTGCCACCCCACCCCACCCATTCATACTTATTTCATTGTGTCATGTTTTACTGTGTGAAAATGAACACCTTTCTCACAGAATCTTATTTACCTCTTGAAAAGAACACTGCTATTTTCTTTAATCTTTCCTCTTTGAGTGAAAGAAAGTGTCAGGAGTGCATGCAAGAGCCAGGCCCTGTGACCAGTAGGGCTTCGCAGGACTGGGGCTTTCCTAAGTTTGCTCTCAAGAGGCAAGGTGTGGCCACACAGGTGAGGCCGATTGGTAACTCACAGCCCCTGGTGGCAAGAGCTGGGAAGGGATATAAGGTCAGCATTTCCCTTTGGCTCTTTGCCACAGCAACACGTTTCCTGCCTTGCTGTGTTTGGCTTCTTGACTCCTGGTTTCCTGACCCTCGGACCCTTGGCTTCTTGACTCCTTGCTTCCTGACCCTCAGACCCTTGGCTTCTTGACGCCTGGCTCTCTGACCCTTGGCTTCCTGACTCCTCGCTTTCGGACTCTTGTTCCTACTCCCACCCCGCCATCTTGCCCCCAGTCCTGACGTTCTCCACCAGGACTTCGACCACCCGTAAACCGGACCATGACAGAAAGAAATACTTTG
Source organism: Podarcis bocagei (assembly GCF_964188305.1). Lineage (NCBI taxonomy): Eukaryota > Metazoa > Chordata > Lepidosauria > Squamata > Lacertidae > Podarcis > Podarcis bocagei. The sequence continues at coordinate 18,895,749 of NC_138136.1, read as the reverse complement.
AGTTTTTGGCAAATAAGACATTGGTCTCTTTGAAATATAATCATAGCATGGTTGAGTTGGAATGGATCCCAATGGTCATCTAGTCCAGCCCCCTGTAATGAAGAATTGCAGTTGACAGAGGACCATCCAACCTCTCTTAAAAAACCTCCGATGAAGCAGAGTCTGAGGTAGTCTGCTCCACTCTCAAACAGCTCTTACCATCAGAAAGTTCTTCCTAATCTTAAGTCAGAATTTGCTTTCTTGTAATTTGAGTCCAGTGGTTTGGGCCCTACCCTGTGGAGCATCAGAAAACAAGCTTGTTCCATCTGCTGCTACTGGCAGAAGCAACTCTGGGTCGCACCCAAATGAAATTAATGAACCTAAGCTAGTTCCCTTTATGGTGCCACAAGACTCATAACCATAGAACTGTAGACTGCGACAGTCATCTAGTCATGTCCATTAATTTCAACAGGTCTGCTCCAAGCAGGACTTACGTTGGATACAACCCTATGGATGCAGCCCATCATAAATAAACTATTGCAAAGCACTCCCAACTCCCCAAAACTACAGTCTCAGCAGCAAAGGCAAGGACCAACCGTGAAAAGAAAAAAGCTAGGTCTCCACCATGTGATGAAACTTGAGCAGTGATGTGTCCACTGCAGACCTCTTTAGATATGGCATTCTAAAGACACTATTGTGGAAAAAGCACTGTCTCTTGTACCTGCTTGCCAAATTGTGTGGTTGGTAGAACCCATGAAGTGGAGCCTATGATGCTGAATGTTTGGGAGGGTTTGTATGAGAGGAAACAGTCCTTAATGTCAGCAGGTCCAAGGCTGTTTAACCTCTCCCTCCCTACTTTCCTCCCTCCCTCTCTCTTTCTCTCCCCTTAAAAAATGGTTCTGGCAGACTCCTGTCCTGTCCATCCTAATTAAGTCCTATTACTTTTAATGGGAATTGCTTTCAAGCAAATATGCTGAGAAGCGACAGCCTTGCTGAGACAGAAACTACAGTATTTCATGTTTATGATAGTGTTTCCTTTGTTACGCTGATTTCTTTATTTTGTGGGACAACATGTGGCACTTCGAATAGAATAGAAAGAATGAATAATAATTATCTCTTCTTTTTGGGTGCTCCTTTATGGAATGATGGCAGCTCATTTCTCAAATTCCTGCCAAAACCAATCAACTCACTGTGTTTATTAAATATTTTGTCATTTCTTTGGCATGGGTGCCGTTCCTCAAAAGTCACTTCAAAATGATTGAAGAAATGGTGCTACACATATAATACATACCTCCCTTGAAACATTGTGATGGCTGGTGCATGGAGAATATGTTGAAAACTTATCTGCTAAGTAAAATGGGCACAAAAGCCCTTTTTGACGAGGTAGCTTGATGTACGCATAAACACTCCAGCACCCAAAACCAGCCACTAAATTGAGATGGAAATTGGTAGATCTCCTCCAATAAGACTTAGGGCACCCAAAATGTAAGGTATCTTTTCAAGCTGATAAGAGCAACTTGGATAAATGAAGCTGTGTTCTATTCTTCTTTCTTCTCCTGGGAACTTGGAATGAGGTCTCTAGCCCTCCCAAACAGAAGATCAGCACTGTCAAAATTGACAGTCCAACATCTGTTCTGCATCAGTCGGATGGGCTGGCCTACTCGCACTGCAGATTGGGACCAGTGCATTAGACAATATACCAAAACTTTTCTTTGATGAGGTATCAGTCCATGACATGTCTTTGATAAACTGAATCTGCTGGCAAGGCAGCTCTTCTATGAATTTCATGTCAGATAAATAGTAAAATAAAAGGTTTTATTGACTACATGAGTGGAAGGAATCTTGGAGAAGTTTTCAAGCTAAACTGGCTGCTTTGTGCCTCTGGAAATCTTTGATAGAATGACAGTTGCTTTATACTGTTTTCAGCTGATAACCACTACAAAGATGGTAAAACTCTTCTAGCACAAAGAGACATTCAACATGTTGCTGTCAGCTGCTTATATTTCATACATAACGGAGAACTTTACTTTGGGGCCCTTTAGGTGTTAATAATAACATAAAATGGGGGGAGGGAGGAGAGATAGAAACCCAAGGAATGATGAAGAAACATTTGCTGTCAGTGGAATACACACCATATAGATCCAGATTCGTAGGATGCAAATGTTTTCAGCTGCCAAGAAAAACAATTTCACCTATATTCATTTCAAAGTGCCACGTTAATCTGTAAAATGATGATGCTTCATGGTCTTTTGCAGTATTTTTCCTTTAAGAAAGCAAGCATAATCTTTGAATACAGACTTTAGAATATTGCTTCTTTGCATACAAAAGTAGTGAGAATAACTAACAGAGAACAGAACAGAAAATATTTTTATTCACCTGGGGGCAAATGTGTGAAGCATGCAAATGTGCACAGAATAAAGTGGTATGTGTTTTTCATAGACTCTTTCTGTTGTCGTCCCCTTAGATTTTGCTGAACTGTATTATTAATGGCAGCAGTGCTGGCACCAGAAACCTTAGAAAACTGCCAGGGCTCCGCCAAGGCCCATTGTTGACTCTGCCTTGGGCTCACCTTAACTTTCTTTCGGACCTGGCATTCCATCAGCAACAGCTGGCCAGTGGGGTGCACTGAAATTTTTCATAGGGGAACAGTTAGGGCCAGAAGACCAGCTTGCAAGGTGATGGGGGGGGGAGTTGTGACGTCCTGTCGTCATGCATGTGACCTCCCTCTCTAAGCCAGACAGAAACTACTCAGGCATTAGGAAGGAGGCGCCAGGCCTCTGACAGGATGCTAGAGCCCTCCTGCCTCCTTCCCAAAGTAGTGGACCCGGCTTGGACCCCATCGGAGCATCATGCCTAAGCTGGGTGAAAGTTTCCAAGCACCAAGCTTTAATACTTTAACACTCTAATTTACTGGGGACATTTAGAGGACTAGCCTAGTGCTCCTAGTCCACTGACTGCAAGCCACTGCACCTGGCTGGGTCTAGCCACCACTGACATGTGTCACAGTGCCCCAATGCAGTATGACTCAGGAGCACGGTGGGAAATTAAAATGATGGTCTTTACTCTAGACCCAGCTATGCGGCAGTGCCAAGATGTCCTCAAAAATGGACCCAGCCCTACAGGGGAATAATGAGGATAAAGAAGCTGTAGTACCAGCTTTTAAGGGCCATAAATAATCTGGAGTGAGGAGTGAGATGGTTGATAGAAGAAGAAGCCCCATCCCAAGGGCTCCAGCAATATTCAAGCAGCATAAGAAAAGGGAAGATAGGATCTCTTGCACGCCTGGGCATGTACATACATTCCTTGGGTTGTATGTTTTGCAGAACATGAAATGATGGATAATAACAATAATGCTTGGACTTTAAGGAACTCATTCCATATGGTTTTAATATTTGATAGGACCAGTTCCAAATATGTTCATTGGAAATGTGAGATATTGTGGTGTTCCTGTTTCTATGTTCTGAGGCAGTTAACGGAGTAAGCTTAAACGTAGGAGAAACGGCTGTCATCCTAATGCCACATTCTACAGTTGTATTTAGGGACTGCTATGAGTGGTGATAGGGACACGGGTGGCGCTGTGGGTAAAACTTCAGTGCCTAGGACTTGCCGATCGTATGGTCGGCGGTTCGAATCCCCGCGGCGGGGTGAGCTCCCGTCATTCTGTCCCAGCTCCTGCCCACCTAGCAGTTCGAAAGCACCCTTAAGTGCAAGTAGATAAATAGGTACCGCTTTATAGCGGGAAGGTAAACGGCGTTTCCGTGTGTTGCGCTGGTGCTGGCTCGCCAGAGCAGCTTCGTCATGCTGGCCACGTGACCTGGAAGTGTCTCCTGACAGCGCTGGCTCCCGGCCTCTTAAGTGAGATGAGCGCACAACCCTAGAGTCGGACACGACTGGCCCGTACGGGCAGGGGTACCTTTGCCTTTACCTTTATGAGTGGTGATGTGAGTGACTAAGAGAAAAAAATAAATGCAAGCCAACAATACAGATTTTTGAAAGCAGTGCAGTATGGGCCACATTAGGGACACCAGAAATATTTAAAATTCCATGCTGTGTTTTGCAGTGTTGAAAGAAAAACACATTACTCATCAGCATGGTGCATGGAGAAAAAAGGAACACAATAATTGGTTAGTTCAATAGCAAATTCAATCAATTTCCATCCAGATCCTTATCTTTTTTGCATCTAGTAATTTAAGAGGTCAGGAAAAGAAATATGAACGGTATGAACCACACATACAGCCCATGGAAGTAGCCGTTCTGGCACAGAATAACAATCCTGTGTAAACATGGGATTTGCACCATTCCTAACTGTGTGAATGATATTACATCTTGTTTGGCTTTCTTGGATAGAACAAATGAGCCCACAGCAATGAGTTACGAAGAATGAACAGAAGCAATAATTCCTCATAGCACCAGGGCCCTGTTTAGGTATTGTCCTCTCTAGGCACAAGCAGAAGCAAAAGGATAGCAAAAGTGGCAACAAAACATGTCTCTCCCATATCATTCTCTACAGCCACAGCAGACGCTGTAACTCTCCAATGGTTTGCCTTCACCTCCAAAGGCACAATCTTCCATTGTCTCCCCAGACAGACAGATGCCAACAAGCAGTGGCATCACACTTTTTGTTGCAAGTTATTAAGCTGTCTAAAAAACCTTTCTACAACTCAGGTTAAGACCCAGTATTTGGCAGTAATCCAGTTAAGCGTACTAAAGCTAAAGCACCTTAAACCCAAGTGCCCTGGCTAACTTTGGTTGGCGATCAGGCTGAAATGTGCCTGGATATGTGGATACAATTATAATGCTATAGCAGCCCAAGAAATAATTGAGGGTCAATTTAGTGCAATAAGTGGGTTCTGCAATGGGAGGGCTAAGTCACAGCAATGCAGAGGGATGGTTTGCTGAGGACCCTGATTCAAGGGAGCCCAGTGCTGAGGATTCTGGAGAGGGTCCCAGTGGGGCGGGGGAAGATTTCCTTCAACCTCTCGCACCCTGCCAGTCACCACAATGAGAGCCACAAGCCCCACCTTCCTCTCCACACCTGTCAGAGTCCATCTCCGATGCTTTTGCTGTGCCTGTCTTGCCACCCACTCTGCTTCCAGAGTTGTCTACTTTTCTGGATGCTCCACCAGCCCTGTCCACCTCTCAGGTCCCAGTGATACCTCTCTCATCACCTAGATCCTGGAGACACCAGCAGAGGCATGAACAGATGGAGTTGGTTCAGCCCTCTAGGCTGCTTGCTAAGCAACCTAGAGTCACTTGCTGCACTACGTTATGGCCACCTCATTCCTTTAGAACAGGATTGCAGGAAGGGGTGTCATCATTGGATCAATGTCTTCCCTTGTGTAGCCTGTGGTGCCTTTGCGTAGTTGTGCCTTTGAAGTTATGTGTACTGCTTGCTGTGCCTTTGAATAGGGCTTTTGTGTAGGTATTGCATTGATCTGAGAATTAAAACTTTTTTTTAAAAAAAAAGGGGTGGAGGTGGGGGGAATCTTCTGCATTTGAGTTCATCATCAAGTGGAAGTCAGGACAGGAACCAAAGGAACGGATGATGTTGCATGGTTAAATCTTAAAGTCCATATGAATGTGTTATATTGTGATTCAGTGGACTGATCACATAATTGTAATTACACACAATATTGGAGTTCTTTCATTCTTTGATAAGTTAGAGCAGCTGGAATAACTGCACGATTAACTGAAACCGACGAGCTTTTTGATGAGTGAATTGATTTATTACTGCATTTATGATGGTTGATCATCAAGGAATGGCGAAGGCAGGAGATGAATCACTGCAACAGCATGCACAATGGAAAGTTGCACCTTCATGGTATTCTAAATTGTCAATACAATCTTGACACTTCACGAAATTTTAGCAGTTGACTTCATGCTGACTCCCTCCAGAGCTAACACTTACAAATGGTCTTGCTTTTCCTCCTTGCATCCATACCTTTTGTTAGAGTGGTGGTGGGAATCCAATTTAGATACCTACTATTAATCACACCTAAGCTCATGAAAGATGCACATCTAAGAAGAGCATCTATCACAATTATTGCAAAGCACCCAGAAAACCCCCAGAATTTGCATTTTGAAGGACTCCTTGGCATAATGTCAGTGATCAAAGTAATGTGCTTTTATGTGTGGCTCCTTCAATAAACAGCATGTTCTCAAGGTGGTTTTTATAAATGATCCAGTAGTAGAAGTCTTTGTCAGTATGATCACATCATCTATTTGCATTAGAACCACATTTGGCTTATATGTTGGCTGGATCTTAATGTTAACGGAAATAATTGAATACAAAACCAAGGTGAACTCAGGGAGAAAATTCAGGCTTCAGAAAGTAGTCCAATTGTGCCTTGAATTAGTAGAGAGAAAATAAATTATAGCTAGCACCCAGCAATAAATAAGTTGTGTATGGATTAATTGGAGAAAGTTTCAATAGCACTCAGCCTCTGAGGTAATAGAGTATTTTTATTAGACTGAAATCCTATACCCACTTACACTGGAGTAAGCCTGATTGGACTTGATGAGACTCGTTTCCAAACAGCAGTCATGTACAGGGTTGTGCTAAAAGTCTCTAAAAGCTGGATTTGGGCATATAGTTTTGTTTTGAGAAAGGATTGGGAGACCATGGAATTCTTTACAGTGGTACCTCGCAAGACGAATGCCTCGCAAGACAAAAAACTCGCTAGACGAAAGGTTTTTCCATTTTCGATTTGCCTCGCAAGACGAAATTTCCCTATGGGCTTGCTTCGCAAGACGAAAACGTCTCGCGGCTTTGTTTCCTTTGTCTAAAAACAAAGACATGTTTTGTTTATAAAGTTAATTTATTTTCCCTTCAATTTTTGAACTGCTCTTTACAGTATGTGTGACTTTAAAGAGCAGTTAATAAACTGTTGTTATACCAAATTTGGCTTTGTTTCGACTTTTTTTGACCATAGGAACGCATTAATTGATTTTCAATGCATTCCTATGGGATTTCGTGATTCGCAAGACGAAAAATTCGCTAGACGACAAAAATTGCGGAATGAATTAATTTCGTCTTGCGGGGCACCACTGTATTGTCATTATTACAAAGAGAAAATACATATACAGTGGTACCTCGGGTTAAGTACTTAATTTGTTCCGGAGGTCCGTTCTTGACGTGAAACTGTTCTTAACCTGAAGCACCACTTTAGCTAATGGGGCCTCCCGCTGCCACCGTGCCACCGCAGCATGATTTCTGTTCTCATCCTGAAGCAAAGTTTTTAACCCGAGGTACTATTTCTGGGTTAGCGGAGTCTGTAATCTGAAGCGTCTGTAACCCAAGGCACCACTGTAAATGACTAAAAAGAGAGAGATATTGGCCAGATGATCCCTAGTCCTGACAAAATCAGATGACACAGGGAAGCCCTTAGGGCTAGGAGTGGCCGCTGAGACCATATAACACCAGCCCTGAAAGACCTACATTGGCTCCCAGTACGTTTCCGAGCACAATTCAAAGTGTTGGTGCTGATCTAAATGGCCTTGGCCTAGTATACATGAAGGAGCTGCCCAGGCGAGCTGCAGAATCCAGAGGGTGGCTTTAGCCCAATAGACTTGGCCACTACAGTGGTACCTCAGGTTAAGTACTTAATTCATTCCGGAGGTCCGTTCTTAACCTGAAACTGTTCTTAACCTGAAGCACCACTTCAGCTAATGGGGCCTCCCGTTGCTGCCGCGCTGCCAAAGCTCGATTTCTTTTCTTATCCTGAAGCAAAGTTCTTAACCTGAAGCAATGTTTCTGGGTTAGCAGAGTTTGTAACCTGAAGTGTATGTAACCTGAAGCATATGTAACCCGAGGTACCACTGTACTGTTTACAGCTCAAAGATCAACAAGTTAAGCAAGGATCCACAAGAGGAAGAAATAAGAGCCTACAAGGACTTGAGATTGAAACATAAATAGTCTCCTCCTTAAAATGCAAAATAATTCTGACATCACAAATGATAATGGGTCTGCTGAATATACCAAGAAAAAAATGGGGTTAACTAATACATATTTACAGTGCTCTTGAGCTCTGAACTTTGGGCTTTTCTCATTATACATGGCTGGAATTTGTTTGTTAGTCTGTCATAGAATTCATCACGAGTCATCCTAACCCAATACTAGAATACTAGCTTCGTGGAGTTTTATGGAGCCATATCTGGCTCTGGCTTGACCCTCTTTCTTCCATGTTATGGCTATTAATTATGACAAAAACACGTCAAGAAAGTGACTTCTGAGTTGTGAGATATCACACTACCAAATTGATTGTTTATATCTCTCCCCGCTGTTATAATCAGGGATTAGCTTTTAGTTCCTGAACAGAGAGCATGAAATTGATTCAAGAGGCCATTTGCAGAGCTGCTTTCTGTCATATGAAAGTAACCTTTTAGGAATGGGCTTTTCAGATTTTAATTCTATTTATTGTGTTTTGTGTGGTATTCCAAAAAATATTTAGCTGAATATATTAGGTACCTTGAGAGTGGGAAACACAAAAACCTGCCAGAGATCCATTATTTTCTTTAGATTTTTGTGGGCTGCCTTGTTTACTTCCCTCCTAACACTCCATTTCACATAGGGTTGCACTTTGATCTCAGTTTTCAATTTCCTGATCCTAATGTCAACTCTGTTTGTTCAGGCATTCTCCAAATACTCAAAATCAAAACTAATTTTAAGCATCTGCAGTGCAAATACTGAGCAAGAATCACACTGATCTTCATTCACCAGTGGAGGTCCTTGGACAGCTGCTTTGAAAAAAAGTACACATTACATTAATTTCAGGGGTCAGGTGCGCTCCTTCAACATATCTGATCCTCTCTGGACACATGGGGATAGATGCTTCACTGATCCACCCAGCTAGAGGGACCATTATAACAAAACCAGTTTAGGATGGCCAGCCTTTAAAGCTGTATATTGTTTTGAGTCAGGATACATGTGGAGACATCCCAATCGCAATCCCAATCCCAAAGAAGGGCAGTGCCAAAGAATGCTCCAACTACCGCACAATTGCACTCATTTCACACGCTAGCAAGGTTATGCTTAAAATTCTACAAGGAAGGCTCAAGCAGTATGTGGACCGAGAATTCCCAGAAGTGCAAGCTGGATTTAGAAGAGGCAGAGGAACCAGAGACCAAATTGCAAACATGCACTGGATTATGGAGAAAGCTAGAGAGTTCCAGAAAGACATCTACTTCTGCTTCATTGACTATGCAAAAGCCTTTGACTGTGTTGACCACAGCAAACTATAGCAAGTTCTTAAAGAAATGGGAGTGTCTGATCACCTCATCTGTCTCCTGAGAAATCTCTGTGGGGGACAAGAAGCTACTGTTAGAACTGGATATGGAACAACTGATTGGTTCAAAATTGGGAAAGGAGTACGACAAGGCTGTATATTGTCTCCCTGCTTATTTAACTTATATGCAGAATTCATCATGCGAAAGGCTGGGATGGATGAATCCCTAGCCGGAATTAAGATTGCCGGAAGAAATATCAACAACCTCAGATATGCAGATGACACAACCTTGATGGCAGAAAGTGAGGAGGAATTAAAGAACCTTTTAATGAGGGTGAAAGAGGAGAGCGCAAAATATGGTTTGAAGCTCAACATCAAAAAACAGAAGATCATGGCCACTGGTCCCATCACCTCCTGGCAAATAGGAGGGGAAGAAATGGAGGCAGTGAGAGATTTTACTTTCTTGGGCTCCATGATCACTGCAGATGGTGACAGCAGTAATGAAATTAAAAGACGCCTGCTTCTTGGGAGAAAAGCGATGACAAACCTAGACAGCATCTTAAAAAGCAGAGACATCACCTTGCCGACAAAGGTCCATATAGTTAAAGCTATGATTTTCCCAGTGGTGATGTATGGAAGCAAGAGCTGGACCATAAAGAAGGCTGATAAAGAATTGATGTTTTTGAATTATGGTGTTGGAGGAGACTCTTGAGAGTCCCATGGACTGCAAGAAGTTCAAACCTCTCCATTCTTAAGGAAATCAGCCCTGAGTGCTCACTGGAAGGACAGATTGTGAAGCTGAGGCTCCAATACTTTGGCCACCTCATGAGAAGAGAAGACTCCCTGGAAAAGACCCTGATGTTGGGAAAGATGGAGGGCACAAGGAGAAGGGGATGACAGAGGACGAGATGGTTGGACAGTTTTCTCAAAGCTACCAATATGAGTCTGACCAAACTGCGGGAGGCAGTGGAAGACAGGAGTGCCTGGCGTGCTCTGGTCCATGGGGTCACGAAGAGTCGGACACGACTAAACTACTAAACAACAACAACACATGTTGGGAGGAATCAAATGGCCCAGTCTTCTGGAACTGTACTGCTTTAGATCAAAGCTGCTTGAAGGCTCACTCCTCTGGAAAGAAGAACCACTTGAATTAAAAAACAAACAAAAGAAAAAATATGGTTGCACACACACCACACATTTACAGCACCTAACTCCAAGAGTCCTGGGAACTGTAGTTTATCCCTAGCAGGACTAATTTCTAGCACCCTTAACAAACTACAGGTCTCTGGATTCAAACTACAGGTGCTGGATGTGCTTTAAATGTGTGTGGTGTGCATGAAACCCAAGCCAGGGAGAATCTTAAGCTAGAGTCCTTTTTCCTGCCAGGCTGACTTTCTACAGGCAATGAGTTTTCTACATGTTGGTACATTTAGTCATGTGAGTGTTAAGTATAATTGGTTTAATTCACACAGAAATGGGAAAGCGTGTTCTCCCTCATGGAGAGAACGTGTTGCAGTGGGGTCTGCCGAGCCACCCCTCTGTTGCCAGGCAGGGTCTCTAAAGATGGCCTGGGGCAACGATTGGTTCGCTGGGTTGCTGGGGTAAAAGTTATGTTGCAATTTTGGTGGGAGGGGTAAGATGTTTAAATACTCTGCACACAGCTTGGAGCTTTCTCTTTGCTGCGTGCAACGGATCACCCGCCCACCTGCCCTAGAGTAAGGGGTTGTTGCGTTGACCTTGCTATGCCTGTCATGGGGTCATCTGCCATTGGGGCAGGGGCCTGGTAGGAATTTTGTCCATCTGGCTGATTGGCTGGGCCATTTGGTTTTTGCCTACTGCGTAGCAAATCGTCACAACTTGTAAGGTTGGCGGTTAGGCATTGGTTATAAATTGGTGGAGGAGGGGTTAGGATAGGCTGGGCCTGCCCCTCCATGGTTGTTGTGGAAAGGGAATTCCGTTAAAGGAATCCTGGGGCTTGCCATCTTTTCGTCCAATCCCTGGAATAGGACTAGGGCTGGCAAGCCTTGGGGAGCATGCGGGTGAGAATTGATGGCCTGTGACTCAGCTCCATTTCTCCCCAACTTGTTTTCCCTTACTGGCTTTCGGTGGTGCCCGGAAGTTAGTTCTGTCCCCAGGCAGGGGGACAGATAGTCTTAACCAATGCCTAAACCAGTGTTTCCCAACCGGTGTTCCGCGGCACACGAGTGTGCCGTGAGACATCGGCTGGTGTGCCGCGAGATGCCTGGAGGGAGGCGGGCGAGTCGGGCGGCGAGAGGTGGGGCGGCGGCGGCGAGGAGAGGCCGCGCCTCCTGCTGCTGCCTGGCGCTCCTCCTCGCAGCCGGCAGCGCTGCCTGGGCGCCTCCGCGCGACTCTGCCTCGCTGGGTTTGGTCTCCCAGCAGAGACGGGTCACACGCGCACCTCCCTCCCTCCCTCAGCCTGCGCGGAGGGAGAGCCAGAGAGAGGCATCGCTCCTGCGCGGCGGGAGAGGGAGCAGCCGGAGCGATGCCCCAAACGAGCTGAATTCCGAGCGAGGGACTGAGGGGGGAGGGAAAAAACTTTCACTTTCGTGCGTCCCTCCCGGCGTGACGCTGCGCGCTGACGTCACGGGGCGGGGCTTTAATGGTGGTGTGCCGCGAGATTTTTTTTCAGTAAACAGGTGTGCCGTTGCTCAAAAAAGTTTGGGAAACACTGGCCTAAACAACCACTCATGGTTTTGTATTAAAATAAAGTTGTGGCCAAAATTATGCCAAAAACCTTAAACAAAAATTAAGTGTGCGTTGTGAGTTATCTGGGGGGTGGCTTGGGGACCTCGACACGCAAATGCCTGTGTATTGATGAAGGTTTAAACACAGGGGAGATTCCACTGAAGCTAAATAAGGCACAGCAATAAGATCTCTCTCTGAATTTTAACTAGTTGATAATTAGCTGTTAGGAATCAACCATCAGTGAGTGTTTTAACCTTATAACAGGTGATTAAGCTATTGCATTGCAAATCTCCATTTTGAAGGGAGTTGCCTTTGGTCTTTTTTGTTCCCAAAACTCTGTGGAGTGAGGATGTAAATGAAGCTCTCCTGAAGGAAGAACAAAACAGCTCCAGGGCTAATGGAGGCTGGAGTGGGGACGTTATTAACTCAATCCTGTTTAAAGTAATTTCTAATAAGATGCTGAACTTGTTCTCATCCTGAAGCAAAGTTCTTAACCCAAGGTACTATTTCTGGGTTAGCGGAGTCTGTAACCTGAAGCGTCTGTAACCTGAGGTACCACTGTACATCCCCCTGGGCATTAAGACAGCCTCCCTAGATTAGGGAGCCAGTGATTCCACTCAAGAGCATTTTGATACCCTGTAAATAAAGTCCATAGGGACGCGGGTGGCGCTGTGGGTTAAACCACAGAGCCTAGGACTTGCCGATCAGAAGGTTGGCGGTTCGAATCCCTGCGACAGGGTGAGCTCCTGTTGCTCGGTCCCTGCTCCTGCCAACCTTGCAGTTCAAAATCACGTCAAGTGCAAGTAGATAAATAGGTACCACTCCAGCAGGAAGGTAAACGGCGTTTCCGTGTGCTGCTCTGGTTCGCCAGAAGCGGCTTAGTCATGCTGGCCACATGACCCGGAAGCTGTACACCAGCTCCCTCGGCCAATAAAGCGAGATGAGCGCCGCAACCCCAGAGTCAGTCATGACTGGACCTAATGGTCAGGGGTCCCTTTACCTTTACCTTTAAATAAAGTCCAGCAGTTCATTTTCTGGCATCTTTTCACCTGCCATCCCTGGTAGCAGCACACAGCAAAGGGGAAAACCTCCTGCTCTTTCCTTCCAGGATTGTCGCATCTCCCTGGAGGTTAAGGCAATTCAGACAATCCAGCTTCATATGCATTTCTGCACTGAGACAGTACATGATGTGAACCTCATTGTGCAAAACAATACCAAATATAATAACATAAAGGTAAAGGGACCCCTGACCATTAGGTCCAGTTGTGGCCAACTCTGGGGTTGCGGCGCTCATCTCGCTTTATTGGCCGAGGGAGCCGACGTACAGCTTCTGGGTCATGTGGCCAGCATGACTAAGCCGCTTCTGGCGAACCAGAGCAGCACACGGAAACGCCGTTTACCTTCCTGCTGGAGTGGTACCTATTTATCTACTTGCACTTGACGTGATTTTGAACTGCAAGGTTGGCAGGAGCAGGGACCGAGCAACAGGAGCTCACCCTGTCGCAGGGATTCGAACCGCCAACCTTCTGATCGGCAAGTCCTAGGCTCTGTGGTTTAACCCACAGCGCCACCCGCGTCCCTATGGACTTTATTTACAGGGTATCAAAATGCTCTTGAGTGGAATCACTGGCTCCCTAATCTAGGGAGGCTGTCTTAATGCCCAGGGGGATGTACAGTGGTACCTCAGGTTACAGACGCTTCAGGTTACAGACTCCGCTAACCCAGAAATAGTACCTTGGGTTAAGAACTTTGCTTCAGGATGAGAACAGAAATCACGTGGCAGTGGTGTGGCAGCAGCGGGAGGCCCCATTAGCTAAAGTGGTATCTCAGATTAAGAACAGTTTCAGGTTAAAAACGGACCTCCAGAACGAATTAAGTTCTTAACCTGAAGTACCACTGTACTTCTGGCATTGCTGAGGTAATTATATTAGAGTGTGCTATAACATTTAATTCTTAATTGAACTGAACATGCCTGTGATTGTGGCTGTTTGTGCAAAAGAAGAAGAGGAGGGCCGAGGGAATGAACACAGGGCCTTTTGATGTGCTCACAGAAGCCCAACAATTGTTAAAATACAGCAACATTAAATGATGATCAAAGCCTGATTCAGGCAAGGACTGCTATGACTCCATTCAAAGTAAAATTCAACGCAGTCAATGTGTGTGATAAGGGTGTTAAAATGTCATTTTCCTCTTCATTTATTACAAATTAATTTCAACATACAACCCCCGCCCCCCCTAAACAGATTAATAGGGTCTCTGTGTCAGGACTCACTGCTGAGTTTCTTCAGGTAATTGTATCCACATAGTTGTTGGTGGGAAAATGGCCTGCATGACCATGACTTCTGAGAAAAGCACACATGTTCTCAGTCTGCTTTCATAGATAAATCAACATAGTAGCTGGATGTTGAGAGCTTTCACCTGAAATCTGTTCCAGCAATGCTCTGAAGGCAGCCATTAATGTGACACACTACCAGCATAAAATGCAGTTAGGTCATTCTTTTTCTCAATTTGGATAGAAGCTGGTTTTGGAGAAAACCCACCAAAACAGGTACTTCATCAGGAAATGACATGATAGTTATGGAGTACGGCTTACATTGTTTGGGTAAAGGTAAAGGAACCCCTGACCATTAGGTCCAGTCATGGCCGACTCTGGGGTTGCGGCGCTCATCTCGCTTTATTGGCCGAGGGAGCCAGCGTACAGCTTCCGAGTCATGTGGCCAGCATGACTAAGCTGCTTCTGGCGAACCAGAGCAGCGCATGGAAATGCCATTTATCTTCCCGCTGGAGCGGTACCTGTTTATCTACTTGCACTTTGACGTGCTTTCAAACTGCTAGGTTGGCAGGAGCAGGGACCAAGCAATGGGAGCTCACCCCGTTGCAGGGATTCAAACTGCCAACCTTCTGATCGGCAAGTCCTAGGCTCTGTGGTTTAACCCACAGTGCCACCTGCGCTTCCCAAACCAGCAGAGTCAATGGGAGTGTGTACACAGCTTAAATTCCTTTAGCAGTGTCTTAAAAAATCACAAATGGGGGTGAAAAACTTCTAGAGTTTAGGAAAAGTGTCTCAGACTCATTTCTGCAAAAATAGAAGATGACAATGAATAGTTACGTTGTGAGGATGATTGAGATGAACTTTGATACTAGAAAGCTGCAATAATACAAGCTTTGCCACTATATCTGTATCAGTTAACTTTTCATTATAAGGTTCTGATTTTTTAGTACTTTCTGAGGTTGGTATTTTGTTTTTTTGTAGGAAGTTATTCAAATGGAATTATACTAACTTATAATTGCCATAGACAAGGCTTATTTTTATTGACTAATAGCAGGCAAGTTTGCTCGTTAATAATAATTTGGAATTCAGGACAGGCTTTATGATATTCAGGGCAGTTGGTAAAACAATTTCCTACTTGTCTTTACTTTTAAATTTGGGATAGATGAATGAATTGGTACTGTAACTTTTAAAAAACAAAATCCTTTGCGGCTGCCAGTGTTATGAATTTAGTAATAGTAATGTGCGACTGGGTTTATGTTTGGAGTTAAAACACTCAGCAGAAGTTGATTTAAATACTGAATTCCTGCTGGAGGAGCATACTTTGCCAAGGATAGAATCACACTGAGATTCCAAGTTTAGGAAAATAAGAAAGCCAAATTTATTACAGCAAATATTTCTTTGATAGGAAAGTTCCCTATCTAAGGCAGAGAAGCCTTGAACCATGCTTGCTGTTACATCTCAGCAGGAGAAACGCAAAAGATTTATCCTCTCCAAAGGTGAGGGATGAAGCAGGAACAGGAAATTAGGTCAGCGGCAATAAGAATATCAGTCTAGCACCTAATGGAAGGTCAACACAGATTAGGTCAGAAGGACAGTCTGGGAAACTTGGAGGTCCCCCTCTCTCTACTCTTTCCCATGTAGCCACATCAGGTGCAAGTTGTATTGCACCCCAACACATAAAACAAGTTAGGTAAAGGTAAAGGGACCCCTGAATATTAGGTCCAGTCGTGACCGACTCTGGGGTTGTGGCGCTCACCTCGCTTTATTGGCCGAGGGAGCCGGCGTACAGCTTCTGGGTCATGTGGCCAGCATGACTAAGCCGCTTCTGGTGAACCAGAGCAGCGCACGGAAACGCCGTTTACCTTCCTGAAGGAGCAGTACCTATTTATCTACTTGCACTTGGATGTGCTTTCGAACTGCTAGGTTGGCAGGAGTAGGGACCGAGCAATGGGAGCTCACCCCGTTGCGGGGATTCGAACTGCCGACCTTCCAATTGGCAAGCCCTAGGCTCTGTGGTTTAACCCACAGCGCCACCCGTGTCCCAAAACAGGTTAGTACCCCCCCCCCAAAAAAATTGATAATACATTGGCAAGAGCAATTTATCCAAGGCCGTTCTTCTACTTAAGCTACATCTCCCTGGCATTATAGCTGTGCTTCCAGTTATAATGTGGTGCACTTTGTCATTTTTTATACACTTGAAATTTTTATTCTTTAAGAGGTAGAGGAATTTACATTTTGACATGATTGCAGTAGGCTCTGTCATCTACAGTTAGCATAGCTCTAAAGGATCTCAGTGTTCATCCATCAATATCTGGCTGCTCCAATGAGGAGGAAACAGGAGGAATGGGCAAAATATAGCTCTGCTCCGTACAAACACAAGAGATCGGTGCATGTAGTACAGCCTCTTAAAAAAATAATAATTCAAACTAACTTCCTTCATTTTCAGCCAATCAATCAACATCCCTCTTTTGTATGACTAAATTTCACTTGATTAATCTGCAAATCAAAACTGGAAATCTGAGTTTTCTGTGTATGAGATTAATTCTGGACTCTGTGCAGGAGAGAATAAACATTTGGCTATTTTATATTTCTTGCGCTTGTAGTTCAGAAAGCATAGTTGCAATTGCTCCATCTTCCCATGGGTCACTTCCAGCAAAGAGCTCAACTTGCTTTTAGTGTCTTTGGTAAATTTCCCCCTAAAGCACAATTTGCCCTGGTCAATTTGAGCCAAAGTCAGACACTCTCACATGACAAGCCTTTCCTCTGTAATGAGGTTGGTTCTATTATTTCTTCAAGTAGATGGATTGAAAAGCAGAGTGCTTAATTTATGCAGGGTTTTAATATCAGCTGCATTACTTTGATGCATTCAAAAGGGTAAGAAGTAGACATTGTTATTATCTGCAGTTTATAATAATAATAATAATCCGAAGGGGATTATCACAGTCACATTATCAACATAGAGTCATGCAAAATGAGGAAAGTGAAAAACTGTCATTGTAATATTTTGCATCCTAAATGAATAAAAAATAATACATGAAGTTCTGTGATATTAGGAAAATAGATATTAGGAAGAAAGAGGACAAATATACAATTGCAGAGCAGGGCCCACTCAGTAAAATAACACAGTTTTTCACATCTCAACTTTAAGAAAGGTTCAAAGGCATGTTAAAATGAGAAATAAATAGAGATAAGGACTTCATTTCCTGTACTTGCCTTGTGTTGTTGTTGTTTCCAGTAAAATGAGTTCCAGGAACAATAAGTACAATGCTACATAAAGTTCCTGGCTTGTGGCAAAGCCTTTGATTGAAAATTACAAATGTTTGAAGAAAAGGGAATGCGAACTTCTAATGTAATACCAATCTCTCTCATACAGTAACATCGGAATTCTTTTTACTTTGAATTGTTATTGAGACTCCGAGAGAACATTTGAGGAGATCAATATAATAATAGATTTGTACTAGATGGTCCGAAGGCTAGACAGATCCAATGTGTTAGCTTCCCTTCATTTTGATCATTAAAGTTCCTCTTGCTACTAATGTGTGCAATTCTCTCTAATCCAAATGAAAACAGTGGGGCAGTACTTGGAAATGAGTGGTTAATGAAATGTTGTTTAATGTATTGCTCTTTTGTAATTGAAAAAGCTTCCAGTAAAGCAGTCTAAACAACAGTTGTTGGCGTATCTGTCTGTCTCAGGAGACAACTTGAGGGGTAAATAAAATGAATTAAGGCAGTGATGGAGAACATGGGCCCCGCCACCCCGGATGTTGTTGAAATCTAACTCCTGTCAAGCCTGGCCAATGGCCAAGGATTCTGGGAGTTGAATAATAATAATAATTTATTTATACCCCGCCCATCTGGCTTGGTTTCCTCAGCCACTCTGAGCGGCTCCCAACAGAATTAATGATAATAATAATAACAACAACAAAGCGATTAAAAATTCAAACATTAAAAACTTCCCTAAATAGGGCTGCCTTCAGATGTCTTCTAAAAGTCAGATAGTTGTTTATTTCCTTGACATCTGATAGGAGGGTGTTCCACAGGGAGGGCGCCACTACCGAGAAGACCTTCTGCCTGGTTCCCTGTAACCTGACTTCTTGCAGTGAGGGAACCGCCAGAAGGCCCTCGGAGCTGGACCTCAGTGTCTGGGCTGAATGATGGGGGTGGAGATGCTCCTCTAGGTATGCTGGGCAAGGTCATTTAGGGCTTTAAAGGTCAGCACCAACACTTTGAATTGTGCTTGGAAACATACTCCAATGTGTATTCCAACAACATCTGGAGGAGGACAGGTTCCTCACCCCTGATGTAAGGAAAATATAGAAGGGAAGAAAAGGCACGCTTTCTTTGACTTGTGGAAGCTGGTATGCCTAGAAGAGAAGTTGTCGTTTTTATTTTAGCAAATAATCATGGGTGAAATCTAAAGCACAAATGAATTTATTCTACTTGCTATTTTTATATATTTAGCATGCTACCATCTTCCCAGTATTTGTTTGTTTCGTATGATTATTATGTTTATCTCACACCATGACAGCAAGCCTTCCTCTTCTTTGCTTGCTTTTAGTTGTTGCCATGGTGTAGAAGTCTAGCGCTCTTAATAGCTCCTTCGAGATAATTTCCTGTGAGATAATCCAGACATCTGCTTATTTTTCCCCCTCTTTCCCTAAATAAATGTTAGTCAGTGATCCTTTACCAACTTAACTGGGAGTACATCATGCTTAATGGGGCACACTTTTGAGTAGACGTGTATCAGAGTCTGCTGTAAGTTAGTGAAGACATGGGCCATGGGATCCAGCTCTGAAAAGCAAAAATTCTGCACAGAATGAGAAACACACCTAGGCCCACTTGCATAACTTCTAGTCTGCTTTTGGTCCATGATTTGCTAGGATTTATTAGTGCACCAGCCTTTTCTCTTTTTAAGAGAAGTTCAACTACTGAGTTGACTCTGATATAATTACTTTAATGTGAGAGGCTGAAACTGTACACCTTACCTTTGATCTTCCAAGGACTGTAATTGTCTAAGTTCTAGTGGAGTTGCCCATGAAGTAGGAAGCTGTAAGGTTATCAGACCCCTCTTGTTCTTGAGAGCTATGCATACTTCCAAATATGTTCAGGACTGAGGTTTTGCGAGATAACGACACAGACCACTTAGATCAAGATGAGAAAATGCATTCATTCCATTGGGACTCTATGGGATGGATATATATGCCAATTCCATGCTTATCTTTAGTAATGGTGTTTAAGACTACTTGCACAGTTTAGATATGTCTTCTGCTTAATTTGAGTAGTTCAGAGGGCCGTTTAGTAAGAATAAAAATTTCTATCCTGTAATAGGTATGAGTTACTCGTGCATAAACTGGTGCCTTTCTCGGTTAATTTGCCTTGTTAAACCTTTCTGACTGCACAGCCCCTTCTCATGGTGGCTGCCACTGGCAGAATCCGTCAGTGGGCGTTTCTTGAACCTCTTCCAACATAAAAGTTGTTTGACACCCAGTCTCCTCCTCCTCTCACTGCGCAGGAGTCTTCTGCGCAGGGAAGGCGTGGGTAGCGGAGGACCTGGGCTCTCCTCACTGATGTCCAGTGAAGACTCCTGGAGCCCTCTCTCCACTTCCCCCGTCTGCCTCCCTTTATCCCTGGTGTTGCGCTGATTGGCTTCCCCCTCTACTGAGCTGTTTCTCCCCCTGCTGCTCGGTCCTTCGCCAGCATCATCTGGGAGCCTCCCCTTCGCCTCTCGCTCCGATGTCAGTTCCCTGACATATCCCTTCAATATTTTCTCTACAGTTCAATTTCTTCTTTTCTCCTGCTGGTCATTACCCTTGTAGTTTTCTTTGAAGTCACAAGATGGGGCCTGTCCCATCAAGCTTTCTAGTTATACAGTCATTTAAGTAGTGGTTAGGGTTGCCATATTTCAAACAGTGAAAACCTGGACAGAAAACTTTGGCCAAAGTTGCCATTTTGGAGCTATTTTTATGAGAAAATGGCAAAAAACGGCACTGCCAACATGGGCTGTCATACGTCCAGATTTCACCAGACATTTAACCAATTTCTGCCTAGACACTGATGCCGACTGCAGTCTTCCAGATATGTCCGGTAAAATCTGAATGTATGGTAACCCTAGTAGTGGTGGCATATTAGGAAGTGAATCAAGCAGACAGAGAGAAAGGCAAGCAAGCATACAGCTGTACAATTAAGCCAGTGACCAGAGCTGCTTCGAGAACTAAGCTTCGAGAAGAGCATATGGGGCAGGTTGAGGATAGCTTAGGACTGTCATACGTCCAGATTTTACTGGAATTTCAAAGGTGGAATTGATGTCTGGGGGGGTGCTTTGTCATGGATCTTAGGCAAGTCAACAACTTTTGGGGTGTCCTGGTTTTTACTATTTGAAATATGGCAACCCTAGGATAGCTCAACCTTTACCCAAGATTGGTCAGGTTGAAGAACCAGGCCAAAGCATCAGGCTTGATAGGACCAGGTGAAACACCGCTGGTCCCTTCGATTGCCTGACAATCGCTGTGTCAGGGAGCTGCAGTACCTCATTCTAGGAAGATACGTTGGTGATGTCTAAAAGCAGAAAGTAGGGAGAGATACTGATCTGCCTTCTGGCAAACTGCTATGGTGGTGAAATGCAGAAAGCAACATGCTTGGGTCTGGCTGCCAGCTTTCCTTAAGACCACTGATACAGAACCCAGGAGGACTCCATTCAAATGAAGAATGTTTATGCAGCAGTCCCTGATAGATATCTGTCTGTGTTATATGCCAAAGAGGAGTTATTTATGTTCCCTGAAGTCCTGTTTTGCAAGTCCAGCTATCATTGACTTTATTAAAATCTAATATACTGAATCTGCTGTGTTAATTCTATTTAAAAAGCTATTACATTTGTCTGCCAAGATTCCATCTCTCCTAGCTAGGAGAAAGCATTTTAGATGACAGAAGAATGAATGATGAATATTTAAAAGGGGAGACAATTATTTCTTTCTGTGTGTATTAATTGATATTTGCATACGAAATTATTGTGTGCTTTTGTGTGCTGCTTCCCCCCCTCCCCCCCCAAATACAATAACTATTCTTAAGATATGGGAACTGTTGCAGTTTCTCAGAATATACACTCAGCAACCATGCAAAGTCACATTATGCTTGAGATCTATTATAAGAGTGTCAGGGCGTACATTTAGACCAGTGTTTCCCAAACTTGGGTCTCCAGCTATTTGGAGACAACAGTTCACATCATCCCTGACCACTGGTCCTTCTAGATAGGGATGATGGGAGTTTTAGTCTCAAAACAGCTGGAGACCCAAGTTTGGGAAATACTGATTTAGACCAAAGGAAGATCTTTCACTCATGAAGGAAGCATAGATTCACTTCCTAAGGTTTCATAGGCGCAGCTATAAGTTTGCAGGAGGTCCTGAACTGGTGAACTAAGTAAAGGCAGATAAGGATTGAATTGGTGCAAATTTTCCAGCTAAACATTGGTACCCGTTTCTGAGAAATGGGGAAACGAATCCACTCAGTCATGCGCTATGGAAGGGTGATGCAAAACTAGGCCACCTGTGAGGGAAACAACATGTGCCAGAGCCTTGCTCACTTTATGCCAGGCATTGTTGACTCTAGCAGGCTCCCGTATTCCCTTCAAACAGTGCCCTACCACTTTTATCTTCTGGTCCTTGAACCCCCCACCCTGCTACTGAACTTGCTGAAGGACTGACTGCCATACTCACCTGGAGGGAAATCCAGCTTGATGAAGCACAACGCATGACACTCACAAACTGGCAGGGGTGCCATCTTGAATAAAATATTGGGGGCCCAGGTAACCCCTGCCCTGCATAATCAATCACATGACATGGCACACACCATTTTAATGGCAATGTCCATTAACTGGGGGCTGGCTGGGCCCCTCAAATATTTTATTGGGGGGAAGGAAAGACTCCTCAGCCCCTAAAAGTTGGCTACTATGGAAACTGGTGTCTGGTTCACAGAGAAGCATCACAGTGTATGAAAAATTGCCCAGTCACAGTAAGTCATACCCTCAGGTAGGCCTGAACATTCAGCAAGGGTCTTTTGCAAGAGAAGTTGTGCAAAAGGGAAGGCACCTTTCGCCTTCTGATCCATCTTGGATCAGTGAAGCATGATATTAATGTCTTACTAGTCTTACCAGTGCAGGGCCTGATCTGATTGATTGCCCTTTGCCGCTGCTGTAAATTACCCAACCTGCAGAGCGCCAAAAAATGGTTAAGGGGAAGGAAGGTTTCAAATCATACCAGCTCATTAAAGAGGCTTGACTTGCTAGGTGAGTGTCAAGTCTCTGTCAAGGCTTCGGGAAAGCTTTTCCTCCCCGGGTTGCAGCAAGAGCAGAGAAAACAAGGTAGAGTTTTATTCAATCCTGATAGCAAGAGACAAAAGAATGCAACAAGCCTTAACAATGGCTTTGCTCCAGACAGGGCTCCTTCTCCCTCCTTCCCAGCAACAGCACCTTCCTTTATGGTGGCCACTCGTGGTCAAATGCCTCTGATTTCGTTGTTCCTGCACTCTTAACGAACGTCGCGTTCTGGGAGAAGGGGGATCAGAAATACTCTCCAGTGACAACATGTTATCTGGCTGCCCTGCCGCAGTCCCTCCCCATCTTCTAACACTGCCCAAATCTTTTGTTGGTCTATCTCTGAGTTATGACTTCCCTCAAACTCATCAAAGCCCTGCTGTAATTCAGTGCTGTCTCCCTCTTCTCCTGCAGCATCAGGAGAAGAGATGTGTGATCTTCACCATTCCTTCTCTTCAATCTCTTGAGTCCAGTCCCTGACAGTGAGACAGGAAGGAGTAAGTGATTTGTCTCCTAAAGTCCCATAGGACTTCATCCTTTTAGTGCCATCTGGGCATGGAAGGAGCTTCAGGTGTCAGCAAAACCTTGGGACTTGCTGAAGAAGGAAATTGTCACCATGCTATGTGCCCCCAAGTCCACCAAGTAGTGGAGAACCAGTGTTTCTGATGCTGGTCAAGCGGCAATAAAACCGTGAGCCGTAGAAAACTCAAAGAAGGATTCACCTGTGGTAGTGTAGGAGTGGAAAGCTGAGGGTGCAATTGAATTTAATACTCCCTACATGAGGACTTTATGGGACGCCGGTGGCGCTGTGGGTTAAACCACAGAGCCTAGGACTTGCCGATCAGAAGGTCGGCGGTTCGAATCCCCGCAACGGGGTGAGCTCCCGTTGCTCAGTCCTGCTCCTGCCAACCTAGCAGTTCGAAAGCACATCAAAGTGCAAGGAGATAAATAGGTACTGCTCCAGCGGGAAGGTAAACGGCATTTCCGTGTGCTGCTCTGGTTCGCCAGAAGCGGCTTAGTCATGCTGGCCACATGACCCGGGAGCCGTACGCCGGCTCCCTTGGCCAATAAAGCGAGATCAGCACTGCAACCCCAGAGCCGGCCATGACTGGACCTTATGGTCAGGGGTTCCTTTACCTTTTTACATGAGGACTTTAGTCCAAATTTTCACAGGTCATCCCAGAATGGTGGGCTTGAAACCTCTCTGTCTTAAAGTGACACAGAATCTTGTTGTCCATGCCTGGAATGTGACACGTTGAAAAGGAGATTGGTTTATGGAATAAAATTCTGCTCTTGGTGTTGCCTCCCAAAGCAACTCTCTTTCAAATCTATATTTGTTTGTTTCTTTCATGAAATTTATATTACACTTGATTGTAGAAAAACCTCAAAGCTCCATAAATTATAAGGAGCCCAGGGCAGCAAACACGTTGGATAATGAAAACGTTGTAAAACCTTGATATAGTTTGATCAACATACCAGCTCACTGCATTGTGGATAATCATGCATGGTGAGATTTGGCAACTGTTGCTTCATTTGCAACTGGATCATGTAAAGGGGGTTAATGGGATCAGTTCTACAGCCACCCAACAATTGATAAAATCAGTTTTGAGCGAGTGAGACCTGATACACAAGGCTCTGCTTCATTCATGAAAATAGGCTCTTAATGTTAACTGTTGTTAATACTAAAATCACAGGACACTCCTTACCTGTTCTACAGAGCCTAACAGAAAATCAAACCATTATATTGTCATCTATAGGTAATTGATATTTTGTTAGAGAGGATGATGCTTGCAAGCAAATAGCTGTGAGGTTGTTGTTGGGTGTTTTTTTTTTTTTTTAAAAAGCCCACCTTCCCTCAATCTGTGTCACGTTTTGTAAGTAGCCCTCAGAAATATTCAGGTTATTCAGCTATGGAAGTCCATTAATAGTTGTCATGCTGCCCATTTCTACAAATTAGCTTTCTAAGATACACTCTATTTTAATTAGTGCACAGCACACATAGATTATGTTTTATTTCTAATTCAAGGGCATTTGTCATGGAGCACTGTCTCTTTTATGACAAAAAGAACTCCCATTCTGAAAACCACTAGATTGCTTTAAAAATGCTTTGGGGTAATTTATAAGACTCTTGGGGCAGTGAGATCATATAAAATGTGAATAGTAAATTGGAAATTTTCAGTAAGTTATTTATCATAATAAAGGAAAGATGGAGAATAATGGTGATTCTCTGTACTGGGAACTTGTTTCACAGGTTCATTTATGCCTGATACTTCCCAAAAACTAGTGTTGAAACTGTTCTCTATATTGATCATCAGTATAAAGAGAAAATAATTTAAACATAAGGCCGCCCTCTGTTTCCTTTAGGTTATTTCCCCTTGAACACAAATTTATATGCTACAATGGATGGGGTTTCCCAGCATACTATTACGGGTTTCCTATCAGAGATTATTTTATTTTATTACAAACTTTATTGAATAATAAAATGCATACAATAATAAAAAAGAAAGACCATCTTTTTGAAAATGAAGTAAGTTGATCATGCATATGCTTCAAGCACCGTTTACTTCTCCCATACGCTATTCCATGTAGAGATCTCTTATTTTAAACGTATTAATTTACTATATTACACAAAGCAGTCCACACCAACACCTGATATCTGAAGATCTCTCTCTTTATTTTTACATAGGCTGTTAACTGACACCATTTATTTAATTCTCATTGGTAATTATCTCTGTTCTTTAACATTGCTGACAATTTAATCAAGCTTAATTGTTCCCAGATTTTTCTAATAATATCCTGTATTGCTGGTTTATGCTTTGGCATATAACAGTCTTGCAATAGCTGAAACATGTAACAGATTCCCATCACTGTGAATTGTCCTGAGGCTGTACTGCTTTGCAGTGGCTTGCAGGGAAAGCAGACAGGGCCCTGTAAGGGCAAGTGAAGTCAGGGCACAGAAGGACAGGACATTGGACAGCTCCTGCTGGCTGAAATGTTCTTCTGCAGCAGGCTAGAGCCAACTGAGAACAAGCAGTAGCATTTCAACAGCCCAGTTCTTACATTTGATATGCCAGTGACGTAGCCTTTAAGATGGCATGTTGGGATGTTTGCCCCCGGAAAACTCTATTTAAGATTTGTTCTACAAATTAAAGGACATTTCAAGTTATTAAACAAATAGCACTGGGTTATTTGACACTGCAAAACACTCAAAACCTTGGGGTCAGCAATGTGCTGCCTTCTCATGGGTGTTGGGAGATAGGCAAATATTTGTCTTGTTTTGCAGCAGCTTGAGGTCACTGCAGTGGTTTCTGGAGGCAGCAGAAGGCAACTGGGCAACAAGAACCAATGTACAGTACCCTCAACCTTCTTGTAGGCTCATCACACATATTATTTTCTGCATGGTGCAACAGCCATGTGGGAGCTAATACTTAAAATATATACTGTATCATGGGTGAAAGTAATGGAGCATCTTCTTTGCTATGTACTCACAATGAGCACTTGCTTTCAGCTGTGGTGTCTCAATGTGCACCAGGGTACATATGTAGCATTGTGTGTGGCTGGGAGAGAGAGAGAGGGTGGAGGCTGCTATTTGAGGAATGTCGTGATAGTTAATAGGGGTTCAAGCAGTATCTGGTACAGGCAACTCTCCATTTGCACAAGTTTGAGTCACACACAATGGCTGACAGGTGTGCCATTTTCAGCACGAGAAAGGATGGGGAAGGCTTACGTATGTCTCACAGATGTGTGCAGTGCCTCGGAACGCAACCCCCACATAAATGGGGGGTTGCCTGTTGTTTAAAATTCACACTTGTTTCTGAATGAACATTTATTATCATTCCTTTAAGTAATTGCCTCAGTTTAATTTGCCAATAAACTCTGAAAGGAAAACTGTGTTTGCTTGTGTGTGTGTGCCTGCAACGTTAACATTATTTGTAATGGAGCATGCAATCTTAAAACACTTTACGGTCATTGTGAAATACCAGCAGATTGCCAAGCTGATACTTCTCAGCTGGAAAGATTGACCAAAGCAGTGGGGGGAATTATAGGGCTCAAATTGGTTGTGATAGTTTTCTAAGTGCCACAATTAAAATGCAGTTTCTCATCCAGAAGTATTTAGGGCACATATATGTGACATATATTTTCCAAATACGCAACAAATACAAAGAGTGGTAAAACTGAATCAGGGAGCAATGTGATGCACAAGAAGCTGGCGTAAAGCAAGCTGGTGTGAATTAAGATGGTGTAAAGTTATACTAGATTCAAGCCCTGTTCAGCAATAGCTGGACGACTGCTGCTATTGTGCCTAAACTTAGCAGAGAGGAAACAAGCCTTTAAAACAGGGTTCTCTGCTGGGCTGCCAGGCCACATTACTGAGCTGAACAGGTTTAGGCTCCAGCCTATGTCCCTCACCCACTGCCCCCCTTGTCCTGCTGCAGAATCACCCTTTTTGGGATTTACACCAGCTGTAAGGTAAAGGTAGAGCGACCCCTGACCATTAGGTCCAGTTGTGGCTGACTCTGGAGTTGCGGCGCTCATCTCGCTTTATTGGCCGAGGAAGCTTCCGGGTCATGTGGCCAGCATGACTAAGCCGCTTCTGGCGAACCAGAGCAGCGCATGGAAACACCGTTTACCTTCCCGCCAGAGTGGTACCTATTCATCTACTTGCACTTTGATGTGCTTTTGAACTGCTAGGTTGGCAGGAGCTGGGACCGAGCAATGGGAGCTCACCCCATTGCAGGGATTCAAACCGTGACCTTCTGATCGCCAAGTCCTAGGCTCTGTGGTTTAACCCACAGTGCCACCCACGTCCCTACACCAGCTGTAGCTGAGCTGAAATGAATGAATTACATCAGCATATCTTCCTCTGAGCCAGTCTTGGGAACTTAATTCCAGCTGAGCCAGGAATGAGGCAGTTGAGTTGGAGATCTGTTGCATCCTAAACTGCGCATTCTAGTGGATCTTGCATAGTTCCCTTTACTAACTCAAGATGCAAAGGATTAAGATTTGAGATTAAAGAAACAAATGTTTGCTTTAAGTACCCATGATGTGAGTCTAATTTAAAAATGTGTGCAAGAATAAGAAGGAAAACAGCAGTTTAAAGATGTCCTGTATTTTGACCCTATACTTCATGGGCAAAAGCCAGAGTAAATCAACAACCCTTTGGTTCCCTTGCGTTCATTAGTGCTTATCTTCTGTGTGGATCAGACTAGAGGAGTGCCCCAGTCTAATGGATTTGAATGGAGAACTCTTACATCCAACATTGTGCTCAGCTCTCGGCCTAACCCATCTCAGAGGGTTATTATGGGATTAAGTAGAATATAAGTTTCATATGCTAAAATGTGCTGAAGAAACAATGGCAATCCAGTCTAAGCTTGTGAGCAAGGCACAGCGTTTTCCTACTGAGAGTTAGCAGGATTCAACGAAGACTTAGAAAATCCCATATATATTAAACTGAATGTGATTGCTGCATTGCTGCTGTTTGTGAACCCAGAGTGAACTCCATTCTGAACAGATGTTTTGATCCTTAGTGGTGTATGTAGATAGTAATCTCTCTCTCTCTCTCTCTCTCTCTCTCTCTCTCTCTCTCTCTCTCACACACACACACACACACACACACACACACACACACACACACACAGTTAGATATCTGTGTCTGAGTGTGTAAAACATGATTGACAACCAGCAACAGGAGCCCTTACTTTTTCTTAACCTCCAATGAGGAAACATCTCCCACCAGGAATAGATACTGTGTTGTACACTGAAAGGAAGGAAAATGCACACGCAAAGCCTTATTTTTAGAGGTTTTGGAACTTATCCAATATTCAGGAAAAATGAAGTTGCTATTTGGTTTTTATTTAAAATGTGTGCCTAAACCTGGACTACATTCCATTCTCTTATTTTCATGATAGTGTCTAGCTGTCCCATCTGTTGTCTTCTATCGTCACATCTCCCAAATAGGCTCCTGTCCTCTTTGGAAAAAGGAAGCTTCATGTAGTTTGCTGCAAATGAACTGTGCATTACAGTGTGACTGTAAAAACCACGTATAAACTACAAATTGTTAACAGATACCAAAGAGAGGGGTGATTTTGGACTTCTGGATTGGAGACTTTATTATCAGGCAGCATGCCTAGGATGGATTAAAGATTGGGTCATAGAATCATAGAATCATAGAATCATAGAGTTGGAAGAGACCACAAGGGCCATCGAGTCCAACCCCCTGCCAAGCAGGAAACACCATCAGAGCACTCCTGACGTATGGTTGTCAAGCCTCTGCTTAAAGACCTCCAAAAAAGGAGACTCCACCACACTCCTTGGCAGCAAATTCCACTGTCGAACAGCTCTTACTGTCAGGAAGTTCTTCCTAATGTTTAGGTGGAATCTTCTTTCTTGTAGTTTAGATCCATTGCTCCGTGTCCGCTTCTCTGGAGCAGCAGAAAACAACCTTTCTCCCTCCTCTATGTGACATCCTTTTATATATTTGAACATGGCTATCATATCACCCCTTAACCTCCTCTTCTCCAGGCTAAACATGCCCAGCTCCCTTAGCCGTTCCTCATAAGGCATCGTTTCCAGGCCTTTGACCATTTTGGTTGCCCTCCTCTGGACACGTTCCAGTTTGTCAGTGTCCTTCTTGAATTGTGGTGCCCAGAACTGGACACAGTACTCCAGGTGAGGTCTGACCAGAGCAGAATACAGTGGCACTATTACTTCCCTTGATCTAGATGCTATACTCCTATTGATGAGGCCCAGAATTGCATTGGCTTTTTTAGCTGCCGCGTCACACTGTTGGCTCATGTCAAGTTTGTGGTCAATCAAGACTCCTAGATCCTTTTCACATGTACTGCTCTCAAGCCAGGTGTCACCCATCTTGTATTTGTGCCTCTCATTTTTTTTGCCCAAGTGCAATACTTTACATTTCTCCCTGTTAAAATTCATCTTGTTTGTTTTGGCCCAGTTTTCTAATCTGTCAAGGTCATTTTGAAGTGTGATCCTGTCCTCTGGGGTGTTAGCCACCCCTCCCAGTTTGGTGTCATCTGCAAATTTGATCAGGATGCCCTTGAGTCCATCATCCAAGTCGTTGATAAAGATGTTGAATAAGACCGGGCCCAAGACAGAACCCTGTGGCACCCCACTAGTCACTCTTCTCCAGGATGAAGAGGAACCATTGATGAGCACGCTTTGGGTTCGGTCAGCCAGTTACAAATCCACTGAGTGGTAGCATAGTCAAGACCGCATTTTACCAGCTTCTTTACAAGAATATCATGGGGCACCTTGTCAAATGCCTTACTGAAATCAAGGTAGGCTATATCCACTGAGTTCCCTTCATCTACCAGGCTTGTAATTCTGTCAAAAAACGAGATCAGGTTAGTCTGACATGACTTATTTTTCAGAAATCCATGCTGACTATTGGTGATCACAGCATTCCTTTCTAGGTGTTCACAGACTGTTTTCTTAATGATCTGCTCCAGAATCTTCCCTGGTATTGATGTCAGACTGACTGGGCGGTAATTATTTGGGTCCTCTCTTTCCCCCCTTTTGAAAATAGGGACAACATTTGCCCTCCTCCAGTCTGCCGGGACTTCGCCTGTTCTCCAGGAATTCTCAAAGATGACTGCCAGTGGTTCTGAGATCACATCTGCCAGTTCTTTTAATACTCTTGGATGCAGTTCATCTGGCCCTGGAGACTTGAATACATCTAAACTAGCCAAGTATTCTTGTACTATCTCCTTAGTTATTCTGGGCTGTGTTTCCTTTGCTGAATCATTTGCTCCAAATTCTTCAGGTCGGGCATTGTTTTCTTTATCGGAGAAGACTGGGCAAAGAAGGCATTGAGGAGTTCAGCCCTTTCTGTGTCCCCTGTTTGCATTTCACCATCTTCTCCTCTGAGTGACCCCACTGTTTCTTTGTTCTTCCTTTTGCTACGAACATGCCCATAAAAGCCTTTTTTGTTGCTTTTAACCTCTCTAGCAAGCCTGAGTTCATTCTGTGCTTTAGCTTTTCTGACTTTGTGTCTACACGTGCTGGCTATTTGTTTGAATTCCTCTTTGGTGGTTTCCCCCCTTTTCCATTTTTTGTACACATCCTTTTTTAATCTTAACTCAGTTAAAAGTTCTTTAGATAGCCACCCTGGCTTCTTTAGGCACCTTCCATGTTTCCGTCTCATTGGTATTGCCTGACGTTGTGCTTTTACTATCTCCCTCTTAACAAACTCCCAGCCATCATGAACTCCCTTTCCTTTTAGTATTACTGTCCATGGGATCTCACCCAGCACTTCCCTAAGTTTTATGAAGTCGGCTTTCTTAAAGTCAAGAAATTGAGTCCTAGTATGCTTGGCTGCTCCTTTCCGCTGTATAGTAAACTTCAGAAGAGCATGATCACTCGCGCCTAATGATCCTTCCACTTCTACCCCACTAACCAGCTCATCAACATTGGTTAGGACCAGATCTAAAATGGCTGTTCCTCTTGTTGCTTCTCCCACTTTCTGGACAATGAAGTTGTCTGCAAGGCCAGTGAGGAATCTGTTTGACCTTATGCTCTTGGCTGAGTTTGACATCCAACAAATATCCGGGTAATTGAAGTCCCCCATTACTACTATCTCCCTTCCTTTTGCATGCTTGGCCATCTGTTCCAGGAAGGCATCATCTATGTCCTCCGTTTGGCTTGGGGATCTATAGTAAACTCCCACAATGAGGTCTCTGTTATTCTTCTCTCCCTTAATTTTGACCCAAATGCTCTCACTTTGGCTTTGAGGTTCTAAATCTTGGATCTCTTCACAGGTATACACATCCCTGACATATAACGCCACTCCTCCTCCTTTCTTGTCTGGTCTGTTTCTCCGAAATAGATTGTATCCCCCCATTATTACATACCAATCGTGGGATTTATCCCACCAGGTTTCAGTGATGCCTATTATGTCATATTTAGTTTGCTGTACCAAGAGCTCAAGCTCATCTTGTTTATTTCCCATGCTTTGCGCATTAGTGTACAGACACTGAAGTCCATTAATCATTCCCCCATGTCTCTTATTTAAGGATTTTTTCCTCCCACCACTAGGTCTGCGTGCTGTTTGCTCCATTTGGTCTATGACATTTGGATGATCATCTTCATCAATTGATAGACTCCTACCTTCAGGAGCACTGTCTCCCTCCCCCACATTAGTCAGTTTAAAGCCCTCCTGATGAGGTTTCTGAGATTTTTGGCAAAAACATTTCTCCCAACCGTTGTGAGGTGCAGCCCATCGCTTGCCAGAAGTCCATCTTCAAGAAACTGCAGTCCGTGATCTAAGAATCCAAACTGTTCCTGTTTACACCATTTGCGAAGCCAGCTGTTCACTTCCACTATTTTTCCCTCTCTCCCTGGGCCACGTCGTTCAACTGGGAGGACAGATGAGATGGCAATTTGTGCATTTAATTGCTTCAATTTCCTGCCCAGAGCCTCTTAGTCTCTTTTGATCTTCTGGAGGCTCTTGCTTGCAGTGTCATTGGTTCCCACATGAACCAAGAGGAAGGGGTATTTGTCAGTGGGTTTTATGATTCCTTGCAGTCGTTCAGTTACATCTTGGATCTTAGCCCCGGGGAGACAGCACACTTCCCGAGACATCTTGTCAGGCCCACAGATCACTGCTTCTGTTCCCCTCAGTAGGGAATCCCCTATCACCACTACACGCCTCCTCTTAGGTTTGGTCGGGGTTCTTCCATGAGCTGTCCGTTCCAAGGTCGCCTGCACATTCCCTGAGGACTGACTTTGCTGCTCGTCTTCATATACCTGATCGACTGAAATGAGGGAGAGATCCTCAAAAGGAGTCTGCTCTTCGTCTTCCATGCTAGGGGAGAGGACCTCAAAGCGATTGTGTATTTCTAAACAATCAGAACGAACCCTGGGCCTCCTACTTCTTTGAGTCACGTTTCTCCATATATCTGGCTCCTGTGTTGATGAACTAGCCTCCTTCTCAGGGGAGTCCCCTGTCTCCTTCTTGGTGGAGACGGTGTGCTCTGTTGCTTCCAAGAAGAGCTCCAGATCTCTAATTCTTTGGAGCGTAGCTACACGTTCCTCCAGTTGCTGGACTTTGTCTTTTAAGAGGGCAATCAACATGCAATTGCTGCAGGTAAAGCTGCCTGCAACCTTTGGCAAGATGGCAAACATTGCGCAGGAACCGCAGGCGACTGCAGCTGTTCCCTCCCCCTCCATCTTGAGAACGTCGTTGGGGTGGCTACAGTGGTCCTCCATCATAAAAAGTGTGAAGACAGGACAAATAACTCCCCCCCACAAAAAAACCTAGGTCTCCCCCAACAAATGTTTGAGACTTGCGCGGCTAAATCTAAAAGATGGATCAAACTGCGCGCGCCACTAGGCGCGCGCCGCTGCCCTGCTACCTCTGATAAGCTCTTCCCACAGCTAATCACCTTCCTCAACAGAAACCCTGCCCCCTCTGACCTTTGCACAGGGAGAACAGCTAATCAGCCACAAAGAAACACACACACACAAGAAAACCCTTTTTGCTCCTTCTTCAACTGCTGCCCTGCTACCTCTGATAAGCTCCTCCCACAGCTAATCACCTTCCTCAACAGAAACCCTGCCCCCTCTGACCTTTGCACAGGGAGAACAGCTAATCAGCCACAAAGAAACACACACACACACAAGAAAACCCTTTTTGCTCCTTCTTCAACTGCTGCCCTGCTACCTCTGATAAGCTCCTCCCACAGCTAATCACCTTCCTCAACAGAAACCCTGCCCCCTCTGACCTTTGCACAGGGAGAACAGCTAATCAGCCACAAAGAAAAACACACACACAAGACAAAACAGAGATCTTAGATTTGGAAGGGTGGAACAATCACTTTGGCTGGCACACTTACCTAATTTACGATAAAGTGGCAGTAAATAGCGACTTTCTGAACCATATAATCAGGAAGTCTCTATATAAAGTATGGGCAAATTACCAATGGCTTTTAGAACCAAAGATACCATGGTGGGTATCCCCATTAGAAGCACCAGCGGTAAAAAGAGTAAATATGGAGAAGGGCTGGCCAACATACCAACAGTTATTAATAAAAGAACATGGTGATGTAAGAATAAGGCCTTATGAAGAGGTTAAGAACTACTGTAACAGTTGGTTACAATATCATCAGGTACTGCACATCTTCAACCAAGACAAAAAAAATAGGATTTGAACAGAAAATATCAAAACTACAAAGTGAACTTCTGCAACCAAACAGGAAAACAATATCAAAAATGTACAGCTTACTCCTTGAATGGGAACTGAAAGATGAGGCAATAAAAGAATCAATGATAAAATGGTCACAAGACCTGGGCCAGACAATCCATTTAGATATATGGGAAAGGTTATGGAAAAGTGATATAAATTTTACAGCATGCTACTTGATTAAGGAAAATATAATGAAGATGTTTTATCGTTGGGACCTTACCCCAGTAAAACTATCAAAGATGTATAAAAAACACTAAAATCTCTGTTGGAGATGTAAAACAAAGGTGGGGACAATGTTATTATATGTGGTGGGGGTGTAAAATGGTTAAACAATTCTGGATTGTGGTACATGAAGAGCTCAGAAAGATATTCAGGAGTTCAATCTCTTAAAAAACCAGAGGCATTTCTGCTGGGCTTAGTATTGAGCGATATCCCCAAGGATAAAAGGAATGTATTCCTTTATGCAACAGCTGTGGCCAGAATCTTAGTGGTGAAAAATTGGAAAACAGATAAAATACCAGAACTACTAAAATGGAGAGCCAAAATTTGCGAATTTGCGGAAATGGCAAAGTTAAGAGCATCAATTAGAGGTTGTCTAATCAAAAAAATTATAAAGAGTGGGAATGTGTGTAAAGGTTTACATGAAAAGAATTGGTTTTGGAGCTTAAAAATTAATATGCAATAGCTTAAAGGGCGTAAGGAGAGAGGATAATATCACAACAAAATGGAACAACAAATATAAACAGCGGTTAACGCAACAACAACAACAAAATAACAGTATGTAAAGAAGATCGCACATGGGTGGAGGGAAGCAATGGGTCTTGGGGGAGAATGATGAGGGCACTAATTGAAAAATTGTTAAAGATAGGATTTAAGAGATTAAGAATAAGGAATTAAAACAAGGAGACAAACATTAAAGAATATTAAAATAATGGAATCTGAGAAGAGATTAGTATAAATGAAAACAAGAGACTCAAGGTTTTGCAATATATAATTTTATTTTGGATGTGAAGTCTTTTGTTGTAAAGATTGTACACTAAATGACTAAAACAATAAAACACCAAATTAAAAAGGAAAAAGAAAAAGAAAGAAACCCGAGCATCACAATATTGTAAAAGCAAGAACTGACCACGGGTGGGGCAGTTGTTGTTTTAGAACAGGAGTCCTTGATTCAAAAATACCAGAAGGTTAAAAATATATTTTATAGCTGCTGAATTAGAACATTCCACTATTTATTACAATTTTAATGATGTGACATTTTTATCACTTTCTGATCCCCACATGGTATATCAGGGAAGATTATATCATATACAGTGGTAAAGGTAAAAGTAAAGGGACCCTTGACCATTAGGTCCAGTCGTGGCCGACTCTGGGGTTGCGGCGCTCATCTCGCTTTATTGGCCGAGGGAGCCAGCGTACAGCTTCCGGGTCATGTGGCCAGCATGACTAAGCCACTTCTGGCGAACCAGAGCAGTGTACGGAAACACCGTTTACCTTCCCACTGCAGCGGTACCTATTTATCTACTTGCACTTTGAAGTGCTTTCAAACTGCTAGATTGGCAGGAGCAGGGATCGAACAACGGGCGCTCACCCTGTCGCGGGGATTCGAACCGCCGACTTTCTGATCACCAAGTCCTAGGCTCTGTGGTTTAACCCACAGCACCACCTGCGTCCCCATATACAGTGGAGTGCGATTTCTGTTCTCATCCTGAAGCAAAGTTCTTAACCCGAGGTACTATTTCTGGGTTAGCGGAGTCTGTAATCTGAAGCATATGTAACCTGAAGTGTATGTAACCCGAGGTACCACTGTATATGTATTTAATTATAATGTAGTATTTTATGTTGTTTAATCAAAAGGATTATCCATGATCTTTTAAATAGGCATGACCCTGTGTTCTGACCAGAGGGCTTTATTTGTATCTAAGCACACCAGGTATCAGTAAGTATATACTGTATTTGCCTCTTTAAATACCTGGACTTAGTGCACATGTTTACTGCATACAGAAATTATTCATATATATATCCAGCTGCTTTAGCCTTGTAAAGCTTTTTACTTCTGCAGATAATTCATATACTGCATGAATTATTATGATTACTGACTGGTGGCACATTATCCATGTGATAGAAGGGGATTATTGGTTAGTATACAGAAAGCTACCTGTTGAAGGCAATATGGGTTGGCATATAGAAACATAAAATGCAAATTTGTGTTTTTTCAGAGGCTAATGTGAAAATTATGTAAACCCGATTTCCTGGAAATGAATATTCAGCTGGCAATGGCAATGAAATCCTGACAAGCTCCTACTGAGGGCTAAGCTGCTTTATTCACAGGTATAGTTTGCTGAGCTGTGTGCCCAAGGCTGCAGTCCTCGGAGTAAGGCCCATTGAACGCAGTGGATCTTACTTCTGAGTAGATAAGCATTAGAGTGCACTATAAGACATAATGGGGAAAGGCCATAGCTTTGCGACAGAGCATCAGCCTTGCATGCAGAAGGTCCTTGGTTCAAATCCTGGCATCTCCAGGTAGGACTGGGAATGTCCGCCCTCTGAAACCCTGGAGAGCTGCTGCCAGCCATTGTGGACTAGGCTGAGCTAGATGGATCAGTGCTGAGCTATATGGGCCAATAGACTGGATCAGTATAAGGCAGCTTCCTAAAATAGCTTTCCTAAAAGGACCAGACAACATGAGACAAACCTCTACAGTGG
The DNA here is from genome assembly GCF_964188305.1 of Podarcis bocagei. NCBI lineage: Eukaryota > Metazoa > Chordata > Lepidosauria > Squamata > Lacertidae > Podarcis > Podarcis bocagei. The sequence continues at coordinate 18,859,354 of NC_138136.1, read as the reverse complement.
TACCTCGGGTTAAGTATTTAATTCGTTCCGGAGGTCCGTACTTAACCTGAAACTGTTCTTAACTTGAAGCACCACTTTAGCTAATGGGGCCTCCCGCTGCCGCCATGGCGCCACCACACATTTCTGTTCTCATCCAGAAGCAAAGTTCTTAACCGGAGGTACTATTTCTGGGTTAGCGGAGTCTGTAACCTGAAGCGTATGTAACCCGAGGTACCACTGCACTGGGCTAGGCCAGAAATTTATCTAGTCTGGAGTTTCCCAAACTTGGGTCTCCAGAAGTTTTTGGACTACAGTTCCCACCATCCCTGACCACTGGTGGAGAAAGGGGGTGCGGTGCTGCGGTCTGCCCCAGGTGTCATCCCTGAGGGGGTGACACCACCCCCCACTCCTCTGGGATGCTCACCACAAGTGGCGCCCCCCTGGGACGCTTGCTGCTAGCCACTAGTGGCACCCCGTGGGCTGCTAGTCCCACCCCTTTGGGCGGCTAGCCCCACCCTCGGGTACATAGCATGTGTGCCGCTCCAGGTGCCAAAGCAGCTATCTCCGCTTCTGTCCCTGACAACTGGTTCTGCTAGCTAGGGATTATGGGAATTGTAGTGCAACAACAGGGGGAGACCCTGATCCAGTCCATTGTTCTGTTTTCAGCAGCCAACCAGATGCTTATGGGAAGCCCAACAAGCAGAACATGAGCACAGCAGTGCTCTATCAACCTGCAGTTCTCAGCAACTTTGAGTCCCCTATGGAATTGCCATTTTGGTCCAGCAAAATGCACATGTTCCACTTTTCTCTTCGTATTATCAATATTTATTCATTGTGGTACATTTTAAAATCTGGAAGTGTCTCTGAGTCAGACTGCAGGATTTATTTTCTTTTTAAACAACCTTTGACCACCACCCCCGAAAAAGAAAACATTTCTAAAATATGTAGGTAGACCTCTGCCATTTTTATTAGGATTCAACATTTGCTAGTATTGCTGGCCTCTGTTCTAACCATAAGGAATGAATAATATTGTTTATGTTTATTTTCCTAACAGGATTGCATTTTGATGGCATTGTGGTCAGTCATGTTTTTAAATTAAAATAATTTGTTGTTGCAATGATGCCAAAAGCCTGGTTTAATTTTTCATTTTTTCATTCCCCCTACTTTGACATAAAAGCCTGACTGCATAACTCCACACAAGCTGAAATAGGAGCACTAATACTCTCAGATGGACCGTATTCCTGTCTTAAGGTGAAATATGATGGTGCCGTAAGACATTGCATTGTAGGGTAACAATATGTTATGCTGTTATTTATATGCTCTTTTAAGATGGATTACTGATTATGATGTGAATGCTAATTATTACTGCTTGATGTATGAATCCATGGACAAGCTCCTTTAGAAAAGGGATGAGGACTCCTTTTTTCCTGATGTGTGTTGCACTCCCTTGGCGACAGTCTGCTTAGGAGGGGTCCTATAGTGGTTGTGGGCAGGGCCAGATCCAAAGGTGTGCAGAGTTTGCAGGATTTCATATCTCTCTCTCTCTCTCTCTCTCTCTCTCTCTCTCTCTCTCTCTCTCTCTCTCTCTCTGCTTTCACCCATCTCTCCATGCATGCACACTTCTTCAGATACCACAAGACACAAGCATACTTGTACTGTATTTGTTAGAAAATGTATCTTACAAAAAACATAAATTGAGATATCGAGGGGACCAAGGACATCTCCGCCCCTCCGCTGCCTGGGAGGGGGAGGTAAAGACAGCAAACTTGCAAAGGGGGGAAACAGGAAGACTAAAGCAATAAGGAGAGAAATTAGAAGAAAAGGAGGAGCAAAAAACTGCTCCAGCTAAGGAAAAGACACTAAGGCAAACAAGAGGGAAGGGAGTGTTGAAAGGAAACAGCTGATTGTTGGGATCGGAAGAGAGATGAAGGGTGCTAGCGGAGGCTGCCTGGGAGGGGGGAGGTAAAAGCCCATGGATCTTCAGGATTTTTACATTGGGTCACCCCCAATTCACCATCAGATCACATAGCATGTCCATGGCTACAGCCTGCACCAAAAAAATCACGCATCCACTGTTTCCTGGGGCTGCAATGGTGCAAAAATGTGGTTACAAAGCACGGATCCACATGGATTCTCAGGATTTTTGCATTGAGCTACCCCAAACTCACCATCAGATCACATGTCTGTGGCCACAGCATGAACCACAAAAATCATACATCCACTGTTTCATTCAGAATATTTCCCCCCTTGTTTTCCTGCTCTAAAAACTAGGTGCGTCTTATGGTCAGGTGCGTCTTGTGGAGCAAAAAATACGATAATTTCTCCCTTTATTTTATTGGGTTTTTAAAACAAACAAACAAACAAACAAACAAACAAACAAACAAACAAACAAACAAAGGGCCATTAGGACCAAAAAGAGAGAGCACCCCCTCATTCCTTCTCGCTGTGAGTCAGTAGGGCCCCAGATACAGCGGTTGTTCCACTGCTCATCTCCTCCCCACACACTTGGCATTGAGCTGTTAATGTATTAAAGCCGTGTGTTTTAAATATAGCAATAATGAATCACATATGTAGCTCAGACTATTAGCATAACAGGACAGCAATGGTGGTGGGGTGCTCTAAAGAAGTTAATTGTCTGACATGTGTTTCAGGTAGGTGTAAAAGATATTTGGGGAGCCTGTGCTAATAGAGAAAACTAATCCACTTCAAGACCTTGAGTGTGAGGTGATTCTACTCCTTCCTTTAGAAAGCCTCTATTCTTCTCTCAGGCTGGCACTGTAGAGCCGGTCACTCTCCATGCTGAGGGAATCTTTTCTGCCACGAATGTGGTTGTCTGACTATGATAAAGTGTGAATGATATTACCCTGTCACTCCTCTCCTCACATTCTCTTTATCAAGGCAGCTTTCTGCATCTCCCCTGGAGCAGAAAGAAAGCATATCTCTTTGATTCCCCACTTTCTTTGTTTGTTTTTGTTCCATTTATTTTCATTTACACTCCCTCCTTCTCCGCCATAAGAAATGGAGTGCCAGGGGAGAGACAGAGGCATCAATTGTCTGCGGCTGTAGATAATTGAAAGGGTTCAGGTGGAAAGTCAACAGCACCCTAGAGGCTACAGTCAGGTGGTCTAATGGAAGCCCAAGCAGGGTAGTGGCGGATCTGCATTGCTCTTAACGGGCTTTGTCATATATTTTTTCTTTGTTATGTTTTGTCCTCTTGCCAGACAAATGAGGACTGGCAGATTGGGGTGCATCATGAAGTCTGGAGTGGCAGTAGAAGCTGCTCTAATTATTATCTTTGTCCACACCCTAGCCCATCCCAACTATGAAGCACCTTGCAAATCGTGTCCTCCCTAAAAGAGGGCATGTGTTGCGGTGAGACCTGGAAACTGAACTCCTGGTTGTGGGTGGGTCTATTGGATAGCCACAACACCCGATTGGTAGGCCCCTTGCTGCTGGGTATAATCTGGCCAAAGGGGTGCAAACGGATTGAGGGACCTATATAAACCCATGCATGTGACCCAGAGCTTCCTCTTTCGGCTTGTGCATTCGGAACACCTGCCCACTTCTCCCTAATTTTAGGGCATTTAGATTGACCTTGCTATGCTGTTGTGTGTCGTTGGGACAGGGGCACAGCAGAAATTTTCCCCACTTGGCTGATTGGCTGTTGTCATTTGGGTTTCGCCTGCCACGCAGCAAATCATCACAACTTGTAAGGTTGCGGATAGGCTCTGGTTCAGGTGATAGGGATGGGAGAATGCTCTCGCCATCCCTATGTGAAGCGTATTCCGTTAAAGGAATCCAGGGACTCAAATTGGTTTGGTCAACCCCCGAGAGGGGGTTGTGCCCGTGCCTGAGTCAAGGGGAGCATCTGGGGAGTGAACAGAGTCTGTTCCCAGGTTTTTCACCTGTCTCGGGTATTCACCCTTGGCTGACCTATGATAGAGCTCTGGGTCAGTGCTACCTGCAAGGGTGTAGGTAGCTAGTCGAACCAGAGCCTATGCAACCATTCACTTTTCTGTAATCAATAAAGTTGTGGCCTAAATTCTGCCAAAAACCAAAACTAAAATTTGAGTCAAATGTGTCTTTATTTAAGGGGGAGGTCTCTGGATCTGAACACGCAAATAGGAAAGGCGATGAATTCCATGCAGGAGCATAGTAGGGGGGTGCCAGGGGGTGGCCCCAGGCACACAATTTTTGAGGGGGTGTGAATCAGGTGCCCCCATGCAGACACCTCCAGCATGGTTCGGCCTAGTGCTCCTCATCATTGGTTTGTTTTTGTTTTATTATGTATTTTGTGTTCTCATTTTGTGTTTTTATGTCGTGAACTGCCCTGTGATCTTCAGACGAGCGGTATACAAATTCAAAAATGAATGAAAGAATGTAATTTCGAACTGGGTTGCAATATCTTGGTTTGATTTCAGGTTTAGATAGTAACGAACTCCTATCTCGTATCTCTTAAAGACATTTTGTTCATGTAACAGAACGATCTTTAAGATCAAGTGAGTGCGGCAGTCTCCTCGGGCAGCTGATTCTAGGTGCCATGAAAGGGCAACTAATTGTTAGTCATTTAATTTATTACCACTACGACAACCACATTTTTACTTCCAAGTGGTAATATTTATGGGGTTTTCTGTTTTGGGTATGTAAGTATTTGGCCAGCCTTGCTTTCATTGAGGCTGGGGCAGGAGCTCTATTTGCTGTTTCCCCTCAGGCATCAAAATAGATTGGATTGCCCTGTGGACTGGGCCCTGCAAATCTTGCCAGATCCAAGTATTGTCCAAACTTACAAACAATGGGTGGTATTCAACTATGTTTTACCTAGAGTGGGTCAATTGAAATTAATGGAGATGACTAAATTAGGTCAGTTACTTTCAGTGAGCCTGCTCTGGGTAAAACTTAACTGAACACCACCCAATCTGTTTAGGCTCCCAATTACCTGGGAACTCATAGGACTTATTTCTGGGTAGACATAGCTAGGATTACACAGTTATCATGGCCAGTACTAAATATTGAGAAACGTTACCTATCAATAAGGGCATAAAGGTGTTGTTGTTTTTAATTACTTATTATAGAGATTGGACTTTCTCTCCCTGTGTGTGAAGGCAGAATTGTGTGCAAGATCAATCCTGCTTCTTTTACGACAATTCTTTCTAAAATTGCATGCTTAAATCCCTGTGGGTTTGACAAAATGTCATGGGTATGATGCATTATTATCACTGTCTCCAAAGGTTATATTGTAATAACTCATATCTTAGCATACTACAGACTGAGAAAGACACCAACTTTACTCAGAGGCAAAAAAGGAGGCAGAATTTGATTCTGGCCAATAGTAGCAGTAAATAATGCATGCCAGATACTGGATCTTTCTTAGGACTTTCAGTTCATCTCTAAACTGTAGGCTAAAGGGGGATTAAGCTGAACAATAGATTAAAGCCCTGACATATTGTTTTATCAAGCTCTTGAGCCAAATGTTAAGCTCCCACAAGGCTTAGTTTTGTAAGCCACATTTCACACCAGTAAGCACAGGGCACCATTCCCTGGTAGTGCTGAGGTCCATAGATTGCAACAAAATACTGGGAAAGGTTTTGCCTAGTATTTTGCCCATGTGATGGGCTCACATGAAAGAGCTGTCCCATGAGACCATGGAGGGGGAAGGGAGAGCCTATATAAGGCTGCTTCCTCTGGAGCTCAGGGTCATTTTGCCTCTACAGTGGTACCTCGGGTTAAGTACTTAATTTGTTCCAGAGGTCTGTACTTAACCTGAAACTGTTCTTAACCTGAAGCAACACTTTAGCTAATGGGGCCTCCTGCTGCTGCCGTGCCGCTGGAGCACAATTTCTGTTCTCATCCTGAAGCAAAGTTCTTAACCTGAAGCACTATTTCTGGGTTAGCGGAGTCTGTAACCTGAAGCGTCTGTAACCTGAAGCGTATGTAACCCGAGGTACCACTGTAAAAGCTTCAGGAGGATCTCTCATCATTCCTTGACTAACCCTGTTCCTTGGAGGCTCACTGAGTGCCAGTGAGGGGGGGGGGCATATGGCAATTCCTCCTACCTGCTCTTCAGGGGAGCCATTCAAAAATAAAATAAAATAAAGATTTAAAAATAATTTCACCCATTTTGGTGAGGTGTAGGATGAGTCCTGGATGAGAGGTCAGCCTCCCTTTTGCGGGCGGCATTCGTGTTGACATTTTTAAGCACTCTGTGGATGAGTGAAAATGCTTCCCTTTCATCTTGCAAACCATTCTGTGTGTCCACAGGCAGAAAAGCAGGATGAAAGTAATGTCGGACAAGTCAACGAGGAATGTTAATTTTATTAGTTGCTGAGTGAGAACCTTATGCTGTGACGGAGGCAGCAAAGTGTGTCAGAAAATGCAGGACATCAAATAGTGTCAAGTGAGCAACTTGCTCAAACAAAGAATGGGAGCAGACAGGGCCTTTCAAGCTTTTGCCCTTAGACTACGTTAACTAGGCTCTGCCCCCTTATGACAAACTGTAGATTCTTAAAGGGCCAACACTCTATCCTGAAGACAGGCACTCCTCCGCAGTCCCCTAGCATCCCACCTGACATGCTCCTGGCACTGCTGGTCCTGTGGAAGGCATTTGCTTCCTCTAGGGTTGCCATACATCTGGGAATTCCTGGACGCGTTCTCTTTCGGGGGTCTTGCATGCCCACCCAGAGGGAAGGGAATTTTAGATTTTAAAGCAAATGTCCTGGATTTTGGGTTTTTTGTTTTTTGTGCAGGCGGCTCTGGTTCAGGCTGCGACTCTGTTGTGGGCAGCCTGGGCCCTGGTTCAGGGGCAGAGGGGCTTTTGGGCGTACTGCCCCCAAAAAAGCTCAACAACCTGTTGTGACTGGACTTTCACCTCTTGAAATATGGAAACCCTAGTTCCTCAGGCTCAGGGGAAGATACTCTTGAGGACCTTTATGAGAGGTTCTTTTAGGGGTTCCTGTCCATCAGTGATCTCTTGATTTCCAGCAGCAGGACACTAGTATATATAATACCACAGCACACATACACTTGACCACTGCACTAGTCTTAAGCAGTGGCATGTGGTCCATGGACTAGTGGGACTAGCCTAGTCCCCCTAATGTTCCTGGCAGGACCTTTCCCTGTACCTGCTTAGCCAGTGTCTCCAGGCTCCATGTATGTGTGTGCATGCACCTCTCTCTAAGTTTGGTTTCCTCTGTAAAGGTTACAAAACTGCACAAGCCCCCGACGAAAGAAGAATGGCAGACGAAATTGATGGACTATGCAGAATTGGACAAAATTACAGGAAGGACTCGAAACCTGCAGGACCAGAGATTTACAGAAGATTGGAAGAAGTATATGAATTATTTGAAGAGCAACTGTAATCAACAAATTATGCTAGTGGGACTACAAGAAGTTTTGCAAGGAGAAATATATGAAGTCTTACGAAGGAGAAAAAGATAGAGAGATTGGTTATGAGTTTGAAATGTAATAGGGAAAATAAGAAATGCATACTAAGAGATTAGATTCGAAAATTTGCAGACAGGACTGATGGAAGTAAAAAAAAATTGAATAAGATGTAAAAGTATGTTTAATTACTGTTGAAAATGATATGTTAAAAAAACTAATAAAAATTTATATCAATAAAACTGCACAACCCCGTAGAGCAATACACACACATAAGCAGGACTACAGGCCCTTCTCCTTCATTTTTTAAGGAAGAGCAGGCGGAAAGCCTGAAGTGCATATGATGTGGCGGTGGAAGACAAGATCCCTGCAACCTTAATATCTCACTTCCTCCCTCCTCTCCTTCAGCCACTGTGTGTGTGTTTGTGTTTTGAAAGTATGGCGTTTTAGTAAAATAAACCCCCAGCCCCAATCTGCCAGAACCTGAAGGATCAGCAGCAACATGCAACATGCAACAACCAACAACAACACAATAATAGAAAGGGAGATGAAGAAAGTGTGTGTGTGTGTGTGTGTGTTAAAAATGGTTTTTTAATTGGGGGGGGGGTTCCATCCTTCTGCCTGGGGTTGTCTTTTTCAAAAAAACAAACAAAGCAAAGCCAAACTTTTCTTCTTTTTGCAAGCTGCTCGGAACTGGCAAATCGAGTGGCCGGGAAATGGACTTCCTTAGGAGGCTGTGGGCTCTCCTTCACTGAAGGTTTTGAGGCATCTGCCAGGGATGCTTGAGTGGAGATTCCTGCCTTGTAGGTGGTTGGACTAGATGACCTTGCGGTCTCCAACTCTACATACAGCCCTAACTGTTCCCCTATGAAAAAATTTCACCACTGGTCTTAAGAATATAGGAAGTTCAGACTATTTGCCCACCATTCAAGCCCATACTTTGACTGGTGGAAGCTCTCCAGGGTCTTAGACAGTGATGCTTTTTATCACATGCTACTTGACCCTGTTAGGCTCAGATGCCAAGGTTTGAACCTGAGGCCTTCTCCATGCTCTACCACTGAGTAATTTTGCTGTAAGATTGTGATCACAGCCCTCATTAGTATGGAGTTTTGTGATTTCTTTGTACATTCATAAATCACTCTTCAAGTATGGACAAATATGTCTACTCCCAGAAGGATTGTTCTGCTACGTTGATCTTGCTCTCCCTCACTCAAGCCTCAGGTTGCGTAAAGCTGATGTTTATATGGATTGATGAGGTCTGGGTTATGTAATCACCCCAAAGGTTATTAGTTCCTTTGACATGATGGACATAAAATGCCATTTGATTTTTGTCCAGCAATCCATTAAATTACACATGAAAAGGGCAGTCCTGTTTTAACATGACTCATTCTGGCTTGATACAGTTTTTTTAAAAACAACAACAACAACAACAACAACAACTTTTGTTTGTCAGGAACTTATTGATTACCATTCATTGTGTTATAGATTTTGGATTAAGGTAGTTTTGCCAGCATGTAGTACCAAAACACATTTCTCCTTAAACTTTCTCTTTTGCTCAAATTGCATTCCCCCAAAGTCTCCAGTTGCTAGAGGTAGCAGCAGCAACTGCCTTTGTAGTTTCTTCTTCATCTTCTTCAGAGTCAGTAATTAGCTGGAACAAAATCAAAAGGGACTTAGGCAAAGACTTCATGGATGATGTAAGCATAAGCAGAATTATATGACTCTGTGGAAAACGAATTCATTTCAGTGTCAAGGGAAGTGGATTCTGAATTACGTGATCAAAAGTAACTGGCGTTAAAAGTTTGAAGCTCCACAATGAAGGGCTGGTACAAAATTTGTTACTGAACCAGTGGCTCTGTTGACTTGAAAAAAAGAAAAATAGTTGCTCTTCCTCCTTTCTCCTCCTCCTCCTCTCATCATCACTATTATTATGCTTACTGTGTCATATGATCTATAATATTTGTCAGTGGGACTATTTCCATTTTATAGATGGAGGCTTAACACTGGGACTAAAATGGTCAGGAGAATTGATTTTCTGATTATTATTATTTTGTCACTTTGTCCACATTTATTTTGCAGAAGACTGGTGCTCAGAATACACACAATGCTCTTATCTGGACCAAACCTATAGTTTGTGGGGAAATAATCCAACCACTGAATTAATTTCGATGCTGCTAATACAGTAGAAACAACTATTGGTGTGTGTGGTTTTTATTTTATTTTTGACAATTACATCATAATTGTGTGTTATTGAGCCTCCAGAATCTCTTCAAGATGTGCAGCTTTAACTTGTTGTAATTCTCATTTCTTTAAAATCCAACAAGAACCAAACCTGAGCACCAGCACCGTTGTACAGTCCTATTATGTTCACTCACAGTCTGTCAATTTGTGTTAACTGATCGTTCCATTTAACTATTCTAATGAATTTCTTTATTGCTGATTACCAAATGCTGCACTTTAATAAGTGTTCAGCTACAATTTGTCTCTATTATGTTTGACATGATAGAGTTTCTTAAAATCCAGAGCACAGAGAAAAAGGCTGAACGGAGAATTATCCATTTTCTCAAAACACTAACGTACCCTTTAAAAGATGCTCCTGGGTGCCAATTACACGGAAAAGACCCATGCAATTACCCCCACCCATATGGTTAAGTTATTTAAATATTATCCTAGCCACAGGGAAATCATTCATTGATAAGAATCTCCCTATAGCTGGGGGAATATCTAAATAGTGCTTAGAACCTGGACTCAGTCAATGAAATTGTGGTTCGAGGACCCGAACCCCGCGCAGTGGAATAAAAACACGAGGACACGTGATATAAGGTTAATGGGCAAGAAAAGGCCACAACTTTATTGATTACAGCAAGTGAAAAGGTATTGGCTTAGGCACTGGATTATGTCAGCTGACTCCACCCACTTGGAGAGGGGTGAGTCTAAAAAACAAAGGGGGTTTATTCACCAGTAGGTGGATCCTGTTGATGCTAATCCAACTATAAGCTCTCCCCTCATGTCACCGAGGGTCGTGCCATAGCCTCCCGCCAAGCAGGCATTGGACAGAATACACGACCGCCGGATTCCTTTAACGGAATACCCAAAAATTGAAGGCGCAGGCGATGGCCACACCCAGCCCTTCAACACACCACAACACATTATTCCAATGCCTAACCTACCCACCAATACCACGAAAGTTGTGACGGTTGCTACGAGGTAGGCGAAAAAACCAAAAGGCCTAATGCCAAATGGAAAAATTCCTACCAGGCCCTCCGGACAACCAGGGTGACCAACCTAAGGTCCATAGCAAGGCCAAAAGAAAACTGGAAACCCTGCTCTAAGGGAGTGGAGGGTGGGTGACTCGCGACGGGACGACAAAAAGTGAGGGCTGGAGGCTGGCGCCGCAGCAATTTAGGCTGCTGTACACGCCCCCTTGAAGGCACCTGGTTGGGTGCCTGCCGATGGGCGTGGGCGCCAGCCAGGTGGGTGGGAGGCAGGGGGCAAACGCCCCCTGCTTGAGGCGGAGTCCGGCTCCCGGCCACAACCACTCCCCTCTCTTGCAGGGAGGAGAGTCTTTAACAGACCACGGTTTCACGATGAACAAAAAGAAATAATGCACCTCAGAAAGTGATTTATTCTGGTTATATGTTTTGCCCATTTTCCTAAATCATATCTCAGTAAACTAATAATTGTGCATTCATGATGGATTTATACTGCAAACTGTCCACATACCATTCTGCTTTAGCAGTTGTTCTGCTATTGTCTTATTGTCGTGTGGAGGGGCATTCTTGCAGTACAGAGCAACAAAAGTGGGACAGAAAAGAAACCAGAAGTTTTGTGGTATAAAAAAGATTACAGGATCTCATCAGGAAGTTCTGGTACTTACACTGGTGGAAAACCCAACCCAATCTCTCTGCCCTAAAACATTTTCAGGCACAAACAGTATTGAATAGCTGCCCCAATACCATCATGAGCACAATTAATCATGAATACACAATACAAAGGATGTCTGGAGGGATTGATAGATTCTGAACTAGAATGAGAGAAATTCACCCTTGTATCTTTTCTAGGGCTACGAATCAAGAACAGAATATACACATGTGGGATGAAATGGCATGCCCATCCAGAGTATTTTATCACAGAACAGCTGAATACTTTATCTATTTTAATTACTTTTAAAACACTATTCTGGAAAAGTGCCAAGCTTATAAAGAAAAAGAAACCACACAACTTAAAGTATACAAAATGAAAATCACAGAGCCATAAAATGACGAGCTTAGCACAGCAGATCGGCAGGTTTCACACACCATTGGCCAGTTTACAGATTTGCTTGTCTCTTTGGATGCTTCCAAAGAGACGCGGGTGGCGCTGTGGGTTAAACCACTGAGCCTAGGACTTGCCGATCAGAAGGTCAGCGGTTCGAATCCCCGCCATGGGGTGAGCTCCCGTTGCTCAGTCCCAGCTCCTGCCAACCTAGCAGTCTGAAAGCATGTCAAAGTGCAAGTAGATAAACAGGTACTACTCCGGTGGGAAGGTAAACGGCATTTCCGTGTGCTGCTCTGGTTCGCCAGAAGTGGCTTAGTCATGCTGGTCACACGACCAGGAAGCTGTGCTCCGGCTCCCTCGGCCAATAAAGCGAGATGAGCGCCGCAACCCCAGTCGGCCACGACTGGACCTAATGGTCAGGGGTCCCTTTACCTTTATCTTGGATGCTTCCAGACATGGGCAATTTAAGCTGGTAGTGAAATAGCTTCTCTATTTCCAGGCTTATGTAACAGTCTATAACGAAGTAGCTGGACCCTTTCACCCAAATGTTGTAAGCAGGGCATTTTTCACTGAGATCATTCTGGGGTATTCTGGGGAAGACTCCCTTCTCTCTTGCTGAACTCCTAACCATGATTTCCCCTCCACTGAAATCGAGGGGAGAAAAAGGAAAAGACAGGGTTAAAGTGATAGATCTGATTCTCGAAGTGGAAAGATGAATCACAGGAAAGAAAACAGGTATAGTGCGATCTATACTGGTCATTAGTGACCTGTATAAGCTGCAATAGCTCTGTGATAGATCATCTACACCTGGGGAAATTGTGCAGCTGTTCCACTGAGTTCTTAAAAAAGTCAGATTTTCTGAGCTCTGGAAAAAAATGAAGTTGAATAGGGAAGGCATTTTTATTGCTATGGCATGCAGATACCTCATAACAGTTGAGTGAGGCTGTGCCTGGCTGTTCCACAGCAAATGCCTAGTGTGTCAGCAGCCCTGATCAGCGAGGAAATTTGCAGCAAAGCAAGCAGCATCTCTATCTATCTTCAGTGCTATTTTTCTAGGAAAAAAGAGGTACCAGAACTCATCATGAACTTCTCTCTTGTTATCTTAGACTATTCAAATTAATGTACAAATGTACAGATTGCCCATATGGCCCACTTCCACACCAGATCTTTAGGGAAACACCCCAAATTCCTCTGAGCTCACAGAGTGCAAACATAGTTCTCTGTTTCTCTTAGTCTGTCCTTTATCTTCTTAAAACTGTAGTTTTTATTGCCTCTCTTCACACAAAGATACCTAGACCACATCATCTAAGCTACATGGATCTGTGTGCCTGCATTTTGGCCTATTCTGAAAAATTAAAGAAGGTTGTCTAGCAATTAGTTCCCATGGAAACAAGCCACCTGTAGTTTCTTTAATAAATTACGTCCCTAACAAACTGATAAATGGTCTCTGGCAATGCATCTAATAGCCCTTCTCTTCTACGAACCCCTCTCAATCTCGCAACAGTATGTCTTTTCTTTGTATCTCACCCTACAGTATTTATTTTAATTTTCTTGTGGTGAAAAACAACAATGTTTTCAAATAGTGGCTAAGTATCTCTGCAGGCTGTTGAGCAGATCTGTTTCATTTGATTCTAGTTACATTTTAAGACACTTCCAATTGAGAGAGGGGATGGCAGGATATTCTCAAAGCTGAGCAGGTTATGTGTGGGGATGCTGTTTTTGGTACTGAAGGCACTGTGCAACCAAAAGAGTTGCAAGAACCTATACCACTCCTGCCTTCCTACTATCTATTATCTATTATCTATCTATTATCTATTATCTATTATCCATTATCCATTATCTATCATCTATCATCTATCATCTATCATCTATCATCTATCATCTATCATCTATCTATCTGGGAAGTGGGTGGTGCTGTAGGTTAAACCACAGAGCCTAGGGCTTGCCGATCAGAAGGTTGGCAGTTCGAATCCCTGCAACGGGGTGAGCTATCGTTGCTTGGTCCCTGCTCCTGCCCACCTAGCAGTTTAAAAGCACATCAAAGTGCAAGTAGATAAATAGATACCACTCCGACGGGAAGGTAAACAGTGTTTCCGTGCGCTGCTCTGGTTTGCCAGAAGTGGCTTAGTCATGCTGGCCACATGACCCGGAAGCTGTACGCTGGCTCCCTCAGCCAATAAAGCGAGATGAGCGCCGCAACCCCAGAGTCATTTGCGACTGGACCTAATGGTCAGGGGTCCCTTTACCTTTATCTATCTATCTATCTATCTATCTATCATCTATCTATCATCTATCTATCTATCTATCATCTATCTATATCTATCTATCTATCTATCTATCTATCTATCATCTATCTATCTATCTATATCTATCTATCTATCTATCTATCTATCTATCTATCTATCTATCTATCTATCTATCATCTATATCTATCTATATTTATCTAGGCTTTACTACTCAATAGTGAACAAAAACAGTTTAGTGAACAAATTCCATATCTGTTTTAAACCCCCCTCCCTGTGTATCTCTCAGCTCAAATCAATTTTGCAAATTGTATATCAAAGCCATTTTAAGAGACAAAATACTTTCAATGAACTTTTCCCCCTACCTGATATAATTTCAGAAACCATCAACATTTACAGAAGACAGAACCTTCAGAAAGCATTAGTGTCTTGGTGTAACTCTAATACATGACATCAGGAAGAAATGAATTCTTGGTGTACGTTTGAGAAAACCTACCTTGATTGAAAAACCGTTAACAGGAAGCTGTTCAATGAATCTTAAAATGCATTTATCCAGCTGACAATTAAGAGTAATACCATTTAAACAATCACTGGAGGTTTTTCTAGAGAGGTGAATGAAGATAAATGAACCTTTACTGGGAGTGTGACATCTTTCATTGGATCACTGGTGAAAAATTGGACTTGCCATGGATTGAAGGGGTTGTACTTGGACTGCAGCTGACCTTAGTTCTAAGGGTGTTCCTTTGGAAATCAACTAAGAGAGACTAATAATTTGCCAGCCTATCAACATATCTCAGACTGTCATGTTATCTTTGATAGTGCTTCTAAGAGGATATAGTTCAAACTTCAATATAGAACATACAGTTTGTTGATCCAGAATTCTTTTTTAATCTATATTGGCTGTAGATAGGTATGGAAGAGTGTCATTGGCGAAGACACCCCTAGGACCTATGTCATTTTAAACTGTGATATTAATGCTGTATTCTTAGTTTTAGATTTTGATTTATGTGGAAATTGTTTCCCATTTGGTTGTGCATTTTTTTGATGTGGTTTATTTATTTATACTTTTGTAATTATGTAAATCTTGTCATGCTGTAAGCCGCCTTGGGCATTGTTTTTTTAACTGTTGAAAAGTGGCATACAAATAAAAAATGATGATGATATAGTGGTAGTCTGAATGAGGCCTGGATTTGGCTTTGAAACAGCCTTGACTGTTTTCTTGAGAGAGAAAACATTCCTTTTCAACCAGACCTTGGGCTGATTAACATCCTACAGCCTTTTAAATGTGTCTGTGGGAAGGGAGGGATTACTGTTTTGCTGTTTTGTTTTGCTTATTTACTTGTTTTTATTCTGTATTCTATTCTGTGAACTGCTTTGAGATCTTATGATGAAGGGCAGTAGAGTCCTACCTTGGATCCCAAACGCCTTGCGACTTGAACGTTTTGGCTCCCAAATGCCGCAAACCCAGAAGTGAGTGTTCCAGTTTGCGAATGTTCTTTGGAAGCTGAACGTCTGATGTGGCTTCTGATTGAGTGCAGAAAGCTCCTGCAGCCAATCAGAAGCCGTGGCTTGGTTGTCAAACATTTTCAGAAGTCGAAAGGACTTCTGAAATGGATTCCGTTCAACAGCCAAGGTATGACTGTATATAAATATAATAAAGAAAATAAATATTGCAATCACAATGCCCCAGAAGCCACCTTTTCAACTCCTGTTTCCCCGTCCAAACTTTGTAACATTCCAAGAATAGGTGTTGCGTCTATAAACACAGACACATTCAGAACTGGTAAACAAATATTTCAATTCCATAATCTGGAGACCTGTACAGAGTCCCGTAGCATGCAGCATCTAACAGCTGTTCATCTGTTATATGAAATTTCCTGAATTCTCCATAGCTCATAACCTTTCCTCTTCTTATTCTGCACTCCCTAGTTTTCTAAATTCCATAGGGTATAAATTATTCTTTGTGTTTAGCCACAAAGACATGGCTGTTTTTGAAGCATTCCTATTTATCAGGTAGAGGTCATGGTTTCAAGAACCACAAGCTCTTAGTGGCAACAAAGCTAAGGCATTTCTGTATTTTGATGATTTATCACCCATGCAGCTAGAAAGAAAAGTGCAGAGATCACTGTGGAATAGTATTACTCATTGCAGCTTATCTATGTGAACAGGAGCAGTGAATGAAATACGTTATTTGGGCCTACTTCAAATAATTTAAAAGGTGGTTGAAGTTTTGTTTTGTTGCAATTTTTATATGAGAACACATAATTCCACTTAAATCAGTGATGGGGAAACCTGTGGCCCTCCAGATGTTGTTGGACTCCATCTTCCAACAGCCCCATTAATACTACTAATACTAATAATATTTTATTATTAGGTGGTGCTGTGGGTTAAACCACAGAGCCTAGGACCTGCCGATCAGAAGGTCGGCGGTTCAAATCCCTGCAACAGGGTGAGCTCCTGTTGCTTGGTCCCTGCTCCTGCCCACCTAGCAGTTCGAAAGCACGTCAAAGTGCAAGTAGATAAATAGGTACCGCTCTGGCGGGAAGGTAAATGGCATTTCCGTGCACTGCTCTGGTTCACCAGAAGCGGCTTAGTCCTGCTGGCCACATGACCCAGAAGCTGTACGTCGGCTCCCTCGGCCAATAAAGCGAGATGAGCGCCGCAACCCCAGAGTCGGCCACAACTGGACCTAATGGTCAGGGATCCCTTTACCTTTACCTTATACCCTGTCCATCTGGCTGGGTTTCCCCAGCCACTCTCTGCAGCTTATAGCACATATAAAAACCTAGTAAAACGTCAAACATTTAAAATTTCCCAATACAGGGCTGCCTTCAGATGTTCTATTTTTTAAAAACTTCATTAAACAAGAAAAATACACAAAGCAAATATACAATACAAACATTCTATAAGAAAAAAGAACACAGTTACCTTTAGAATAAGAATCAGTAAAAGAAAAGAAACTTCCGACTAAACCCATTGTACTATTTTGCATTGAATTTTTTTTTTACACAGTTTCTTATTGATATTTTTCTTTATCTTAGTTTTAACTTTTTCTAACAGATCCTTATATCGCAAGACTCATTCGATATCTGCCAGGAAACATTTATTATCACAGTACCCTTTGAGATATTCCTTAATTATTATCCATTCCTTATTAACATCTTGTTAACATCTTCAGATGTCTTCTGAAAGTTGTGTAGCTCTTCTCTTAACATCTGATGGGAGGGCGTTTCATTGCTAAGAAGGCCCTCTGCCTGGTTGATTGGCCAATAGTCAAGGGTAATCAGAGTTGTAGTCTAAAAATATCCAGAGAGCCACAGATTTCCTCTCCCTCAGTGGCACAACATGGGGGGGGGCACAGGGGTGGTTGCCTCGGATGCAAGATTGTTAGAGGGCATGACATTTCAACACCTGGTGCTGCCACAATACAGCTGTGTGCTTTCGTAATCAGGCTCTGTTGAAAACAACTTCTCCATGAGAACCAGGAAGTGACCTCTCCAGACAATGGAAAAACTCTTTTTTTCTTAGCTCTGCGGCGCTGATCTCCTGGGTGATGTGGACGTTGTAAGGCAGTTGAATGTGCATGTGTACTTCATTCATTTCCCTCCCTCCCACCCCCTCTGCACAGCCCCGAGCACTGGTAACCCCCACTATGCCACTATCTCCTTGTCTTAACTGGTATTTAGGATCAGACTGTTCATGGTGTATGGGTATATGGCACGTTACATAAAGAATATATTTTTTTTAAAAAAATAGAAGGAAAAATACGCACAGAAAGCTTCTCCCAACTCATAAACCACCTGATTTCAATCAGCTTCCATAATTTTCAGGACAGCTGGACTGTTTCGATGTCGTGCTCCCATAGAAGGCAAATTCTATTTGACGCATCAAAAGAAATCAGACTGGTAGAGTCTGCTTTTTTTTTTAATTTGACTCCGTTCCAATAATCTACAGCAAATTGAATGATGTTTCTTTAGAAAGCGCAGGCTGAAGCAGTGTTGCTCTGTGAAATCAATTTCATACATTTTATCGGGGAGGAAATAACCAGTGCGTTAATTGGAACATGTTTACTGTAACTGGAAATCTTCCAAAAGAGCAACTGTGTTAGTCTGTCACGGAAAAGACCGCAGAGGACTGTGACATTCTAAAGGACAAGAGTCTTCCACACAAGGTAGCTCTAACTTAAACTGCTTTCTTTGTGATAGCTACATTGGCTCCCAATTTTTGGGGGGGTGAGTGGGTGGGCAACCCAAACAGCTGTTCTCCCTGACCTTTAAAGCCCTATATTGTTTGGGACCAGGTTACCTGAAGGACAGGTTTATCCAATAGGAACCTCAGCAAACGCTCATCAAATCACCTACAGGGCAAGCTCCGAGGCAGAGCATATGGTCTGCTAGCTGTTGCTGATGAAAGTCATAGTCTAAAACATCTGGAATCTGCCCCTTGAAGAAGGCTGGTATAGACAAGATTGAGTGAAATGGGTCAATGTTCCTAGAGGCTTTTATGACAGCTTTGGGCCTCTCACAGCTGGCCTTTTACTATTGATTCCCTAGGATGTTTTTAACCAATAATGGGTTTTAATTTTACTATCTTCTTGAATGAGTAGATGAAATCAATTTCTTTGGATATGCTGCTGCTGTTAATTGAGATTCTATGCTGTTTTTATCTGCTGTTCGTTCCCTACATTTTTAGAGGGCTTCTACAATTGTATTTTGTTCTTATTCAGCTTAAACTTCTTAAAACAGTAGAATATAGAAGTTTAAAATATAAAATAAAAACTAGGTCAGACAGTTTATTCACGTCACATTTTGTCTGCACTCTTTCCCATCCAGACTGTGCTCAGACAACTACTCAAATAGTAGAAGTGAGGCTTAGCAGCAATTTAAGCCTTGTGCGTGAAAATGCTAAAATTTATTGTAGCAAGAGCTTTAAAAGTCAACGGCCTATTTCATCAAAAGCTCATTATAATAAATTAGTTGGTCTTTAAGTTGCCACTGGCAATTCCTCCCCCCCTTCTAAAATAACACTTCTACATCCTGTTTAAAAATGTGGCTTGCTGTGAATGAAATTGGTGCATAACACAGATCATGAAACATACACTTTTAGTAAGCATTCTTCCTGCATGAATCACATGTAGAGGGAATCACATGATTACTGGATATGGGAGAGGCTGCCGCAGGCATCTATGTGTGGGCATGGAGATCATCAGGAGCGAAACATTCGACATGCAAGTCATTGCATAGGCTTCTCCCATTGGATCAGGACACCCATGAGACCAGGAATCCTGATTGTGTGGAAGCATACACAGGAGCTCATGTGTAGGTGTCATGATCCTAGGAGGCGGAGATCATGGATTCAGAAGGCATGTCAGAGGGCAAGAGGATCTGCCTATAAAGATCTCTGGCAGGCAAGCCGCCTAATCAGCAGCAAGGACTCTCCGTCCATTTTATGTAAGTTTATTTAAAAGAAACACACATCCAGAGCATGGTGTTCTGTCTGCTGTGGCAATGGAAGGCCTTAAAATGTAAGGAAGTAGTAGATTTAATAAAAATATTAAATAAACCCCCATATATTAAATTTAATATGTTTTCAATTAATTTATGACTAGTTTAAGTGATTTACTAGCCAAATTGCATCTCCTTCCACCACTGCCAGAGAAGCTCTGCTTTGCCATGGATCTCCCTCAGCCTCTAGGGACAAGAGGAAGCCAGCATCAAAGTTCGCTGGACCACCCCATCTCACCATACTCTTCTTGCAGAGTATGCTGCCCGCCCAACAGTGACACTTTGCAAAGATTTTTCCTCGAGAAGAAGAAGAAGAAGAAGAAGAAGAAGAAGAAGAAGAAGAAGAGGAGGAGGAGTTTGGATTTGATATCCCGCTTTATCACTACCCGAAGGAGTCTCAAAGTGGCTAACATTCTCCTTTCCCTTCCTCCTCCACAACAAACACTCTGTGAGGTGAGTGGGGCTGAGAGACTTCAGAGAAGCGTGACTGGCCCAAGGTCACCCAGCAGTTGCATCTGGAGGGGAAGGCCTTGCAGAGCCTCATGCTTCTCCCCACATCACGAGGGCAGCAGTGGAACATTTTCCTCGGGCACAAAGATGTCTCACACTGCCCCTGGTGGTGGTGGTGGTGGTTGAACTCGCTCCTGACTCTATTAAAGACTCAGTTTATAATTCCTTGTGTTGAAGCGACATAATTATGCACTCACTTCCTTTGTGCTTCAGCCTGGAGGTATTCACATGGTGCTATCCAGGCTGCTACTACTGTGATTTGGAATCTTAACTCTCCTTAGCCTGACTCTTCTTATTGGAAGCTGACTGTTGCCTTCCTTGAGTTCCCCTTATCAAAAGCGGAAGCTTTCCTAATCTAGGGGTGGGTGGATGTGAGGGAGAACAGGCTGCAGTTCGTTTCTGAGTGAGATAAGGGCCTCTCTGGTTCCTCTTCAACCAGGCCTTTGCCTGATTAATATTCTCCAGCCTTTTAAATATGTCTGTGGGAAGGGGGGTGTTACTGTTTTGTTGATTTGTTTTACTTATGTACTTGTTTTTATCCTGTATTCTATTATGTGAACTGCCCTGAAATCTTATGATGAAGGGTGGCATATAAATCTAAATAATAATAATAATAATAATAATAATAATAATAATAATAATAATAATAATATAGATATAAGTATTTGAAGCAGGGCAGTGGATTTGTCTTTGTGTCAGGAACTGGGCAGAGGAGGAGGGTGCTGGAGAGGGGGGTGATGTCAGGGGCTGGGCATAGGAGGAGTGGTGGAGACTGCCTCCCCATCCTAACACTTCCAGGAAGGAGGAAGACAGTATAGATTTACACCAGGGGTTTGCGGGAGGTCACAGCTCAGAGGCAGATGAGGGGAAAAGTTGGGAAATAATGGGAGAGGAGGAGCAGTCGGAGCCAGAGCCAGAGCAACAGCTTGCTGACACGTTGTCACTAGAAAGCATTCCAGACCCACCATCTCCCAGAACCCGGCGAGCCTTAAAAGTAGGAGAGCAAAGAGCTCAAAGGCAGAGGACACATAGCAGCACCCGTACAGGAGGTGATGATGATGATGATGATGATGATGATGATGATGATGATGATGAAGAATGAGGAAGTGGGATAGAAGGGGGGTGGAGATTCACTTGGGACAATGCCATTATCCAAGAGACTGGGTTCTATAGCCTCTCTCTGTAAACCTTGAAATAAAAAAGGACTGTAAGAAACTTTTCCTTGTCTTTATACTTTCCTGGGCAACCAGCCAGGAGCCATTGATAGCACCCTGACACCGTGAGAGCATTAAGCTGTGCCACCTTCCACCTGTGTTCAACCTTTACATTTGTGAGACAAACTCAGATATCATCCAACGCCATAAAGGAAACTGGATGTGGGCAAACCCTGCACAACGCCACATCAGAAAGCTGGGGAGACCAAAGCAGTAGGTTTCCTTCAGCTGGCAGACACAACCTTCACAGGAAAAAAACCTTTATGCATAATACATGGCACTTTCTTTATGAAGTATGGCTCGGGTGGTTAGCAACATGCTGGTTTTCCATTTATGAAAGTGCTTTTTAGCTCCACTCTGAGTTTTTGATAATAGACAGCCTTTAAAACACCTGAGCTTAGGTCTCTTTAATACCTATTAAACAATTTCGTTTGATTTAGATGCTAAGATGTTTCTCTCCCAAAATGAGTCTGAAATTAAAAAATCCCAAACAGCTATATTTTGCTTCCAGGAACTCCGTTACATGCTGGGGTGGGGTGGGGGGAACATAACAGCACTAGGTAAGCTTTGCTATATTGTTTAAAGGGTTGTGCCTTAAAATCTGGCTGTCAATTCTAATTTATGTGTTGTTCCCTCTCGAAGTTCCTAGGCTTTATTGCTACTGTGTGTTAAATCCATATCAATTCTGTGCCTGTTCTCTGCATAACAGATGCCCTGGGCCTCGTGAGATGCCCACCAACCATATTTTTCCAATTAATTTTACGATATTAACCCATTCTGGGTAAACAAATCATGTGCTGTACTGGGTTGTCTGTGCCATATAGGGAATTATACAGCAACTTTACTTCTAATATTAGAATTCCATGCATGGGGGAAAAATAATTAACATTGAATGACCATCAATCACTTGCAACTAGGGAAAGAGAAAATGTTAGGAAATGATGGGCTCAGAAAGGTTTTCCCTGCCTAAATTCATATAATCCTTTAACCATTATGAGCTAAGTCAAAATTTGTACCTCTCCGGATATGGCTTCTGCTCAGAATTTTCAGCAACACCTTTCTCACTTGCATGTTCTCCTCTTCTTCAATTTCCCAACATTCACATGAAATGTAGCAAATTGTGAGAGAAGGGGGAAATGGTTACTTCACTCATTGATCAGGAAGAATTTTTAAAAAGCACCTGTCCATATTGGAGGTTGGAAGGGGCTCTGGCAGGGCTTATGCAGTGCAGTTCACATTGAATACCACTTGTCTAGCTCCAAGTAATTTACAGAAGAAGAAGAAGAAGAGTTTGGCTTTGATATCCCGCTTTATCACTACCCGAAGGAGTCTCAAAGCGGATAACATTCTCCTTTCCCTTCCTCCCCCACAACAAACACTCTGTGAGGTGAGTGGGGCTGAGAGACTTCAAAGAAGTGTGACTAGCCCCAGGTAACCCAGCAGCTGCATGTGGAGGAGCGGAGACGCGAACCCAGTTCCCCAGATTACGAGTCTACCGCTCTTAACCACTACACCACACTGGCTCTCCAGCACCCCTGCAGTGTTGGTCTTACAGTTTGCGGGGAGTTCCTGAAGTTTTTACTTATTGCTTTTGTCCTCACATTGCCGGTTAGCCTGGGAGAGTAGTCCACAGTCAACAGTAGTGTAGTTGATTGGCATATCCTATTGCAGATTGGAGGGCTGTTCTGGGATAGCTTACAGGAGCCCTGAAATGAAGCCCCCACCCCGCCCCCATGATACTGCAAGTCAGATACTCTGTTGGTTGCCCACTCAAAAATCTGTACAATACACAGTTACTGACTCACACTTGCATGAAATGGTTAACCTGAGCCCTGAGCTCAAGTTGCCAGTGGGTGGAGCTTAGCTGGCTTCTAGCAGCCTTTGCATCCTCCCTTTCTCTTTCTCTACCCTATCTCAAAGGAGGAGTCATGCAGATTGGCTCCCAGCTCAGCAAATGCTGCATGTGACCAAAAAGTCTTTCTAAAAGGAGATTTTATTTTTTTATACAGCCTGCATCTTTGCTAACACAAATATTTCATGATTCTTTTATAAGGAAGCCAAGTCTGCTTCTTATTTTATGTTCACTTATTTGCACAGCTAAGTGTACGTGAATTTCCCCCCAGCCTAAGTATTTTTATGGGAATTGTTGCTTAAAGGTGGATTAGAGCAGATGTAAATCTAATCGTGTTTTAATGTGCTTAGAGCAATCACCATTGTGCTAAGTCTGCTATGAGAGAGTAAGAATCTTTCTTCCAAACCTCTCTCTGCAACAGAACTCTCCATACCTCTGGTTGACCTCTCCCCATATTCGATCAAGCAGTCTCACCAGAAACATGCATGCAGATTGGCTGCAATTAAAAAAAAACTTAATAAAAATCTCCTGAGTGAAATAAGACCAAATTTAGAGCAGTGACTTCTGTGTTTAATGTTAGGGTTTGTTTTTAAAACCCCTTCAACAAAGCATACAGCTAAGCAACACATTCATACCAGGGGTACATTATGTTTCTTTCTTTCAGACTGCAGTACCCATTGCACCAAGGAGCTGTGGCTTTTCTAACGATATACCAGCATGTCATACTAAATTTCATTCACATGAGTGGGCATCATGTCACAAGAATGAACATCACTGGGCAATGTCACTACTGCCCCATGCTTTCCATAGATGTAGTACTTCTGTTCCCACATTATTCACCAATGGAAACCAATTGCAGCTACATGCTGCAATACTACCTCAAATTTTGTCACTCTGCTCATGCATTTTTCTGGTTTAATGGGATGGCATATTTTCCCTCAAAGCAGTTAACACAGAAATGAGTGCAAAACCTCCTCTACATTCTGATAGATTTTCAGAAGTGGCTTTTATGTTGTGGGAAAGCTCAAATATAATGTGGAAATTAACCATTAGGGGAATGTCAGGGAAGTGGAATAAACTAACATGTGAAATACCCCCTAAGTGTATCCACCAAAATGTGTCTCCCCTTGAGTAATGCAGAAATACTGAGGGTGAGTGATTGTACCCCTTGCCCACTACACAGTTCCTTACTTCCTATATTCTTTTGGATACCTGACTAAGGCTCTTATTTAGCCAGAATGACACCACTCATTCCTGAGAGGGAGGTATCCGCAAACCTGGTGGAACCTCGTGGGGAGAAATTCCACATCAAGCTCAGCGTCATGCAATATTTCAATCACGGCAAACATTTCGACTTCTAAGACAGAACAATTCCCCCCCTCCTTCCCCCACATTCAATCCTGGGGGTTCTCCAGAATCTCCCAGGGCCAATTTCTGGAGGCAGGTGGGGCGCATGCAGTGTTGTACAAATGGAATTCCTGGCACAGGGCTTTTGCTAATGGGATTCTTTAGTTGAATCCTACCCACGGTGGATAGTTTAAAAAAAAACAAAAACAAAAAACTAATGGTTCCAGACATACCCAATGAAGTCTGAGCATGCTCAGTGTTCATAGAATGCTGCCTTGAAGTTGGGGAGGAGCGGGGCAGGGATGGAACACCAGCAGGAATGGAATGGAGTGCTGCTAAAGGGCATGGCTCCCTGGTTAGAACACTGAACAGGAGCACTGCGCATTGCAACTTTTTGATGTAGGTCCCACTTGTACCATGATGCTTCCGTTAACTAAGAACCACTGGAAATTTAGCAAACAGAGAAAAACAATTCAGAGCATTGTCTGGAGATATGCCTTTGAGGTTCAATTAACACAGGGCAACATTTATAACACATTTAATTGTGGTATCCATTTAAGATCTGTCAGTGTAATGATGAGAAACTTGCAAGGCTGGCAGATGAAGCCAAGGGCTGGAGATACGTCCCAAATAATAAAAAGGCATCAAAGTTGTCCAAAGAAGCAATTATACAAGTTCACTCTCTGTCTGAATTATGACCAGTGGTCAAGACCCAGTTTTGGAACTCCCTGTTAGGTGACATATAGATGAAAACTTATAGAGAGACGTACACAGACATATATATGATCCTTCAATTGATTTAGATTTTGAGCTACAGGTTCTGTCCTTCGATTCTTTCTGTTACCTATTTTTATACTATGTACTATGGGTCATGTTTAGGGACGCGGATGGCGCTGTGGGTTAAACCACAGAGCCTAGAACTTGCCAATCAGAAGGTCGGCAGTTTGAATCCCTGCAACGGGGTGAGCTCCCGTTGCTCTGTCCCTGCTTCTGCCAACCTAGCAGTTCGAAAGCACGTCAAAGTGCGAGTAGATAAATAGGTACCACTCTGGCAGGAAGGCAAACGGCGTTTCCGTGTGATGCTCTGGTTTGCCAAAAGCTGCTTAGTCATGCTGGCCACATGACCCGGAAGCTGTACGCTGGCTCCCTCAGCCAATAAAGCGAGATGAGCGCTGCAACCCCAGAGTCCGCCACGACTGGACCTAATGGTCA
The DNA here is from genome assembly GCF_964188305.1 of Podarcis bocagei. Classification (NCBI taxonomy): domain Eukaryota; kingdom Metazoa; phylum Chordata; class Lepidosauria; order Squamata; family Lacertidae; genus Podarcis; species Podarcis bocagei. Next base: position 18,833,859 of record NC_138136.1, on the reverse strand, counting down.
GGGGTCCCTTTACCTTTACCTATGGGTCATGTTTAGCTTGTTGCACCAGCAGATGCCAGCCCAAAGATTCCCACAAGCACAACAGGACTTTCCACCCTCTCCTCCCCTCTGCACCCCCAAATCTGTTCCAGTGGGTCAATAGATCCCCAAAATGGTGCATAGGGAGGGGGAAGGAGAGGGGAGATTGCTCTGTTACACAAACAGAAAAGTATTTGGCTTTAAACACCAAATTGAGCACCTGTCTGTCCTTGTTCCAGCGGCAAACACCCTTTTGCAGTGCTCTGCTCAATTATTATTTTGTATCCCATCTCTCTGTCAAATGCTCTCAAGTGCCATTGTGAGAAGATTCCCTCCTGGCAGGCTGATTTTTGGAATTCCTCTTTCTTGAAATATAAAAGCCTGCCTAGTCTAGTTTGTTTTATTGATATTATGCAACTGAATTAACAAAACAATTTAATCAAATTCATGCACTTCTAAAATCATGTGCCTTTTAAATCCAAATCATACTTACTACCAGAGTTCAGATAGTAACATTTTGAATTGTAGTAACACACATACAAGCTGTTCCACTTCCTTTAAAATGCTATTTATTTAAGTCATCACTATTAAAATGCTTTGTGTTAAACCAATACAGTTGTGACACAGGAAATTGAGTTTTTCACTATTTTTCTTGAATATATATTGTATATTTGGATGAGGTTTAAACAAAATGTTTTCTGTGTGGCTGACCATTAAGTACAAGGTTCATAAATGTGCAACCTTTAAGACTTTTTAACAGCCTCATCTCTGATTAAAGGAAATGTGAAAATCAGATCTATAGGGTCATAAAATGGCTTTATTGAATTTTTAGATTGTAGGAACAACTCAAATGAATAGATCTTCTTAAGCTCTTCTTATTCAGGAGTGTTTGGCTGACAATGCATTGAAAAGCTCTTATTGCTTGCAAACTCATATCTATGTTCTATTCATTTTTTGTTTTCCACAAATGGATAAGAATACAGAGCAAACAACAATGATCAACCAACAATACTACAAATTATCAGCCGGCTTTTGCCAAACACATCTTTCTGCTTATAACCATTTACTATATAATGGCTATAGACTTGTTGATGGTCCTTTCTCTCCCCCCCCCCCCACTTTATGGGGTTTTTGATTAGCCACTTATCCATTTATCCATGCAAGCCTATCCATGCCTACTCAGAAGTAAGCCTCATGGAGTTTAATGGGATTTTTCCCAGGTATGTGAGCATCAGATTGCAACCCAACAGTGAAGTAAGTTCAGATTGCTGTCATTACATCTGTGTGACTGACAGATGGATGCCATTTTGTATTGATATTTATACTCTTTTATCAGTGAAGGGGTTTAATTGTCTCTTGCAGTTGAGTGGAAAGAGTGGCTGGTGATAATGGGTGGAGATAGTGAGAGAGATATTGGAGTGATTAGGGGATGGTGTCTTTGTGTCTATTGTGTGTGGCGGGGAAAGAGAGAGAGAGGGAGCAGAATGAGATGAAAGACCACAGAGCCTAGGGCTTGCCTATTGAAAGGTCAGCAGTTCGAATCCCTGCAATGGTGTGAGCTCCCGTTGCTCAGTCCCAGCTCCTGCCAACCTAGCAGTTCGAAAGCACGTCAAAGTACAAGTAGATAAATAGGTGCCGCTCTGGCGGGAAGGTAAACGGCGTTTCCGTGTGCTGCTCTGGATTGCCAGAAGCGGCTTAGTCATGCTGGCCACATGACCTGGAAAACTGTCTGCGGACAAATGCCTGCTCCTTCAGCCAGTAAATCGAGATGAGCGCCGCAACCCCAGAGTCGTCCATGACTGGACTTAGTGGTCATGGGTCCCTTTACCATTTAAGGCTGAGTCTAAGTGTGATGAGTAGTATTTGGAGAGTCAGGATGTACTTTCATAAGAGGGAAGCTAAAGAGGGAAGGGGATCACTGACTCTAAATAAAGATGGTTCAAATGTGCTGCTAGGTTGCTATACAACCCCCAGAAGACATCTGAAGGCAGCCCTCTAAAGGGAAGTTTTTAAGGTTTAAGGTTTTATTATGCTTTTTATATGCCCAGAGTGGCTGGTGCAACCCAGTCAGATGGGCAAGGGTACAAATATAACAATAATAAAAATGATAATTGAAATTAATTATTAAATTATTAAATTGTATTGTTCTTTAGTTTAATTTTATTATATCATAGTTTTTCAGTTTCATTGTTATATATTGTATCATTTTGCAAACAGGTTAAAGACTGTTTTAAGTATTAAACTGCACATACGTTAAGGGGAATGTAAGTTGAGTGGTTAATGTGCATAATAACCAGCCACTGTGCACATTTCCTGGTCAGTATAAATCACCTCCAACAGGCCTTGGGGAATGCACATATTTTGAATGTGTATAGAGCTATATACACCAAAAGCAGCACTTTGAACTTAGCTTGGTAGCTGATCATCAGCCCGTGAAATTCTTCCAGCAGTGGCGTAACATGGTGATGGTATTCTGCCCCGGTGAGTATTAAAGTCACTGTATTTTGCAGTACCTACAGCTTCTGGACAAAACCCCAGGGCAGCCCCACACAGATCACATTCCAGTAATCCAGGGTGTAGACAACAGTGGCCAGACCATTGTTATATATAAGATTACACTGAATTGCTGAATTAATTAATAGAACTGGAATACAAAAAAGGGAGGTGTGAGGAGGTCAGGGAAGCAAGGAAATGAAATGTAAGGTACAGAAAGATTGATGTGTTTTTTTAAATGTTTATTATCTTTTTTCTGTATTTTGTATTTCTTTCTTTCTTTCTTTCTTTCTTTCTTTCTTTTTCTCTTTTTATTTATGTAATCTTCTCTTTGAAACTTTAATAAATATCATATATAAAAAAAAGATTACACTGGTCAACAACAAATTTGTTGTCTGTGTTTCTTCAGTTGATTTAGGATGAATCTGATGCGCTGAATCCAAAAATCACATTGGTTTTGCTCAATCAGGTCAAGTTTTTGAGCTATGACCACATGTCATTTTTTTACGTTTTTGTTCACATGTACGCTTGTGTGGAGCATTTTAGAAGAAGTTGGTGGGGGTAAAATGCCATGTCGAATAATTGTTTTGATTGGAAATGATTATTTTAATGACAAGAAGTATTCAGGTCCGATAGTTCTGGGTGATTATGTGGAAAAGGGATCAGTTTGAAGTCATAAAACCTCGAAATCTTCCATAAATTGGTGCAGCAAAGCATAAAGTTGGGGGATCAAAACTAAGTTAATAGGGCAGCCGCCATTGGTGTGCAAGGCATGCACCGAGACTCTATGTGGGTGGACCAATGGCAAGAGGAGTCTGAACTTTGGAATTCCCATGTTTTGGAGGGAGGCGACAAACCATGTCACTGACTGCTACTTCTGCACTGTTGATGTGACTGGGATCAACAGAACGAACCGGAGCAGCCTCAAGTATCCTGATCTTCAATCAGTACGACGTCCTGTAGCTCATTGTGATGAAATTCCAGTGCCTGTCTTCGGAGAACTTCCTGACATTAGTGATGAAGATGCCTCCAGTGTTGAAGGACATGAAGAAGAAGAAGTGGTTCTTGAAGATGATGCTCCACATCCATTTTCCCAAAAGCAGTTGAATGATCTAGTTCACAACCTCAGCTTGTCAAAGGACTCTGTTGAACTGTTGGCATCCAGATTGAAGGAAAAAAACCTCCTCTCTGACAGTGCTCGCATCAGCTTCTTCTGCAACAGGCATCAAGAGTACCTCCGTTTTTTCTTGGAAGAGAAGGACTTGGTGTACTGTGCAGATATTGCGCAGCTTCTGCTCAAGCTTGGAGTGCCACAGTACGAACCCAAAGACTGGAGACTGTTCATTGACAGCAGCAAGCAATCACTGAAATGTGTTCTGTTACACAACGGCAATCAGTTTGCCTCTATACCCCTGGCTCACTCGACTACACTGAAGGAGAACTACGAAGCGGTGAAGTATGTGCTGGAGAAAATTGGTTATGATCAGCATAAGTCGTTTATTTGTGTTGACCTGAAGATGGTGAACTTTTTGTTGGGACAACAGTCTGGCTTCACCAAGTACCCATGTTTTCTGTGCATGTGGGATAGTAGGGACCGTGCTCAGCATTACACGAAGAAGGACTGGCCTGTGCGGGAGGAATTGGTGCCTTGCAAAGAAAGGAACGTCATCAACGACTCTCTCGTGGACAGAGACAGAATACTTTTCCCACCGCTGCACATGAAGCTCGGCTTAATCAAGCAGTTCACCAAGGCTCTGGACAAGGATGGTGACTGCTTCACTTACTTGTGCCAGGCTTTTCCAGGATTGACCATGGAGAAGTTGAAAGCTGGCATCTTTGACGGTCCTCAGATCCGTCAGCTCATCAGAGATCCAGAGTTCGGAAACTCAATGAATGAAGTGGAACTGGAAGCGTGGAAGGCATTTGTTCTGGTAGTGAAGAACTTTCTTGGCAACAGTAAGGCCAGAAACTACGCAGAACTTGTCAACAACATGCTGACTGCTTTCAGAAACCTGGGCTGCAACATGAGCGTCAAGATGCACTACCTATTTTCACATATGGACCGGTTTCCTGAGAATGCCCCTTCCGATCGTCAGGAGGAGGGGGGGTTGCGGGATCACGACCCCGCCCACACTCGCTCTTGCGAGGCTGGCGCCAGCCTCGCGGGAGGCAGGGATTCTCCCATTTAGCATCCCCTGTGGCGCCAGCCAATCGGCTGGCGGCAGGGGCGGGCCTTAGTAAGGCCACTTAAGGTCGGGGCAGCCCTTGGCTCGCCCCTTTTTACCCTGGTGGCGACAGGGTTTCTCAGCCTGGACAGCGGAGAGGTTTTGCTCTTTCCACCTGGTCAGCTGAGAGGTTTACTCTTTGCTGCGATCAGCCACTCCGAGCCTCACCTTCTGCCGCGTGCTCCTCTCCCCGCCTGAGCTGAAATCACTGTTGAGACCACGGTCTCCTCCTGAGCTGAAAACACTGGTGCTGCGAGGGTGTGCCGGCAAAAGAAGGTCGAGTGACGCGAGCAGCTGCACAGGAATTCAGTGCTTTTTGCGTCATGGGCTTGGAGAGGATTCCGACCTGGTCGGCTGCAGAGAGGCAGGGGGATCGATGCAGCGGACAACTTATTCCTCAACTAATAATGGAGTCACGGGCAGCGTTGGGAGCGTCACGCTTATGTCGGGAGAAAAAGAGGGGTAAAGTACCCGGTGCAGCAACCTCCCACTCCTTCCTTACCCCTGCGTGTCGTTGATTGCCGCCCGGCAGCTTTTCCCCTGCTTCCCTCCCCGATTCCCTTCCTCAGTAACCTCCCCTGCTTTTCGCCAGCTTGCTCTCTGCTACCGCTGGACCACAGCTCCAGATTGTTGGCCCCAACCGCCCCAAGGACTCCCAATGCTTGAAGGGTAGTTCGTTAAAGGACTCCGAGGGGCGACGCCTCGTCCGAAACCTACGGAGGCTAGGGCCTAAAGCGGTAACCCCTTGGGGAGCGCCTAGGGATACGCATCTCGGGTGGCTCCCCCTGTTGGTGTTTAACCCTTCCCGGTTAGACCGGATAGTCGGTTAGGGGCCAATGCCTAAAGCCAATACCCTTCTTTCCTGTAATCAATAAAGTTGTGGCCATTTTCGCCCATTAACCTAAAACTCTGTGTCCGGTGTCTTCATTTATTCCACCTGTGGGAGGGGAGGGAATAGCCACGCAACCTGGGTTCAATGAGTGACGAGCAGGGGGAGAGATTCCATCAGGACATGAAAGAGATGAAGACCAAGTATCAGGGTCGCTGGGACGCAGTCATGATGGCTGACTACTGTTGGACTCTGAAGAGAGACCTCCCTGCCGCTGAGCATTCCAGGAGTTCCAAGAAACAGAAGTTCAAGCCCTGAAGTTTGAAAAATGGTGAAGCAACATGCAATTTACGTGTACTTACCTTTATCAATGCCCACCATTCAGTTTACAGTAAACCTGACCTGATGGAGAGAAACGGATACCATTTCCTGATTCAGCAGTGCAAAAATACCCTAAATCAGTTGTAGAAATCTAGACAACATTCAAAAAGTAAAAAATTGTTGCCCAGTGTTATAATGTAATATGATGGTGTTAGCCCCTGTTTTCTCTTGCCTAGAAGTCTAGGCTCCAGCCTAACCTGGTTACTTCATGGAAGCAGGGTTCTTTGTGTTCAAAAGGATTGTGAAGTAGAATAAACGTATCCTTAAAGGGATTCCCTTCACAGAGATTTCTCAGCCTTCCTTATCTCCTGTAATCTGTTCTGCCTCTGTCTTTATGTTGTTCTTATCTTCAGAATATTGCCAATAAGCTGAAAGCCACTCTGAGAGAAATTTTTGAGAGCTACATTAAGGGACAGGAATTGGAACTTGGAGCTGCTGTGCTTTCACATTTCTGAAATATAATACAAGCAAACCAATAAAAAGACACCTGGCTATTTCAGTATCACGTGTTAGCTCTGCAGTTTGATGGATTCCTGCACTCCAGTATTAAATCTCAACATAACTGTGTAATAATAACCAGTTTATCACTTAGACCTTTGTGCATTCCATTCACTACCCTGTCCTAGTCTGGTTTTTCTTTGACATATATAGCAACTGAATAAAACTATGAAACATGTACAGCAAAACTAGTTTCTTTCTGTATGTAATGTCCACTTCATGAATCTCTGGTAATCTTCTCTACAGTGCCCCTGTGAAACATAACAACTTGGTTCTTGTTTTTGCTTTTTTAGAAATTGGGGATGAGGACTGGGGATGAATAGAGAACATATTACATTGGTGTACAAAAAAAAATATACTTCAGAGTTCAAAAGAATATAATGCTTTGATTGTAGGGTACTAAGCATTAAGGGATAAAAATTTAAAACAATAAACATCAGAATAAGCAGAAGCACAAAAACAAAACAAAACAAAACAAAACAAAACAAAACAAAACAAAACAAAACAGCAACTTCAGAGCAAATCAAACAGTTTTAAAGCAGAGGATTGTTTCCTGACCTTTGGTTTCATTCACAAATTATGTTTTTCAAAGGATCTTGCCCATTTTCCTGCTTGTATATGAGATATTAGGGATGCGGGTGGCGCTGTGGTCTAAACCACTGAGGCTCTTGGGCTTGTCGATCAGAAGGTTGGCAGTTTGAATCCCCGCGACAGTTTCTCTGTCCCAGCTCCTGCCAACCTAGCAATTTGAAAGCATGCCAGTGCAAGTAGATATATAGGTACCACTGCAGCGGGAAGGTAAACGGCTTTCCCATGTGCTCTGATTTCTGTCATGGTGTTCCGTTGTGCCAGAAGCTGTTTAGTCATGCTGGCCACATGACCCAGAAAGCTGTCTGTGGACAAATGCTGGCTCCCTCGGCCTGAAAGCGAGATGAGTGCCACTCCCCATAGTAGCCTTTGGCTGTGGTTTAGGGTTTATGATATAGAAATTTATGGCATTACTGGAAATATGTTGTTGTTGTTTTGCTTAGTGGATACAATAACAGTTGGCTTAATTAGCAAATGTTTCCCAAGAAAATCCACAACCAGCCTACTATACACAAGCAACTAACCATTGCCTATGGCATGGGTTGTCAATGTGGTGCCTACATTGGGCTACAAAATTTGGACTACAATTTTTTTTGAACTACAATTCTGCCTGGGCTTGATGGGAATTGTATTCCAACAAGTCTGGAGGACACTATGTTGACTAGCTCTACCTCCTTGCTCCCCATTCAAAACACTGACAGGCTTTCCATTTCTCTGCAGACCAGGTTATGGTGCCTCTTTCTCTGTTCTCTGAAAACAGCATAACAACATCGAGTGCTACGAGTCACTACTTTTATTGTCATGGAACTACAGTAACTGTTAGGAAATCTGTCGCTTTAGTAGGGACACTTATCAACAACTGTGAATATGTGTTTTTCACGCCTGCAAACTAAAGTCACCAAATTTGCAGAACCCCTTGTTTTCTCAGGTACATTTCTCATCCCGAACCCACTCACTGCATTCATGCGTCCTTCAAAAATGAATTATTCTTCGCGCAATAACATTAGTTATTTCTGGCCTCCAACAAGGTCTGCTGGTGGCTGTGGGAAAAGAGCATAGATAAGCAAGTTTCTCTCTGATGAGAGACTCTGACATAAGTAGACATAACAACTGCAATCCTTCTTTTTTTTAAGCCATTACTTACTATAAATGAAATGTGATAGTGTTGCAGATAACCTATCTCAGGGTCATGTCATACATTATGATTTTAACAGGTACACCTGGCTGAGCAGAGGTAAATGGAGAAAGCTTGAGACTGCTGTATCAACTCTGTTGTAAGAGCAGATCCAATGAGCTCTTCTTTTCCACCAACTGTTTCCTGGTAGAAGCTATTCTACCTAGCCGATGAGCCGAGGGAGAGATGGAGCACTGGGGGAGAATTCAGGCTTGGGAAATATTTTCCTATAATTATAGGAATACAGTCTCATTTTCTACTGTTCCTTTCTCACTGTAATACCTGTTGCATTATGGAACTGTGGCTTTTGGACACGGGTGGCGCTGTGGATCAAACCACAGAGCCTAGGGCTTGCTGATCAGAAGGTTGGCGGTTCGAATCCCTGCGACGGGGTGAGCTCCCATTGCTCGATCCCTGCTCCTGCCAGTTTGAAAGCACACAGTGCAAAGTAGATAAACAGGTACCGCTCCGGCGGGAAGGTAAACGGCATTTCCGTGCGCTGCTCTGGTTCACCAGAAACGGTTTAGTCGTGCTGGCCACATGACCCGGAAGCTGTACGCCGGCTCCCTCAGCCAATAAAGTGAGATGAGCGCCGCAACCCCAGAGTTGGCCACAACTGGACCTAACGGTCAGTGGTCCCTTTACCTAGCATGTCGAGCTAAATTTCATTCACACTAATGGGCATGGTCTGACATGGCAATGAACATGACTGATCACATCCCTATTCTTTCCACACCTGTGTGCTTCTGTTTCCCCATACTTCTCCCATGCAAATTCCATCACTTTACCCCTGTATTTTTCTAGGTTAATTGGGTTGCAAACATGTATTTTTTTTCTGGAACCAATTAGCACAAAGATGAGCCCTAAATTTCCAGCAGATTTCCAGAAGTAGTTTTTGCATCCTATGAAAGGCCTATGAATTCCAAAAATTGCTATTTGCAAAAACTTACCTTAAAAGGAGGGGGGGGGGAGGAGACCCTTCGACTGGCAACTTAATTCTACTTATTTATTCATAAAAAATTATACCACACCATTCCAGTTTGCATCACCTCAAAGCAACCATTTTATAAAAACCCAGTAATAAATTAAAGGCATAGAAATCTGGCTCATACTTGCTAAAATGAGGGCCTACCACATGAAAAAAAGATTGCCCTGAAAGACAGATGGTTTTCAGAACAAGAAAGCTTTAATTAATGGATGTAAAACAGTAAGATACCTTGAAGCACACCGAAAGCATTTTCATTGAAAGCCCTTTTGTACAACTATTCAAAATTTGCAGTAGGAATACATGCCCATTGAACTTCTGAATAGATAATGCATAGGGCTGTGCTGCAAAACTATATTTCGTCAGTTTGATTTGCTCCCCTCCCCCTTGACCTTGCGTATTTGGGTGTATGTGGAGATAAAGGAAGAGTGAGTGTCAGCATCTGTTTTGGCTGAGAGCTGTGAAATGCAGAACAGAATCTGGCATTGACCATGAAATGAGTTCACATGGAGCTGAGGGCTTCAGGGGGTCAGTATAATTGGTCATCAAAATCCAGTGACATATTTGCTGGCATTAGCCACTCACAGCACGCATCAGAGCGAACCGGGCTTGTCAGTTGCGGAAGGACGAATGACCAAGAACTACCTTGTGGGCTTGAAATGTTAAAGCAAATTAGATGTGATGGAGAAGCAGGCCGTGCTCTTGACACCCTGAACTGATGGAGACTAATTATTTAAAATGCAGAATACAGCACAAAGCAATACATAGTGTAACAATAGCAGTTCCAAAAATTGGGAGTCCTTATACAGTAGGTTCTCCACAGACAGGTTTGTGAAGCTGGTGGAGGGAGAGATTTATTTTCTTCTTAAAAGAAGGGAGACCAGCTTTCATCAAAGGTATTTTCCTTTATAACCCCATTTGCAACTCCTCTAAGCCCAGTTAGTCATTCTGAACTAGTTATATAACAAACATTATTGAATTACATTTCAACAGGTAGCTCCACCTGGGATTTCCAATGATATGATATCACTAGACATGTGGCTACTAATAGAAAAAGAATTTTTATTGAATTTGTATGTAGCCATTTTACTGTATTTTTAATTAAAAAATAAACAAGACCAATTATTTTAAAGGGTTCTATTTATTATTATTTTATTATGGCTTCCCAGTTTTTAAAAGTTATGTCAGTGGTTCGTTTTCTGTAAACACCAAACTGATTATTACTATTATTATTGATGTAGTCACAAGCTGCTGCTGTTAATTGTACATGCGCAAGCAGGGGTCAATCTACAGCAGTGTTTCCCAAACTTGGGTCGCCAACAGTTTTTGGACTACAACTCCCATCATCCCTAGCTAGGAGGACCAGTGGTCAGGGATGATGGGAACTGTAGTCCGAAAACAGCTGAAGACCCAAGTTTGGGAAACACTGATCTACAAAAATGAACCAGTAGGAAAGGTAAGGTCTGCAAAATGGATGGTGCTAAATAAGCAATTCATTCCTGTCTGGAAGCAAAAAAGTGAGTGTAAAATAGTGAAAATGCGACTAATGAATATAAATAACCAAATAAATACAATTAAAACTAGAGAGAAAGCCATTGCCTGACACACAATCAACAAAGGGGCATATCCCCCGCCCAAAATAGATGGATGGGTCTGGCGTAGAATGCTTCTAATTAATCAATATAATTAGGCCTTTCATATGACTACTTCTTTTAAAACCTCACAAGCCAGAAGAGGCACGCTCATTGTTAATCTTAATTATTGTTAGTACATTACAGAATAATTGAAAACTTCTTTGACCCTGCTATTCTCGTTTTCTCAAATATTTATCTTCATAAATGCCAACGGGGTCTTTTGCTCAGGCTAGAAAATCCTATTAAAATGCTGTGCATGGGTTTCGTGACTCGATGCTACAGTCAGACCTCATGTTACGTCCACTTCAGGTTGCGTGTTTTCGTCTTGCGTCCCGCAGCAACTGGGAAGTACTGGAATGGGTTACTTCCGGGTTTCGCCGCTCGCGCATGCGCTGAAGCACCAAATCGCGCCAGATGCGGGGCTTCGAGTTGCGGGCTTTTCACGTTATGGACGGGCCTCTGGAACGAGTGCCGTCCGTAACATGAGGTACCACTGTACTTCCAACCTAGTTCCACTCAAATCTATCCACAAGCAACTAGGTAAATCTCAACAAACAAATGTTTGAAGCTAAAAGAATGCAGTATATGATTGTGGAAGCCATAGAAGATGACCCTCATCTGCTTAATTTTTTTCTCCAAATGTGTTGGGGACGTAGGAATCATGTAGTATTGTAGAAGTGGGGAAAGCATATGCTCCTAATCTATTTTATAAATGCAAGGCAGGGTACATGTATGTGAGCAAGTCACAGTAAGTTTGCTTCATTATACAAATAGCATAAGCTGTAATATTGTTCTAAGGTAAAGGTAAAAGGTAAAGGACCCCTGGACGGTTAAGTCCAGTCAAAGGCGACTATGGGGTTGCAGCGCTCATCTCGCTTTCAGGCCGAGGGAGCCAGCATTTGTCCACAGACAGCTTTCCGGGTCATGTGGCCAGCAGGACTAAACCACTTCTGGCACAACGGGACACCATGAGAGAAACTAGAGTGCATGGAAACACCGTTTACCTTCCCGCTGCTGTGGTACCTATTTATCTACTTGCACTGGTGTGCTTTCGAACTGCTAGGTTGGCAGGAGCTGGGACAGAGCAACAGGAGTTCACTCCGTCATGGGGATTCAAACTGTTGACCTTTTGATCAGCAAGCCCAAGAGGCTCAGTGGTTTAGACCACAGCGCCACCCATGCCCCTTTACCAATATTGTTCTAAGACACGGGAAACATGTGGCATGTAGTCCAGTCCAAAGCCCTTTCTTCCTAGAACAGCCATTGGTCAGGCAGCAGAAGGAGACAGGCACTGGGGTGGGCAAAACTGTAAACTTCCATTTATTTCATTTTTCCACTCTTAACTTCAGTTCTCCACATTCATTTGTGAATTTTTGTTGGAAAATGGTTCTCATGAAAATTCAGCAGCATTTTAGTACAATTTTCTCCTAATGTACACATTTTTTGTATTTGTTTTTTTCTTAATGTATGTAATTTTGCAAGGCCATTTTCTCTTATCCAATGCTTTGTATGTTATTTTCATGAATATATGCCTCTATATGCAGATTTTATGCTCGGCTACGTGCATTTTGGTACACACTACTTGGCTGGAGAATTGCAATGCAAAATTAAGAGAAATGCAGATTTTTGGCTGTATCTCAGTTCTCTTACCGTTTCATGAAGTGTGAATTGGGTAAGCTCACCTTTCTTATGAGAATAGAATCAGATTCCTTCCCCATATCTACAAAGCACTTGCCACCCATATGACTGTAACTTGACTTCTTAGCTCTAAGGATCTTTTTTTCCAGAAAGGCAAGCCCAGCTATGATGTATCCTCTTACCTGGAACCATTAAAAAGATTAGAAAGTAATTTTGACCATTTGGGGCCTGCTAGGGACAAGTACACAGATATTACAAAATACAAACCAACCCATAATTCCATCGTTTAAGAATTGCTTGAACTTCAGCGCATTTGTTTTGAATTAAATGCCACTGATACTTCCCTGCAGTAGCATTTTCGTATGCCACATTGCCCTGTGGATGGGAAGTGACCTGAAACTAATAAGGTAACTCACGAAAGCTGACTTTCAGTTACTTTGAACAGTAAACACATTTTAGGTTGTTGGCACAACAGCCAGGCAGTGATCCTAAACATGATTGATTCTTAGTGCAGAAGAGCCATAATTTTAATTTTTAAACTGATATTGTTAAAATCTTGTTGTGTGTATATATATATGTGTGTGTGTGTGTGTGTGTGTGAGAGAGAGAGAGAGAGAGAGAGAGAGAGACCCTTTTTTACACTGGAGTCTCACTTTCCAGATGTTAAATGCATTTCTAAACGTGCTCATCAAAATATCCATGAATTATAAATAATTATTTTAATTTTGCAGCTCATAACTCCCGGTTGTCTGGTAGTTTTGGAATCACTAATTCATTAATACTAGAACACATATGCCACAAATTTCAGTAACATAATACGTAGCCTAGCAATTCTGTGTTTAAAAATTCATTAAATGCATTTTTAGATTGGAGCAAAATTGGTTTAGCATCCAGCAACAGGGGCTTAATCTGAAAAGAAAGCTTTTCATTTTCTGGGTTGTGCATCGGCAGCGATTGTGAATAACCAATAACATCAAGCAGATAGAGCCAAATGTTGGTCTTGGCTAAATTTGGGCCTCGAATATAGTGATGGAATGATACTAATTATATTGCAGGGCAAACACAATAGAATAGCTGCTGCCAATTTAATGTTGAAACACATGCAAAAATACAAATGTAATCATAATTTAATAAATAGAGAAAATGCCCATGAGGAAGATAGATGGAGGGAACTTTCCCAGATCCCTAGTCCATCATCTAAACCGTAATGAGGATGGAATAAGTCCAAGGCTAGAACTGTCCTAGCTTGCCCTACAGCTGTGGCCTGGATAATGAACAACAAAGGAAGGAGGGGACAGTTCCCATTCTTATATTCGACAGACTGTTATGAGATAGGGAGCTGCCTTACAAGGATGTCAGGCAATTTGCCTATTAGTCTCAGCATTTTTACTGGTAGGCAGTGCTTGGCCAGGGTTTCAGGCAGGGGTCCTTCCACACCCGACCTGGAGATTGCAAAGACTGAACCTGAAACTTCCTGCATGTAGAATATTCACTCTACAACCAAGCTTCTCCTTAATAAATTGTGTGTGGTCTGTATTTCAAGGTTAATACCATTCTGCTAAGTGCATGTACACACACACATGCTGTCAGATGGCTGTTGCAGGACTCCAACCTCTCTTTTATAGGCTTTATTTTGGTGCAAACTATTTACAGTGAAGCTCATGTCTGGCTCAATTGCTTGCAGAATCCGGGAGTGGCCGTCTTTTGGACCTCCCCCAACATAAGAGTTTCATTACCGCCAGCTTTCTCGTCCCCTCTTTGCGCCTTAGACTACTGCGCAGGATGGGTGATGGCAAGGGCGTGTTTCCCTCCTGTCCAGCTTCCCCAGGAGCGGTGTTAAGGCTCCCACTAGCACCCTCTGGTCCTTGCACCTCTTCCCCACTGGAGGTGGGGATTTCCTCCTCCCCGGAAGAGGAACTGCTTCGCATGATTTTCGGAGGCTCCCTGTAACACAACTGCCCTTCTATTTCTCATCTCTGAGCTGATGGCAGTTCCCTGACACACACACACACACACACACACACACACACACACACACTGGATCACATCAAAATACAGCATAATGAGAGAAGACCCTTGAAATCAAAGGACTTATGCTTGCTATGGCTAACGTAAGTCCATTTATTTCCATGGGTCTGCTCTGCATATGACTTAGCTGCATACGACCCTAAATCTTCATCACAGAGAGTATACAACCCATCAACCCACCTACAAATGCAATGTTATGGTTGCGCTGGTGCTAAAGCTTTCTATGGCTGTGGAGAGGGACCCTGTTTGGGGTTTTTTGTATGTTGTATGAAAAAACAACATGTGATTGGTTTCTTTTTCTATGGTCTAATGTAACTGCATTTCTGTTTTTAAATGTTAGTCATTTGGAGACTATTTTAGGAAACAAGGTATTATCATCATCGGCCTCGGTTCAGTATATCTGAAGGAGCGTCTCCACCCCCATCGTTCTACCCAGACACTGAGGTCCAGCACCGAGGGCCTTCTGGCAGTTCCCTTGCTGCGAGAAGCCAAGTTACAGGGCCTTCTCGGTAGTGGCACCCATCCTGTGGAACATCCTCCCACTAGATGTCAAAGAGAACAACAACTACCAGACTTTTAGAAGACATCTAAAAGCCCTGTTTAGGGAAGCTTTTAATGTTTGATGCATTACTGTATTTTAATATTTTGTTGGAAGCCGACCAGAGTGGCTGGGGAAGCCCAGCCAGATGGGTGGGGTATAAATAAATCATCATCATCATCAACATCATCATATTTTATCAAGACATTGCATATGTGTTGTGAATATCTTCTAATGCACTTTTTTCTTATCAGTTCTTAAAGATAATTTAAATAAAGATAAAGATGGAAGTAAATGTGTTTACCTCTCTTTACATTGCTTAGTTAAGGCTAGATTCAGATATGATTGTAAGTTCGGCAGTCTGAGTCTGCGCAACGAGGTGAGCTCCCATTGCTCTGTCCCAGCTCCTGTCAACCTAGCAGTTTGAAAGCATATCAGCGTGAGTAGATAAATAGGTACCGCTGTGTCACTTCAGTCTGCAATCCGCTGTGGATTTTGCCAACAAATCATAAAAGTGAAACTGGCAAAAGATTTTCAAATGCTGTTACTTTCAACATGAGAGACTTAAAAACATGCTTAACTTTTTTCATTGATTTGCTATAAAATAAAATTTAACATGAACAGCTTTTAGAAATGTTCTCAGCAAAGTTTTCTTTGTCCTTTACACAATGGGTCATTGTGAATGAGAAACTGCAAACCAAAGTATGAGCTTTGTTTCAACCATATAGGTTAAATACTCTTAACTTGAAGTTTGATTCTAGAATTGGGTTTCTCACAAGTTCAAAGGTGAAGAGACATGAGAACTCACCTGTGTAGAAATTTGCTTGTAGCCAGTTTCCACACAGGAGTGCTACTGTCAGTCACAGCTAATAGCAGAATATCCCAAAATTGAATAGGAAAATACTGTGGTTTTCAGGTGAATGGTAGAGATTGCACTCATATATATTCTTATAAACCTTTTCGTTTGGCTCAGTAAACTAGGAGAATAGATTTTATACCCTACTTTGTTTGTTTGTTTGTTTTGTATGGTGCTTATCCCTTTGTTAGGTTTCTGTTATGCCACTGTGCAGTTCTTGGAGTCACAAGACTCTGTTGACATTCCAGATTGTTGGAAGTCTCACGGGAGATGGGAGATGGATAGTGAAGTTACTGGTTTCCTGTTTCTGTGTCCTGTTGTTTTCTGTCTCTCACAGAGAGCAGACGCATATTCTTTTCTGTCTTGCATAGTTAGAAATAAAGTAGCAATGTAGCACATATTCCTGGCTCCTTCTGCTGCTGTCTGAGTACTCTGTGCAATGGAAAACGTGCCTGAAGTCTCATTCAAAGGCTTAGGTAGCTATTACTGCTTGGCCGTACGGAGGCTCTAACACCCTTATGGGTGTGCGTTTGTGTGTTTATATATATATGAATTCATATGACTTCATATATTCATATATATTCATATATGAATTCATATATATGAATGGGTGAAAGGGTTGAGTACATTAGGTCACAACAGTTTATTGGGTGATAGCTGAAGCAAATGTTGAACAACCATCATCTGACAAGAGGCGCAGTAATAGCTCATCATTCAGTATCACAAAGTCAGAAAAAGTTACCTTCTCGAGCCACTTCTGCCTGGTTTTAGCTTAAAGGTTATGTCGAAATCAGGTGAGTCAGCAAAATGGAAAATAAGTTCCAACACAAGCAAATGGAAATTCATCCATACATTTGGGCAGAATCTCCCAAACTAACATACTGTTAAGAAAGTTGGGTGCCACCCCTAATCTTTGCCAAGCGATTGCAAGATTCTAGGGGGGTTCCGGGTGCTCATCAGGGTCTGTGTTCCTTTCAGAATCAAGATGCAGCAGAATCTAAATGCAGGGTGTCCGAATGGAGTCCAAGGCATCTCTTTCGGCTGGCCAAAGATGGATCTCTCTCTCTGTTCTCCAGCTATCCCAAGCCTTGTGCCACAGGCCCCCAAACTCTTCATAACCAGTTACCCTGGCAACCTCCCAAATCTCCTGTCTCTCTTCACACCTCAGGGTAGGGGGGACGACAGTTATCTTGCATTGCCAATGACCCCAGGTAGCTCTGTATTGTTTCTTAATGACCCAAGCTCAGCCAGGTCTTTTGCATAGGCTAGACCAGAAATTCCTGAGCAGCTTGCATTTCCCCTTTGTATCCCTAATAATCAAAATCCTACCATTTATTAATTTATAGGGTTTGGGATCGTGTGTTCCTCCCCCCAGTCCCCCCCCAAAGATCTTTATTGAAACGTAACATATATACATAATAACCAAAATCCCCAATGATTCCCTCACATAAAATATAATATCTAAATTACAACAGCTGCATAATTATACACTTAATTATAAAACCCACCACCAACCCTCTACTTCCCTCCACAGCAATTTGAATTCTTTATATTTCTACCTTTCCCCCCTTGCATTCTATAATAAATTATTTTTGTTTGATTCTGATTTTTCCTTCTTTCTTTATTGGTTTTGTTATTGCTTACATTTTTTATTCTAAGCCTATTAGCATCTCATTTTTAGAACAATATTTTGACATATAAACTTCGAAATACTTACAACAATACTATAAGGGGATCTGCTGGTGATGACAAACCAGTCTTGGGATCACAGTAGTGAAAATTCCCTGTTAGAGACTGCTGACATTCAATGAAACAGAGCGGAAAACTCCCACAGAACGACACAGCCATTCTGTCCACATACTATCTCAGTGAGGACCACAACACTCTGAATGGTTACTAAACAACATTTCAATCATCCCCTCTTTGTTTAGTTGACATTAACACTGATATAATTAACCCTTAACTTACAAACTGAATGATCCCCACTGTTGCACTTTCAGCAGGTTGTTCACATTACAATAAAATATCACAAGTTCAGCGTGCCATTAAAACACAGTGTATCAAATAAAACAAAGGAATGCAGAAAGTCGTAATGCACAATAAAACAGCTACCCTGAAAAAAGTGCACCAGCAGCCAAGACTTCAGTTCTATAAATCAACCACCCCCTAAGCAAAAAAGAAGAAAGTCCTATTTTGTTCAGTGGTATTTACTCCCAGAAAGGCTGCCTGGGATTTCAGCCTAGGAATATTTTTGTACACTGAAGAAAGGGAAGGGTAACTTGACAGATTAATAGGTGATCCTCACTTTGTAAGTAATCAGGGAACTCATTACTCATTACTTTATATTTCCTATCTGATGTATGCATTATTTAACTAGTATTTCTGTGAATAATTCTACATGCTAAAACTGATTCCCATTGCGAAAGAAAAGTTCATATTTATTTTGTGTACATCAACATATTTAACATTTATTTAACGGCTTAATATAAATTCACAGAAGGCAAAGAAGTCATAATGTATTAACATATGGAAATGCTCAACTTTTTTTCTGAGATGAAGTAAGGACAGCTTGTGATTTAAGAATGTTCAATTCACAAGATGAACTCAAATTATCTGCAACAAAAATGCTTAGGTTCTTACCTTAAATCAAATTAATGCAAGGAGAAAAGAGTGCTATTATTTTAATATATCTTTTGCACTGGAAGAAAGTGTGCATATTGAGCGAGGAAAAGTTTTTAAAGTTCAGCAATACTGGTATGATTGAATTTCATTGTTAATGGAATTTTCTTCTAGTAAATTAAACAGAAATTGCTGAATTAAAATGACTTTTTGTCCTTTATTTTCATATTTCTTTCCTGCTTGGCATACATCATACATCGGGAAAGCTAAAAATAAAAATGTTTCTAATCAGTTGCTGAGCGTTCTTGCCTTTTCCTTATTGAACAAAGATATGAGCAACAGGGGCAGAATCCATAAGTATTTAACATTATTTCCAAGACTTTTCTCTCTCCTCAACCCCATTTTGGGCTTAGAAATATACTTTTCCACTTCCCTTTCTTCCCTAGTATCATATTTTCATGCATATAAATGTTGAGTCATCACAGCATCTCCTGACAGGTGGTAGTTGTATAATAAATTGGCACTCCTTGCAACTGCCTTCATAAAATAAGTTAGAAGTAAAAACTGAAAATGCAAGGTCACAAAAGAGATGTGTTTCAGCTGTCTTTGAAAAACACAAGAGCCAAAAACAGACAAAAAGTAATGCTGTTTCTCAGTCCACAAATGTGGCTAGGTAACAGCAATATCTACTCAAGGGTTAAAGAAAAACATACTTCTGAACCCTAAACACTATCTAAAGCACAGGTACCAGTTTGTTACACATGAGGGCAATGGAACCCTTTTGGGAATGGGTGCCCTCACCCAGGTGGTGACAGTGGTCCAAAGTGCTGAAGGAGGATATTGGCAGCATGGCACTCTCTCATACTTCCTCTTTCATCTCTGTGCCCTTTTCAAGGCTCAGGTTAATTGTATTGGATCTGACTTCTATCCAGGTACTAAAACTGTGTCTTTCTGCCTCTTAGGAGGGCTGTGTCATTGAAATTCTACTCAGTGTTGATCCAGAGTAGATTCCAATGTGTAGTTAGCAGAGTAACAACTTAAACACATTGCAGGATTCCCCCCCAAAATAGATCAGAGGCAATTAATATTTCATCCAGCAGAGCTTTACTGCCACTGAAGGCAAATGAGCATAATGGTCACAAATCCAATTCAGTCAGGACTGGCACTGTCCATAAGAAATCCAGTTGCAGCAGACTTAACTTAAACTTACAATAGCTTATAATAAGTCTAAATCCTTAACACTAAGCATACTGTGTACAGAACACCACACCAGAAGGAAAAGATATAGAAAAGAATGTGAAACCCAGGCTCCTTCTGGCCCTACTTTTATAGTCAGCATGACCTTGACAGAAAGAGATAACAGAACCAGTTTAAACCAGCTGTACTCAGCTTCTCTGAAGGATCCCACCCATCCATCAGGAACCTTCTGCTTGCTTCTTTTACACAGAGAAGCTTCCAGAACCCTCTTGAATTAAGTAGAATAGGAAAGATCGCTACACATCAGATCAATACTTTCTGCACTTAGAAATGCAAACTGTGAGGCTTATCCAGGTGAGTGACTCACTCAAAAACCCAAATGTCCCAATGGGCCTAAAGTGATTGTCCGCTCCTGATCTAGAAAATACCTGCCCCTTAGTAATACAGTGGTACCTTGGGTTACATACGCTTCAGGTTACATACGCTTCAGGTTACAGACTCTGCTAACCCAGAAATAGTGTTTCAGGTTAAGAACTTTGTTTCAGGATAAGAACAGAAATCGTGCTCTGGCGGCGCGGCAGCAGCAGGAGGCCCCATTAGCTAAAGTGATGCTTAAGTTAAGAACAGTTTCAGGTTAAGAACGGACCTCTGGAACGAATTAAGTACTTAAGCTGAGGTACCACTGTACAAAAGGTTGTCATGCTTGATCTAGGACCTACCCAAAATAACAAATTTAAAAGTGCATGGAGCTACATTTGAAAACTGCTTGCTACAGGCCTCTTGTTCCATTCCATTGAAGGGATTTCTAGCACTCAGCACAGGGTTTTTCCAAGAGCTGCAACTTACGTATTGTAACTCCAGCTTCTTTCCACCTGAACAATTCCTTCTTTCTGGTTACCTTCCAGTTTTATTTCACACTGGAAATTGCTAATAATATGGCATGGATGTAAACATTGCAAGCTGTTTCACGCGAGACAGGAATAGGAAAGATTGCAGTTTGTTTCAACATTCAACCTCATATTCTCTCCGCAACTGAGGTGAAGCTCAGTTAATAAGTCTGAGAGAGCTCCTAGCTGTGCAGGTAAACCTTTGTTGTTGTTGGGGGATATCACAGAATTATAGAGTTGGTGTCAAGAGCTCATCCTACACTTGAATAGGACCCTGGCAGAGATACATGCCCGACTGACATGTTCTCTCCCTCCTGGTCGATCGTTCGGGAGCTTCAAAAGCTTTCTTCAGCCCGAACATCACAGCGACTGATGCCAACAGACATCAGCACACTTAGGAATCCGCAGAGTCTTCGCAGCTGTAACAGACCTCAGCAACTCAGCATTTTGGCTAATCTACTTTTATTTACATATAAACACACACGGAACACTGCAACATGGCTCCCTCTCTCTCTAGCATCAGACAGCAAAGGGAAAAAGAACAAAGGACAATAGTCCCACTTCATGGAACACAGTAACACTAACACCCTGTCTCTGTCACTTTCCACTTTGTGGAGTCAAAACATACACTGTCATGTGACAGACAACAACCCCATGACTGCAACACAGAGCAGGAATTCTAACAGTTGGAAGGGACCCGAAGGGTCATTGAGTCCAACCCACTGCAATGCAGGAATCTCAGCTAAAGCATCCATGACAGATGGCCATCCAACCCCTGCTTAAAAACCTCTAAGGAAGGAAAGTTCACAACCTTTCCAGAGAGACGGTTTCACTGTTGAACAGCAATTACAGTCAGAAAGTTCTTCCTGATGTTTAGTCAGAATTCCCTTTCTTATTGCATGAAGCCATTGGTTTCAATCCTATCCTCCAGAGCAGGAGAAAACAAACTTGTCCCCTCTTCCATGTGACAGACCTTGAGATATTTGAAGTTGGTTGTCATATCTCTTCTCAATTTCCTCTTTTCCAGGCTAAACATACCCAGCTTCTTCAACCATCTCAATGGAGATGGACTGTGAAGATTATTGGTTATTCTGAATGGCTAAACAACCTGAATTAGTCCAGGGGTATCCAATGTTCTGCCTTTTAGAGGTTGCTGAACTGTGACCCCCATCCTCTTTGATCATTGGCCATGCTGGCCATTGTTGATGGGATTTCTAGTACAACAACATCTAGAGTGCACCACATTGGTTTCTGCTTTGAAAATTTGTTTAGGGTTCAAAAGAAGGGTACAGTAGCTGCTTTCAGACAACCGCAAATGGACTTGTAGAAAAAGAACTGAGCTTCACCTAACTTTTGCTATTTTAACGTCTCAGTGTGATATCTCAAACAGTACAGGCATGGTGCCAAGTTGCTGCAGTGTGTGGGAAGAGAATCAGACCAACAGATTGTCGCAGTTATCAATATAGCCGATAGGAAAAGCTGAGCAAATCCCAATGTTCTGCTGTAATATTCTTGCACAAAGGAGGTCAGCACTGTGGCTTAATCAATAAATGGCACTTAAACCCAACTGTGGCACTTCAAAACTCAGTTGCATCCATTTAAGTTAATTCTGTGTGCTCATCTGGTCAAAGTCAGGGCACACCCATATGGCTGTACAGTGCACATACGTAGACTCAATATTTGAGATTGGTTTCCTTCCCTGGAGAGTTCCCACATAAGTCAAGCTTCAAGGCAAGCAAGCAAGCAAGCAAGCAAGCAAGCAAGAAAGAAAGAAAGAAAGAAAGAAAGAAAGTGTTATGTACTGAGTTGAATGGGATACAGCGGTCTGATAGGTCCTAGAACAATAGGATTCAGAATGCAGCAGCCTGATTGGTCCTAGAACAATAGGATTCAGAATGCAGCAGTCTGATTGGTCCTAGAACAATAGGATTCAGAATGCAGCAGTCTGATTGGTACTAGAACAATAGGATCCAGAATGCAGCAGTCTGATTGGTCCACAGGAGCCACCCAATGCAGCTCCAGGTGGAAGTGAATCCACAACCTGATTGGCCTACAGGAGAATCGCGGAATTAGCTAATCACATGGGGCCCATTGTGTAAATAATGTATATAAAGCAGACATTCTGGTGGGAACTTCCATTCTTCCTCACCACTATGAGCTGAATAAAGAGCATGAAATCTACTCTTGACTCCAAGTATATTTAAGAAAGAAAGAAAGAAAGAAAGAAAGAAAGAAAGAAAGAAAGAAAGAAAGAAAGAAAGAAGCTGTCTGCATGGCTAGCTCCCTATAGTGAGCATGAAATTGTCCTGAAGGAACAGACTCCTGTGTTATTTTGCCGAAGAACCTGTATAATTCATCCAATACTGGGCAACAAACATCAACTCTTCTTGTTTGGTTCAGTTCATAATGGTCCTTTCTTCAAGGTCATAAGCTGTCATAAGCTGTATGCACACAATAGCCTTTTCAACACATTCAACTGACGGCTATAGTTCTGGGACATACCTGTGGGTGGAGTTTCCCTCCCTCTTTTATGTGTTTAACAAAAGAGGCAGAATGAATAAAAATGAATTGCTGGAAGGTACTTGATCCATGTTAGCTGAAAGACTGGTATACTTAGAATCACAGAGTCATAGACTTGTGGACTCATAGGACTCAGCGAGACTGGTAAAGAAAAAGTGATTTATATGCATTGCATATGCGATATAACATTGTGCCACCAGATGGGGTCCCGTTTTTCTCTACCTGTTTTCCCTGTTTAAATTTACAACACTTTAGACTGAAACGCTTCTTTGATGTGTCTAGATCCAGGCATAGAGTCATAGAATTGTAGATTTGGAAGGGACTCCAAGGATCATCTAGTCCAACCCCCTGAAATGCAGGAATCTCAGCTAAAGCATCCATGACAGATGGCCACCCAACCTCTGCTTAAAAACCTCCAAGGAGAGTCCACTATCTTCTGAGGAAGTCTCTTCCACTGTAGAACAAAGTTCTTCCTGATATTTAGTCAGAATCTCCTTTCTTGTAACTTGAATCTATGTTGTTTTATGTACAAGTGAAACCTTAAAAGGTAAAGGTAAAGGGACCCCTGACCATTAGGTCCAGTCATGACCGACTCTGGGGTTGCGGCGCTCATCTCACTTTACTGGCTGAGGGAGCCGGCGTACAGCTTCCGGGCCATGTGGCCAGCATGACTAAGCCGCTTTTGGCGAACCAGAGCAGCGCACAGAAACACTGTTTACCTTCCTGCCGGAGCAGTACCTATTTGTCTACTTGCACTTTGAGGTGCTTTTGAACTGCTAGGTGGGCCGGAGCAGGGACCAAGCAATGGGAGCTCAGCCCGTCGCGGGGTTTCGAACCGCCGACCTTCTGATCGGCAAGTCCTAGGCTCTGTGGTTTAACCCACAGCGACACCCGCATCCCTAGGTGAAACCTTACCTTTATGTCATTTAAACATCACATAGGATCTAAATAGTTTTCTGAGGGAATCTGAATCTTTATGATGACTGTAAGAAAAGACTGTACTTAACATACCATACAAACACTTAGCAGTAGCAATGACTTTCCCCCATAAATTTTCATGTGCATTGTGGTTTGTTTGTTTTTGAAAGAGTGATGAGTGAGAACAGATTTCAAGATACTTTTAATTTAGGCATTCTGGTATTGTGACTGGTTACATTCCAGCCCAATGGGCCTAAATATTAAGATCCACGCACCTTGAATTTGATGAGCTGCTTCAGTTGCCGAGCAACTAGTTTCATGAGTGTGGCAATTCTGCTGTCCGTCTAATATTGAAGACTGGAGAGCACTGTTATCTCGAGAGTGAGTGACAAATATAGGAAGGAATACAGGCATACATATAATGGCATATGGGATGCCTTCCTAGAATACTTTGATTACAACAATATTGCCACCAAACATCAACTGCTGAGACTTGATACTCTGACTTGATGCTCACACAGAAAAACATATTCTTATTCATCCCATCCTGTCCATTTCATGTTTCCCTTTTATCTTCACTGTCTTAGGATTCGCATATGCTCCCATTTACTCTGCATCTTGTGCCCTCCCATTGCTGGTTTGGAACAAGATGTAGACATGATGTTAGCTTAAATCCACACCTATTCTGTACATACTCTGTTGTTTTTCCAGTGGTATCTTGGTTGTTGAACTTAATCTGTTCTGGGAGTCCGTTCAACTCCCGGAACCGTTTGAAAACCAAGGCGCGGCTTCCGATTGGCTGCAGGACTTTCCTGCACTCAATCAGAAGCCGCATCAGCCGCATCGGACGTTTGGCTTCCAAAAAATGTTTGCAAACTGGAACACTCACTTCCGGGTTTGTGGCGTTCGGGAGCCGATTTCTTCAGGAGCAAAGCCATTTGACAACCAAGGTACCACTGTACCGCATTTTGATGAGCTTTCCCCTAAACCATGTACAATCCAAATGGAGAAAAAGAACAGCCTAGCTGTGTTTTATGCTGGTAATGTGTGCATAGCCTTATTCCTAATCTTCATACATATATGTTTGATTGCAAACAGAGCAATCAAAGGTTTCCAGTAATTCTTCAGAGTGCCAAGATTGTAAATTTATTAATTTAGTACTTTTCTCCCCAATAGCTTTGTGCCATTCAAAGAGATGATAATATATCTATTTTTTAATAAATCATTTACAGAGGCAGTGCTTTAGGTTCAAAGGGTGGGTATCAGGAACTGCTTTTCCTAAGCCTACCTAGGGGTGGGTTAGAGGCTATCAGAAAGGTCAATATACCTGTAGAAAAGCCTCTTCAGTGGAAATGTATAAAGAGAAACTCTGCTTCCTAGGATCCACTTGTTTTTGCCCATGGATGCAAAGGAGCAGCTGTAGTAGCTTAAGGCAGCAGAGATGCGTCTAAAAATAACACAAGCATCCTGGCTGTGTTCTTGTCAATGTCTTCATAAAGCACATCCCCCCCCAAACACTTTATATAAACTCAAAGAAGCAGGCAGGGAGAAGAGAGAAGGTTGTTGATCATTTCTTCACTTTTCCCAAACTGCTTGTAAAATTGTTCAGAATGCCCTGTTTAATCACCGTAATCAGTGTAATATATATGCCAGCTTTATAGGGGGAAATACACAGATGTTTCCTAGTAGGGCATCACCACCATCGAGCCAAGTGGTTTAATCGGGTTCTTCCTCTTCACAGTGGCATCTTTTACTTGTGGCAACAGACAAATGACCTGCCATCAATTTGCTCTGCCGGGAAAAGGCTTTTGCCACCTTTGGCCTTTGGCCCCCAAAGTGATTTCTAGAGCAAGCATAAGACTATGCAACAATGTCTCCAAACCCACTTCTTTACCTAGGTATGACCTGCTTAGGAGACATAGAATGTTTGCTTTTATTTTGATGTAATGGAAAGTGAATGTAACTCAACCTTGTACTGTTATTTATTTTCCTCTTCACCCCACCCTCTCCCCTCATTTATGCATTATTTTTTGGGATTGCTAGCTGTTGGGTTGTAACTGGGACCTCTCTGTTTTATTCTTTGTACAGTGGTACCTCGGGTTAAGTACTTAATTCATTCCGGAGGTCCGTTCTTAACCTGATACTGTTATTAACCTGAAGCACTACTTTAGCTAATGGGGCCTCCTGCTGCCACCACACAATTTCTGTTCTCATCCTGAAGCAAAGTTCTTAACCCGAGGTACTATTTCTGAGTTAGCAGAGTCTGTAATCTGAAGCATCTGTAACCCAAGGCACCACTGTAAATGACTAAAAAGAGAGAGATATTGCCCAGATGATCCCTAGTCCTGACAAAATCAGATGACACAGGGAAGCCCTTAGGGCTAGGAGTGGCCGCTGAGACCATATAACACCAGCCCTGAAAGACCTTCATTGGCTCCCAGTACGTTTCCAAGCACAATTCAAAGTGTTGCTGCTGATCTAAATGGCCTTGGCCCAGTATACGTGAAGGAGCGTCTCCACCCCATCATTCAACCCGGACACTGAGGTCTAGCACTGAGGGCCTTCTGGCAGTTCTCTCACTGCGAGAAGTGAAGTTACAGGGAACCAGGCAGAGGGCCTTCTTGGCAGTGACACCCGCCCTGTGGAACACCCTCCCATCAGATGTCAAGGAAATAAACAATGACCTGACTTTTAGAAAACTTCTGAAGGCAGCCCTGTTTAGGGAAGTTTTTAATGGTTGATGTTTTGTTGTGGTTTTAATATTCCGTTCAGAGCCGCCCAGAGTGGCTGTGGAAACCCAGCTAGATGGGCGGGGTAGAAACAATAAAGTATTTATTTATTATTAGGTATTTGCGAGCCTGGGGGGCTGCATCCAGCCCCTGGGCCTTAGTTTGCTGACCCCTGGTGTAGGCGAAGGCAACAGTCAAGGCTGTGCAGATGCTTTGGTGGGAGAGCCTGATGAGGTCTCTGATCTCATCACTGTCCTGTCCTGTCCTGGTGCTGCCCAGGCGAGCTGCAGAATCCAGAGGGTGGCTTTAGCCCAACATACTTGGCCACTACAGTGGTACCTCAGGTTAAGTACTTAATTCATTCCGGAGGTCCGTTCTTAACCTGATACTGTTATTAACCTGAAGCACCACTTTAGCTAATGGGGCCTCCTGCTGCTGCTGCAGCACGATTTCTGTTCTCATCCTGAAGCAAAGTTCTTAACCTGAAGCACTATTTCTGGGTTAGCGGAGTCTGTAACCTGAAGCGTATGTAACCTGAAGCATATGTAACCCGAGGTACCACTGTATAGCTGTTAGGATGTTGTCAGTGGCTACCGGCTGGTTGCCCAGGAAAATATAAAGGCAAGAAAAAGTTTCTTACCGTCCTTTTTTTATTTCAAACTTTACAGAGAGAGAGGCTATAGAACCCAGCTTCTTGGATAATGGCGTTCCTAGTGAATCTCCACCCCACCCTCTCCCACTTCATCATCTTTTCTACGGATGCTGCTGTGCTCTCTGCCTTTGAGCGCTTTGCTCTCCTACTTTTAAGGTTCACCGGGTTCTGGGAGATGGTGAGTCTGCAAAGCTTTCTAATGACAACATGTCAGCCAGCTGCTGCTCTGGCTCTCCCATTATTTCCAAACTTTCCCCCTCGTCTGTCTCTGGGCTGTGACCTCCCTCAAACCCCTGTTGTAAATGGATACTGTCTTCCTCTTCCTCCTTCCTGGAAAGGTCAGGATGGGGAGATTATCTCTACCACTCCTCCTGCTCCTCTGACCAGCCCCTGACATCAGCTTGTATTAATTTTAAGCACTATAGTATCATATGCCCATGACTTCTGTGAAATGCTTGCATCATGTAACTGTAGTAAGAAATGCCACAACCCCACAACTGGATCATCATCACATCATCATCATCATTTTATACACTGCCCATCTGGCTGGATTTCCCCAGTCATTCTGGCTTTGGGAGACTATTTTTAGGGATGGATAAAGCTCCCATCTGACACCTCAGAGAGCTGCTGTCAGCCAAAGGGTACAATACTGTGCCAGATGGACAAACACAGTATAAGAGTTCCTAATTCACAGTTGTGTATGGCTCCTAGCTCAGTCTGCTCATTCACACAGATGCCTGTAACTTTTCAGAGACAGTAGCGCACTGGTCTGTGTAACCCATATTTTATCCATTCCAGTTAGGCTACAGTGACTTCAGTGGGGTTTATGTGCCCAAAGATAAATCCTCATGTTGCATCATTCATACTATATCTTCCAGCTAATAGTCTGAATGTGTGGAACTGCCTCATAATCAGGCAGATTGTCATAATGAGGCAAACGACATGGGCAGAGTCAGATCCTGACATAGCTACAAACCCTGAGGGAATTACCCAGGTAGTGGCGAGGATGATGTGAAGAAACTTTATGCCAACCTTTTTCAACATGATGCCTTCCAGACATGCTGATTGCGGCAAATGGGTGCTGTAGTCAAAGGGATGTGGTCAGGACAAGTGGAAGGGGAGGAAATCTGAAGGAGAGAGAGAGAGAGAGAGAGAAATCCCCTCTTCCCACCCAACCTTCAGAAGAAGCTGGTTGGACTTTGTATTCAGTAGTGCAGCTAGGTCATGTTTGATGTTACTCCGTGGTCTTATGGAAAGGTCTCTGTTGGTGGCTCCCCATAGCTCAGATGCATGATTCATAACAGCTAGAAGCCATGCATTCAGTACTGTGAAATTATTTCTCCCAGTGTTAGAATGCATCACTCTATGCTACTTCATTTGCCATTTTACCATCCATTCACTCAGTACAGAGAGGAGCTCTTCGCAATCTCTTTTTGTTTTAATGATCCTGAAAAAATTTGCATTGTCGGCAAACTTGGCCACTGTCAGGGAACTGTCATCAGCTCAGAGGCGAGAGGTGGAAGGGCAGCTGGGTTACAGGAAGCCTCCAAAGATCGTGGGAAGCAGCACTTCCTCCGCAGAGGAGAGAAGCCCCGCCTCTAGTAAGGAAGAGATGCTGGGCTCGGAGGATGCAAAAGAGACAAGACACCGTGCATGAGCAAAGCGGGGGGGGGAAGGCAGGTCCCCCTTTACCCACGCCCTCTCTGCACAGTAGGTTTACGCGCAGAGAGGGGAGGCGTCGGATGGGGGTCAAGAGACTACTCTGCTGGGGAAAGTATAAGGACCGCCCACTCTCAGATTCTGCTAGTGACTGAGCAAGACATGGAATTGAGACGTTCTGCACTGTAAATGTTTTTGCACCAATAATAAAGCCTTTGAAAAAGACCAGTGGGGATCTTGCCTGTTCGCTCTTGAGCAACCACGCCAGTCTGCATAACAGCCACCTCATTGCTCATTCCTAAATCTAGATCCTTTATAAACAATTTAAAAAGAATTTTCCAGTACCAGTCCTCGAAGGACTGAATTTTCTACATCTCTGAATCCATAGAAATGCCTATTTTATTGCTACTCTTTGATTTCTGCAACATGACCAATTCATGATTCACAAGAGAATCACGGCAACCAGTGTCAACCCAGGTGGGCATTGGCATGTCCATTATGACCCAGGTACAGATGCTAGTAAGCTCTGTTTACTGCTGACCCCAATATGAGCTGCTTTTTGGATGATCATTTGGATTCCCTGTAGGCGATGGGGCTATGGTCTTTGTCCCCCTGCTCCAACCCTAGCTGCAACACTCTTTAGGGAAGCAAGAGGCTGAGAGGTCCAGCAGACCGGGCATCTATCCTTGCCCTGGGCAAGGGACCAGGCATCACTATTGGTCAGTTGGTCTCACACCCAGGAGAACACCCTCTAAATTCCTGCCACCATTGGCCAATTTGGTGGCAGAAGGACGATCTGGCCTGCAATAGGCTGGTTCCCAGAGGAGGCCTGGGGCCTGTCTGCAAAGCTACCCAAGAAGGGCAAATGGGCTTCTCCTACCAGCACACAACAGAACTGAAGCCTAGCTTGGTGTTTTTTTTTGTAAACATGTGCTATTTAATGCATTTTAGGACTGTAAAAAAAAAAGTAATTAGAACTGGTGCATTTCCATGCTGCCCGCCTTATTTAGGGATATGCATATTCTAACAGGTATTTTTTTTTTTATAAAAAAGAGGCAAACAATAGCAAGGTCCACAGCCTACCTATTACATTTTCATCTGTTCTGATCTAAAGCGTGAAATCAGTCAGAGTTCTGATTAATTTAAGCATGCTTGGAAGGTGATCCTGATTGGTTTTCAAAAATTAAC
Organism: Podarcis bocagei; assembly: GCF_964188305.1. Classification (NCBI taxonomy): domain Eukaryota; kingdom Metazoa; phylum Chordata; class Lepidosauria; order Squamata; family Lacertidae; genus Podarcis; species Podarcis bocagei. The sequence goes on along the minus strand of NC_138136.1, from coordinate 18,803,605 downwards.
CGCTCTGGGATTATCAAGCGGAAGGCTATAAAGCTTTCACTTGGCAATCACTGTATATGATACTTTAATGTGTAAGCTTGGGGAGATAAGAGTAGCTGAGGTGCAGGGTGTGTCTCCACCCGTTCAAGTTTTATTTCTCATTTTACTGCTGCAGATGCCTCACAATATCTAAACAACTGACAAGTTCTGTTATCAGCTAAGCTGAAATTAGAGCTGCAAGCATTTTTAAGGCGAGAAAACCACACTTTGTTCTCAACTTGCAAAGTGCAAGTGCCTTCACGATCAGTCAGATAACTGTTTTGGGGAGGAGTTGAGGTTGAATGTCTGCAATAGTTTGCAGTCAACCATGTCAACCCTTTCCTTTCTATGGCAATGGTGAAATTAACATTAAGATAACATTAGCTTATCTTAAAGTGTCAGAAAAGAGCTTGGTATTTGTTATTATCTGTGCTCCTGAGAATGTTGCTTTTTCCTGGGAGATAACACATTTCCTTTTATTTATGGCTCCACATGGGGTGTTTTACAGTTGCTATGCATTGTTCAAGTTCAGGATACTACCACCTCCTTTTTATGACATTCTCTCTCATGTGAAGTTTCAGAAGTGGTGAGTCCAGTGGCATTTTCCATCACATGTTACCCAAGCTGTCTTGCAAACGTGTGATGTTAGCTGCAAAGATTCCAAAAAAGTTCCAGCTAGCGAAGAATGAAAAACAAAAGTCAAATGCACTTGATGAAATATGAAGTAGTTTAAAAGAAAATGTGAAGACGTTTGGATTATTTAGATTAATGTTTTGAAGGGTAAAACTACTTTAGTTGAGATTCACTTACATCTAGAACATTTGAAAGCCAGTAATTACTCTTAAAGTATCTAGTATAGTTCAAAAATTGTCGCACTGTTTTGCCTTCAGTGTAATCTTGTTATGCAGAAGAGATATACAGCCTGCGGACTGTCGGGAATCAGCGTGTTTTTACATGAATAGAATGTTCCCTTTTATGTAAAATATGCATCTCTGGGTTATTTGTGGGGCCTGCCTGGTGTTTTTACATGAGTAGAATGTGTGCTTTTATTTAAAATGCATCTCTGGGTTATTTATGGGGCATAGGAATTCATTCATCCCCCCCTCCAAATATAATCCGCCCCCCCACAAGGTCTGAGGGACAGTGGACCAGCCCCCTGCTGAAAAAGTTTGCTGACCCGTGCTTTAGACTGTGTGGCATTATGGAACCAATCCAAAATGCCAGTTTGTCAGGATCTCAGTTAAGCGATCCTGCCTCTTTTGCTTTGTATCTAATTCTAATTTAACAGTAATGAAAATGGAGGGGGAAGAACAGGACAAATGAATTCATAGGATAGGCTAAGACTAGGTGGCTGGCTCAAGGTTGTCACCAGGGAGATTTGTGCTTGCATGGCGATTTGAAGCTGGGGCTCATCTGTCCAAGTCTGGCTTTGCAACTGGTGCTCCACACTGACTCTCTACAGAGCCACAGGTTTCTCAGAAAGAGCGCTGTGCAAAATTCCTCTGCACTAGAAATCACTAGATCAAACATTGCTGAGTCATGAAGCAAAGATGTATAGGTCCTGTCTATAAGTGTATGAAAGATTTGTGACTCTATCCTGCAGGGACCAAGTTCCAAACCATCTGGTCATGACAAAGAAGCCAAATAGCCGTGACTATTACAGAGACACAAACATATGTATCCTAGTGATGATCTCTAAATCTGAAAGCCAGTTTTAAAGCATGGATGCAGATGCTTATTTGGCATTCATCTAAACTGCAAGGCAAAATAGAATGTGTTTTTGTATATGCCTTGCTTCAAAGGTCCTGTTTTGTTAAACAGCATAATAAAAACAGCACACACTGTGAAATGATTTCACTGTCTTGGGCCTGATTGGTGTCTGATTGACAAGGATATTACTTGGAGGTCATGTTGTGCTGACCCAGAATTTCAGTGTCCGCTACCTACAGTCCCAAGATGCGTGGCTTTAGGGTTCTCAGATGGCCTTCCTCCTGTTACAGCATTCTCTGACACCATAGGTTCAGAGTGTCAGTGGCTGCTTAATGTGTTTGAAAGGGGGACTAACGGATTCATTCAGTTTTGTTTTGAGCCACTTAGCAAGCAATGGTTTCTTTTTTCAGAACCCCCCCCCAAAAAAAACACATATTTGGGTTGAACTTGCTTATGCATGACATTTTCACCTGGGATTTTATATATGTTGATTGTTTTCATAAGGCATCAAGATGCTTTACCAAACAGCTTCCAATGTTTATTCCTAGTAGCATAAGTAAAAGCAGATCACAGGCTTTTTAGTGCAAAGCATTGCTTTCAACGAGGGACGTGGGTGGTGCTGTGGGTTAAACCACAGAGCCTAGGACTTGCCGATCAGAAGGTCGGCGGTTCGAATCCCCGCGACGGGGTGAGCTCCCGTTGCTCGGTCCCAGCTCCTGCCAACCTAGCAATTTGAAAGCACACTAAAAAGTGCAAGTAGATAAATAGGTACCACTCTGGCGGGAAGGTAAACGGCGTTTCCGTGCACTGCTCATGACCCGGAAGTGAGATGAGCACCACAACCCCAGAGTCGGTCACGACTGGACCTAATGGTCAGGGGTTCCTTTACCTTTACCTTTACTATTGCTTTCAACAAATATTGCTAGTGACTGTGCTGTGATGTGTGTGCTTGTGCATGTATGGCTCTTAGAAATGAACTTTCACAGCTTGGATGACAATCTTCTTCTTCTTCTTTGGTGATCACTCATAGCCGAGTAAGATTGCCTTCCATAAACACAGTTTTAACAATGAGTCCGTAAGTGACTGTGGAGGCCAATTCTGGATCCACACGTCCTTCCACAGTGGGGACATTTGTTTCCAGGTAGGAGTTGATCATGGTGTGGATATGCCAAGCGTGCCTTCCTCTTAGCACATTTCTCCCTTGCGTCCTGAGTTTGAGTGTCTTCAAAGCCCATGACACCTTTGGTAATAGCTGTTCTCCAATTGGAGCGCTTGCAGGCAAGTGTTTCCCAATTGTTAGTGTTTATACTACATTTTTTAAGATTTGCCTTGAGACAGTCCTTAAACCTCTTTTGTTGACCACCAGCATTATGCTTTCCATTTTTAAGTTCGGAATAGAGTAGTTGCTTTCGAAGACGATAATCAGGCATCCACACAACATTTCCAGTCCAACGAAGTTGATGTTGAAGAATCATTGCTTCGACACTGATGATCTTTGCTTCTTCCAATACACTGGTATTAGTTCACCTGTCTTCCCATTTGATTTGTATTTTTTTGTGGAGACACTGTTGATGGAATCTTTCAAGGAGTTGGATAACAATGGGCCATTATCAACTAAGTCAAAACCCATCCAAAATTTTGAATGAGCCTAGCCTAGTGCTAGCAGTCTCTCCCCTGTTTTTTTGAGAGAGAGGTTCTTTTATGTGGGAGGCGTGTGTACAGTAGCAAAAATCTCCTTTAAAGCCTAGGTTGTTGTACAGAGCATTTAGTGGGGCAGTCCAGGAAATGGAAGGTTCCTGTGTACAGGAGACTGGACAATTTCCTGTTCTGGATGGGGTTGCACTCTTTCAGAGAAAGAACAGGTTTGGAATTTAGGGTTGCTCCAGGATTCACATGGAAGTTCAAGTGGCCTCAGTGGCTAGGAGTGCCTTTTACCTACTTTTTACCATACGTGGTGGGAATGTAAGAAAGTGAAGGACTTCTGGGAAATGATTTATAATGAATTGAAAAGAAATGTTGAAATATACATTTGTTAAAAAACCAGAAGCCCTTCTATTGGGTATTGTGGATACAGAAATTCAGATGAATGATAAAAAAATGTTTTTATATGTGATAACTGCAGCAAGGATATTGTTAGCCCAAAGATGGAAGCAAGAAGAAATGCCAACGAAAGAAGAGTGGCAAGAGAAATTGATGAACTATGCAGAGATGGCGAGATTAATTGGGAAAATTCAGAACCAGCGGGACCAGACTTTCCTAAAGGAATGGAAGAAGTTTTCGATATATTTGGAAAGCAACTGTAACCAATTGACATCACTTGTAGGGTTAAAAGGAGTTTTGTAAGGAGCGATATATAAATTATTGTGAAAAGAATTAAGAATAGGTATTAAGATTTGAATTTATAGCAATAACTATAGTAACAAAATGCATAATTAGAAAAGATTTTAGAAAACCATCAGTTGAGGTTGAAAGAAGTCTTAGGCTGTGACAGCCAAAGATTTTGAAATGATGTTTAAAAGAATGATATGCTGGAGAATATGTGTAAAAACCAATAAAAAATTATAAGGAGTGTCTTTTACCAGCAATGGCCAAGCAATGATGGTGATGATGATGATGATTTATTCCTTATACCCTTATACCCTGCCCATCTAGCCGGGCCTCCCCAGCCACTCTGGGCAGCTTCAGACAGAATATTAAAAACACAACAAAACACCAAACATTTAAAACTTCCCTAAACAGGGCTGCCTTCATATGTCTTCTAAAAGTCAGATAGTTGTTTATTTCCTTGACATCTGATGGGACGGCATTCCACAGGGCGGGCGCCACTACCGAGAAGGCCCTCTGCCTGGTTTCTCGTAACCTCACTTCTTGCAGTGAAGGCCCTCGGAGTTGGACCTCAGTGTCTGGGCAGAACGATGGGGGTGGAGATAGTTTGGGTGGATAGTTTGGCCCTGGTGATCCTGCTTTGGTAATTTCTGTGCTCCCTTCCCAACAGGTGGGTGAGGTTTGCGACACTGAGTGGGCTTACCTGGTCTGGTGCCTCCCTCCTGGGTTAGGGTGGCTATCATCCTGCCCCTGGCCTGAGATGACAATGGACGGCCGGCAGGGGGTGGAGCGAAGGCCAGGGGAAAGAGGCCGACCCCTTCAGCCAAAGCTCACTTTGTTTTACTTTTCTTCCAGGTTCAGGATGTGTTCCGGTGAGCAGCCAGTTGAGGTAAGTTTCTTTTGTTTGGGGGCTACAGGCTGCTTGCCAGCCTTTTTTATTGTTTTTCAGCAGCGTCGGCGCTGGGGAGGGGGCACCGCTCACCGTGGGGCAACTCACTGCCACACAGCGATGTCTGCGGGGCCCGTTAAAGGGTTGATTGCGGGAGTCCCTGGCCCTAGAGCGGCAGCATGTAGGTCAAACTCCCAGCTGAGGGAAGGTTGGAGGGCACGCTGTGTAAGTTTGTGTTTTACAGTTCTCTCCCACTGCACCTCAGTGCCCTGCACATCCTCAGTCCCGGACAGGCTGAGAGGGTTACATGCCAAGGCCTATGCTAAGTTTCTCACATTCTGAAGTTAAATAAAATTGTGGCCTATTTGAACCCATACTTCGGTCTCTGGTCTCATTCTTTGGGGGGTAGGCTCCATGGACAGGGTTCAGCGCGTGTGCTTGCAACTTGAAGATTCGATTATTGCAATGTGTCCTTGGGCCAGGTCTCAGTGGCGTAGCGTGGGTTGTCAGCACCCGGGGCAAGGCAAGTAATTTGCGCCCCCTAACCCGTGGATTTGCGCCCCCTAACCCTAACCCCCAGATGTTGCGCCCGGTGCGGCCGCCCCCCCTGCACCCCCCACGCTACGCCACTGCCAGGTCTGGAGTCTCCAGCTGCTGTAAAATTCTGCAGCTGGACTGTGGGAAAATTTAAAGAGCAGATAAAAACGCTACATTTCCCACCTCTCTTCTTGCCCCTGAGCATTTTCATAAGGTTGGGGAAGTTCTAAAGAGCAAAATGTTTCTTTAATATATCATTGTTGAGGAGCCATTAATCAACTGTCTTGAGTTTGCATCTCCAATTGTGAAGGAACAGGACCAATTGATCTATGTTGTCCATAGTTTGGTTTGCTTATTATGGGGTCGATTGGTTTTTGGATGGGTTAAAATCAAATGTCAAAAGTTTTGCTAAAGTTCTAAAGCCTAATGAAAAAGACACCACAGAGTCTGGTCTAGAGGGAGAATGTGTTTCATTTCTGCAGAAGGAAAACTTAGTAGAGGGGAAAGGTGAGATTTCTTGTTTTGTTTGGTTATAAAAACTCAGGCTTGTGAAGGGAGATGTTAAATTCTATGCTGGATCAGAGATGCTGCTGACTGCTGGAGGTCCTGGAATATCTGGTTTGAAGACATCGCTTTAAAGAACTTGAAATAAGGGACAGTCTAGAAAGGAATAGCTGGATGCATTTATCCTGGTTATTTTCTTACTCTTTTGCTCTTGCGGTTTTGTGTGAATTTTTGCAATGTACAATCCAACTCATGTTCAAAGTTCATAGCCTGCTGCCTGAGCTCATGCACGGCCAAGAACAGCACTATAGTGCTTGAAGAGGGCATGGATATCAGTGATCTGACAATCCAGGTCCCTAAGGTGTCACATATAATGTAATATAAAAATTGATCGCCTTAACAATACTCCAGCTCTACATTTCTATAGAACACCCTTTGCCAACCCAGATGTTCCTTCCAGATGTTTTGGATAGCAACTTCCATTAGCCATGCTACGTGGACCTGATGGGAGTGTAGTTTAAAACATCTGGAGGTAGTGGTGGACTTTGGGCTCTCAGATTTCAGTGGCACCATGTTGTTGTTGTTGTTTAGTTGTTTAGTTGTGTCCGACTTTTCGTGACCCCGTGGACCAGAGCACGCCAGGCACTCCTGTCTTCCACTGCCTCCCGCAGTTTGGTCAAACTCATGCTGGTAGCTTCGAGAACACAGTCCAGCCATCTCGTCCTCTGCCGCCCCCTTCTCCTTGTGCCCTCAATCTTTCCCAACATCAGGGTCTTTTCCAGGGAGTCTTCTCTTCTCATGAGGTGGCCAAAGTATTGGAGCCTCAGCTTCACGATCTGTCCTTCCAGTGAGCACTCAGGGCTGATTTCCTTCAGAAAGGATCGGTTTGATCTTCTTCCAGTCCATGGGACTCTCAAGAGTCTCCTCCAGCACCATAATTCAAAAGCATCAATTCTTCGGTGATCAGCCTTCTTTATGGTCTAGCTCTCACTTCCATACATCACTACTGGGGAAACCATAGCTTTAACTATACGGACCTTTGTTGGCATGGTGATGTCTCTGCTTTTTAAGATGCTGTCTAGGTTTGCCATTGCTTTTCTCCCAAGAAGCAGGTGTGACCCCCCCCCCACTTCTGTTGCTCCATTCTACGGCATTGTTGTAGTTCCCCCTGCAATGTGGCACTCCGTGCGACTGAACCGGTTGTGTTACCCTAAAGCAGCCTGTGGAGGGGATCAGGGTGGTGAAGGTTGCTAAAGAGAAATGCAGGAAAATTAGGTAGCAGGCAAAGATGCTTATGAGGCAACAACCTTTTGTGATCTTCCTTTCTATCACATTTTTAGTGACTTGCTTTAGGATCAATGGCACAGATTTGCTACATTTGGCCAATTAATTAGAGATACCTGGCATTTCAGATATGTGGTGAGTCATCAGTGTACCTTTTCTTCTCTTGTGAATTGTATGTACATTTGGGTTGTGAAAAATAACATGTCAAGCAGCTTTCTGTGGCTCAACTACATAAATAAGCAGCAAGGGTATGATAATGAAAATGCTGGCACAGCCATCTAATAAATCTACAGGCACTCATTATCGTAATAGTCTTTGGATGAAAAAGAAACTTTATTTCCCAAAGACTGCATGTTTCAGTTGTGTTGAATGATTTGAAAATATTTATGCAAATCACTCGGCTATGCATATAATTTCATTCCAAATTTTAAAAGTTCCAAATTTTATTCCTTTATCTTGTCTTTCAGTGGATAATTACTTGTATTTAAAAGTTACTTGTGCTCTTGATCCATCCATAATCATCTCGGATCTGAAAGGCAGTTAAAAATGTGTTTTTAAAAACTGCTTATTAACATATAAATTATATGAATAAAAACATTTATTCCTAAATGGATTGGAAGAGTGAAGTTGCAATTTAATTTAATTTTTTATTATTTCACCATCTAGATTACTTTTAGGATTTAAGGGCTGGAGTTTAACCATGAAAAATGGTGACAAGAATGTGTAATCTCTTTCCTACAACAACAGCTGCTTCATGACTGCATGTAAATTTTTCATAAAAACACCATTGTCCAAGAATGATTACAAAATAAGGTCAGTGTAAGGGGGTGGTTGTGTGAGCTATCAGGTGATCCCCTGGTGGATAGGCTAAAGGATGTTAATGCATTACTTCCTTCTTACATTTCTCTTTGGAATCTGTCGTTCCTAGCTTCTGAATCGGGAACCAACTGTAGAGGATATTTGGTCCTCTTTCTACTGATAATTTCCACAGTACTTGACAGGGAGCTTCATTTTACTTCATAAATGCATCACCTCCCCTAGAATACTGTTATACTCATGGACAGCCACCAACTGTCAGGCTGCTGCCAGCGACTCCCATGGCCGGTTGCCCAGGAACGTACAAAGACAAGGAATGTTCTTATCGTCTGCTTTTTATTCAGTATTTACAGAGAGGCTTTAGAACCCAGCATCTTGGATAATGGTGCTGTCCCGAGTGTCTCTCCCACTTCCTCATTCATCCTCATCTCTACTGGCGCTGCTAGGTGCCCTCTGTCTTTGAGCTCTTTGCTCTCCTACTTTCAAGGCTCGCCGGGTTCTGGGAAACTGTGGGTCTGGAATGCTTTCTAAAGACACTGTGTCTGTCAGCTGTTGCCACCCTGGGAACCAGGGTGCTTCCTCTTCCTCCTCCTCCTCTCCCATTATTTCCCAGCTTTCCCCCTCATCTGCCTCTGAGCTGTGATCTCCCTCAGACCCTTGTTGTAATTCTGAACTGTCTTCCTCTTCTCTGGAAGGGTCAGGCTGGGGAGGTGGTCTCCACCATTCCTCTTCTGCCCAGTCCCTGACACCAACTATTCCTTTGTTATGGAAATTGCTGGTTGATAGTCCAGAATGTTCTTTTGATGGCAGCTAATGATCAGGGAATTTTTCCATTACAATGAACGAAAACACATGCACCTGAAAGATACATCTGGTGCAACATGTAGTCTCAAACCCCTAGAACGTCAGTGGAGAACCTTCAGCCTACCAGTGTGTCTAGGCCTGCAAGATCCCCCCATTTAACCTGTGAGGACATTTTGGCCAGTCCAAATCTACCTCTCCTGAAATGTCCTGGGAACACATTGAGGGAACGAGAGGGCTTAGGAACATAGGAAACTGCCATAAACCAAGTTAGACCACTGGTCCACCTTCCTTAGTATCTACACTGACTTCCAGAAGTTATCCACAATTTCAGATGGGGCTGTCTCCTAGTCCTACTTGGGGACACCAGGAACTGAACCTAGGACATTTTGCATGCAAAATGTGGTCTATCACTGAGTTAAGGCTCTCTCCTGAATCATTAAAACGGGGGGTACTTTGGGGGACAGTCTGCAAAAACTTTTTGTTTCTGCTCAGCTTTTGTTTCAGGCCAGGTACTTGTATAAATGAGAATGAAAGTCACAATGACAGATTCCTCTCTCTCATCGGCTAATACTTGGGCTTCATGATTTATCACTGCAGGAAGAAGATATAGTTTCTTTTAAGAAGAGGAGATAGAAAGGAGACAAAGACCAAACAAACCAACAGAAGCCAACTGGATTCTGTTTATCATTTACCCAACATGACCTTGGGAAAACCACAACTGTGATAAATTACTGTTATGTATTCAGTGGTCTGTGTTTGCCTGAGCTTGAGTCTGGACTAAAGATTCTGAGCCCCTGTGTTCTGATTCGATACATGATATCCAACCACAGGAGACATTTCAGGCTTGAGGCCTCTGTCATTGACCCTTAAACTCTGAGTCATGATTCGCAGCTTGGAAGTTTAGACAGCCAATCATGTTGGGAGTGGGAGTGGCCAAGGCCTTCAGAAATTTATATAAGCAGTTGCTTTGCCCCTGTTGTCTAGTTCTGTTGGTTCAATAAAGGTTCTTGCTGTTATCACTGTGTCTTGCCTTGTGGGAACCCACCTACACTTCACTACTACTACTCTCTGTTAGCAAAAGTTATCTTTCTGTTGTAGAATAATAGAATAATAGAATTGTAGAGTTGGCAGGGACCCCTGAGGGTTATTCAGTCCATCCTTTGCAATCCCCAGTGGTCACCCAGTGCAAATCTCCGGCTCCAATCACAGCAAGCTTCTCCAGCAAATTCACGGAATAACTTTCCTGCGTACTGTATCAGTGGTCAAAGACTTACCCTTATTGACTTTAAATTCTTCTGTAAGCCTGTGCTACGATGGAGGAGGCAAGTGGAATTGCCATTTCGCTAACTGCTGTACACAGATGGTGTAATCTTTTTACACATATAAATTTATCACAGTCATTGGGTAATAGGAAAACATTAGACAATGGCAATTCTCATATTCAAGGGTAAAAGCATAACCAAATGCTACATTATCACAAAGTACAACTATACCATTCGAAAATGACATTTGACCCTGAATGACAGGACAATTGGCAAGAAAGGAAGTGTGCTGGAAGGGCGCAAGAAAAAACAATGTAAGTCCATGCCTGGTGACTGGCAGAAGTATGTAGAACTGGAGCCTTAGAAGTTCAGATAAGCTTTTGATTGTCGTGGGATATCCTGCTTAGTTTCTCACTGTGTTTTAAGGTCATACTGTGACCTGAAACAGGAATTGACATTCAAACCAAGAGCCATGCCTTGGACCAATTTTTACAAGTAGATTGCAATCCTTAACATGTCCACTAGTGGGTAAGCTCCATTGAACACAGGAACATAAGAAGATGATTTCTATTTTTGAGTAAACGTTCATAGGACTGAACTGAGATAATACATGAATTTGGATAGAACCTGTACATATCTTCTGTGCTGGGTTTAAATCTTGTAGTTATTCTTGCCTGACAACACTACCCAGCTCCCAACAATCCTGGTTAACTCAATACTGTATGTTAGAAATCCCGAATACTTACTTGTGATGTTTGGGTGGACATCTGTGCCAGGCAGAAAATGAGATGGTTAGCATGCCTTATCTAGCAAGGGAAGATGGAACCTGATCTTAACATATGGACTCCATTTTTGGATGGGGATTTACATGCAGAGCAGAATATCTGTATCCAGAAATCATTGTTTCATATTGTTGAGGTGCTACATACAGTCTCAAACAAAAGGTTAAGGTCGTCAGCATGAGCAGTGCCAGTTACTGTTTGGGGTTAATGGAAATCTGATCTCTCTCTCTCTCTCTCTCTCTCTCTCTCTCTCTCTCTCTCTCTCTCTCACACACACACACACACACACACACACACCACCTCTATGGTAAAGGAGGGTAGGAGACTGGTGTATGGGAAACAAAAATTCAGGGCTTCACTCTTCCCAAACAAGTGATCACTGCTTTAATGGCATTACACATGGATTTCTTAATCAATGCATAAGGTAAAGGTAAAGGGACCCCTGACCATTAGGTCCAGTCGTGACCAACTCTGGGGTTGTGGCACTCATCTCGCTTTATTGGCCAAGGGAGCCGGCGTACAGCTTCTGGGTCATGTGGCCAGCATGACTAAGCCACTTCTGGTGAACCAGAGCAGTGCATGGAAACGCCGTTTACCTTCCCGCCAGAGCGGTACCTATTTATCTACTTGCACTTTGATGTGTTTTCGAACTGCTAGGTTGGCAGCCTTTGGTACTAAAATCTGGGACAACAAAATCAGTCCAATCATGGGACAGCTTCACATTTTTGCTTACTCACAGTTACAGGAACAGAAAATTCTGCTTTTGTAATCTTCTATCAGATATATGGAAGGTCAGTATGGTTATTTCCCACAGAATTGCATCATCTGTATGCGCTAGTAAAGTTCCTCTTGCTTCATTGGCATAAAATGGCAAATTAAGCTTCCGTTTCTTTGTTGTGCAAAAATTTCCCATAAAGCTGCATTTGCCATTCAGGCTGGTAAATGCTGTTCATAATAAGCAAAACTAATGAAGTTAAACTTTTAACAGTTGGCTATACATTAGCAAGAGTGACTGAGCAAAATGAAGCTGGGATGCATTGTGTTCGAAAAGCGTTGGAGGGCAAAGTCTTTCAGAGCACTGCTAAGAGTTATTGGCTCGTCTTGCTCCATCTGAACAAAATACAGTGTGTTTTGTTCAGTCAAGGAAGAATTAATTAAAGCATTTTTATAGAGAGGCTTTTATATAGTGTAAAAGTACTCTCCATTTTATGCTCTACATTCATACTGCAACAGCATGACAGTCATCACTTTTTTTTTTCTTCAGGGGGTACTGAAGGGTACGCAGTATCAGCACCTCTTTTTTGTTGTTGTTAAAAAGTGTGGCACTCACGGTAACAACTTCATGATGGGCACTGACAGTCACCCAGAACAAACTTATAATACAGTTGCTAACATTCAATACACCTGTGTATCAGTGGCAGCCTATAAACAATGTAATTTTCTCCAGTATAAACTCAGAAAAGGTCTGTTTGTCCTGAATGCTGAAGAGTAAACAAGGCATGTAAACTGAGCTCTGATGTATGTGGCTCCCAGTACGTTTCCGAGCACAATTCAAAGTGTTGGTGCTGACCTTTAAAGCCCTAAACGGCCTCGGTCCAGTATACCTGAAGGAGCGTCTCCACCCCTATCATTCAGCCCGGACACTGAGGTCTAGCTCCGAGGGCCTTCTGGCGGTTCCCTCATTGCGAGAACTGAGGTTACAGGAAACCAGGCGGAGGGCCTTCTCGGTAGTGGTGCCCGCCCTGTGGAACGCCCTCCCATCAGATGTCAAGGAAATAAACAACAATCCTATTTTTAATAGACACCTGAAGTCAGTCCTGTTTAGGGAACTTTTTAATATTTAATGCTGTATTGTTTTTAACACTCGATTGGAAGCCACCTAGAGTGTCTGGGGAAACTCAGCCAGATGGGCGAGGTATAATTATTATGATGATGATGATGATGATGATGATGATGATGATGTTATAACTGTGCTACAAAATTCTGATGAAATTCTTTGAAAGTCAAGGATGGCGACTTTTACTATGAAGCCTGGCGACCCCTAAATCTCCAGTTGCTATTAAAGGGTTTGGATTTGTTTATTGTTTTTTTGCTGTGAAATTCAACTCACTAAAGAATTGGCTTGGCCTTTGCCTTTTCTATAGACAATAACACCTTTTCGAATAAAGTGATTTGAGCATACAACTATAAAAAGTTAATCTCCAACACTTCAGTTTCTGGCTAAAGTAGTCACCCGTGTAAAAGAAATCCCCATAAACCATTTTACGCTATTCCTTTTGCCATTTTATTTCCATGGGACTTCTTCTGGCAATATACCAGATGAATGGTGCCCAGTTTTCAAAGGAGAAGTGGAGGCAAAGAATGAGCTCAGGCATGATAAATGAGGAAGATAGTTAGAAGCTAGCACCTGGCAGTGTTAAACAGACTATAAAACAGCTGCTTCATCACAGTGACTTTATCGGCTTGCATGTGTATCTCAGGGCTTGGATGAGCTTAGTTCTTCATTGGAGGGATCTATTTTTCCTTTGCTTTGGCCTCCTGCAGGTGGTATGGACCAAAACCCAAAGGCTTGGCAGAAGGGATGGTTTCTCCCGTATCAGTTACTACCCTCCAACATCAATAATAACAGTAATCAACAACCTCAAAAATAATAACAATATTTTCTCCAGAGATTGTGAATTTTGGTGTGTTATATACCATTAATTTATAGACTCTTGATTACATTAAGAAAAACAAATGTTATTTAAAAAATCTTCCCACTTGTTAACAAGCACCATCAAACACATTATCTTTTTTCCCTGTTTACCTTAGCCTTTGACACCAGTGTTTTGTTTTTTTTGTTTTATTGCATTTCTATCCCACAATTTTTCTCCAAGGAGCTCAAATTGGCAATCAAACACATTATCAAGGAAAGGTCACAGACACTCCCATCTGCTGAGCTTGCCTTAGTGAAAGAAAACATGCAAAGACATTGCCTTTTGGCTTTAATAATAATTTAAATTCAAATGTGAATTGGAGAGAAATTAATAAAAACACTAGACAATATATTTTAAAACGTTGACATCAAAGCTCCTGCTATTTTTGAAAACGCTAATTAATGATAAGTTAAAGTTTCCCTTTATCCTGCTATATATTGCCTTATCATCTTGCTCTTTTAAAGTCTTTTGAAGATAAATTATTCCAACCTGCAAGAAACCAGCACCTAATTATTATCCTCAGAGATTCTACCGAATCATATATTAGTGACTGCTGTTTTCAAGTGAAGGACTGGAACAGAAATTCAGCACTGAAATAGAGACAAATAGATTGGGATTATCAAGATAAAAGTGATATTAGTGTTATGTAATACTCTTGAGGGACCTTTCCTGTTCTTTGCAAACTGGCTAGCATTTGGCAGCTTTGAATTTTGGCTAATCAGTTGATTGGGGGTAGCTGTCAAGCCTGCTGGGTTTGGCTGTCCTCAAGAGTTCCTGTAAGGAAATTCCAAGTACAACTGGTCGCTGCAGAAAGTGAGATTTGCAGCCAGCACCAATCAGTTGAGTGCAAATCAAGCACAAAGAAGAAGAGTTTGGATTTGATATTCCACTTTATCACTACCCGAAGGAGTCTCAAAGCGACTAACATTCTCCTTTCCCTTCCTCCCCCACAACAAACACTCTGTGAGGTGAGTGAGGCTGAGAGACTTCAGAGAAGTGTGACTAGTCCAAGGTCACCCAGCAGCTGCATGTGGAGGAGTGGAGATGCGAACCCGGTTCACCAGATTACGAGTCTACCACTCTTAACCACTACACCACACTGGCTGGAAGATAGCAAAGAATTGGGAGCACACTTACAACAGTTGCAGTTGGGTCACCTGTCTTTACGGTGACATCAAATGATTGACATTTAGGTGGCCCCACCCACTTGTCAACATGTCACATGGATTGTGTGGGAGATCAGGATACAGCCCACTGACCAGATCCTGTTCTCTATCCCTGGTGTGGAACAAGAATAGCAGGATTTATGTGCAGCAAATGCTATCTTATTTATTTGTCAGGTTTTGCCAACTTCATAAACAACATTTCGAATGTAGCTTGTAAACATAGCATCAGTTCAATATAGCCTTAATAACAACAGATGCTATTAGATGAAAAGATTAAAATTGTGTGGTGGTATTCAAGTACATTTTTGCACTAGTGCAAGGTTGCACGTGGAGATCCCCCCCAATTCTCCCCTGTGTGCACAATGTTCCATCCCCAAATCTTTTCTAGATTTTTGGGGAACCCCTAGAACAGACTGAGGAGGCACACGGGTAAGGAGTATACCATCCCATTGTGAGAACTATGAATACAACCAGGGGTGGGTGACCTGCTCAGAGATTATTTTTGTGATGTTGAGATTTGATGTGGAGATTTATTATTGAACTGTACTTATTGCATGAACCAGGACTCAGCTCCAGTACCTCTCAGGTGGGCTCCATTGCCATTGTAAGAGAGGTTCATGGTGAGCTTCTAGAAAAATAGCAATGGCATCAACCATAGCACATTTGCAGCAATCAAGTAGATGCCACCTTCCCATGTATTTTGCATCTGTCAACCGTCACCTTGAAAATGCCTCTGGAGAATCAGACGTGCATGTATTTGAGCATGAGATGCAGAATTATCTTATCATGAAAATAGACACCAAATTTAATCTCAGTGTCTCAGTTCAAGGCTGATACTAAATTACAAGTGAGCAAGAAGAGAATGTTAAGTAGATGACTTAAAGCAGACATGGCTAAACGTGGCCCTCCAGCTGTTTTGGGACTACAATTCCCATCATCCCTGGCCACTGGTCCTGTTAGCTAGGGATGATGGGAGTTGTAGTTCCAAAACAGCTGGAGGGCCACGTTTGGCCATACCTGAATTAAAGCAAAGGCCTCCCTTCACTTGGCCAAAAATAGAAACATAATAGAAGGAGCATCAGATAGCCAACTGTGGGGAAAGCAGACAGCGTCCCCCATGGGCAGTACTGGAGAAGTAAGAAAGATATGGTTCTGCTCAAGCCCCTACATGAAAAAAGTTAAAGTGTATGTGTTCCTAATTTGTTGAAAGCAGGACATCTACTTGAATTCTTTACTCCCTTACTTGTTATCCAAGAACAGTATGAAATCTTTGTTGTTCTTGCATCCCCCCAAAAAAGGGTCTGGTGTGTTTGTGTGTGTGGAAACATTAGCTATGTAGGTTTAGGTTTATTTTTGTTCAGTGTGTGGCAAAATTGCCATTTGCTTTCTTTTTAGTACTTCCTTCATTATTCTGGTAATGATGATGATGATGAAGATGATGAATTTATTTCTTGTACCCCACCCAATTTACTGGGTTGCCCCAGCTGCCCTGGGTGGCTTCCAACAGAATACAAAAACACTGTGAAATATCAGACATTAAAAACTTCCTGATGCAGGGATGCCTTCAGATGTCTATGGACATTTGTTTACAGTGGTACCTCGGGTTACAGATGCTTCAGGTTACAGATGCTTCAGGTTTCAGACTCCGCTAACCCAGAAATAGTACCTTGGGTTAAGAACTTTGCTTTAGGGTGAGAACAGAAATTGCGTGGCGGCGGTGCGGCGGCCCCATTAGCTAAAGTGGTGTCTCAGGTTAAGAACAGTTTCAGCTTAAGAACGGACCTCCAGAAAGAATTAAGTTCTTAACCCGAGGGACCACAGTAGTTGTTTATCTCTTTGACATCTGATGGGAGGGCCTTCCACAGGGCAAGCACCCCAACCGTTTTATACAATGGGAAATAATTTTACAGAAATCAACACTCCCCCCCTTGAGTTATGTTCTAGGCTAAGATGGAATCATTACCTCTAGACTAGCAAAGCATACGATCATACAAACAGGGAAGTATCAAAATTCATAGACTAGTGGGATGCTACTAATACAAGGATGGCTTCTTCACCATACTGTGCCAGTTTTTCAGATTGAAGAAATTGCACAGCAAGCTAAAGGGAACAACAGGATTATCTCTTTTTTTTTGCCCAGGGTGTTCAAATACCTAAGTGGAGAACACAAAATTGTTTGGCGGAATTGGCACTACTACAGGTGCCACATAATACCTATTCTACATTCATAAGAACTTGATTAGTGTGGCAGAAAATACACTTTGGAATGTCCTGATTACTGAGATCAAGCAGGTGCCTTCACTGCCCTGAGATCTTTGGATGAAGGGCGGTATATAATTATAATAAAAAATAAAGTAATGTTGGGCATAGATGGTATGTTGTCTTGCCAAAGGCAAGGTGGTTCTTTAAAAATGAGATTCAGAAGCAATGCAAAATACACAAGTGAGTGAGAAGATTAGAGATTTTATTCTAAAACAGCAAGCAATGTATACATACCAAGCAAGCACTTCAATCTGCCACTTGGAAGCCCTCAAGAAGCGACAAAGTGACTCCTCTAGGTAGCCTCAGTTTGCACAGCCCTGCAGCCGATCAGTCCATGCACAAGCTTCAAAGAAACTCTGCCCAAACCATTTGATTTTATAGATAGCCTTTGTGGCTTCCAAGACTGGCTACGTGCAGATCATCCACTAGCCACCCCCTCCCAATGCCTCACTTTCTCAAAACAATGTCCAACATCAAAGAAGTTACCCAGCATTATTCTCCACAACTGATGAGCCATCTCTATGTGTGTGGCTTTACCACCTCCCAACGTTCTCAAAACATCTACGACTGTTCTCACACCATCAAGAAACTTAAGTGAGTGTCTGGAAGCGGTTGGAGGATGGATGGCGGCTAACAGATTGAGGTTGAATCCTGACAAGACAGAAGTACTGTTTTGGGGGGACAGGAGGCGGGCAGGTGTGGAGGATTCCCTGGTCCTGAATGGGGTAACTGTGCCCCTGAAGGACCAGGTGCGCAGCCTGGGAGTCATTTTGGACTCACAGCTGTCCATGGAGGCACAGGTCAAATCTGTATCCAGGGCAGCTGTTTACCAGCTCCATCTGGTACGTAGGCTGAGACCCTATCTGCCTGCAGACTATCTCACCAGAGTGGTACATGCTCTGGTTATCTCCCGCTTGGACTACTGCAATGCGCTCTACGTGGGGCTACCTTTGAAGGTGACCCGGAAACTACAACTAATCCAGAATGCGGCAGCTAGACTGGTGACTGGGAGCGGCCGCCGAGACCATATAACACCGGTCTTGAAAGACCTACATTGGCTCCCAGTACGTTTCCGAGCACAATTCAAAGTGTTGGTGCTGACCTTTAAAGCCCTAAACGGCCTCGGTCCAGTATATGTGAAGGAGCGTCTCCTCCCCCATCGTTCTGCCCGGACACTGAGGTCCAGCTCCGAGGGCCTTCTGGCGGTTCCCTCACTGCGAGAGGCCAAGTTACAGGGAACCAGGCAGAGGGCCTTCTCGGTAGTGGCGCCCGCCCTGTGGAACGCCCTCCCATCAGATGTCAAAGCGATAAACATCTACCTGACATTCAGAAGACATCTGAAGGCAGACCTGTTCAGGGAAGTTTTTAATATGTGACATTTTAGTGTATTTTTCATCTTTGTTGGAAGCTGCCCAGAGTGGCTGGGGAATCCCAGCCAGATGGGCAGGGCACAAATAAATTATTATTATTATTATTATTATTATTATTATTATTATTATTATTATTATAACAAGAGCGAGGGAGGGGGAAGGAACAGAGGCAGGAAGGACTCTGTGGCAGATCACTAACTCCTCAATACATTTTCTTTTCTGGATGCATTTACCAAACAGGTGTAGGTGATACTGAGCTTGATGAGCCAGTGCTCCGACTTAGTGTATGGCAGTGCCCTATGACCAGTTGCCCTACATCAGGGACCCCCAACCTGCGGCCCATGGACCGGAAGCAGCTCATGGAGGCCATTTATCAGCCCATGAGCTGCCCCCAAACCGAGCTGACCACTCAGCGAGTCCCCCACGCGCTGTGCTAAACCGGCGCAGCGCGGCATGGGGAATCTCTTCCGTGGTTCCAGTAATCGTTTCTGCACATGCCCAGACACTGGAAATCATGTCTGTACATGTCCGCAGTGCAGAAAATTGATTCTGTGCATGCCCAGATGCCAAAAATCGGTTCTGAGCAGGTGCAATTTTCGGTGTCTGGGCATGTGCAGAAGCAATTTCCAGCGCCGCAGACATGCGCAGGCATGACTTCTGGCGTTGTGCTGCACCGGCCCGGCCCACGGAGGATTTCTGCGGGATTGATCCGGTCCATGCCCGGTAAGCCTTGTCGACCCCGGCCCTACATGTATAATCATACCACTTATAAACTCATATAGCATATTTTGTCACAGTTTCAAACACTGTCTCTTTTTTTATTTGTTTTGATTTTCTTCACCTCTTTCTCTTTATCTCTCTACAGAAAAAAATTAATAACATATTAATATTAAAAAATGAACTGAATACACACTTCCTTTGAAAGCGAGTATTAGGCTTCCATAACAGTTCCCATCATGTGGTGCTTCTCAGTTGATGTAGAAAGGATTCCCTTTAGACAGGAAGTTTGAAAACTACTGTCCTAAAAGTGTAACAGCAGCTTCTGAAAGAAAATCGAGGGGTCTTTTGCCTCAAGGACTTCTGGAACTGTTAAAAATAATGAATCCTATTTACTTCACCGTGAATTTTGGCATATTCTTAAGGTCCAAAGAAGAAACCTGTGAATTACATAAAAACTTTCAATAAATATCTATTAATGACTAGAAATTGTGGAATAAGATGATACTATGTCTATCCATTCTCTCAAGGTCTAAAGCAAGTAAAAACATTTATAATAAAATTATATTATACCAATTAAATGTCTAAGCAGCATTTTAAATTGAATGTGGAAAAGCATTCCTGCATTAAGAATGTAATTATACATGTATTGTGAGGTAATTTGACTTAGTGACTTTGCTTATCTCTTGCATTCATTCTAAATCTCAATAAGTGCTTTTTAGTGATCAATATTTAATTAACTTACAATAAAGCTGCTTTTTAAGATGCAAATTAAATACTTGTTTGAGACACTTTAGGAAGAATAATGGATGTGCTAAATGAGGAGGGCGGTGGTGGAGGGAGGAACTGTATAATTGCCAACTAGGACATGTTACTTCTTCACCAATGATGTCAACAGGATTGATACTTGCCATCGAAGCAAGTCATCAAGATCAGTAGATAGCTTGAAATGCCCCCAAGGAGTTTAGTTAGGCAGGCTAGTATCCTGGGAGGGTTTCTATGCATGGTTAAGGGACAAGCAGGTATTTATTTATTTTACAGAAGCAGTTATACATCATTATCTCCTAAAATATCTGAGTGGCGCATAACAATATGTGTACAATAAAACACCATTAAAAACAGGTAGGTAGCAGAACATTCAGTACAGGATCTCAAAGCGGCTGTCTTATTACAAAATAATTTCAGAAATAGTCTTGAAAGAGAAGTTGCTGAATTACAACTCATTACCATACTGACGCGGGTGGTGCTGTGGTCTAAACCACTGAGCCTCTTGAGCTTGCCGATGAAAAGGTCGGCGGTTCGAATCCCCGTGACGGGGTGAGCTCCCGTTGCTCGGTCCCTGCTTCTACCAACCTAGCAGTTCGAAAGCATGCCAAAAAAGTGCAAGTAGATAAATTGGTGCAGGAAGGTAAACGGTGTTTCCATGTGCTGCTCTGGTTTCGCCAGAAGCAGCTTAGTCATGCTGGCCACATGACCCGGAAAAACTGTCTGTGGACAAACGCCAGCACCCTCGGCTTGTAAAGCGAGATGAGTGCCGCAACCCCAGAGTTGTCTGCGATTGGACTTAACTGTCAGGGGCCTTTTACCTTTACCTTTTTTACTAAACTGAAAACCATGGAGAGACCTGGTCTGACTAGAGATATTGGATTCTTGTCTTATTACATATGTGACAGCTATTTTTGGTCATCTGCATACTATCCCTTGCCTTTTCCTGTAGGACTAATTGCAGTCGTCAACAGTCGTCAACGAGTTTACCATACCCATTGAGTCAATCACCCATCTCCTATGACCCTTCTGAGAAAAACCCCACCCTCCCACTATATATAAGGGTCTGGTGACTTCTGTTTCAGTGTATCTGAAGAAGTGTGCATGCACACGAAAGCTCATACCAATAACAAACTTAGTTGGTCTCTAAGGTGCTACTGGACAATTTTTATTTTTATTTTTTTTATTTCGACAATTAAAAACAGTACAAAATCATTATTAATCAATGTTGGTCAGTCAAGAAAGTTTTTTGTCTATGTGTTCTCAGAGTACAATACAGTATTCTCTTCATATCTTGGGTCTTCCTGCTGTTTATGCCCTGTTATCTAGGGACCCACATTGTTGCTTACACTTCATCCTGTGCTACAGATTGTGAGAAAGCTCAGCTGCAGTAATTTCTCTTCCCTGGACCAGGCCGTTAGTTGCCCGAACAGTGACTCACAGAATTGGGCCCCAAATGGTTTACAAAACCGTATTATGGTGTGAGAAATTGTTATTTAAAACTGAACCCTATCTTTCCCAGATGAAGAACGCCGTGTAAGATTACACATATTCCTTTGACTACAAGGGAATGCTGATCTCTATCTTTATCTGTCATTGTGCTACAAAATCCTCTAATAATCTCAAATACACAATGCATACCAAGTTAAAGTAGAGCTATCGGGAGGTGTGGGAGGAAGTATCCATCTTTTCAATGGATACATGTAATTTTTGCTTTCCTCTTGCAGTAGGATGTTCTTGTTTCCCTTGGTTTTACATTTCTTATCATGCTTCAGAAAAACATACCCACTGGAAAACGTTACATGTAAAGTAGAGCATCTGCCTTGACATATAAATTGTTGATTATAAATAGAAGAACATATGTGCGGGAGAGAAATTGTGAGCTGCAGTATATTTCTTAGATATTTGTCGACACCCTTAATATATAAATGTATATAGTTCCTGCTAGAGATAGGAGCAGGCTGTACAAGACGGGCAAGAAGGACTTCAAGTGTGCAAGGTCTAGTTTGCTCCCCACCCCCAGGATGCCAAGGGTACCAGCTGGAGGAGCCAATTGTGAAATAGTGACCTCAAAAGAGGCCTTACATGACTCAGGACCGCAATGCCTCTCCCCATATAAACCATCCTGAACTCTGCGTTCATCATCTGAGTCCCTTCTTTGCGTGTGTCCTTCATGAAAGGTCCAGAAGATGGCAACACCATAATGCGCCTTCTCTGTACAGTAGTGGCTCCCCATTTGTGGAATGCGGTCCCAAGGGAGGTTCGCCCAGCGCCTTCATTATATATATTTTTGGCACCTGGTGAAAATGTTCCTCTTCAACCAGGCCTTGGACTGGTTGACATCTGATGCCCTTTTAAAATGTGTCGTGGAAGCAGGGCTTATTGGGTTGTTTTTATTCTACAGCCTTTTCAATGTTGGAGGGGGAGGTTGTTTTGCTGTTTCGCTTTACTTATTTCCTTGTTTTTATCTTGTATTTTATTCTGCGAATCACCTTGAGATCCTATGATGTATATAAAATAAGCAGATAAACAAATAATACACTTAGAATGAAGAAAGATAGCACTTCTGAACAGCAGTGGAAGAATAATATGTCGATTCCTTTTCCAATCTTAAATTTGGGTTGCCACATTTCCAGTTTTCCGGTTTTTCTTTCAAGGGTTCTCATGAAAATTCGTCAGCATTTTAGTGTGAATTTTTCCTAATATACACAGTTCCCCTCCTGTAATTTGGCTAAATATACACATTTTTGCAAAGCCATATTCCCTCATATAATGTATGTCATTTTTACTGATATATGCATGTATATCAATATTTTACTGTAATACATGAACATAAGAATAGCCATGCTGGATCAGGCCAGCGGTTCATCTTAGACCAGCACCCTGTTCTCACAGTGGCCAACTTGAAACCTACGGGAAGCATCTAACCAGGACCTGAGAGTAACAGCATTGTTTCCTGTGGTTTCCAGCAACTGGTATTCAGAAGCATTGATGCCTCCAATAGTGGAACTTAAACATAGCCATCATGGTTGGTAAGCCACTGATAACCAAATCCATGGGTAGGCAAACTAAGGCCTGGGGGCCGGATCCAGCCCAATCACCTTCTAAATCTGGCCTGGGAATCAGCATGTTTTTACATGAGTAGAATGTGTGCTTTTATTTAAAATGCATCTCTGGGTTATTTGTGGGGCATAGCAATTCGTTCATATTTTTTTCCATAATATAGTCTGGCCCCCCACAAGGTCTGAGGCACAGTGGACCAGCCCCCTACTGAAAAAGTTTGCTGACCCTTGACCAAATCCATTGATGTGGATTTTGCATTGCAAAATTCAGAGAAGCGTAAATTTTGAAGGATGACTTTGTTTCAATTTTCAGTGTTTTGGAAAATGCCAGATGACATTAGTTTGCATTTTAATGTGAACTGAAATAAATTTCTCCTCCATCCTTACTTCTGAGAGCATCTCAGTCCAGGAATTTGTTTTCAGTATCAGATCAGAGCACATAGACTTTTCACCTGAAAATCTGTTCCTGGTTTCCCCAGCAGTGCCCTTCATTTCAGCAGCCCAATTTGGGGAAACGCTGCTATTATTAAATGATTGGGAGTAAAAAATACTTGGTGATCAACTATAAATCATCTTGCTGCTTGCTCTTGCTGTCTTCATGCTGCCAGAGAGATGGAGAGGTGGGGGCCATAAATCCAGTTCTTCATACTCTCACATGGGATGGGTGGTTGTGAAAACCAATTGAACCAGTCTACTGCATGCCCATATTCATTCATTCATTCATTCATTCATTCATTCATTTCCGTCAATAACGAGTTGAGGAGGGAAGAAAACCAAATACATAGGGTACATGTTTATACACAATGTTAGCCACAATCCTTATCTATTTTTTAAAGGAAATCCTGTGTTTAGATGCATTTCTCTCCAAAACCAGTTTTGATCCGAATTGAGAAAAAGAATGACCTAGCTGCATTTTAAGCCAGCAATGTATGTACAACATTTGTTGGTATTTTTATAAAGGAGAAAATTGTCAGGTGGGAGTTGAATGGGGGTGAGATGGAAAAATACGCTTGCTAAGTTCTTACGTTGTTGAGTTTCTGTTCATAGCATGGACAGGTCACTTTTTTCTTGCTCGTTCATTACTCTTATGGCCAGTAATTTATGCTGGATAACAAAATTTAAAGCTTTCATAACTACCAGGTACACAGTATTTTCCCATAGACTTTTAATTCTTTTATCTCTACATCATGTTTTATTTCTAGGGCTTTTAGAAGGTTGAAAGATTTAAAGGTTCTATGAAGGTAAATGTTGCCCATCTCATAACACTACACTAATATAATATACTCGACCATTAAGGGAGTGAGAACGTCCCATTAAGCTTAATTGGAATTAAGTGAGCACAGCCAACATCAGATCAGCTAAATATCTGCACTCACTAGACTCTTCAGGCATGCCTTCCCAAATGGGGAGGGGACTATCCTTGCCCTGCTTAACTTATATTAGTTTCAATGGAGCCCAATCCAAAAGCGGACTGGACCCATGAACAACAGAATAATACAGAGATTATAAACGAGAACAAAAATTGCTCCCAAAATTGAGCAGAACAAATTGTATCAGCCATTCTATACACCCATTCATGCTGTGCATTGAGGACTTTCTTTCTTTCTTTCTTTCTTTCTTTCTTTCTTTCTTTCTTTCTTTCTTTCTTTCTCTCACTCTCTCTCTCTCTCCCCCCCACACACAAAAAGAGAGAATGAGAACATGCCTCCTAGCCTAGCTCTAAACATCACTCATCTCAGCATAAGAGTCAACTACTACCAGCCAAGGTCCCTTCAGCCCCCCCCCAATAAAATATTTGAGGTGGCCGGGCCCCCCAAAGTTAAAGGGCATTGCCATTCAAAATATGCCTGTGGACCCCTTCATGTGTTTGATGACTCAGGGTGGGGATTACCTGGCCCCTCCCAATATTTTATTCAGGTTGGCACCCCTGCTGCCGACTATCCCCACAATTGTCTGCATATTGGGTGCAAGTCTGAATGAGGATTTGGTTCTACATGTGTGGTAGTGTCTATAACATGATCAATATCTGATTAGGACATGGGTGAGGAGCTTTTTTCAGCTCAAGGGTGGCGTTGCCTTCTGGGTAAAAGAAGGCAAAAGAGGGAGGAGAATGTAAATTCTAATGTTGTACAGTAGGCTAGTTTCTTCATCCTCTCCTCTATCCCCCCACCCCAGGCAAGCAAGACACATTATTGCAGCCTGGCAAAAACATTCAGGGTGAGGAGCAGGGGGCAGAAAGGGGAGTGGCCTAGGGAGAGTTTCAAAGGCTGAATAGGCATTTGGCTCCAGGCTTGAGGTTCCCCACTCCTGGGTTAGGAGTAGGATAGGCCTGGGTGATGTATCAATGCACTGTCCAGGACCAGTTTGAGGGCCAAAGTGCAATGGCGCCTTCACCTAAGCGGTATATCGCAGGTGAAAATGTTGTTGTACTCTGGCCTTCAAACCGAGGGAGGAACGAGTCGCAAGGTGCTGGAGCCAATGCAGCTCATTCACACACACACACACACACACACACACACACATATATATATATATATATATATATATATATATATATATATTGCTCAATAGTGCTATATATATATAGTGCTCAACTGCTGCTTTTTAATGTAGTTAATAGTTTAATATTTGTCTTTTGATCAAATGAAATCCACAACAGTTAACAACAGAAGTAGAACAAAATTTTAATTCAGCAGCAGAGTAGCATCCCCATAATGAGAACATGAAATGAACTTTTATCTGGCGCCCCAAAAAGTGAATCAGTTGTCAGGCGAACCTATCTGGGGAAACTTGTTTCACATTCAGGTGCCCACAAGCAAAATAAATAATGTGTTTGTCTCTTATGCTGAAGGCAGTTATATCTTCAACACGGCTGGTGACTTGTAATGATGATAAATCGATGCAGAATTGTAGACATTTATGTAGCCACCTGCAGACAGATGCCTACATTCAAACAAAGAACAAAGTAAGGACTTTTGTTCTCTTTAAAAAAAATGAAGACAGAACACAGGTGATATAGGATGTGTCACCTTTTTCAGTTGACAAAGTCTTACCACATGCCAGGTAGGAAATTGTTCCTTTTATTACAGCTGTGCAAGAGGAATGGCACGAGCTCTTCCTTTGTTTGCTGTCATTCTGCAATGATATTTTTGAAACATCTGTGCTCAGGTGGAGAGCAAAGCCTATACCAGTTTTTTTTGGGTGAGTTATGGGTGTCGGTTGGGAGTCTTCAAGCTGTGCAGGCAAACTTTCCTTTCAATAGGCTAAAGAATCCAGCCAAAATGGATCAAAATCTACCTCTAACAATACAGCTTTATACTTTATGTATGTCCAGAGAACTAAGTCTGGCAAAATTCAACATGATTTGTATTCAAGGGGTTTAAATTTGGAGCCTTAAGGAAGCCCAACTCAGGTGTTCCCATGTGGTTTCAAAGCAAACTGTGTTTTACCATTGAAGCAAAGTGCGCACCCACAGCCAACCAACATACCAGCAAAGGAGAAATCAGAAACTCACTATAAGCTCCCTGTTGCTCTTTGTAGGCAACAGCCTGACCCACACCTAATGTCAGGTGTAAAGCTGATGGGGTGATGTGCAGAGAATGGTCTCGCAGTTTAGTGGGGGACCGCTGCTGGGCAAATTGCAGCCCAAAGGTTGAAGTTCTACCACCCTGTATTTTAACTCGCTACAGATCTCCATTCTAAAAAAACAAAATGGCTTCAATTGCTGCTGTATTCTTTTTTACAAAAAATATTTTTATTAACCAATTTCAACATAACGATTTGTCAATCCTCGTAATCAATTACATTATTTCCCCCTTTTATTCCCCTCCCTGCCCCCCACCAGACTTCCCTCAGCTCCCATCCCTGATTTTTTTTTTTACATATCTTGTTTTCTGCATGTTATTGTTGTTGTTGTTTAGTTGTTTAGTCGTGTCCGACTCTTCATGACCCCATGGACCAGAGCACCCCAAGCACTCCTGTCTTCCACTGCCTCCTGCAGTTTAGTTTAGCTGGTAGCTTCGACAACACTGTCCAACCATCTCGTCCTCTGTCATCCCCTTCTCCTTGTACCCTCCATCTTTCCCAACATCAGTGTCTTTTCCAGGGAGTCTTCTCTTCTCATGAGGTGGCCAAAGTATTGGAGTCTCAGCTTCAGGATCTGTCCTTCCAGTGAGCACTCAGGGCTGATTTCCTTAAGAATGGATAGGTTTGATCTTCTTGCAGTCCATGGGACTCTCAAGAGTCACCTCCAGCACCATAATTCAAAATATCCTTGCTTTGTCTATTGTGATGGATTTAGGGGTTGCTCGTGCGTAAGTTGCCGCCACTCCTGGCGAGGTTACCTGGTTAAACCCTTTCTGACTGAACAGCCTCCAGCATCGTGACTGTCTCAGTCACTGGCAGAATCCGTCAGTGGGCGTTTCTTAAACTTCTTCCAGCACAAAAGTTCCTTGACGCCTAGTCTCCGCCTAGACTCCCTGTGCGGAAGCCTTCTGCGCAGGGAGGGTGTGGGCAGCGGAGGACCCGTACTCTCTCCGCTGGTCTCCGGCGAGGAGTCTTGGAGCCTCCTCTCTGATTCCCCCATCTGCCCCCCTTCTCTACTGGTGTTACGCTGATTTCCTTCCCCAGCGGACGGGCTGCCTCTCTCCCTACTGGGACCCTCTCCGCCATCCCTCTGGAGCCTTCCCTCCTCCTCTAGCTCTGATGGCAGTTCCCTGACATCTATCATAAGTTTAACTAATAAATTTGTGAATGTTTATTCAAAACCTGCCAAAGAGTCCAGTTCATTTTGTTGTCTTTCTAGATAGTTTGTAAAAAGTTCCCATTCTTCATTGATGTCACAGTTGTCCTTTTCATGCAGTTTATATGTCAATTTGGCCAGTTCTGCATAACTCATCCATTCTTCTTGCCACTGTTCTTTTGTTGGGAGTTCCTCATTCTTCCATCCTTGTGCTAACAAAATTCTTGCCGCTGTTGTAGCAATTGCTGCTGTATTCTTTTGACCCCCCACCACTTTCTACTGCTGTCCTTTCGAATGCCAGCTCCAATTGCTCCTCCGTCATATCAGAGAGAATAGCTGAGTGCTAGCACAAGAAATGCTGAGATAATTGTGTTCTTTCCTCAGCCTGGTCAATCTTTTTTCTTTTCACTTTAAAGATAAGCAGTGCCGCTCATCGCTCTAATCAGGTTTAGGGCCTCCGTATCAACCTTCAGCAATTTTCTGTCCTTAAATCAACACATCAATTCTATTCTAAAATATTGTCATTTTTGTTCAGCATTGCCCAAAGTTGCCAATATACTATTTCTTTTCATTAGCTACTATCAGGGCACTGATCTATCCCTTTCTGGGCTTCTAATGAGTCCAAACTACTCTTTCTTATCTTGTCTCCCTAAATTGTGTCCAAAATACAGAGGCTTACTTAATTTGCTTCACTTGTGATCGCATCTCCCCTTTGAGTCTTTTTTTTCGCTTTTCCTGTTTTCTACCACATTCAAATTAGAATTTTAACCTCTAATACCTCTGAGTAATTTTCCTTCTGTCTACCCCCTGTCTTATGTCAGTTTTCTCCAGTTCCCTCTAGATGTTCCTGGACTATGAATCTCTTCAGCCCCAGTCAGCACTGCCAATGATCAGTGATGATGGGAGTTGTAGTCCAACAACACATGAGGGTACCAGGTTCATGAAGCCTGTTTTATGCTATTATTCTGCGCACAGGAGTATAAATCTTGAAAAGGTTTGTGTGAGAGGCAGCGATTCCTGAGATATGCTAGTTCCAGGACATTAAGGACTGCAAAGACCAAAGGCAGCATCTTGCATTGAGCCAGGAAATAAATTGGAAGCTGATGAAGGTGGCATGAAATTGCCTTAATGTTGTCCATCCTGACAAACTTTTAATAGCCTCAGAAGCGACATTCTTATTTTGCCTCTCATTCAAACCAATTAGAAAAGAAATTTCAAATGAAACAGCTACCGTAGAGCAAAAAAAAAAAAAAAAAAAACAAGTAAAAATTTTTAAAAGATGAACTCCCTCCCATTTCTCCTTGGCCTGCGTAGAAAAAAAATGAGAAAAATTATACATATCAGACCCTATAATAACCCTGCTAATAAGCTCCCACTGCCACAATTTAACTTGAAAATAAACACATAATCTCACTTCTTTTTCTAGTGCTTCTGCTAATATAGTGTAGGCGTGAGATTCACACCTGACATAGCATGAAAGCAAGAACCAAATGAATGTATTTATTATAAGGAATAATGTATGTACAAATGGGCTTAATTTAAAGATATTTAGATAATACAGGCCTTTTTTTTCAGCTGGAACTCACCAGAACTTAGTGCTAGCACCTCTTAGGTGGATGCCATTGCCAATATACCGTATTTTTTGCACCATAACACTCACTTTTTTCCTCCTAGAAAGTAAGGGGAAATGTCTGTGCGTGTTATGGAGGGAATTCCTATGGGTGGCATGCCTATGGATTTTCCTCCTCTAAAAACTACATTCGTGTTATGGTCAGGTGCGTGTTATAGAGCGAAAAATACGGTAAGTTCTTTGTGAGGACTAGTGTGGTGAGTTCTGGTACCTCTTTTTCTAAAAAAATATCACTGGGATAATATAATGTTGTGAGATAAAATGTTACACTTTCAAATGCTTTACCTGATTTGAACTTCTTCAAACTAAGAAACGTGGGAGTCATTTTTGTCTAGTTAGCACCTTTCATCATTTCTCATAAAATATAAGGGTAGTTTACAACATGAAAACATAACATGACTGCACAATCAGGCAGTTGATCAGGGTTGAGGTAGAAAAAAACAAACAAAAAGGAAAGGGAAACTAAGGTCACATTCACAATATACATTTAAAGCACTATGAGACCATGCTATAGGTAAAGGTAAAGGTAAAGGTAAAGGACCCCTGGACGGTTAAGTCCAGTCAAAGGCGACTATGGGGTGTGGCGTCCATCTCACTTTCAGGCCAAGGAAGCCAGTGTTTGTCTGCAGACAGCTTTCTAGGTCATGTGGCCAGCATGACTAAACTACTTCTGGTGCAACAGAACACCTTGACGGAAGCCAGAGTGTATGGAAAGGCCATTTACCTTCCCGCCACAGCGGTACCTATTTATCTACTTGCACTGGCATGCTTTTGAACTGCTAAGTTGGCAGAAGCTGGGACAGAGCAACGGGAGCTCACCTCATCGTGTGGATTCGAACCGCCGACCTTATAATCAGCAAGCCCAAGAGGCTCGGTGGTTTAGACCACAGTGCTACCCGCATCCATTTACCATGTTATACAAGCATGGCTTTCCCCAAATAATTCTGGTAGCTGTGATTTGTTAAAGGTGTGGAGAGTTGTTAGGAGATCCCTGCTTCCCCTTCCAGAGCTACAATTCCCAGAGTTCCTTGGTGTCAGGGGTTGGGCAGAGGAGGAGGAGGGGTGGAGACCGCCTCCACATCCTAACCCTTCCAGGGAGGAGAAAGACAATTTAGATTTACAACAGGGGTTTGCGGGAGATCACAGCTCAGAGGCAGATGAGGGGAAAAGTCAGGAAATAATGGGAGAATAGGAGCAGTCAGAGCCAGATCAGCAACTGGCTGACACATTCGCACTAGAAAGCATTCCAGACCCACCATCTTCCATAACTGCTATCTCTAACCATGTTTATTTCACAGGGTACCGTATTTTTCTGTGTATGTTGTTGTTTAGTCATTTAGTCATGTCCGACTCTTCGTGACCCTATGGACCAGAGCACGCCAGGCACTCCTGTCTTCCGCTGCCTCCCACAGTTTGGTCAAACTCATGCTGGTAGCTTTGAGAACACTGTCCAACCATCTCGTCTTCTGTCATCCCCTTCTCCTTGTGCCCTCAATCTTTCCCAACATCAGTGTTCTTTTCCAGGGAGTCTTCTCTTCTCATGAGGTGGCCAAAGTATTGGAGCCTCAGCTTCACAATCTGTCCTTCCAGTGAGCACTCAGGGCTGATTTCCTTCAGAATGGATAGGTTTGATCTTCTTGCAGTACATGGGACTGGTCTAACTAGGCAAGCCTTAAAAGTAGGAGAGCAAAGAACTTGAAGACAGAGGGCAGTTAGTGGCACCCGCAGAGGAGGTGATGATGAAGATGAATGAGGAAGTGGGAGAGAAGGGGGGGGGTAGAGATTCATTTGGGACAGCGCCATTATCCAAGTGGCTGGGTTCTATCACCTCTCTCTGTAAACTTTGAAATAACCAAAGGACCCTAAGAAACTTTTCCTTGTCTTTCTGCTTTCCTGGGCAACCAGCCGGGAGCCGCTGACAGCAACCTGACACCTGGGGGATAGGGACTGGTGGTTAAACCACATTGAGAATTATAGCTCCCCACCTATAGAATGGCTTTGTGAATGTGGCATTGCGTTTAGGAAGTTGAATCTAACCCTCGATAAATATGACTGCATGGAAAGTGTGCAGCTATGGTAGAGAGAGATGCCTTCTGTTCTCAAGACACAGCTGGAGGACACAACATATTACAAGTGTTGCATTGATATTTGTCAGATACAGCACGGTTGCTTCATCATCTTTTTATCCAAGGATTGAGCATACCAAGGAGAAAGCTTATAGGTTTTATGGAATTCGTTAACTGCATTTATTTATGAGACCCTACACTTCACCAACTGATACTTGCCAGGAAAACCAGAACCTGACTTCAACCAAACTAGAGGAGATCCCATTTATGCAATTGCCGGGGGGGGGCGCAAATAGATGCTG
This sequence comes from Podarcis bocagei, assembly GCF_964188305.1. Taxonomy (NCBI): domain Eukaryota; kingdom Metazoa; phylum Chordata; class Lepidosauria; order Squamata; family Lacertidae; genus Podarcis; species Podarcis bocagei. The sequence continues at coordinate 18,771,897 of NC_138136.1, read as the reverse complement.
GTGTGTGTGTGTGTGTGTGTGGAGTAGCTAGAAGGATTTTAACCCTTTGTTCCTGACTGTGATTCCTGATCCAGATTGTCGGCTCTGTGTCTCCTGTTTGCTTTGGAATTAAAACTTCTTCGGCACAAAGGACTAAGACTCTTTCCACCCCTCAAGTCCAGATTTGGGCTGTGTTTCCTGTGCCTGGCATTTGCTTTTTAAATACCCATGTCATCAGGCATCTTGGTTAGTTTTCCTCTTAGTATCATTTTCACACACACAGAGAGAGAGAAAGCTCATGACATCATACTACATAAACTTCCTTTATCCCAAATGGCATTTTAAAGAATCTCTATACAGTGGTACCTCGGGTTAAGTACTTAATTCGTTCTGGAGGTCCGTACTTAACCTGAAACTGTTCTTAACCTGAAGCACCACTTTAGCGAATGGGGCCTCCTGCTGCTGCCACGCCGCCGGAGCACGATTTCTGTTCTCATCCTGAAGCAAAGTTCTTAGCCTGAAGCACTATTTCTGGGTTAGCGGAGTCTGTAACCTGAAGCGCATGTAACCTGAAGTGTATGTAACCTGAGGTACCACTGTACTCAGATGCTGTTCTCTCAGTCTTTCTTCACCCTTTCCATACACTTTGCAAGAAAAGAAGAAGGCTGTAATTAGCTCCTGAGCAGCTGTGAACTCCACACGAACACACAAAACTACTCTAGTCTGACAAACTTAGGAAAACATGACAGGGACTGTCAGGGGTTTAGGTGCAGAGGCACGGGCAAGGGAGGAAACAGAGAGCGAAGGGGAGGAGACAGAGGAAAGGATGAGTGATGACGACGACCCGAGATCTCCCAGTCTTTCCAGTGAATCAGAGGATTCACAGAAAGGAGCACCAGTGGCCAGGGCAAGGGGGGAATCTAGAGAGGCACCCCAGGAAGATAGAGCCAGAGGAGACTCAGGGGGGAGCAGCTGGAAATCGGGACCAGCGTCACCGCCAGGAAGCAGGGAAGAGGAAAGGAGCCAGGGGGGAAGCGCTGGCAGCTCACCACAGGAGGGAGGGCAGGAGTCAGGAGTGGCCACACCTCCATCGGGGAGCGAAGAAACGGTTAAGAGGAAAGTGGAAGGTTGGGCGCGCGCGCCAAGTTCAAATGCAGAGGAAGGCGGCGCAGTGAGCAGCCCCGAAAGGGAACCAGGTCCTAAAGCCCGGCGCAAGGAGGCAGAAGGGTCCGGGTCAGCGTCAGAAGAATCCCGGAAGGAAGAAGCCCCGGGGGGTAGAGGGACCCAGAGGAGGACAGTCAGGAGGAAAAGGTGGAGCAAGGCTAGGATATTAAGTTGGTGCGCACGGGGCGGAGACTCAGACGGAGCCTCGCCGATCTAGCTAGTAGACGTAGAGTTGCAGACAGCAGCGTGAGAATGGAAACTGTAATTCAATAAAGACTTTTACTTAATGACCGCTGGCTAGCGTGATCCTCTGTGAGCTAGGATCTTGAAGCAGCTCTGACAGTAGGCTCCGTCACCTACATTGTGGGCATCTGCAGCCTCGAGGAGGGGAGAGAAACAGGCGCCCACTAGCGAGCTCACGAACGGCAGGAGACATGACGGCTGAGCAGCAGATAGAGGACCTCAGAAAAGCAGTGGCACAACTGAACGCCGAGGTTCTCGCATCCAGGAAGAGAGAGGACGAGGCAGCTGCCGCCTGCAGGGATCTCCAGGTCAGGTTAGACGTACTGGCAAAGCAAACACCCCGGCAGGAGGGAATTGGGTTGGCGAGACGGACAGGCGGACTGCTCTCTCACTTCGATGGGAACCTGCAACAGTATCCCAACTTTAGAGCCGACGTACTGTGCGCACTGCAACTGTTGCATAAAGACTTTAGAGATGAACAGGAGAGAGTGGGGTTCATCATGTCCCATCTGCATGGGGAGGCGAAAGCATGGTTGCGCAATTTATGGAGAGATAACGATCCGGCGCTCCAGAATGCGGATGCCTTTATTAAAGCGATGGATGGGTGTTTCTTATCAAGTATTGACATTGATCTTGCACGGAAGGAGGTGCATGGGCTGAGACAAGGGAGGGCCAGCGTCAGACAGTATCATGCCCGCTTTTTCGCCTTGGTCAGCGCCCTGGAATGGGACAGAGATTCGGCTCCTGTAAGAGACCTCTTTTGGGAGGGACTGCACAACTCGATTAAAGATGAGATAGCGAGGGGGGAGAGACCCCGAACCACCCAGGAGGTCGTTCAGAGGGCGCTGGCTGTGGGGGTGAGGCTGGAAGGACGTCCGTGGAGCAAGGACGAAGGACGTGGAGGGCGCGAACCAGCCGGGGGCCCCTCCTTCTTTCCCAGAGAAGCAGCACGGGCGCAATCCACGCCTCCGCCAGGAGGAGGAGCCGAACCTATGGAGGTTGGAGGTGCAAGGGCTCAGTCAGCAACCAGAGCCCTAGCACCGGCAGCAGTGAAGGCGAAGCCTCCTAGAGGGACCAGGAAGTGTTACGTCTGTGAGCAGCCAGGGCATATGGCGAAAGAGTGTCCCCAGAGGCCCCACAAGCTTACTGCAGCCTCAGCAATGGTGACTGCAGCAACGCAGCAGGGAGGACCACAGCAGGGAAACGACGATGTCTGGCTGGAGGAAGAGGCACTGGGGCCCAGCCAGACGTGTTAGTGACGCAGTCCCCAGAGATTTTACAGCCAGTGAACCCCCTCCCGCCCAAACCAGTAGTGAGGCTCACAGCATCTCTCCAGCTGCCCAATGGAATCACCATGGACGTGCCAATCACCATCGACTCCGGCAGCAACGCGGACTTTATAGGGCAGGAATTTGTCGACAGGCACGCTGTGCAGTTGCTGCCGGCCACACTGCCCCTGCAGGTTGTCACTGTGGATGGCAGGGAGCTGCTAGGGGGGCAAGTGGTGAAGCAGACGCCACCAATGGTGATGCGACTTGGAGATCACAGGGAAGTCATCAGCTTCAACGTCACTCAACTGTCTGACACGCCCATTGTATTGGGCATGAGTTGGCTGGACAAGCACAGCCCAACGATGGCTTGGTTCCAGAGGCAGCTGGTTTTCGGCTCTTCCTTTTGTGCTGAACACTGCATCGTACCCAGGCAGGAAGGAGAGGAAGAGGAGTCACAGCTGCTGCTAGGCACGCTGCAAGCGATTCCCCACAAGTACGCAGAATTTCTGGAAGTTTTCTGCGAGAAGGAGGCGGACAGGCTACCCCCTCACAGACCATATGACTGCAAAATTGACCTGCTGCCGGGGGCGGCGCTGCCTAAAGGGAAGCTGTATTCCATGTCTGAGGACGAACTGCAGGAACTCAAAGACTTCATCGATCATAATTTGGAGCGCGGTTTCATCCGAGAGTCTAAGGCAGCGGGGGGCAGTCCTGTATTCTTTGTTAAGAAGCGAGACACGCCCCAAAAAAGACTCGTAGTGGATTACAGGATTTTGAACAGTGTGACCAAGCCGTCGGACTTCCCCATGCCCCGCATCGACGACCTCCTGGCGACGGTACGGAAGGGAAAGGTGTTCACCAAGTTGGACCTGCGGGGGGCGTACAACCTCATTCGCATGCGGGAGGGTGATGAGTGGAAGACAGCCATGTTCACGCCACTGGGTACCTACGAATACAGAGTTATGCCTTTTGGACTGCAAAATGGCGCTCACGTTTTTCAAGCATTTATGCATCACGTGTTGGCGGGACTTCTCTACAAGACGTGCGTCTGTTTCTTGGATGACATCCTGATCTTTTCGGAGTCGAAGCAAGAACATGACAAGCACGTCAAGGAAGTGCTGGGCAGGCTAAAGCAACACAGGCTCTACGCCAAGCTGGAGAAGTGCCAATTTGACGTGCCGGAGGTGGATTTTCTGGGCTACAAGCTGTCTGACAAGGGGCTCGCCATGGACAGCGCCAAGGTTCGAGCAGTGTTGGATTGGAAGAGCCCACGCAACCGGAAGGAGGTCCAACGGTTTGTCGGCTTTGCGAACTTCTATCGCAAGTTTATCAAGGGCTTCGCGATGCAGACGGCGGCCATCACTGACACCCTTAGCTCCAAGAAGAAGAAGTTCATCTGGACAGAGCAGGCGGAGCAGTCCTTTCAGGCCCTCAAGCGTCTCTTCGCGTCGGAAGAGCAGCTGCTTCATGTCAACCCCAGCATGCCGATGAGGGTGGAGACAGACGCTTCGGACAGAGCAGTGGGGGCGGTCCTGCTGCAGAAGGACCAGCAGGGCGTGTGGCGGCCGGGAGCGTTTTACTCCAGGAAGCTCAGCAAGTCCGAGCAGAACTACACCATATGGGACAGGGAGTTGCTGGCCATTCATGCAGCGTTCAAGGCGTGGAGGCACTTTCTGATCGGCGCCAAGCACACGGTGCAGGTTTGCACGGACCACAAGAATCTGGAACACTGGCGCACGGCACAGTTCCTGAACCAGAGGCAGATACGTTGGGCTGAGTTCTTTGCGGACTTCGACTTCCGAATAGAGTATGTCCCGGGGGACACCAACATCATGGCAGACGCTCTCTCCCGCAAGCCACAGTATCTGGAGGACGCAACACCAGCGGCCGCCATGCACATCTTTGCACCGACAGTGTGGGCGTGCGCCGCGGCGACCGTGAACCTAGAGGCGGTGCGGCGAGCGTTGCAGGGGGACTCCTTCGCACAAACGAAGATGGCAGAGGTGCGAGGGGGCAAGGCAGCGGCCGACGGTTTCCAGCTACGAGATGGATTGCTCATCCGTAAAGGGGCCATCTACGTGCCGGGTGACGAACTTCGAGCCAAGGTGCTACAGCAGCTGCACGACGCACCCACGGCCGGGCACTTTGGCAAGGAGAAGACGGTGGAATTAGTAGCCAGGGATTTCTGGTGGCCTGGAATGAGAGGGGAGGTCGCAGACTACGTGGCGAGGTGTGACACTTGCCAGAGGGCAAAGACGGTGCACAAACCGCCGGCTGGACTGTTGGAGCCGCTGCAAACTCCGGTCGAACCTTGGGAAAGGGTGGCTCTGGACTTTGTCACGGATCTGCCCAGCTCAAGGGGCAAGACGGCAGTGTTGGTGGTGGTGGACCTGTTCTCCAAGATGGCGCATTTCATTCCGTGTGCTAAGGTGGCCACGGCAGAGCAAACCGCCAAACTGTTCATAGACCACGTGTTCAAGGTTCACGGTCTGCCACGGTCTATTCTGTCCGACCGCGGGCGGCAGTTCATCTCGAACTTCTGGCAGAGGCTGATGGGCTTCCTAAACGTCAAGATCAATCTGGCGTCGGCGAGACACCCGCAGACCAACGGGCAAGCGGAGCGAGCCAATGCCATCATGCAGCAGTACCTGAGATGTTATGCGAACCAACAGCCTGCGACGTGGGTGGATTACCTGCCGCTTGCAGAGTTTGCCTACAACAACACGAAGCACGTATCCACGGGCGTCACGCCGTTCTTCGCCAACAACGGGCGGCACCCTAGAACCTTCCCGGGACTGGAATGCAGGGGAGAAGGGGAGCCGCAGTCAGCAGATGCGTTCGCGTCGGAGCTGCAGGAAGTCCACGATCAGCTGCGGCGCCACCTGGAGCTGGCTAAACACGCATACAAGGTACAAGCGGACAAACACAGAAGGGTTGGCGAAGAGCTCCACGTGGGAGACTGGGTCTGGTTAGCAGCCCACGCAGTGCCGGCCAGGTCGTTGGCCAAGAAGAAACTAGGGCATAAACAACTGGGGCCCTACCAAGTCGAAGAGCAGGTCAACCCGGTGGCTTTCAGGCTGGCGCTTCCGGAGGGTTCCAGAATGCATCCGGTGTTCCACAGATCGGTGCTCACTCCCTACAAGGCACCGCACAGGTTCCAGGAACCCGGAACGGCGCCGAGTCCGCTCAGAGAAGGAACGGGGCACGCGGGAGTGGCACAGGAGGAGCGCATCAACGAAGTCACGGAGATTTTGGACTCCAGATGGGGGGAAGAGGGAGTAGAATACTTTCTCGCCAGGGAGGGCACCCCGGCCAGTGCGAACAGCTGGGTACCGGGCTACGCTTTAGACGAACCTCTGCTCAAAGACGAGTTTCATGCCCTCTTCCCACATAGACCTATGCCAGCGGACTTTTTCGACGACTGGCTTTTCACGCCCACGCTTTCGGACAGCACGTTCAGGGGGTTCGACTCGGACGAGGAACCGACACGAGACGTCCGTTCCCCGGAGGGGTCACCCTCGGGATCTGTCTCAGAACCCTCGTATTGGTGGGACGATAGGCCGGAGGAGCAGTTCCGCAGGAAGTGGCTGGACTGTTCCGGCCGAGCAACGCCGCCTGGAGGAAGTGCGGGAGAGACGGACATGGACATTTTCGGGGACGACCCTGGTTTCGAGCACGGCGGCACAGAGATGGAAGAGGAGGTGACTGTCGTCAACGAGAGCAGGGAGGAAGACCCGGAAGAGTTCCGATGGAGGCCTGCCACGGGAAGCGACCGATATCCGACGTTCGTCCCTTTGCAACAGCAGCCCCCAGCTCCAGCACCGGAAGGAGGGGAGGGGGGACTGGGGGGCTTCGAGGGGGGGATGGATGTCAGGGGTTTAGGTGCAGAGGCACGGGCAAGGGAGGAAACAGAGAGCGAAGGGGAGGAGACAGAGGAAAGGATGAGTGATGACGACGACCCGAGATCTCCCAGTCTTTCCAGTGAATCAGAGGATTCACAGAAAGGAGCACCAGTGGCCAGGGCAAGGGGGGAATCTAGAGAGGCACCCCAGGAAGATAGAGCCAGAGGAGACTCAGGGGGGAGCAGCTGGAAATCGGGACCAGCGTCACCGCCAGGAAGCAGGGAAGAGGAAAGGAGCCAGGGGGGAAGCGCTGGCAGCTCACCACAGGAGGGAGGGCAGGAGTCAGGAGTGGCCACACCTCCATCGGGGAGCGAAGAAACGGTTAAGAGGAAAGTGGAAGGTTGGGCGCGCGCGCCAAGTTCAAATGCAGAGGAAGGCGGCGCAGTGAGCAGCCCCGAAAGGGAACCAGGTCCTAAAGCCCGGCGCAAGGAGGCAGAAGGGTCCGGGTCAGCGTCAGAAGAATCCCGGAAGGAAGAAGCCCCGGGGGGTAGAGGGACCCAGAGGAGGACAGTCAGGAGGAAAAGGTGGAGCAAGGCTAGGATATTAAGTTGGTGCGCACGGGGCGGAGACTCAGACGGAGCCTCGCCGATCTAGCTAGTAGACGTAGAGTTGCAGACAGCAGCGTGAGAATGGAAACTGTAATTCAATAAAGACTTTTACTTAATGACCGCTGGCTAGCGTGATCCTCTGTGAGCTAGGATCTTGAAGCAGCTCTGACAGGGACGCTTTGTGCTTTTCCTAGTTCCAGTTGCCCATTTGCCTGCTGAGGTGAGAGCTGCTCACATCCTCCCTGCAGGAACCTTGGAATTTGGATGCAGCCCACCTTACTATCAACTGCTATACCAGACTTTTCTGCTGAACGATCCCGAGGAGAAAAGCCCCACAGTGAAGCCGATCTTCTCAACTCACAGAAAACTCTCTGATCTTTGCTCAGGCCATAAAACAGATGTCCCCAGAACATCAAGAGTAAGGTCTAAAGGCAGATGAGCCTCTGAATTGTTAATAACACACATGCACAAACACAAACTGATGAAAGCATTTTGTTTTGTTTTTCTTAGGCAAGTCTATCAAGACTTGTAATATTGACCCGTAACTTTATTTTATTATGTACATTTTTAAAGAAACCTGCTGATTCTGCTTAAGTTTTGGTTTTTTTTAAAGTCAACTTTTTAACATCTGATTTTATTGGTACTTTTAATGTATATTTTATAATGTTTGGCATAAGCTGCTTAGAACTTTGGTTGACGAGGCAGTAGATAAATCCTGTTAAATAACTGCCATCCCTTTAAAGCCTTGTTCCATTCCCAATAAGCATGGGGCGCCTTTGCCTGATGGTGCCATGGCTCATAGATTGCAGCAAAATACTGGGAAAGGTTTTGCCCAATGTCTTCTTTGTGCAATGGGCTAATGGGGAAAAAAACTGTCCTATGAGCCCTTGCAAAACCTATATAAGGCTCCTTCTGCTGGAGCTCAGCACCATTTTGCCTTGAGAGCTTGCCACCGACCAATCATTGGGTTAGAGCCTTCACAGAGCAATTTTGGGTTGCTGGTTGACAGGGCCAGAAATGATTCCCCCCTCAACCTTATTGGCACTTGGTTGGGGTCCCCCCCCCCACTTTCTTTTTTTTTTTTAATAAATTTTTATTGGTTTTACAGCATTTTTTAAAAAGAACAAACAAACACAAAACAAAACAAACATACAAAATACTTTCAAAGATATTTTCATAAACCTCTTTTCTTGGACTTCCCCATACCCCCCCTCTCTGCATCCCAGTGTCCATATTTGAACTAGCAACTCCCAGTTGTTACTTTCTAATCTCTGTCATCTTAGTCCTCCTTTATTATCTAACCTTGTATCCCTGTACCCTGTTACTTCTAGCGACCACAACATTTTAACATTCGTTGAGTTTGTAGTAGTCCTTAAGATAGCTCTTAAATTTTTTCCATTCTTCTTCCACCATCTCTTTACGTTGGTCACGGATTCTGCCTGTCATCTCAGCCAGTGTCATATAGTCCATCACTTTCATCTGCCATTCTTCCAGAGTAGGTAAATCTTGTGTCTTCCAATACTTTGCGATGAGTATTCTTGCTGCTGTTGTGGCATACATAAAGAAATTTCTATCTTTCTTTGTCACCAATTGGCCGACAATGCCCAAGAGAAAGGCCTCTGGTTTTTTGGGAAATGTACATTTAAGTACCTTTTTCATTTCATTATAGATCATTTCCCAGAAGGCCTTTATCTTCGGGCATGTCCACCAAAGGTGGTAAAAAGTACCTTCAGTCTCTTTACATTTCCAACATTTATTATCGGGCAAATGATAGATTTTTGCCAGCTTGACTGGGGTCATGTACCACCTGTATACCATTTTCATAATGTTTTCCTTTAAGGCATTACATGCCGTAAATTTGATACCGGTGTTCCATAACCATTCCCAGTCATCTGACATAATGTTGTGTCCAACATCCTGCGCCCACTTAATCATAGCAGATTTAACTGTTTCATCCTGTGTGTTCCATTTCAACAGCAAGTTATACATTCTAGATAAATTCTTAGTATTGGGTTCTAGCAATTCGGTCTCTAGTTTTGATTTCTCCACTTGGAAACCGATTTTCCTATCCTGTTTAAAAATTTCCATTATTTGGCGATATTGAAACCAATTTTCTACTTTGTGCTTCAATTTCTCCTGACTTTGTAGTTTAACCTTGTCTCCATCCTGTTCTAAAATTTCCCAATACTTCGGCCATCCGACCTCCATATTGAGTTTCTTCACTGCTTTAGCCTCCACTGGTGACACCCATCTAGGGGTTTTATTTTCCAATAAGTCTTTGTATCTTATCCAGACATTAAATAATGCTTTTCTAACAATATGATTTTTAAAGGTACTGTTAACCTTGTCATACCAAAGATATGCATGCCAACCAAAAGCATTATTGAAGCCTTCCAGATCCAAGATGTCTGTATTCTCGAGGAGCATCCATTCTTTCAGCCAGCAAAACGCTGCTGCCTCATAGTACAATTTTAGGTCCGGCAGGGCAAAACCCCCTCTTTCTTTAGCGTCAGTCAGTATTTTGAATTTAATTCGGGGCTTTTTGCCCTGCCAGACAAATTTCGAAATGTCTTTGTGCCACCTCTTAAAACATTCCATCTTATCAAGAATCTGCAAGGTCTGAAACAAAAATAACATTCTAGGCAATACATTCATTTTAATTACTGCAATTCGGCCTAACATTGACAGTTTCAGATTTGACCATATTTCTAGATCTTTTTTAATCTCTGACCAACATTTTTCATAATTGTCCTTATACAAATTAACATTCTTAGGTGTTAAATAAACCCCTAGGTATTTGACTTTCTTAACCACTGTCAAACCTGTTTCCTCCTGAAACTTCTCCTTTTCCATATCTGTTAGGTTTTTCCCTAAGACTTTAGTTTTTTGCTTATTCAACTTAAATCCAGCCACCTGGCCAAATTGTTGAATTATTTCTAAAACCCTTTTCGTACTAGTGTTTGGCTCTTGCAAAGTCAATACTAGGTCATCTGCATACGCTCTTAACTTGTAGTGTTTAGCTCCGACCTGCACACCTTTGACCTGCTGGTCATTTCTTATCATATTCAGCAACACCTCCAGAACCGAAATGAAAAGTAATGGGGAAATTGGGCACCCCTGCCGAGTTCCTTTTTCTATCTTAAGTTCCTCAGTCACAACATTATTTACAATCAGCTTAGCTTTTTGTTCGGAATATATTGCAGCCATACCATTCTCAAAACCCTGGCCTACCCCCATCCCATGAAGATTCTTCCTCATAAAACTCCAAGAGATATTATCAAAGGCTTTCTCCGCGTCCACAAAGATCAATACTGCTTTAGTGTTTATATTCACCTCCAGCTTTTCCAAAATGTCTATTACATTCCTTACATTGTCCGCTAGGTGTCTTTTAGGGAGAAAGCCTGCTTGGTCTTTATGAATCTTCTCCATCAAAACTCTTTTAAATCTTTTTGCCAAAATGTCTGCAAAAATTTTGTAATCCACATTAAGGAGTGATATCGGGCGGTAGTTCTTGAGTTGGGTCTTTTCAGTCTCTGACTTTGGTATGAGTGAGATATATGCCTCTTTCCACGATTCAGGTGTCCTTTTTCCTTCAAGGATCTCATTACAAACTTCTCTTAATGGTTGAATCAACCATTCCTTCAACGATTTGTAGTATCTAGAAGTCAGTCCATCTGGTCCCGGAGATTTGCCCAATTGCATATTCTGAATGGCAGCCTCTACCTCTTGTTCTGAGATTCTCTGGTTCAAGTCCATCTTACTTTGCTGAGAGATATTTTGTAATCCATATCTTCCAAGGAATTTGTCTATATCTTCTTCATTTTGCGGGCCTTGGGTGTAAAGTTTTTTAAAGTAACTTAGAAAGCAATTTCTAATTTCATTAGGTTTAGATATACTCTTTCCATCAACCTCTAGGCTTGTAACTGTATTTAGTTTCTGCCTTTTCTTCAATTGCCATGCCAAAAGTTTACCGCATTTATTTGCTGATTCAAAAGTCTTTTGTTTCATTTGCTTTATCTTCCATTCAATCTCTTGGTTCATCAATTCCATATATTGAGTTTGATATAACTTAATCTCTCTTAAAATGTCCTGAGACTTTGGTTTTGTTCTTAATTTCCTCTCTCCTTCCTTTATCATTTCCAAGATCTTCTCTTTTTTCTCATTTTGTTTTTTCCTCTTTATTGAATTTTGTTGAATCAAAAATCCTCTCATAACAGCTTTACTTGCGTCCCAGATCACTCTTTTCTCCACGTCAGTCCTCAAATTTATTTCAAAATAGTCTTTTAAGGTCTTTTGGGCCTTCGTGAAAATCTCCTTATCTCGAAAGAGGGTGTCATTCATTCTCCATCTAAATTGACCGGTTATTGTGAGTTTCATCTCCATCTTCACGGCGTTATGGTCGGAGCAAGTTTTTGGGCAGATTTCCACTTTCTTAATCTTTGGAGCCAGTCCACTAGTAACCCAGATTTGGTCAATTCTGGTCCAGGTCATCATTGCTTGGGAGAAGAAGGTTCCCTCTCTCTCCAGAGGGTTCCTTGTTCTCCAAATGTCTATCAAGTCCATGTTTTCTGTCATTTCGAAAAAAGTCTTGGGGAGTCTCCCTTCTTTAGTGACTGTTAGTCTTTGTGCCTTGTCCATATTAGTGGAGACCACGCCATTCATGTCTCCCATGATTATCATATTATAATCCAGGTAGTCCGTCAAAGTTTCATGAAGTCCCTTAAAGAAGTCAGATTTGCCTTCATTTGGTGCATAAATTCCAACAACTAAAAGTTTTTCTCCTTGTACTTGTATCTCCACAGCCAGATATCTCCCTTGTTCATCTTTAAATATCATTTTTGGAGCCCATTTCTCCTTCACATATATTACCACTCCCCTCTTCTTAACTTTGTCTGATGAGACAAATTCTTGTCCTAACCTTTTATTTGTGAGTAATCTCCTGTGGGCTCTAGTTATGTGAGTTTCTTGTAAACATATCAAATCCAATTGTTCTCTGTTCAAAATGTGAAATACTTGTCTTCTCTTCAAAGGCCCATTCAGTCCATTACAATTCCAACTAAGGAATTGCAGAGCCATCTTGTTATTTTCTTAAGGCTCCTCCAACAGCTCCAAGTTGTTGCTCTTCTTCTGACGGTGGTGGTTTTTGTCCAAACGAGAGATTCAGGATATCCAGTGCTCTCCTCTGTTCTGCAAGTACGTCCACAGTCCCCTTCTGTAGGTCCTCCTGATATCTTGCCAGAAATTTGTCTTTATCTTGAATTGTCTTTATTTTCACTTTCTTTGCCTTGTAGTCGAATGACAGTCCTTGTGGGAATTCCCACCTGAAGCGGATCTGATTTTTCTTTAACAAAAGCACCAAATCCTTGTAGAAGTTTCTTAAGTCCAAGATATATTTTGGTATGTCTTTAAAGATCTGTACTGCTGAATTTCCAATTTGGAGGGCTTTTCCAAAGTGTAGTCCTAAAATTTTATCTCTTTCCTCCTTAGATCTGAGTGTGATCAAACAATCTCTTGGTGTCTTTCTATCTTGCTTTTTGCCGAGTCTAAAGGCAGTTGTGATTTTAAAATCGTCTTCCTCCAGGTCCCAGCAATCCGCAAACTCCCGTGTCAAATATTCCACAAGGTTGTCACTTTCATTCTCCGGAATCAGTCTTAATTTTAAGTTTCTCTCTTTCCTCTGTAACTCCCACAAGGCCAAGGTTGCATCATGCTCATAGACCTTCTTGGCAAGTGGCTCTAATTTCTCCTGCGTCTCTCCAGCTGTGGCTTTGGCCTCTTCGGCAATTTGACGCGTGGTGGCATTTTCCTCGACCAATTTATTTATAGATTCTGTATTCTGGTTTAATCTTGTTGATATTTCTGTTAATTTTTGTGTGTTCTCTGAAGTCTGTTTTGTCAAAGACTCCAGAGTCTGGTTTATCTTAAGCAAAGCTTCTGTCACAGCTTCCATAGAAACGGCTGCTCCTTTGTCCTGTCCTGTTGTTCCAGCTAGTCCGGCTGTTACGCCTAAGATCGAACCTCTTCTCTTTGCTTGTTGCAGCTGCAGCTGTTGCTGTTGTTGTTGCTTGGTCTTGGCTCTTGTAGTTATCTCTTCTTGTGGCCCACTCATGTCAAGGTCAATTCCCACGGGATTTATTCTCCCTTGGAAAATTCCACTGTCTTAGGCCGTGCTGGACTTCACTTTATCCTCTAGAGGGAGCAAATCAAAATGGCCATAGAAGGAAATTTCAAAATACATGAACAAAGGAGACCATCCAAGATGTAAAAAGAAAGGAGATTAACCCAGTCAAAATCAATGTTACTAAAGTCTTATAGCTTCCAATTGCCACAGTTGCCCAGTATACTGTTTATACTGTTTCTTCTTAAAATGTACAAAAGTCAGGCACTGTGGAAACTTTGTATCAAGGTGTCACTTCACAGGGAAAAGTCAGCTCAATGTACTAAGAAGGCAGACCGTTTCAGACTTTCAAGTAGATGAGATAGCAGAGGTTTTTTCCTTCAAATAAGTCATGCAGTTAATGGTCAAATTCGCCTCCCCTCTGCCCTGCTTGCTAGAGGGGAGATCAAAGGTTTAAATGTCCGGTTTAGCTGATCAAAGGATGAATTTAAACGGATGCAGGTTTAGAGCTCCGTTGCTTTCACTTTCATGCGGTCGGGGGGAGGCAGACTTCCTTTGTTTAAATCTCCCCCGTTTTTAGCCCAATTTTTAAAATTAAGAAAAGTCCCAGTTATTTTTCAGTTCTTACTCACGGGGAATCAGTCCGAATTTCTTTTCAGGAAGGAATCGGCGCTCTCCGCTTATGGCGACGCGGCTTCACTTCGCAGGCTGGGTAGCGACTCTCAGCACCGCGCTCACTCCCGATGTCGATCCGTAGCCTTTAAAAAGGCTCTTTCACGGTACCGGGGGGCGCAAAGGTGCCCACCGAGTCTCCTTGTTCTCAGGCTTCAGCGCCTGGGATTTTAGGGGTCCCCCGCTTGCCGTAGCGGGTAAGACCCGAACTTGCGAAGCAGTCCTTCTCCGGAGCTCGGAGGTAGGACCGCCATTAAGCGCTGGCACCGACCGGAAGTCCTAAACCCGACCGGAAGTCCTAAACCTCCCCCCCCCCACTTTCCCTCAGTGAAACGATGGCCTTCCTTTGTTAGGTGGAAGAACATTGTTAGCATGAGGGTGGAATTGGCATTGGGAAGGATCAACATGGTATAGGGGGGCTTCCGTTAGGGACCTGAGGGGATGATTGACCACGACAAACCCAAGCTCAGGTTCAGTATCTGCCGGGCTGAAATCTGCACCTTGGTCCCCAGTGAGACCTTGCTTGCTTGGCTTGCACTGTAACAAAGATCAGCACTGGCCATAGGAGCCAACTCCTAAGGGCCACAGGGTTTTGGGCCCCCACAATCAAATATTTGAGGGGCCCCTACAAAGTTGATGGGCATTCCCATTCAAATGGTAATAATAATAATAATAATAATAATAATAATAATAATAATAATAATAATTTATTATTTATACCCCGCCCATCTGGTGGGTTTCCCCAGCCACTCTGGGCGGCTTCCAGCTGAACATTAAAAACAATGCAGCATCAGACATTAAAAACTTCCCTTAACAGTTGTCTTTTAAAAGTAAAATAGTTGTTTATTGCTGGGAGGGCGTTCCACAGTGCAGGTGTCACTACCAAGAAGGCCCTCTGCTTGGTTCCCTGTAACTTCACTTCTCTCAGTGAGGGAACTGCCAGAAGGCCCTCGGAGCTGGACCTCAGCGTCCGGGCTGGATGATGGGGGTGGAGACGCTCCTTCTGGTATACTGGGCAGAGGCCGTTTAGGGCTTTAAAGGTCAGCACCAGTGTGCACTGCGTCATGAGATCGATTATGTGGGGCTGAACTTACCTGGGCCCCCACAATTTTCTATTCAAGTTGGCACCCCCGCACTGGCTGACTCCCATGGTACAGGTTTGGGGCAGTCCAGATCTATTCCATTTACATACAGCCTGGATAGCTGAGTTGGTTAGAGTACGGTGCTGATAAAGCCAAGGTTGCAGGTTCAATGGGACAGCTGCATATTCCTGCCTTGCTGGGGGTTGGACTAGATGATTCCCAGGGTCCCTTCCAACTCTACAAATCTATAAGTTTATGATCAGTGTGGGGCTTGTGGAATGATGAACTGATCCTGGGACCCAATGCCATTCCAATCCTTACCCTGCTTGCTACTGTCAATAAAGATTTGGCCTGCTTTTATCCCAGTCTGGTTACTTTTGCTGCTCCAACGGGTCACATAATGCTCCTGCCTGGGCAGTTATGGATTATGAAATGGGAGTGTAGGCCCAGCTTCAGGTTAAATGAATGGGGAAATTTAGACATAGCTTCTCATACACTGGAGATATAAGAACAGCACCCTCCTTTCCAAACAAGCCATGGATTTAATAACCATTCATTCTTTGTTTTAAAATGGGTGCTAGGAAAAGAACCCCAGTGCCTATCATTTCCTTTAAAAAATAATATCAACGCTTGTTCAACTTCACAGGACAAAGATTTTTGAATCATGAGTCAGAATACCAGTTGCTGAATACCAGTTTGAACAACTGTGTGAGAGAACTGTTCTCTTGCATTCTGTTTCTGGCCCTAGTTGGTCACTGTGGGAAGCAGAATGCTGGACTAGATAGGCCTTTGATCTGTTCCAGCAGGGTTCTTATCTTATTATGAGTCTTCTGTTTCACAAGTCAGTAACTGCAGGCTAGGGGCTGGAAGCAGCAGGTCTTTCCCCTTCAGCAAAATTTAGCTCAAAGTGAAACCACGGAGTGACAGTTTTAACAGCCCAGTGAAATCCACACACTGAAAGTAAGCGATCAGAACTTCATACGTGCAGCTAAGCCTCTGAATGAAATAGGATTCTCAGTGTATAAGTGAAGCCCAAATATTCAATGGAATATCTGCTAGAACTTCTGTTAAAGTCTCAGTCAAAGCATTAAGCCAGTTCAATGCCTAGAAGAATGTGAAACAGTTCATCACAGTGTTCAGTTGCAACTGTAGGCAAATTTCACCTTCGACGTCAGCAGTCAAACTAGAGTTGAAAAGAGACCCTGAAGTTGGGCAATGTTAATCTGAGCTCTGCTGTGTGGGGTTTGGAGGAAACCATGCAATGGTTCTGCCCTAAAACTTTGAAGCAGCAGAAGTTAGGAAGCTTCAGTATCTGTATTTATTTGTGAACAACAGATCGACACCTCAGCATAGTGGGTAGGATTTGCTACATAGGTAAAAACCAAGGTTTCTTCCAATCAATTTCAACTGAACTGTAGGTACCAGGGAAAGCAGTTTCCATTACAGACCAGGCATCTTTCCTTAAGTGACAGGTGACACACACTACATAAGGAATCAGTAGCTTGAGCAAACAGTGGAGCAGTCCTGCTTGATCAAAATGGATGACAAGTTCATCTACGTGCCACTTTTGT
This sequence comes from Podarcis bocagei, assembly GCF_964188305.1. NCBI lineage: Eukaryota > Metazoa > Chordata > Lepidosauria > Squamata > Lacertidae > Podarcis > Podarcis bocagei. The sequence continues at coordinate 18,755,347 of NC_138136.1, read as the reverse complement.
GGAAGCTGCTTGGAACTTTTGCTGACTCTTAGGAACAGTCATGAGACCTTGGCACTGGGGTGATGATAAGATTAAAGACAACATTACGTCGTCAGCATAAATAGAATGTTGCTTGCCTTTTGAAAGGATGAATGAATGAAACTTTATTTGCCATTGGCCATAGCAACAAAAGAAGATTGTGGTGCTCATGAACACAAAGGGAAGAACAACAGCTTCACAATATATGTAGCATTATAAACATTGTCTGAATGTTTCAAAGGAATGTTCTGGTAAAGCAGGGGTCCCAAGTGTTCTTTCATCCAGATAAGTGATGGCAATCCATGGTTATATCTCATGTACGTAAACTAATGCTACGGACATGCAATTCCATTCTCCTGATCCAATTCATGGACAATTTAAAAGGTGTTCAAAGAATCATTGTCCGCTTGCTCGCTCTACCTGCTCCCTTCTTCACATGTTCTCATCCAGTTGAAGACCATAGTATGCTAGACTACAGCTCTGCTTGCATAACTATGAATCCCCCCACCCCAGTGCTTAGTGTACTAGGAAACCTAGGAATTAGGATATGCTATGGAACTAGGTTCATTAGATGAAGTTAGAAAGAGGAAAGATTTTCAATTATGAGAGGAAGTCTGATTGATTGCATTGCCAGTGAAATGATATTATTCATAGTATTCAATAAATAGAGTCATACCTTGGATCTCAAACGCCTTGGCTCCTGAACAAATCGGCTCCCAAACGATCGAAACCCAAAAGTGAGTGTTCCGGTTTTCAAATGTTCTTTTGGAAGCTGAACATCCGACGGGGCTTTTGCGGCTTCCAATTGGCTGCAGGCGCTTCCCAGAGCCAACCAGAAGCTGTGCTTTGGTTTTCAAACATTTTGAAAGTCAAACGGACTTCTGGAAGGGATTCCATTTGGCTTTCAAGGTACAAGGGTATACTATATTGCTGTGTTGCTTTAAGATTCTTTATTTTCTACAAATTTTATAATATCATTACCGTCTGTATTTTGATATCTCATAATATAATTATCTTCTATATACTGATATCTCACCACATTTTTATATTCTATGTTGGATTGCAGCTTCCATCATCACAGATCATAGACCATCTTGGCTGAAGGTATTGCAAGTTGGTGTCCAGCAACTTCTGATGGTTCCTCATACCCAATTTATTCCCTATCCCAATGAGTTGCTGAGCAAATTCAAACCCAAGTTAAATAACCCAGTTAACTGGCTGCATTGGGCAAGAATTGGTGAGAAGACACTAAAATGGATTGGGCCCCCCCCAAATTAACTGCAACTCCACATCACAATTGCTGGTGATTATTATTCTCTGCATTTTGCATCTTCTGATATACCAGTCATCTGTGCTTGGGTTCACTGTTGATAGTTTTGTCTCCACTTGCACTGCGCTGTCTTTGCGGAGGCTGACAACTTCCCCTGTGTGCTTTTGAGCATGTATCTCCAGAGGTTTACAGGTACAGTGGAACTCTGATAGGAACTGGTCTTTTTTTCAGCTCATTGGAACTCAGTTCCAGCACCTCTCAGGTGGGTGCCATTGCCATTGTAAGAAAACAAGGTAGGAGTTTATGGTGAGTTCCAGCACCTCTTTTTTTCGAGAAAAAGAGCACCGGATAGGAGCATACTTTTAAATCTGCTGGGAAATAACGGGAAATTTCCAGTCTATCAGATGGAAGAATTTCTAGAATCTGACTATAGAAACATTACAGGCAAGGATTACTGGCATTCATTAAAGTTTTATATGTCAAATGTGGTTTAACTGCAATATAAACATTTGGTTCATGTTCTTATAAAGACTCTTCCATCTATTCCTTTTGTTCTATTCTAGAGAAGCATGGCTTGTCAGTGAGAGATTGTTCATATTACAGTGTAAAACTTAGGGTGCATTCAAATGTGAGGTTTATTGTGTTATGTTTCCTGATTGTAATGCTAGCTGATTTTAATAAAGACACATTTTTTCTGACATTCCTTTCATACTGTTGCATTATGGAACTGTGGCTTTTTGACCTATATACTGTCATGTCCCATGGACTGCAAGAAGATCAAACCTATCCATTCTGAAGGAAATCAGCCCTGAGTGCTCACTGGAAGGACAGATCCTGAAGCTGAGACTCCAGTACTTTGGCTGCCTCATGAGAAGAGAAGACTCCCTGGAAACTTCCCTGATGTTGGGAAGGATTGAGGGCCCAAGGAGAAGGGGACAACAGAGGATGAGATGGTTGGACAGTGTTCTCAAAACATGAGTTTGACCAAACTGCGGGAGGCAGTGGAAGACAGGAGTGCCTGGCGTGCTCTGGTCCACGGGGTCACGAAGAGTCGGACACGACTAAAAACAACAACAACAACTGTCATGTCCTGCTCAATTTCATTCACACCAGTGGGCATGATGTAATACAACCATGAATGTCATAGGGCATACTGTCACCCTTTATTAACATGTGTGCTTTTGTTCCCCCATGACTCGCCCATGAAAATGGCAGGAAAGAACTGTATGCCAGAATACTTTTCTAGATTTCATCACATGACATGATCCCTGAAAATGGTGGCAAAATTACACCACAAAATTCCTGTGATTTGGGGGGGGGGGTTAAGGGGGCCGCAAACAGATATTTTTAAACAGAAGCGTTTAACATGGATATAAGATGTAAATTTCCACTGTATTCCACTAGACTTCCATTAGTGAAGGAACAAATTCAATGTGAAAATTACCATAACAGGCAGGCAAATGTCAGGAAGACAGAATAAGCTGCCATGTGAATGCAACCTTATTCTTCGTAGCTCCCAAGCAACATACCATAATAATTCTTCTGACAGAGCTGCACTAAGAATCTTATATAATCCTGTGTAGAAAACATGCTAAATTAATTTGGGCTACAAAGCTTCTATTTTTGTTGAACAACACATGAAAAGGCAGTAGTAGAATACTCAGATGTATGAGGCAACATTTAGATAGGACTGGTATTTGGAAGGCTATATTTTCTGGGAAGGCACTGCAAAATTCAGTTCTAGTTATTAAAATGTGAGGAAAGAGCATCAAAATCTTGGGTTGCTGTCTTAGTCACAGTATGCTGATTCAACATGTCTGTGAGAAACATACAATTTGCCCACTTATCTGAGAGTAAAAAAGGTAAAGGACCCCTGGATGGTTAAGTCCAGTCAAAAGCGACTATGGGGTTGCGGCACTCATCTCACTTTCAGGCTGAGGGAACAAGCATTTGTCCACAGACAACTTTCCAGGTCATGTGGCCAGCATAAGTAAACTCCTTGTGGCACAACAGAACACTGTAACAGAAGCCAGAGAGCATGGAAACACCATTTACCTTCCCACCGGAGCAGTACCTATTTATCTACCTGCACTGGTGTGCTTTCGAACTCCTAGGTTGGCAGGAGCTGGGAGAGAGCAATGGGAGCTCACCCCGTTGTGGAGATTCGAACTGCCCGGCCTTTTGATTGGCAAGCCCAAGAGGCTCAATGGTTTAGACCACAGTGCCATTCACATCCCAGAGAGTATCTGAAAGTATGCTTCATTGCACTCTGAGTCTTACTTTTGAGTAGACATGTATGGCATTTCATTGGATCTTTTGGGGGAAGACATGAAGGTTTAAAGTGGTAGTGAAGGAAGGGAGGATTTAGCCCTGTCACAATATAGATTGCTCAAACAGGTTTGGCTTGTGATAGATTGCAATATAGATTGCCTGAGCAGCTTTGGCTTTAGATTCCAATATAGATTGCTTAAACAGGTTTGGTTTATGACACTGGTCAAGTAGATGAGAAGCCACGTAGGCACAAGGAAAAGGCTTACCAAATAAGACAAGGAAATAGGTGAGGAACTTGCTTAACGTGATTATCCCCTCAAGGTAAAATGCTTGGTTGGCGAGTGGTGATTGGTGAAGGGAAAGGTGTACCTTCAGTATAAGAATGCCTGCCAAATGTCATGTATTTGCGGTCAGTCTTTGGAAGTGATTCCACTGGCAGCCTCTGCGCAGATCTCAATAAACTCTTTTCTCTGAAGAGGAAGTTGCTTCTTTGGTGCTCTTTTGCTCTTCTCGGTCCTGGGAAGCGGGCAAATGAATCCCCCCTAAACTAAGGCTTCATTTGGGGGCTCTTGTCCGGGATTCGCCCCACCCCAGGGGACCGAGGGGCCAGACTCGACCTTGGTGAACAGCTCGGACCAGCGTTTGCGGCTCCAGCGCGCACCCTGCCAATTCGTGGGGGGAGCCAGCCACACCGCTCCAGAGTGGAGACACCCGGTCGAGGGAGAAAAGAGGACGGCCGAAGGGGGGAATCCGCAGCGGAAAAAGGTAAGCCTGAGGGAAAGGGCTAGGGGCCCGAGGGAAAGGGCCAGAGGCCTGATCAGCCTCACCTGGCAGTGGCAGTAGAGAGTGCCGCCAGGGAGGGAAGGAAAGGAACTGGCTGTGGCAGTAGAGAGTGCCGCCAGTAAGGGAATGGTATGGTACCAGGGGATTTTGGGGGAAAGGGAAATTTGTGTTGTGTGTTGTGTGCAGTGTGCAAAAATACTCCAGTGAACGGATGAATGAATGAGAGGTCGGGGATTAGCGTCCCCTTGGCCAGGCAATTGCAGGGCCGTGAGTTTCTTGGCAGCGCGAGCTCGTCCAAGCCTCGGTCTGTAGTGAAAATTGCGTGTGTGGAAAAATTTCTGTATAGGAGCGGAGTATTTTGTTAGACATGGGGTCTGGAGGGAGCAAGTGTACTCCTTTGGAATGCCTTTTAAATAACTGGAAAACGGCCACAAAGAGTGATGACTGGGGATTCAAACTGAAAAAAGAAAGACTCAAACCCCTTGTGGTGAAATATAGTTAATGTCCACCCGGACCAGATTCCATATATCTCAATTTGGAAAACCAATGTGGAGAAACCCCCCCCCCCCTAAATGAAGGCTTGCCGGGCTGGGCTTTCTCAAGCCAGACTTTGTGTAGTTAAACAACAGGAAAGGCCCCTGGTAGTACAAGACCAAGAAGAAGAGGAAGGGGGTGTTATAAGGCCTCCCCCATATGCCCCACCAATGGCACCAACAGCGCCAGGGGTGGCCAAAGATGATGAATCAGATGAGGAAAAGGAAGATGATGAGGAGTTTGTGAAGGAATTGGTTAAGTTGACAGATGAAAGAAAATATGGACAGAGGAACAGGCAGGCCGTTTGAGGAAGTACGTAGAACCTTATGAGAATAAGATGGATGTCAGTCCCCATTTAGTAGAAGCGGCGGGATGTACAGCGAAACAGAGAAGGAAGTGGCAGAGAAAATGGGAGGAGGCGGCAAAAAGAGTGGCCCTCCACAGGGCACGTGAAGCAGAAAAGAAAGGGGGTGGAAGAAAGATAATGCCCCTGAGAAAAGTTTATGACCCCCCCGGCCCCAGCGGAACCTAACGGGGTAGTGCCAAATAGAACTTATACAGTCCAACATGTGCCCTTCTCCAGTGCAGATGTTTGTAATTGGAGGAATCAAAATCCCACTTTTGAGGAAAATCCAGCCAAGATTATAAAATTGTTTGAAGGGATTTTTAAAATTTACAATCCCACTTATGATGATGTGCAGTACCTATTGGATTCATTACTAAATACAGAGGAAACTAGGAGAGTGCACGCTGAGGCAAGAGCACATTTGAGAGCTCAGCAAATGGAAGATCAGGCTATAGACGATGCTTACCCTAGACAAACCCCTAACTGGAATTACCAGGAAGTGGGAGGCCAGAATGCCTTAAATACATATCGCCGACATGTATTAACTGGAATGAGGCGAGCCTCCCGAAAGCCCACTAATTTGATGAAAGTTAGGGAGGTGGTCCAGAAGGCTGAAGAGCCCCCCGGGGCATATTTGGAACGTCTCAAGGAGGCATACAGACAATATACTCCTTTGGACCCTGATGATGATGCCAATGCCCCCATCACAAAAGCCCCCCTTTTTGCAGTCTGTTACCTGCCGCCTAGGCGGCCAAGTGGTCCAACACAAATTTTTTGTATATACCAGAGTGTCCCATTCCTTTATTGGGCCGAGACTTGTTATCAAAATTACAAGCCCAGATTTCCTTCCAACCAACGGGGGAAGTAATGATGACAACTGGATCAGCAGGAGAGCTTTCTTTAGAGATGCCCCTGAGAGAGCATTGGCGTTTGATGATGGTAAAAGAAGAGGAGGGAATCCTCCCGGTTAGCCTGCTTCATGACGTCAACCCCGGAGTATGGGCGGAGGATAACCCACCAGGAATGGCGAAGAATATTCCACCAATAATTGTGAAACCCAAACCGTTTGCCAACCCAGTTGCAGTGAATCAATATCCCATCCCACGACAGGCAGCTGAAGGAGTGTGGGTGCATCTGGAGTGGCTGCTCCGACATGGAATTTTGAATTAATGTTTGGGAGACCTGTCCCATATGTACGCATGATTTCCCCCACCCCTGTCCAGGATGTTGAGATGGATAATTATGTTCAGTCGCTCTCCCGAGTTCTCCTTTCTCTCAACAGGTGGACCCAGGCTCGAACTCCTTGTGTCTTGGTCCAGCCCCTGCACCGCTTTGAACCAGGTTGCTGGCATCACCCCTTGGGTCCACCATACTCGTGTGAAGAAGGCGTCATCTGACTGGACTGTGTCTCTTAACTCTCAAGACTCCCTCCGGCTGACCATCTCCAGGCGCCCAGTGGACGACCGCCCTGCTGGTGTCACTCCGGAGGCTGATACCTCTACGCACGGCTCAAGAACCTACCAGGATCTCTGTTATTTCCTTTCTTTTCCCCTGCTTTATCTCAGTATTGTATCTTTTGGGTATATGGGAGGAGGTCCCACTCCAGTGCCTTGCATTTCTGTCCGGTGGGTTGATATACCACCTATGGGAATCCATTTCTGTAAAATAGGGTATCTCTGTGGAACATTTTCCATTGCCCAGCGAACACCCTCGGGGTCCTTTGTCCGATCCAACTCCACCCCATCCCGCTACTGGATTCTTCCCCCCGGGAGGGCAAGGCCAGGCACCTCGCGGACTTCTTTGCGGCCCCTGCCTTCCCAACAACCGGCCACACCATGACTGATTATTGGTGGGAGGAACCCTGGAACTATTGGGGTTGGTGGTTGGGTGTCATTTCAACTGCTTTCCTCATATGGATGTGCCTGTACTTTTGCTGGCACGAGCGCCATAGAATTTGCGGGAAAAAGCGTCCCTCCTCCATCCCGCTGATAGTTCTCCTTCTCTTCCTAGTTGGGGAACCCACCTGCGCTCTGGCCCAGGGGGAAGTAGGGTCCTGGATCTCCCAGGTAAACATTACCCGCCTCATGGTCACGCGGGGCATCCACAACCCTTACAACCGCTGGCTGCAAATGGCAGAAATGGTGGCTAAAGTGGAGAATAGGACCCGTTGCCTTGTTTGTGCCTTGGGACCTCTAGATGCTGCTGGGGGCATGCCCCTGCTTCCATTGCCTCTTAATCGGACCCGAATCCAGTATACTGGAGGTAAATTCCAGTGGGGCCCATACTGGAATCATTCCTATTCCCTCCGGGTTTGTCGGATTTCCGGATGGTTCTGTGTCAACCAGACCAAAAATGCCACCCTTGGACACAATATAACTTTTACTGGGCGCTCCTCATGCAAGTGTACGTGTAACCCCACTGATACCTCTGAGTGTGGGGGAGCCTGCACCAATTTGAATCTTTTAGCTTTTAGTTCTATGGGTGGCCAAACAGCCACCCAGAACAAGGATCCTATATATTGGATTTGTGGGACAAAGGCTTTCCACCACCTCCCCAACGGTTGGTGGGGCAATTGTTATCCAGCCTTCCTTTTACCCCCCATGTGGCTGCTCCCTACCTCCTCATTTCCCCACCGCAACCGCAGATCTGTTGATATCACGAATATAGCCTCAGGGAGCAAGCAGACCTGGGGAAAGGACGAATGGCCACCTGAGCGAATAATTGCCCACTATGATCCGGCCTCCTGGAACCCTGATGAGTTAGTAGTAGGTGCCAGAGAACCCATTTACAATCTAAACCGCATAATCTGACTCCAGGCAGTAGTAGAGATTGTGGCCAATGCAACGGCCACCGCCCTTCGCCTTGTTGCCACCCAGCTGGATGAGACCCGCACTGCTGTCCTCCAGCTGCGTTTAGGAATGGACTTTATTCTGGCCAAACAAGGAGGATTTTGTGCTGCCCTCAACCTGACTGGTGGAGCATGCTGCTTCAATATTTCAGATCATGGTGAAGCCATCCATAATCTAGCTGCAAGTATTGAGAAGGTGGCACACGTCCCTGTACAAACGTGGGAAGGATGGAATATGTCTTGGCTGGACAAGTTTTTGCCAAGTGGGTGGCTCAGAGGAATGTTTCTTATGCTCTTAGGACCAATTTTATTTTTATTGCTTCTTTGCTTCTGTATTCCCTGCTTGGTGCAATGCTTGCAAAATATGGTGCACAAAACAATGTCGCGCATGATGGGTCCCCGAGTGATAGCTTTGATGCGTGAATACCACCCTATTGCCTTGGACGAGCCAGAAGGCTGTCCAAAAGAAGAGGAGGGAATGAAGGAAGGGAGGATTTAGCCCTGTCACAATATAGATTGCTCAAACAGGTTTGGCTTGTGATAGATTGCAATATAGATTGCCTGAGCAGCTTTGGCTTTAGATTCCAATATAGATTGCTTAAACAGGTTTGGTTTATGACACTGGTCAAGTAGATGAGAAGCCACGTAGGCACAAGGAAAAGGCTTACCAAATAAGACAAGGAAATAGGTGAGGAACTTGCTTAACGTGATTATCCCCTCAAGGTAAAATGCTTGGTTGGCGAGTGGTGATTGGTGAAGGGAAAGGTGTACCTTCAGTATAAGAATGCCTGCCAAATGCCATGTATTTGCGGTCAGTCTTTGGAAGTGATTCCACTGGCAGCCTCTGCGCAGATCTCAATAAACTCTTTTCTCTGAAGAGGAAGTTGCTTCTTTGGTGCTCTTTTGCTCTTCTCGGTCCTGGGCCAAGCGGGCAAATGAATCCCCCCTAAACTAAGGCTTCATTAGATGCTGCTTTAAATGCATCTTGCAGATGGGGCCTCAGTCAGGCAGAAGCAGAACACGTGCTGCCGAACACACTTTGCCAACTGAGGTGAAGAAGGAAGGGGAGGGGATTTTTGGCTCTGTTCTGTCTTTGCCTTAGGCTTAAGCACCTATCAGGATACATAGTTCTGGGTTGGGGAGTAGGAATTGATTTCTTGGAGACACCAGTTTAAATTTCAACAACACTGAAGCCCAGCCCATACAGTGAAAATTTAGGATATTGTTTCAAATCTAATTATAATTTGTGTCACTAAAAAGAAATGAAAACTCTTGCTGTCTCCTTTGAATTACAATCACTGCTATAAATCTATCAAGTGTGCCGTATGTCAAATATGCAGCGACAAAGACAACTAAACGCAAATTATAGTATTTTCCTTCCCTCCTGATTCCAGAAACAACAGTTTATGTTTTTGTGTTTTAAAAAAAGAAAGCTGTGGCGGTACATTTTTGAGTTATGAAATGGAGGCTGTTACTAATGAATGAGATGCATGTTGGATAGTCACAGTGCGTATAACTGTACTAAGTGTGAAGCTCTTTAAAGAATTTATAAACATGCAACCCAATTAGAAGCATGTTCACTCCGAATTCAACCATGGAAGGGCCTTAGAAGTGCAGCTTTAGAGATCCTTCATCATTTTTATTTTTATTTTGGGTGGGGGGGATAGGTGAGTATAGACACAGCCTGTATGGCTAGTTATAGGGAAAGTGTCCTAAGAACATAAGACAAACCTGCTGGATCAGACCAATGGCCTGTGAGGAGAACCAGCTACCTGTCCTCACAGTGGCCAAGTGTATGCTGTGAGAAGCTTGTATGCTGGACATGAGGGTGACACCTGTCTTTCCCAGTTGCTGGTATCCAGAGGCAAACTGCATCTGGCAATGGAAGTAGAACCTAGCCATTTTGACGAGTGGCTGTTGCTATTAACCTCTATAGTACTGTGAGCACTGTCATGAAATTCTACTCAATATTGATCCAGACTAGACTCCAATGTATAGTTAGCAGAGTAACAACTTAAACACATTGTAGGATCCCCCCCCCAAAATAGACCAGAGGCAATTGTATTTCATCCAGCAGCGTTTTACTGCTACGGAAGGCAAATAAACATAATGGTCACAAATCCAATACATTCAGGATTGGCACTGTCCATAAGAAATCCAGGTGCAGCAGACTTAAACTTACGATAACTTATAATAAGTCTAAACCTTAACACTATATACAGAACACCACACCAGAATGAAGAAAGATAGAAAAAGAAAGTGAAACCCAGGCTCCTTCTGGCCCTAGCTTTATAGTCAGCATGACCTTGACAGAAAGAGATAACAGAACCAGTTTAAACCAGCTGTACTCAGCTTCTCTGAAGGAATAACCCAAACATCATGAACCTTCTGCTTGTTTCTTTCACACAGAGAAGCTTCCAGAACCCTCTTGAATTAATTAGAATAGAGCAGCAGGAACTCATCCCATTGCGGGGATTTGAACTGCTAACTTCTGATCGGCAAGCCCAAGAGCTCATTGGTTTAGACCACAGTGCCACCCTATTAGTAGCTATTGAAAGCCTTTTCCTGTATGAATTTCTCTAGCCCTCTTTGGAAATCATTATGTTTCTATTTGTACAGGAACAGGAGAGAATGTTTCAGTCCTGAACACAATTTTGAACGAGAACACTAAAAGAAATAAAGATATAACCTCTTTCTTGACTTCTGGGCTGCTCTGAGGTCAGGCTTTCTCAAACAAATTCCGTTAACTGGGTAGACAGAATGCAGACCCTGTGGGTGAAATATTTGTGTGTTCCATTAATTCGTATGATTTGCCTCAGTGTATGATTTTAAATGATGCTCTGTAACTTTTTTCTTCCTTAGGGGGATGGATAATTAAGACAAATGCTATATAGCATTCTATTAATTTTCTTTCACACTATTGGAGAATATTCCCTGATAAACAACAAATACAATCTCTGCGGAATGATGAAGGGCATCACCTCAATAAGCAAAAGGCTCTGTAAAGTTAATGCAATGATGGATACAAGAGATAAAATTAGAAGGGGCACACTATGAGAGAGGAAATGACTTACAAGTAAAGTCATTGGGCTAAGCTAGGTCGTTATCCTGATTGTGTTTATGTGGGAGGATCAGTAAAATCAGTGGGACTTGTCTGCATGAAATCGCCCTAAATGAGAAACTGCTTATGGTTGTAAGCACTCTGATACATGAGAAATGCCTGGGTATATTGGGTCCCGTTACTGATGTGAATGCAGGATAAAGGTAAAGGTAAAGGGACCCCTGACCGTTAGATCCAGTCATGGCAGACTCTGGGGTTGCGTGCTCATCTCGCTTTATTGGCCAAGGGAGCTGGTGTACAGCTTCCGGGTCATGCGGCCAGCATGACTAAGCCGCTTCTGGCGAACCAGAGCAGCGCATGGAAACACTGTTTACCTTCCCACTGGAGCGGTACCTATTTATCTACTTGCACTTTGATGTGCTTTCGAACTGCTAGATTGGCAGGAGCAGGGACCGAGCAACGGGAGCTCATGCCGTCGCGGGGATTCGAAACACCAACCTTCTGATCGGCAAGTCCTAGGCTCTGTGGTTTAACCCACAGCGCCACCCCATGTACAAAAGAGACTCATCAATGCATCTAGGCATCTTGGATGTGGGCAAATACCTCTAAAATTGCATTGCAAAAGAGAAGGCTTAATCTTGCTTGTTCATAGTCCGCCTCCTCCGTACCAAGCTAGGATGATCGTCACTGATGCCCATCTCCTCTATTAGGGGCACCATCATTTTTGGGGGGGGGGCATTGCTCTCTTGGCCTCCCAGCACTGCACATTGCTACCACTTAGAGAGGCAGGGACAAGTTTCAACTTGTGCCATTTCCCCATTTTACAAAAGCTGTCATATTTTAGATGTGCATCATCTCCCAATCTTGGACAATTCCTCTCATACGCCTTCTTTTTTTTCTTTTTTACTTCCATGGCTTTGCAAAATGAATGAGAGAACAAGAAAAGTTGTGATTTGTTTGTTTGCAAACAGCATCTTGCCAAAGTGTTAGCATAAGACCATTCTCTCCTTTAATGTGTGAAAAGGAAAAGGGAACATTTCCCTCCATCGTATTTAAACTACGGGGATAAGCAGCATCGTTCAAAACCCGTTCCTACCTGAAGATGATGTCACTGCTAGGCAAACACTGAATTAGCTTCTGATCATGTCATGCAGGATAATGTTCAGCTCAGGCTGACAGTGACATAATGAGAGATGAACAAAACTAGAAATACTCTGGTTATCAGGCATAGCTTATCTTCTTTATTTTACTGTATATGAAAGCAGCCTTGCTTTGACTGGCACCTCATCCCTCTACATTCTGTAAAATCAGAGTCTTAGTTGCATTTCCCCCCCAGCGTATCTTCAAGCCATCATTCTTTTCATGAGATAGCTTGCTTATTGGGATTTTTTAAAATCACAGATAGAGCTCTTTCATGATGTGCATGGAGTATCTGTCAGTGGAAAGCAAGCTGACTGTGATAAGCACAACACACAGTGATAGCATTTGCTGCTGGAGGAGCTGAGATGGATCCCTTAAATCTCACCCCAGCCTCAGTCTTTTCACTTCACGTTGAGAACGTGCCCCTTTAACCTCTCTTTCCCACTACATAGGAAATGTGGGCAAAGTTGACCTATTTCTACAATGTGTTTCCTGAAGTGCAGCAGTGCAAGTGGTCATGGCTGGTTTTATAGGAGTCTGACTTTTGCTTCACCTCTAGTTGCAGGCTTGCTCTGATGTGGTGGAGTAAAAGCTGGAGATGGACAAATCAATTTTGGCTTCTCTCAGTTTCTCATTTCCCCCCTCTTAAATTCAGTTCTCCGTATCAGTTTGCATTAAAAAAGAAAAGAAAAAAGTCTGCATGAAAATTCACCAGCATTTTATTGTGAATTTCTCCTGATACACATATTTTATATGAAATTTTGCCAAATATACACCTTTTTGCAAGGGATTTTTTTTTTTATATCATGCATATTTTGTACGACATTTTCACTAATATATGCACACTTTAGTATACAGTGTGAATCAGTTACTCGCTCAAAAATGGAAAGAAGCAGAAGTCCCAGCAAAGGAAGAATGGATACAAAAACTTATGGAATACGCAGAAATGGAGAAACTTACGGGAAGAATAAGGAATCAAGATAAGGAATCAAGATAATAAACTTTTTATAAAAGAATGGAAATGGTTTATTGAATGTTTACAGATAAATTATAAACAGATAAGAACATTGGCAGGATTATTCCTCCATCCCTAGTGAAAGCCTTACTTGTATTTATCCCTCCATGCATTATTATGCCACTACTTATTCCTTCCTTCTTTGTTTGTTTAGATAAGTTAACGGTTAATCTGTTCTTGTTGTCTTCCAAGTTCTCTCACCCCTCCCAATAAAAACTAATAATGTTGTTGCTTCAAAGACAGAAGCAAAACCAATATCTCCCTTTTAAAATACAAAACATAGGGAAGCCCAGGGATACCAATCATACTGCAGGTGATCACTTAGGCATCGTCAAAAAAGAAGACACAGATTTGCATGAAATTTGCATATTCATTTATATCTATAGATGCAAATTTAGAGATAATTTCTATAATTCAAATAAAAATACTATACTTCTCACCTAGTGAGGAAGACTGTGGACAGGTGAATTGTCTGTGTGCTTGCTCAGTCAGCTGTACAGGTGCTAACAATTGATGAAAATATTTAACGCTTTAAAAAATAATAATACACTGCTCTGCTTTAACAGCAGCAACAAAATCACCCAGGATTTTCAGGGCTTTGCTGGAACCATTTAGACAGCTTCGCTTCTTGCAAAGCCCATTGATTTAGAGTAGAGAAATGCAAATACATAGCTAACCATATAGATACAGTGCACAGAAAAGCAGAGAGTACAGAAAAACCGAAGAACATGAGGTTTTGTAGGGGGCCTCACCCAACTTGGGGCACTTTGTTGACATTGTGACTCACCTTGGGGAGGAGTAAAAACAACCCCAAATCTCTCCACTTCACATTATATTCAGCCCCAGCCCAGAGTGGTTTCACATTTTTTTATCAACTACTTGGGTTTCGATGTACAAAAACTATAACAGTGTCATATTGGTTGGATTTGATTGTTTTATTATAATTTACCGTATTGTTTGCTCTATAAGACTCACTTCTTCCCTCCTAAAAAGTAAAGGGAAATGTGTGTGCGTCTTATGAAGCGAATGCAGGCTGCGCAGCTATCACAGAAGCCAGAACAGCAAGAGGGATCGCTGCTTTCACTGCACAGCAATCCCTCTTGCGGTTCTGGCTTCTGAGAGTCAGAATATTTTTTTTTCTTGTTTTCCTCCTCCAAAAACTAGGTGCGTTTTATGGTCTGGTGCGTCTTATAGAGCGAAAAATACAGTAGTTTGTTATAATCCTGCTAAGCCACAGTGAATGGGTGGCCTACAAACTTTATGTCTGTACAAACCAAATGAATAAATTTGAAAGCATGGAACGTGCAAATCTGCTTCTTTGAACTGCATTATTCTCATCCACAAATTCAAAATTGATTTTCTGCATATTGTCTTAGTTCTATGTGAGATACTGCCACTACAAAAAAGACAGTTCTGCCACTGCAGATCACACTAGCATGTTGTTGTTTTTTTGTAGACAGGGCCACGTTACAGCAATGCCAAACAATGAATGAAAAACACCATAACTGAGATGGGTGCATCGCTATCAGTGCTGCTTGCAAGGCACTGTGCCAAAAACAGACGTGAGAAGCCATGCTAACCTCTTTGCAGTGCAGGCCCAGCAGGTAATAGAACTGATTCATTGAAAGACGCTTCATTCCTCTTTTGTTTTTCGATAAATTGAAATATCCCTTAAGTAATGCTTACCTCTTCTTCTGTAAATAGAACTGCCACCTTTTAACTGCTCACCAGTCTTCCTCCAGGCCTGCAATTCCAATCTAACTGCCTAGAAAGGTTATTAGAGGGGTATAAAATGAGGTCGATCACTTCATAACAGAATTGGAAGGAAAGGCGCATGATCAGTTTGTGAGATTAAGGGCCAAACTAGACATGGCATTATTTGTGTTGTTTGGCTTTGTGTGGTTGCTGGTTTTTTAAAAAAGGCCAGAAAAAGAGCTGCAATGCCAGGGGTGGGAGACTGGACTGGGATTGCAGCATGCAGGCCATAGGACTTTTAACTCTTTGCCGATGACAAAAATCCATTCTGAATCTTGTTCCCCATCCTGTATATGGGAAGAATGGTGTGTTGTGCTTTAAAAGAAACAGTGTGCTTAAGTTTAATCAGAGACTAAATAATACAGGACATTCAGT
Source organism: Podarcis bocagei (assembly GCF_964188305.1). NCBI lineage: Eukaryota > Metazoa > Chordata > Lepidosauria > Squamata > Lacertidae > Podarcis > Podarcis bocagei. Next base: position 18,739,931 of record NC_138136.1, on the reverse strand, counting down.
ACAGGATCTCAAAGCAGCTGCCTTATTACAAAATAATTTCAGAAATAGACTTGAAAGATAAGTTGCTGAATTACAACTTATCACTAAACTGAAAACTATGGAGAGACCTGTTCTTAACAGAGATATTGGATTCCTGTCTCATTACATATGCTAATCATCAACGTACTATCCCTTGCTTTTTCCTGTAGGACTAATTGCAGTCGTTAACAGTCGTCAACAGGTTTGCCATACCCATTGAGTCAATCACCAATCTCCTACTACCCTCCTGAGGAAAACCCCACCCCACCCTCCCACTATATATAAGGGTCTGGTGACTTCTGTTTCAGTGTATCTGAAGAGGTGTGCATGCACATGAAAGCTTATACCCAGAAGGTGCTGCTGGAAATTTTAATTTTTTTTAATTATATTTTGACTGCGTCAGACCAACACGGCTACCTACCTGAATCCAGAGATTAAATAGTTTTGAATAGAAGGTATTCTTTAAAGTTTTTGCAATCTCTGCAGGAAACCATCTTTAAGACAGGATTTGGGCACAGCTAGTTAGGACAGTGACAGTAGATCCCACACATTGCTGGAGATGTGGCTCTTGCAAACCTGACATGTTATAAAGCATTTCATAGTGCTGCTGACTGGTTGCGTGATTTTGGCAGGTAGAAAACAGCACACTTCCTGCATTGAAAAAGTACATGTGGTATTCACACTGGGGAGGAGCTGTGCTCATTCCAAGCTTCCCATATTGGAGGATCCCTTCATTGCGGCCTCCTACATAGAAGACTCCTTGTGATTGGGAACCTTGATAATACAGGGTTCCTGATTTTGGGTAAGCTTGTAAGCATGTTCAGCTGAATGAACTTAGAAGCCCTCAACCGACCACTCCATTCAGTGTGGGAAGGTTTTGGGTGAGCATGCCTGCTGTGTACGTTGGAGTCGTCATGTCATGTACTTCCTCTGTCCCCAGCTTGTTTGTTCTTTGAAGAATTGAAAGGGACAAAGATCTAATATCACTTTAGTTGCTATCAGTATGGAATGGCTCCTGAAATCTGTGAATGTTTACAGTTAGCCCATAGATCCTAAGATAGCTTGAGCATAATTGTTTAATCTTGGAAGCTAAAATCTCACACTTGCCAGATGGTTCCCTTACAATCTCTGCCCTTTGAAATGATTTGCAAATTTTAATTAGAATGATTTAATTTTAAATCATGTCAAGCACAATTGGTCTGAAGCTTGTCTCTTGACAAACAAACCCCCTCTGATACGTTTGCGTCCATCACAACTCATGAAAACTCCCCAAGTAGCTTGGCCACCCATCTAAAAGCACTATTTATGAAAAATTGTCCTAGGCAAATATATATATAGTGCATGCTGTAAATAATGAGCTTAGAGTCAAACTCCCCATGTTCAGGAAATGACCCCATGGACTCTGATGAGGTGATGGAGTGGGAGAAGGGAATTATCTTTAACACCAACCTGAGATGGCCGCACTTCCCAGAAGCCTTAGTGACTGAAGATTCCATCCTGTCACCCCCTCCCTTGTCTGAGGAGATAGCACTGCCATTGCTTCAGAGTCCAACAACTCTATGGTGGGCTCATAGTTCTCTCAGTATTATTGTCCCAGAGTGGCTGAGGCAACCCAGTCAGAAGCGTGGGGTATATGTAAGAAATTGTTACTGTTGCCAATTATTGTAGCAAACAGTTACTAAAGGAGGCAAGGCCCTTTTAATCTCAAGAGGCTTCTCCCAGTTGAAGGAGAGCTAGCCACCCAGACTGAGGTACCATGCTAGTTGAGCCTCAGTGGAGGCTTCTCTGGTGCTGAAACAACAGCCTGCTTTTATGTGAGTCTCCTACAGGCGAGGTCCATTTGGAGCTGTCCAGAGTGCTGCCTTGAACTGGGACTTGAACTGGGATGTGGGTGGCGTTGTGGGTTAAACCACAGAGCCTAGGGCTTGCCCATCAGAAGGCCAGCCGTTTGAATCCCTGCATCAGGGTGAGCTCCCATTGCTTGGTCCCTGCTCCTGCCAACCTAGCAGTTCAAAAGCATGAAGTGCAAGTAGATAAACAGATACCATTCTTGTGGGAAGGTAAATGGCGTTTCCGTGTGCTGCTCTGGTTCACCAGAAGCGGCCTAGTCATGCTGGCCACATGACCCGGAAGCTGTCTGTGGACAAACACCGGCTCCCTCGGCCAGTAAAGCCGCAACCCTAGAGTCGTCCGCGACTGGACCTAATGGTTAGGGGTCCCTTTACCTACAGGCTGAGGTCCATTTGGAGCTGTCCAGGCTGCTGCCTTGAACTGGAATTTGAACCTCTGGAAAAGCTTGAACCACAGTCTGCAATACAACCCTGTGCAAATTCATAATAACTGAAGTTCAGACCTGGCACCACCATAATGCATGGCTGGACAAATGCTAGGTCCTACACTGCTGGTTATGCTTTTTGGGGGACCCACTTTTGCCTAAACCATTATTTCCTGTACTCCCTGTACTCACAGATGCAGCAACCACCCTTATTTCCCTGTTGAGTTCAGTTAGGATTTAATAAGAGGTAAGTGTGCTTAGGATTGCAGCCTGCAGCTAGCAGATAGTGATTTGCCTAATATAAGAGCACCTTAGAGGTGGGCAGGTGGGGAATGAATATATATATATATATTTCTAAACATTGGACCCATAAAATAAATGTCATATTTTGAATCTGAATTTTGTGATGTAGACATTTACATGAAAATGATCTTGCAATTTATTTACTCTTCTTGAAAAGCCAGCAATATAACTGGGATAAAAAAATGACAACAGTTTCTTTTCTGCTTCCCTTCTGTGCAGCATGGGGCATTTTTTTCCAGAGCCAATTTGCTTTGGATGAGTGAGCACATATGATGTGTTTACACTAACCTGTTTATTTATAAGTGTATGAGCAGTCAGAATAGGAGTACAAGAAAGAAAGGAATTCTAGATTCATGGAACCAGCAGCATCCTTGAAAAAGGAAGCACTCAGTTATCCACACTGCATAATATATGGACTTTGCTGCCATAAGATATGGTGATGATCATACTAAATACTGATGAATTTTCATAAGGACCTTAAAAAAATTAAAAAAGCAATCTGATTTGGAGAACTGAGAGGGAAAACCCTTCAGAGTTGCATTTGCTTTCTGTCTCTGTTGTTTGCTCCCACTGCCACCCCCTCTTGCCTTCTCAGCAGGAGGAGAAAGCTTACCTGCTGGGGAAAATGAACAAAACACACCACATTCACATTCTGCTCAGTTGGAGGCAGAGGTTGTGGTAGGAAATTATGGAGCCAGCAAGAAAAGCTAGACTTGAAGGGCTTCAGTCATTCAAAGCTGATTCGTCAGGTCGTTCAGGTTTAAAGGAAGCCTTGGGATGTCCTTTCAGCTCTCTTTGCATGTTACAGCTGTCTTTGCTTTCAGTCCAAGTCAGAGTTGAAAGCAATATCTGCAGGACAAGGAATATGTCCTGAACCTTGGCAGCAGAAAGCTGATCTAATAGAGAGGAACTGCAGTGCTATTTACTTATGCTGGCTCAATCACTGCCTTTACAACCCTCAGAAGACAGTGGACAGCAGTTTAGAGGGGTAGCATTGCTCAGCAGCATCCTAATGCATTTTCTGAAGTCTACTGCAGGGAACCAAGGGGCTTTGGAAGTTGTGGGGTTTCAGGTGGTTTGAGCTACTGGCCAAGTGCAACGCTGGATTTTTCTCCAAGGGATCCATCAATTTGGAACTAATTGTAGTTGCTAAATTTCTTATGCCCGCACCTCTGGGTCCATGTCAGCATAAAGACCTCTGAATCATTGCTTTCAGGAGGGGGAGATAATAACATTAAGAACCTGATTCTACTTGTAGTAGACGTGGTTTGAATACACATCAACTGGGTTCTCACTTAACCTGAAAGCATAGTTTAGTGTGAGAAGCACAGGCTTTGGAATCTATGTGTTCCCCTCCATTCTTCTCCCTTAGCAGATCTCTCCCGTCTGTTTTCAACTAACATGTTACTTGTTAGGTCCAAACTGAGAACTGTGATTAGTGTTAACTATGATTTAGGAGTGTTTAATCATAGTTTGTGTTTTACTATCGCAAGTAACTGCAGTTAGTTTAAGATAGAAGTAGATGCTGCTTAATTCCTGACAGCCGTGACCAGTGGCGTAGCGTGGGTTGTCAGCACCCGGGGCAAGGCAAGTAATTTGCGCCCCCTAGCCCATGGATTTGCGCCCCCTAACCGGTGGATTTGCGCCCCCTAACCCTAACCCCCAGATGTTGCGCCCGGTGCGGCCGGCCCCCCCTGCACCCCCCACGCTACGCCACTGGCCGTGACAGAGGAACGGGGTAGGAGGTAAGAGTATATTGTTCCAAGGCTTGCTGCTACTTATGTATGTAGCACTCAACTACAGTGGTACCTCAGGTTAAGTACTTAATTCGTTCCGGAGGTCCATACTTAACCTGAAACTGTTCTTAACCTGAAGCACCACTTTAGCTAATGGGGCCTCCTGTTGCTGCCACGCTGCCAGAGCACAATTTCTGTTCTCATCCTGAAGCAAAGTTCTTAACCTGAAGCACTATTTCTGAGTTAGCGGAGTCTGTAACCTGAAGCGTGTGTAACCTGAAGTGTATGTAACCTGAGGTACCACTGTATGAGTCTGTCTTTAAAAAATAATAATGCTTTGGATGATAGTGAACATTCAGACTACTTCCACCATACATTACAGCCATATTCACACTTTACTTTGATGAAATAATCATGTAGGATATGGAGAAGGAGTGCATTTTTTGCCGCACCCCCTTTAGCCCTGTTAAGGATAATTATTTAATTTCCTGAAATGGGAATGTTTACTTCTGTTAAATTACTGTGTACTTTTAACATGGGCTTTCTCCCCCCTCTGGCAGTAGCTCTCATATGATTGGCTGATTGTACGTCACATGAGAGAGGCATTCCATTCTGTTGTGACTGTTATTCCAGTTACTGTCATTTTTAACTGCTTTTTGTTTTCCTCTCTCTGTGTGTAAGGGAGAATGGCTGCTGAGAGAGGCTTCTCTGGATACTGCTGAGGATACTGTCACAGTGATCTGTCTGAAGTGAAACTGACAGAGGAAGATCCATAAATGTTAATAGGGAGAAACCTGTGCAGGAGCTCTCTATAATGAACGAAGAGAATATTGCTGAAGTGAAAGTATATATAAAAAAATAATTCATAAGAAACTCTAGTGCCTGAGTGAGATAAAACTCCGGTGCAAGTCTCAACACAGTTTTGTTTATAAGTCTAAGTAAGAAGACCTCAATATACAATTCAAGTGAGACTGTACCCATGTTTGAATAAGCATGAGATTGCAAATATATTTTTTTCAATTAAATGTTTATGATAATTAAGTTCTTTTAAATATAAAGAGTCTGGACATTGTATAGTCTTTACAAAGAAGCTATCAACCTAGAAGAGTTATTTAGCTTCCTAGCTATAAGATACTCTGCTACTTTGCATATCATCAAAATTTATTTTACATACATAACAAGTCCCACTCTCAATATCACTTCAATAACTATGTGATGTGCCCAGTCAAGAAAGACCAGCACACTTGCACAACCAGATGTCATGAGTTGTGTGGAGCCCCTTCTCATGAGCAGGATCTCAAATCATAGAACCTATTGACCTTTCTTTACAGGAAATTATGCACAGCACATTACTGTTGAAAGAAGAAGATGTGATATTGGGAACGGGGTGAAAAGTGTGGCTCAACCAGACAAGTAGTGAGTGAGCAGGGCTTTTGCTTCTCTGTCTTTGCTCTAATATGAGAGGATAAAGTGCACATTCTCCCCATTTTCTGTCTCCCTCACTTAGAAAAAGATTCTATAAAGATAAACTCAGTAATGGAGACATTTTAAAAATCTCGCTTGGGGAGAAAAGAAGAGGAGGTTTTCCTCTCAAAATACCAGGCAAAGTTCTGAGGGAATATTTAATCTTTAGAGCGTGAGAGAATGCCTTTGTCTTTCAGAACAATCTTTGCTACGAACCTGCTACAGTTAACTGCAGCGGCATGGCTTCTTCACCATGGTGCAATACAGTACGGGCACAAAGGTTTTGCAGAAATTTGTAATTCCATTCCCTGAAGTGGTCCAACAAACACTACAAAGATTTCTTTCTCACAAAGCTCACAAAAATGGTAGGGAGCTGTCTTGATCCATTTGCAAAGAAGTAAAAATAAAAAATCCCCAAACCACAATATGGTAATACTCACTACTTTATGACACTGTAGTGAGTCTTAAAATGGGCATTAGCGGCTTTGGTTTCCTTTCATGATGAATACAGTTTGGTAAGGTACACAGAAAATGATAGATAATAAAGAATAAAGAAAGAAGTCTGGATTCTACATACAAATGGTCCTTATTGGCTTAGTAGGTGAGCCAATCTGGATGTTCATGTTATGATATTTTTATGTGCTGCTAACCAAGTTGTTAGGGACGCGGGTGGTGCTGTGGGTTAAACCACAGAGCCTCGGGCTTGCTGATCAGAAGGTCGGTGGTTCGAATCCTCGCAATGGGGTGAGCTCCCGTTGCTCGGTCCCTGCTCCTGCCAACCTAGCAGTTCGAAAGCACATCAAAGTGCAAGTAGATAAATAGGTACCGCTCCAGCGGGAAGGTAAATGGCGTTTCTGTGCGCTGCTCTGGTTCACCAGAAGCGGCTTAGTCATGCTGGCCACATGACCCGGAAGCTGTACGCTGGCTCCCTTGGCCAATAAAGTGAGATGAGCACCGCAACCCCAGAATCGGCCACGACTGGACCTAATGGTCAGGGGTCCCTATACCCTTTACCTTTTAACCAAGTTGTTGCTGAAGGAAAACTCGAGGCGAGCTCCTCCACGTTTATGGCTAATGTGTGGAGGGTATGAAAAGAAAGAGCTACACATAAGCAGTTGCTGATACATAGCCACTGTGGGGCAGGGACTGCACATGGCACAACATTGGGCAGTAGGCCCAGGAGATGTAGCCCCAGTGCTATTTTTCTAAAAAAAAAAAGAGATGCCACAACTCATCATGTCAAGGTCCATCAGCCCCACTTGACATTCCTGCCCCCAACCTACTAAGGTGCTTCCTCTGACAGCATCAAGAAACAACTTCCAAGATGGCCCTGGGAACGTGATCATGAGACAAGCACCCCAGAGAATGTGTGCAATTGCATGCCCAAGGGCAACTTTTTGCTTCTCCTCAACCACCGCAAGAGTTTGAAACCTAAGAATTTAGAGATCAGAGTTGCATATCTGGAGCAAAGTGTGTTCAAATTTTGCTATCCCTGAATTGATCCCTAATTCACTACCTGACAGGGACTGGGCAGAGGAGGAATGGTGGAGACTGCCTCCCCAGCCTGACCCTTCTAGAGAAGAAGAAGACAGTTCACAATTGCATCAGGGGTTTGAGGGAGATCACAGCTCAGAGGCAGATGAGGGGAAAGCTGGGAGATAATGGGAGAGGAGGGGGGAAAGGAAGCACCAGGGTGGCAACAGCTGATGGACACAGTGTCTTTAGAAAGCATTCCAGACCCACCATATCCCAGAACCCGGCGAGCCTTGAAAGTAGGAGAGCAAAGATCTCAAAGGCAGAGGGCACATAGCAGCACCTGTAGAGGTGATGATGAATGAGGAAGTGGGAGAAAAAGGGGGTGGACAATGCCATTATTCCAAGAGGCTGAAGTCCAAGCCTCTCTCTGTAAATACAGAATAAAAAGCAGGTGGTAAGGACTTTTCCTTGTCTTATCCGTTCTTGACAACCTGTTGTGGGGGTTGTTTCCTCTGCTGCCTGACACTACCCAAGGCAGAGTCTTCGTGGTCAGGATTTTACCTGGGCTTCTTGGCACATTGTTTACCTGCCTGCTGTGATTGACAGAAAACTCCAGTGGTTACTGAGAAGAGATTAGGTGAAAGAAAACTACCAGCCTCCCTCCATATCTGGTCACTGCGTTGGAGATCCAGAGCAACTGGTGTCTTCAATACAGCCAAATTGTTCTTTAGATGCCAGGAAGTATTAGTGTGTAATGAAAGAGCTTTATTATTAAGAGCACAAGAAGAACTTGGCTCTTATATATTTGGCTCATCTTGTCCAGAATCCTGTTCTCACAGTAGCCAGCCAGATGCCTATGGGAAGCCTGTACACAGGATCTGAGCACAGCAGTGCTGTCTCCTACTTGCAGTTTCCAGCAGCTGGTATTCAGTGACGGACCATCTCCAGCAGTGCAGGTAGAACATAGCCATCATGGCTGGCAACCATTGAAAGCCTTATCCCCCACAAATTGGTCTTGATTAACACGCGCACTTGTTGTTGTGATGGGAATTCCATTAAAAGCACTGGAGAGTTTTGTCGTTCTGTGTTTTCTCAATTAACGGAGCCTAAAATAATAATAATTAGCATGTGGACATCTGCAGAACATTTTGAGGTCAAAAAGGAGTCCTCATCCTCGTTAAGGTTGGGAACCACTGGCCTTAAAACAATTTCCCCATATGTTCCCTCAAGGGAAAAGTCCTTTTCATAATGAAGAGAAATGTTCTTTCTCAGAGAATTAATTTTTCACCACAGTGATCAAATTGTTGCTGATCGTGGCAGGAGGCTGAATAATTGTTGCTGAGGCAGATATAGTGGAACTGTCATCGTACTTGCTGTCACCTCTTCTCTTCATAAGTTCCATGTTCCACTTAGCTAATAAATTACTGTCTCCCTGAAATAATATGCTGTAATAATGCCACATCATTTTTACAAATTGAAATTCTTCCCATAAATTCTTGCATAGGAGATGCTTGCGTTTGCCTTCAGCTTTTTCTCCCTGCTTGCCTTCATATATATATATATATATATATATGCAGGTTTTGGTGTCTTCGGGTATCTTCCCGTGTAAGAGTTGGGGTGTCTAGGCGACGTTTCGACGAGGTCTCACTCGTCATCTTCAGGCTGGTGCTTTCGGCTTCTTGTTACTAGAACAGAGCAGGATCTCCGTGTTTGAGTTCCTATAAATACTGTTGAGGGGGTGTGGTGTATATATATGCTTTCGTAGATTTTCACGGGTACAGGAATGCAGGTTTTGGTGTCTTCGGGTGTCTTCCCGTGTAAGAGTTGGGGTGTCTAGGCGACGTTTCGACGAGGTCTCACTCGTCATCTTCAGGCTGGTGCTTTCGGCTTCTTGTTACTGGAACAGAGCAGGATCTCAGTGTTTGAGTTCCTATAAATACTGTTGAGGGGGTGTGGTGTATAGCCTCCAACGTTCTGGGCAGAGAGGAAGTTCCCAGGTTAGTGTGCCTTTTCTTCTTTTGTTCATTAATTACTTGAGGGATATCTTGAGTATACACGCCCCTATACACGAAGCCAAGCCAGAGCACAACTATTTGCAGTACAGCCATCTTCTCAGAAAAACTGTTCACAAGCTCAAGAGGTCAAGACACGAAAGCTTTAGCAACTAATCCACACCTAATGTCCCTCAAGTAATTAATGAACAAAAGAAGAAAAGGCACACTAACCTGGGAACTTCCTCTCTGCCCAGAACGTTGGAGGCTATACACCACACCCCCTCAACAGTATTTATAGGAACTCAAACACTGAGATCCTGCTCTGTTCCAGTAACAAGAAGCCGAAAGCACCAGCCTGAAGATGACGAGTGAGACCTCGTCGAAACGTCGCCTAGACACCCCAACTCTTACACGGGAAGACACCCGAAGACACCAAAACCTGCATATATATATATATATATATATATATATATATATATATATATATATATATATATATAAATTTGACTCCGACTTAATTTAAGAACAAGTTCCCTGATAAATGCCTATTATGCCTTAATGTTTTGCTTGCATTCCTAATTTATTTTTCCTATCAGCATAGGTATACATATTTGTTCCTCTTCCGTGGGTAGAATGCAATTATAATTTTAAAGTCGTGGGCATTCAAAATGCACTGATTTCCATGATTAAAATGAACAAATGTCTTCTCCTCTGCAATGGAACCAGGCACTTTCAATATAATGCAAACATTAATGATTTGGCTTTCTTGATTAATGGTTTTTATCAGGTTAGCTGACGGCATAAATGTGAACAAACGGTTTCCAACACAAATGAGTAGAGAGTTCTTAGGAAGCACTTAGAAGAAGTATGAAGAACATGTGACAAGGACTTTTCATTGACCTTAACCTGACAGTGCTTTCCTTATTTATTTATTTATTTGGTGCTAAAAATGTGTAAAGCACTTTTCATACACAACAACAGATCTCTTCTCAAGGGATGCAGTATCTGAGGGGATCAGAGGTTAAGAAGGGCAGAAAGGGAGGGCTCAAATAAATGTCATAAGTCCATTTCCTGTGGAATCAATAGTTCTTATAATACAACATCACATAGCCCTTCTCAGCTCCTTGTTCTCAATCCAAGCACTGAGAGAATAGCCCCCCCCCTTTAGATGTTGTCTTAAGTTCAAGGGGGATACAGTATCTGTGCCTTTCCTGATGTGTCTAGGCCACAACTTCCATCATTCCTGACCATTGGCCATTCTGACTTGGGATGATGGGAGCTGGAGTCAAGCCGCATCTGGGGGTTGACAGATTCCCCACAGCTGTCCAACATCAACCAGGGCATGGTTCATTACCCCTTTGATTCCTCCTTTCGGCTTGATTCAAAATCAGTTTGGTGAATTTTAAGTTTTCTCTGCAGTTGTTTTGAAGAAGGTCACCTGTTTTCTGAGACTTTCTGTCCTAGCTTAAAACGTTGGTACATGTGTGCCACCACACTTTAGCCTCTAGGGGACTTTGTTCTCGATCACCATCTGTGATGGGGAGCTACTCCAAAATTCAATCAACATCACTTATATATCACATTTCCTGTCTTCATGACCTCAGACAGCTGTGGACTTTTTTGTTTTGATTCCACATTTGTTTGTTTGTTTTGATTTTTAAAAAACCCCTTCATTTAGAGTGTGAGTTTTCAACTCCTTCCTCCAAAAGCATATATTTATGATACTGAGTTAGGCCAGAGGGCACAGCTCAGGGGAATTCCTGCACTTAGGTTGCAAGGGCACCGTGGAAGCCCTGATCTTTTCTGAACAATGTTTGGGAAGATTCACAAAATGAATGAAATACAGTTTAGGCAGTGTCCCTTGTACCACGTGACTGCCCTACCCACTAGCTACTTAGACTGTGGAAAGGCTGGCAAACGGTTCCTTTACTCCCAAGTCTTGGGAATTAACAAGATGAGGGAACATAGTTTAAAAACCACCAATTTCCCCCAGTTTGGGCTGCACTGTGTACTGTGACCAGAACTGTGTCTAAAAGCAGAGGTACACTTTTGATTGATGTGCATTTTCTGAGCTGTTCATCAAAATGTTATCCCACGCTGAAAATGCAACATTTGACACAAAAATTCAAACTCGTGAAAATTCAGCCCAACGGAATTGCTACCACGCTCACTAAGTAAAAGACTGCTTGGTTGGGTTGTTGCGTCACAAATCTCATAGCAAACAACAGGATTCACCGAGAATAAAGGTTAACATTGAAGAACTCCTACGAAGTCAAGGCCTGATCACTGATTATACATTTAGAGAATCTCATTTTACATTCTGAACCTGAGGAACAGCTTCTGAGAGAAATGGCACTCATGTTGTAATATATCCAAGCAGGACATGTTGGACATGTTTATATTCTGCACCAACTTCAACAAAATCATTAGAAAGTAAACATCTGCCCTACTCAAGGCTCTGCTGAGGGAAAGCAATTGTGTTGTATTGACACTAGTGTGTGGAATATTGGAATATTTTTTCTCCACACACGTCTCTTCTATGAAAGCAGGCAGAAGTGAGCATATGGTTTTACTTCTTATAAATCTTTGCTCAAATGCCTAGTTAGGTCATCCATACCAAAACAAATGGCTCACTGAAAACACTAAAATAAATGTAGCCTATGTAGTTTTGCTCGGGGAGATATTTCTGAATTCATACAGTTTGCTTTTCCCTCCAGGATCCTTTTTATCATTTCAGACACTGTAAGTATTTGAACATGCTGTAAAGACAAACCTGCAAAGGGAAGATTTCCATCCAAGTGAACCAGATAAAGTATGGAAGGAATTGTTTTGAAAAGGGTAATACTGGAAAAAAATCAAATCAAATCTTTGCGAAATGTAATATTTAACGAACATTAAATGAAACCATTGACAGCTATACAACTGTTTTCAGTCACAAACCTTAGTACAGCTTTCAAATACACATATAGACTTTGATCCACAGGCCAAAAATCATCCCAGCATGTCTATACTTTAAAGAAGAAATATATATTGAAAGAAATATTTTCCAGAGAAGCTACATGGTATGTCTAAGAATCTGTTGGGGGGGGGAGGAGTCGCTACTTGGTGGTACTGAAGAGAAACAGATGTCCATTCATTACATACCTATTGTTGACCATTTCTATGTCATCTCACTTATTTGTCCATTCCCAGTCCTTCCCACATCCTCAGGGGGAAACCATGGGAAACTTGGGACTGGTGCTGCCTAGGCAGGTTCCATCGCCACTAGGAGTTCTCTGTTTCAGAGTATTTTAAGCAGGTCCATCTCAGGGCAGCCTACAAAATTAAAAACAAAACAAAAACCCTAGCACATGGCATCCTTCTAAGGGGAAGGCATTCCATAGCTGGTGTGGTACCACAGAGATGTCCCCATCCCATGTCACCACCTGTTGTCACCACAGATCTAAGGCTAATATTGCCTACAGGCACTGATGCAGTACCTGATTATGATGGTTATGAGAAATAGGCAGGGCAAGATGAGGCAACCCGCTCGGATGGCACGATCCACATGGGCCACAAATCTTGATGTACAGTAGATCTTTGCATCCCACCTCTTGTTCCTGATGTAGATCTTCAGTCACCCCATCTTCTCTGGTGAGGAGAGGAGCACCATTTTGTGGTTCACCTCAGATGCCAAAATGTCTCGGTTTGGTCTTAGCAATAGGGTTGGGTGTCATCAACATACTGGTGATACTATGTTCCAAATTCCTTGATGACCTCCACCAGCAGCTTTGCGCAACAGGGTAATAGGACAGAAATAGTACAAAAATAGTCTATCAGTGCCTCTGAATTAGTGTACAAGGGACAAACAAAGAATACAAGAAGCTCTGGATTCTATTCTATATCATATATCATATATCATATGGAAATATTACTAAAACGTAATGCTTTGTCTGAAATACCTTTGCACCTGGAATATTATAAATATGTAATACTATGTATGTGATCATTTTTCCTTGCTTAGAGTTGATTTGGAAATAATGGAGAGGGAGGGAGGGAGGGAGGGAGGGAGGGAGAGATATATATTAAACAGCCTTGGACCTGCTTACATTAAGAATTGTTTCCTCTTATACGAATACAAGAAGCTCCATCTAAAAGTGCTCTTGAACTTAATAGTAATGGTGCAAAGGCAGTTAAACAGGTTGAGTATTTCCGAACAGAATGATTGTTCTGCTTTCAAAAAGCACAATTAAGGGTATGATGCTTGATGCAGGCAGGCAAGATATAAATTTTAATAATAATAAGGATATAATCAAAATTTATAGATACGTTTTTTTAAGAATCAAGCTGGAAAATAGAAAATGAAGGAGAAAATGAATGTAAAATAATCTGCAGCACAAAACCTGCTGCTGCCTGCATAGTGCATTTATGACCTATTTTTAGACATGCACTGCTTTTGAAGTGATTCAGCATGTTCTTGACCTAACCCTTGATGGTTTCTACACATTTAAAAGCCCATTAGGTCCTACCATTTTCACTTTAGCAGAATTAAACAAGTTCAAGCTTGGGCTTAATATACTGTTCTCTGAATTCTGTGGGACGTATGCCTGGCTCAGCTGAAATAATTTTAAATGACAGAAACATTTCTACAGAAGCAATAGGAGGGGTGGGGGATGTTCCTTGAGTATTGCTTCAAACTAATTCTTCAGAAAGTTCTTGTTATTTTGTTTGTGTGATTCGTGAACAAAATAGTTGTGGAGTTATCAGTACATTATTGTCTTTCGTATAATGGAGCTATTTCTTTTTCTGAAACTATTCTTAGCTCAGCTAGTAGATAGGTAGCCGTGTTGGTCTGCCATAGTCAAAATAAAAAAATTCCTTCCAGTAGCACCTTAAAGACCAACTAAGTTAGTTCTTGGTATGAGCTTTCGTGTGCATGCACACTTCTTCAGATAACCTTCTTCAGGTATCTGAAGAAGTGTGCATGCACACGAAAGCTCATACCAAGAACTAACTTAGTTGGTCTTTAAGGTGCTACTGGAAGGAATTTTTTTATCTTAGCTCAGCTAGTAACTGATAGTGCACTGCAATAGTTTGAAATCCTCAGAGGGAGGAATAAAGAGCTCTATCCCAGAGCTCATTTTACAACCCAATCAACAGACCATTTAATTTCAATTACTTGTGTTTAGGATTATTTAAACCCATTAAAGTCAATGGGACTTACTTCCCATCCTCCAGTTGTAATCCTAAAATTTAGCAAATGTATATCTGTTAGCCAAAAACTGAAAGGCTGTCTGGTGAAAGTATCTGCATTGTCATAATGTTAGTTCATTTGCATAAGTAGAAAGCAGAATACTGTATTTGTAAAAATCCATAGAAGAAACCAGTATATAATTAATTCTCTCTCTCTCTCTCTCTCTCTCTCTCTCTCTCTCTCTCTCTCTCTCTCCATGTGTGTGTATCCCTGTCTGGTAGAGGATGTGTAGTTTAACCTACAGCTTTTATTCTTTTTTTTAATCTTTATTGCTTTGTTAATGCTGTTTGATTATTTTATTGTTTTAATTTATTTTTAGGTAATTGATGTCAGATAACCATGCATTGTTTCCCTCTCTGAGATCTTCGGGCGAAGGGTGAGTTAAAATATTATTTATTTGCTTATTAAGAGTCTCTAAAAGCCTCTCTTCACTTGATACATTTTTTTTCCTATAGTTTGAGATATGTCTGCCCCATGTGTATTTTCTACTCCACTCATAATTTTGTTCTTCTGAAGACTGAAGCTGCAACTCAACCCCAATGACTTTGAAGTAAGCCCCACTGAATTAAATGAGACTTACTCCTGAGTAGGCATGGTTAAGATTGTGCTGTTAGCAGATTAAATAACAGTGTAGTATGATCAATATTTCACTTTGCCTGTATTAAGATATTTCACACTTTAAGATCTTGTTCCAAAGACTTGCAGGGAAAGACTATGACAAAAGGTTTTAACTTTTATGTGCAAGACAACCCATCATTAATTCCAGATTAAAAGGGGGGAAAGAGTGGGGGAACATGCTATTTTCCATCAGGAAATATATTTATATCTTCCCCTTTCCTTTGTTAGGATCACAGCTAACCAGTCCATATATTTTTATTAGCATTCATATGCAAAGGCTTCTTTATGCAGTCAGCCGCCCTTGTGTTTTATTTTTATAGCTTCAGGGTGGGCTTCCCTTCACCCTATAACATGCCTAGCTGCTTCCTACTGTCTTGGGCATCACTTCCTAGAAAAGTATGATAAAAAATTGATTGTGGTTCAGTATAGAGAAATTAAAAATGAGAGATGCTTTGAAATGCAAGATGTAGGCGGAGCTAGACACGTTTAGTCTAAAAAATGTATCAGACATTATATATGCATTATGGAAAATTCTAGACATTGGGCTGGTCCAGGAGAATGGGGTGCACGTACGCTTGGCCTTTGCAGGAAATACAACAGAACATGTAGTCAGGAATCACCATGGGATGCGGGTAGCGCTGTAGGTTAAACCACAGAGCCTAGGACTTGCCGATCTGTTAAGATTAAATGGGCACAGGATGTTGGACATAATATTATGTTTGCTGACTGGGAACAGTTATGGACCACAGGTATGAAGTTTACGGCATGTAATGCCTTAAGAGAGAATATTATGAAAATGATATACAGGTGGTACATGACCCCGGTCAAGCTTGCAAAAATTTATCATTTGCCCGATAACAAATGTTGGAAATGTAAAGAAACTGAAGGTACATTCTTTCACCTTTGGTGGACGTGCCCAAAGATTAAGGCTTTCTGGGAAATGATATATAATGAACTGAAAAAAGGTATTTAAATATACCTTCCTGAAGAAACCAGAGGCCTTTCTCCTGGGCATTGTCGGCCAGTTGGTGCCAAAGAAGGACAGAACTTTTTTATGTATGCAACAACAGCAGCAAGAATACTTATTGCAAAGTATTGGAAGACACAAGATCTATCCACCCTGGAAGAATGGCAGATGAAGGTGATTGACTACATGGAATTGGCAGAAATGACTGGCAGAATCCGAGACCAGGGAGAAGAGTCGGTGAAAGAAGACTGGAAGAAATTCAAAGACTACTTACAGAAACATTGTAAAATTAATGAATGTTAGAAGGATGTTGGATAGAAACTAAGCGGTTTCCAGCTGTAATGCTTTAAGAGATATGAATTTTTTTTTACAAATGGGTAAAAATTTAATGGTAAGGATTTGCTGAACTAACAAATCGAACTGGAATACAAAGAAGGGAGGTATGAGGAGGTCCAAGGAAATAAGTGTATGGAAGATATGTTATTGAAAATTAATGTGTGTTTTTAACTATTTTTTATTTTGTATGTTTATTTTTTCTTGTTATATCTTAAAAACTTTTAATAAATATCTTTTTTTAAAAACAACAACAAAAAAACAGAAGGTCAGCGGTTCGAATCCCCGTGACAGGGTGAGCTCCCGTTGCTCGGTCCCTGCTCCTGCCAACCTAGCAGTTCAAAAGCACCCCAAAGTGCAATAATAATAATAATAATAATAATAAATTTTATTTATATCCCGCCCTCCCCAGCCAAAGCCGGGCTCAGGGCGGCTAACAACAATCAAATAATCAGTCAAATAATCACACAATCTAAAAATATTTCATTATAAAAATTAATTAAATCAAATTGATGGCAACCAATTAAGCAGAATTATGTGCAGGTTGCCAGAGGAGGGAGTCAGGCTGCGCCCTGACCAAAGGCCTGGCGGAACAACTCTGTCTTGCAGGCCCTGCGGAAAGATGTCAGGTCCCGCAGGGCCCTAGTCTCTTTTGACAGAGCATTCCACCAGTTTGGAGCTGCAGCCGAGAAGGCCCTGGCTCTAGTTGAGGCCAGCCTAACCTCTCTGAGGCCTGGGACCTTGAGGATGTTATTATTTGCAGACCGTAGGTTTCTCTGTGGGGCATACCAGGAGAGGCGGTCCCGTAGGTACGAGGGTCCTAGGCCGTATAGGGCTTTAAAGGTTAAAACCAGCACCTTAAACCTGATCCTGTACTCCACCGGGAGCCAGTGCAGCTGGTATAATACCGGATGAATGTGCTCTCGCAGCGAAGACCCCATAAGGAGTCTCGCCGCGGCATTCTGCACCCGCTGGAGTTTCTGGGTCAGTCTCAAGGGCAGCCCCACGTAGAGCGAGTTACAATAATCCAGTCTGGAGGTGACCGTCGCATGGATCACAGTGGCTAGGTCAGGACGAGAGAGATAAGGGGCCAACTGCTTAGCTTGGCGGAGATGAAAAAATGCCGCCTTTGTTATAGCTGTAATCTGCGACTCCATAGAGAGGGAGGTATCGAAGATTACACCCAAACTCTTAACGGCCGGTGCTGGCACTAATTGCACCCCCGCAAGAGATGGGAGTTGCCCCCTTGATCCCATATCGTCCCGCCCCAGCCAGAGGACCTCTGTCTTCGAAGGATTTAACTTCAACCGGCTCCCACGTAACCATCCAGCCACAGCTTCCAGACATCTGGTCAGTGTGTCTGGGGCCGAGTCAGGATGGCCATCCATCAACAGATAGAGTTGGGTGTCATCAGCATACTGATGGCAACCCAGCCCAAAACTCCGGACAAGCTGGGCGAGGGGGCGCATAAAGATGTTAAAAAGCATCGGGGAGAGAATTGCACCCTGAGGCACTCCACACACCAAGGAGTGGCGTGATGACAATTCCCCCCCAAGCGCCACCCTCTGTCCCCGATAAGTAGATAAATAGGTACCGCTCTGGCGGGAAGGTAAATGGCATTTCCATGCACTGCTCTGGTTTCATCAGAAGCGGCTTAGTCCTGCTGGCCACATGACCCGGAAGCTGTACGCTGGCTCCCTCAGCCAATAAAGCGAGATGAGCCCCGCAACCCCAGAGTTGGTCATGACTGGACCTAATGGTCAGGGGTCCCTTTACCTTTAAGAATGAAAAATGGAGTGGAATGGGTCCAATTGGTTTGAATTTCATTCATTTAAGGAATAATACAGGGCAAAACAAAAGTGGATGAAATTGAATATCATTTGGAACGTTCATTCATATCTACTTGGGATTCTCATTCAAGCCAATTTAGGAATCCCATTCATTCCCCCCCCCCCAATTATGCGATTCTTGGGTGGAGAGGACTTACTAGCTCTGAGAGAAGTCTTCTTGGTAACTGTTTCAATGGCTACTAGCCATGATGTCAATAGCTACCTAGCCAGGAGAGGGCTATTGATGGCTACCTCCCCCAATGACTGTGCTCTGGCTCCACAAGTGGATGCAGCAAAGCTTCTGAATATCCACAGGAGGAGAAAATGCCCTTGTGCTCATATCCTGCTTGCTGGTTCCCTAGAGGCAACTGTCCAGCCACTGTGAGCAGTGGCGTAGCGTGGGGGGTGCAGGGGGGGCGGCCGCACCGGGCGCAACTTCTGGGGGGGCGCGCTCGCTGCCTCCAGAGTCGCCGAAGAGCCTCGGGCACAGGCTGTAGCAGAGCCCCATGTCTCGTGGAACCGACGAGCTGGCAGCGGCTCTCAGCGCTCGCCGCGGTCCCCGCGCATCAGGGCCGTGGAGGGCGCGCCAGGCAGCCCCTCCTCACCGACGGGCAGCGTTCGCCTGTGGGGCTCGGCCAGCGCGCTGGGCTGGCCGCGTGGAGTCACCGAGGAGCCGCCGCCGCCTGCCATGCCTCCCTGGCTGCTTCAACCGCATTCGACAGCCGGCTCGAGGCTCCTTCCGGCCGGGTCTCCCGACGGGGCGCTGCGGGCGGAGGCTCTGGCACCAAGCGCCACGCCACCCAGGCTCGGGTCGCTGTCTGGACGTGCGCAGCCCGCCAAACGCGCCATCAGCGGCGAATGAAGCGCCCAGCCGGAGCCACCTGCGCTCTAGTGCCTGTGCGCCAAGACCGCCCACCCGCCCCAACGGGGGCCCCCCACCAGCGCCGGAGGCCGGCCGACGCACTGGCCCCAGAGCTGCCCCCTCCCTGCGCCAGAAAGAAGCCCCCTCCCCGCGCCAGAAAGAAGCCGCGTCGGGACTAGCCGGGCCGGGGAGGGAGACCGAGAAGGCTGCGCCGCGACGCCCAAAGACGCGCGTCTTGGCGCAAAGGGGCCCGCGGCACCCAGACGCAGAAGGGTCCCTCTCCCCCTGACCCGCCACTGAACTGCAATTTCCAGCTCCCTTGGCAAATCCCAGTCCCCAATCCCCAAGATGCTTTATTTGAGGCAGGGGTCCTTTAATTGCAAAAACAACACCACAGAGGGCAGTAGTCACCACGAAGTTTGCCCCAGAGTAGAGCCGTCAGTATTAATGACCATGGTTAGGGGTTAGGGGGCGCAAATTACTTGCCTTGCCCCGGGTTAGGAGGCGCAAATTACTTGCCTTGCCCCGGGTGCTGATAACCCACGCTACGCCGCTGACTGTGAGAACAGGATGCTGGAAGAGATGGGCCATAGGCCTGATCCAGCAGGCTCTTCTTATGTTTTTATTTGTCAGGATGGTTTTATTTTTGCACAAAGCTCAAGACCTAATGTTGTTCTGAGGTAGTGTGGTGGCCAACACCAAGCATGCCACAGGTTCAGGGTAGGAGAGGGTCAGGGAAGCTGCTGACCACTCTCCTCCTGCCCTCCGCCGCCGGGTCCGCCTGGCTTTCAGTTTGAACTTAGCCTGATCTTTTATTCCCCTTCCTTCCCTTCCCCTCCCCGTTTTATGAAGATTACCCGCTCTGGGATCCCACAGCTAATCCTCCCCTGGTCTCCTCGCTGGCCCAAACTGGACTAATTTAGCCAGCTACCCCTGGTGATCATCTAATGTTTATTGGATGGATTTCCCCCCTGAATTGATTTCTGAATTTATTGTTATTCAGGTTTTATACTGTATTTTAGTCTTTTTTTGTTGTTGCATCAATTAAGTTTTTTAAATTTGTTGTTAGCCGCTCTGAGCCTGGTTTTCTGAACCAGGAAGGGCGGGGTATAAATAAATAAAAATTATTATTATTATTATTATTATTATTATTATTATTATTATTATTATGGCTGGGCCATGGCTGAGGAGAATGGGCAGCAGCTTTGCCACCCATTCTCCCTTTGCTCTCCGCCACCTGGTCAGACCTGACCCGGCAGCGGAGGCAGATCTGCTGCAGCTGGGCACACCTCACTGCGGCCGAGGTGGGATGTTCTCCGCCACTGGGTCAGAAGTGGCCCAGTGGCAGAGCTGCTGCTGGGTGCAAGGTGTGGCACAGGCGAAGAGCGTGGGCAGCACTCACCTGCTCTCCTCCCCCGGGTCAGGTCTGACCTGGGTGGCAGAGCTACACCAGGCACAAGCACTACAGCCAAGGTGCAGCTCCTTCTGGTATGGAGCCTGTCAGGGACTGGGCAGAGGAAGAGTGGTGGAGACCGCCTCCCCAGCCTGAACCTTCCAGAGAAGAAGAAGACAGTTCAGAATTACAACAGGGGTTTGAGGGACATCACAGCTCAGAGGCAGATGAGGGGAAAAGCTAGGAAATAATGGGAGAGGAGGAGGAAGAATCACCAGAGGGGGGACAGCTGATGGACACAGTGTCTTTAGAAAGCATTCCAGACCCCGCCTCTCCCAGAACCTGTCAGGCATTGAAAGTAAGAGAGCAGAGAGCTCAGAGGCAAGAGGGCACATATCAACATCTTTAGCGATGACACATAATGGAAGAGTGGAAGGGGGTGGAGACTCACTCAGAGCAATGCCCTTACTCCAAGTGGCTGCATTTCTAAGCTTCTCTCTGTGAATATTGAATAAAAAGCATTGGTAGGAACTTTCCTTGTCTTATCCATTCCTGGCAACCTACCGTGGGGGTTGGATCCTCTGACACCTGACAGAGCCAGGATCCGATGAAGGAGCCTGCTGTGGGGCACCTGTTTGTGACTCTTCTCAGAATTACACCTGGGGCCATGGCCCCCCACTGCACCCCACCATGCTATGCCTCTGCCACCTGCCCAAATGACTAAAATAGAACAATAAACACCACCTACTGTTAGAAACTGAATGATCACCTCTTTATTGAAAGCTCACTTCAAAGTGCTTATTACGCATATATATTTTTAAACCGATAAGATTGGCAAACCCCTTGAAAAACTGACAGGTTGAAAGTATATATGATACTGTAAGTAGATTCCAGCACCTCAGCAATAAAACAAACTTTGCATGTGTAGTGTGTGTTTTGTGAAGAAAAAAGGAGGGGAAAACACAAGATGAAACAGGCTCAATTTTAAATTTCATTATACAAATAATATTTTTGATAGGAAAAAACCTCTACTGGGGATGCTTAATTTAGTATATCTCCAGCCACACACCACGAAACCAACTACCTAGAGCACAGCAATGTGAAAAATGAGAGAGAGATTAAAGCGAGTTTGCATCCTTAAGGTTTTGTTTACTCACCGTAGGAAGACAATGTTATCAGTTAATAATAGCAGGATGTATATAAACCAGGATGGTGAAAAGTGGGAACGTGATTTTTAGGTCATTAAAATGGCTTTTGTTAATTAATGTGTGCGATTTTATGTACAAAACAAATTAACTAGCTGTTAACTTGATGCTCTTCAGATTCAACCTAAAGTTTATACTTGTTTCTGTGAAAACACGTTCACTAGCTCCTGCCAGTTTCAGAACATGATAACACTGGCAGCAATATAGCACATTTTTTACTGGGGTAACAACTTGGTTTTTGTATTTGAATAAAATACATTAAATTATACCTTCAGGGGAATGGAAGAACATGATTTATACTTTATAAAAACAGAATATTGCATGACTCAGACATTCAGAGCCCCGTGAAATAGGCTTGACATATTTCAAAAAGTAAAAACCAGGAAAACCCAAAAGTTGTTCAGGGTTTTTTTAGACAAAGCCCCAAGTTGTTGAGTATTTTTTTTGATTTTACAAAAACACTGTGATTTTGGAAACACCCCCTCCCCCCCCCCGGGTGTCAATTCTGCAGACCTACATGAAATATTTTGTAACTTTCCAGCTTACCAAAATGCCTGTAAGAGGAATGAATATTTTTAGAATCCAAAAGACTTAGGCTTCGTGCTACTGGCAGGTACTCTTCTAGTTTGGAACATCTTCTGAAGGGAGCAACTTTCAAAAGGCCTATGTACCAACTTCTTTGGGGCACTGATTTTCTGGCAATAAGCAATAAGCATTTCCCCTCAAGTAGTCTTTGCAAACAGACTCCCTTCACCAATCTGGTACGCACCAGATGTGTTGCATTATAATGCCCACCAGCCTAATCCATGAGAGCTGTAGTCCAAAACATCTGGAGGGGACCAGATTGACTAAGGCTGTGTAAGCCCTGAGGCAATTACAGAAGAAACAGGAGTAACACATCATTTCATGGATGTCCAAAGCCACAACTGTTAACACTGAAAAACAGGGTTGTGTTTACACTGAAAATTTTTCCATTTACTCCAGTATTGTGCCTCAGTTCTTTTTGCTGGCCCATGTAGGACCAGCATGGATAGTTGGCCCTGGTGAATATTTGATGTTTTCTCCCTTATGGTCTTGATCTATGGGCTACCACTAAAACGAGGCTGAATTTTAAGCTGCATTCTAACCTATATTTTAATCAACTGCTTTAAAAAAAAATGTTTTTATTGTATTTTATATTTGGTGTTAGCCGCCCTGAGCCCGGTCTTGGCCGGGGAGGTCGGGGTATAAATAAAAATATGTTGTTGTTGTTTTAGGTAATTCCTCTATAAGAAGGACTTCATAGCAGCCATCTTTTTGCTTTTGGTAATTTGTTCTGTCTGCATCATAGCACTTTTCAGGCATTCAGTACCCATGGATAGCAAAGATATGAAGGGTCTATCAAGGATGTGCAACTCCATCCTCACCCATGAATGCTAGCCATGTCCCCTGACATCAGTCTGAAGGTGAGAACATAAAACATAGAGATGAAAGGGACCACAAGGGTCATCTAGTTCAACCCCCTGCAATGCAGGATTCTTTTGTCCAATGTGGGGCTCAAACCCATAGCCTTGAGATTGAGAGAGTATGCTTTTATATGTATGGGACTCACTCTATGGGGGTAGGAGGAACCTTCACCCATGGAAGTTTTTGTCACTATAGAGGGAGTCCTATGTGCGTACATAGTACGCCTTCAGGCTGATGTCAATCATACCTCAGCCAGGGAGCATGGCAGGCACATGAGTTAGTAGCAAGACTAGCCTGTGCATTCTCAATAAATCCTTCAGTGAACTGGGCTCTCGTTTGGCTGCGGGGGGAAATCTTGTTTGCTAGGCTACCTGAGAATAACAGGCCAAGGCTCAAAATGATATGGGGTCAGTGCTAATCCAAAGTGTAGAGGTACTCTTATGTTCAATCGAATTTAGTTGCACATTTTTCTTTCTTAGGCCAGAGGGACTATAAGACATGAAAAATACATTTCCCACTCCATATACAAGAGTACAAGTAAATGAAGCTGAGACTTCCAGAGATCTGGAGAACAGGAAAGCAGGTCTCTGTGGCTCAATGAATGGCTTTTTTAAATGAAAAGTTGAGTACCACACTCTGGCACCAAACATGAAACAGGTTGGGAATACAGGCTGTCAGAATTTCGTAATGACTATTTGGAACCATGGATGCTTAAAGTCTTGCCAAAGGCAGCATTTTTTACCTGCTGTTCTAGTGAAGACATGGTATGGGATTGGGATTCTGCATTTTAAGCATCAGTGTTTGTTTTTTTGTTGGGATAGTATGCTTTGTAGCAAAACCTATTTGGTGTTTTGCAACTTTCCGACTAGTTGCAGGACCTTAGCCAGACCTAGCAGAGTAAACGCAGAATCAACGGAAGCAATTGGCAACTTGGCTGCAGGCAGGATAGACGAAGCAGGAACCAGGAACTTGTAGTTAGGTGTTTATTATGTACAGTGGATTATTTACAGGAACAGAACACAGATCTTTTGCTAGCTCTCTCTGACACAACTCACAACTCCTACACTGACACTCAGAACTCTGAACCTCTGAACTACAAACACATTCCAGTTAGTAGGCCATTAATTATCACTCCCTTGAGAGAGCTTGACCAATCAGGGAGCTGTCTGCATGTCTCTGTTATCACCAGGCAGACTTACTCCTTCAGATTGCCTTCTGGCTGCCTGCCAAACCTTAATTGACTCTGTGTGAGTAGCTGCACGTACACAGATTCCCAACAGGCTGGTCCAAGTATGGCAAGGTATATCTTCAGTTTCACCACACTGCTGCTTCAAGTGATACTATAGGAGGCAGTGCCCAACATTAGGGTGGATGCT
The DNA here is from genome assembly GCF_964188305.1 of Podarcis bocagei. NCBI lineage: Eukaryota > Metazoa > Chordata > Lepidosauria > Squamata > Lacertidae > Podarcis > Podarcis bocagei. The sequence continues at coordinate 18,715,403 of NC_138136.1, read as the reverse complement.
GAAGACCTAAGGCCAGCTGGTTTGCAAGTACAGTGGTAGCTCGGGTTACAAACACCTCAGGTTACAAACACTTCGCATTACAGACTCCACTAACCCATAAGTCGTACCTCAGGTTGAGAAGTTTACCTCAGGATGAGAACAGAAATCATGCACCAGCAGCGCGGCAGCAACAGAAAGCCCCACTAGCTAAAGTGGTACCTCAGGTTAAGAACAGTTTCAGTTTAAGAACAGACCTCCGGAACAGATTAAGTTCGTAACTAGAGGTACCACTGTAATTAGTAATCCAAGACTAAATGGGGTATGGTAAGGGAGAAACAAAAGTGCCGTCCTGTGAAGACTATAATTTATTAGCAGGGAAATGTAATTAGTCGAATACGGCTACTTCCGTCCCAATTTGTTTTCTAATTAATCTGCAGAAAACCACTTCAGGATTTTTAAAAGAAAGTACTTAATTAAAGCATCTTCGGGTGTCAGGTGATATTTCAAAGTTTGCTGAGACCTTCTCTTCCAAGTGACACAATCCAAAGTTCTGTTGTTGGCAACAGAGCTGCTATGAGTGCAGTTTTGGATGGTGTAAATTGGGGCTTAGCTTTGATAATGTTTGTGGCAGATCCACTCTTTGATTCAGGACAAGATTTCAGAATGCCCTCATCACAAACTCTTCCACCTCCAGGATGTATACAGTAATTAGACCAGGGGCTTTTTGGAGGTAAATGGCTTGTTTTGAATTTTGAGGAACTGCTGGGAGCGCCAGTCATAAAATTGCTGCCATTGGGGTGTAGCATAACACAAAACCAGCCCCTGCGAATGTGCCTATTTTCCAGGGACAGTCCCGGATTTACAGCAGCCATCCTGGTTCCTGATTTGATCCTGGAATGTCCCGTTTTCCCTTTAGATGTCCCTATTTTTATCGGAGAAATGTTGCAGGATATGGAACAGGACGTCCCTATTTTCACTGGAGAAATGTTGGAGGGTATGCAAAATTTGAAAAGTGAGGCTTTTCTCAACATAGTATTTCCATAGGAGGAAATGCTTAACATGTTGAATTTATGCCTAGAAAATAAGACAGAAACAGAAGTGCATTATAGGGGGAGACGACACAGCAGCTCTTTAGGACTCCAGGGATTCCTATTCCCTGCTGTCCAAACAACTCACTCATCTATCTCAGCCCTAGTGTCACTCATTGGCTAACAGCACTGACAGCTGGGAGCAGCTGGGAGCAGAAATCACTTAGAAGACTACTTGCACATTTTGCTGAATAATTTTATTTCTAGGAGAATTACTCATGGGCACCAGATTGGTGACCCCTGACAAATAGGACTCTGGAATGAAGAACTGATGTCTGTTTATGGTTGTATGCAAGGAAGAATCTATACAGCTCTATATCTATTAAACCTAATCTGAATCCAGATTCATATTTCCAAAGCTCTCAGGCCTATGAAGAACACAACCGTGTTCTATTTTGTTTCAAATATACCCTCTGTCTACTGGTTCCTAACTATGGCGCCTGTAAAGTTTTGAGTGGTGGATTTAGAAACTGCTGATCAGAGCTGCCTCTGATCTTTTCTGCCAAGAGTAAGCTTTTGTGTGGCCCCACAGCCTATTAACGTGAGCATTTAAATCAAGTGAATATGTGTTTCTTTAGGGTTTATGCAGTCCCACAGCAAGACTGATGCATTTCACCTGGAAGCAAAACGAAACCTATTTGTCAGGGCAGTAGGATATATGAGGAAGAGTCTTACAACTTTGTATGGCCCAGGGAATTGCTTGAGGCTGAGTATTTAGAATGAGGTGGTGCTTAGACCTAATTTATCCAACTGCAAACACTTTAAAGTGCCACCTGCATGAACACTGCCCAAGTCTTAATTGGAATTGTCTATAATAACTTGCAATAATAGCTTCTGCTCTTATAACTTGCCATCAGTTAGGGTGAGCTGCTGCTAGGATATGTTATTATTCAGGACTCCACCGTGGTTTGACAATTTCAAGCAGTACACAGATGACTGCCAGATGTTTAGTAAGGTGGCACTGTAATACTTCAGTGATGTAAGAGAATTGTTTGTGTCTCCCCCACCCCACCCCAGAAAGAGTTGCTTTTGTCTAGAGGTTTTGCAACACAGCCGCAGAACATTGCTTCAGGGTTAACGCTTAACACAGAGATGATTCATTTTCCATCTCCATAAACTGGAAAAAGAAAATCCCAGTGTTTGTAAAATGTTAGACGTGTTCCAAAAACAGTGATTTGTTTATTAAATGGCTCCCTTGCTTTTTCTCTTAGCGTATAGACATGAGTCTTTGCCTCAATAAGTGCTTCGAGATTTCAGCTAAAAATCTTTATTTTTTATTTGTTTCTCTCTATGTATGTGTTGCATTTATGTATAGCTGTCTGTGATGCTTTTCATGGATAAATGAGGAGGGGGAGTAGAGCAGTGTGTGTGTGTGTGTCTGTGTACAATTTCTGGCAAATGGCCTGTGTGGGATTTTCATAACCTTCTTGCCTGTAATATACTACCTTGCTTGTCCTTTGGCAAGCTATGTCTGGCTTTATATTTTGAATTATAGGAGTTCTGCTTTACCTGATATTTGTAGTTATTGTAGCGTAACCATGACAACAACAAAAATGCAGCTGTCACTCTTTTAGACTGCTTAATTTCTGTGTAAAATCGTAAAGGCCTCTACCATAAAAAACCCCACTTACAACCAGCTACCACAGATAAGCTTGCACAAATCAAACCATTGTGCTACGCACAAACACCAAGATGCCCCTTCTGCCGCAAATAAAACCCCTGAGCGAAGAAGATTTCACAAGCAAATGAATCAATGGACAAGCTACAGACTAACAGACTTGCCCAGGGTCATAATCGAATCAAATCTGGTGGGGAATATTCTTTTCTGATCCTAAAACTTGATCATGAACAAAAGGCATTGCTGGCAGCCTTTTGGCAGGCTTAGTGGAGTTAATCCACTTTTGTCAGTGTAGACACAATGCCCCAACTTTGGCACCACCTTGCCTTGCTCCCACTCTTTCCTGGGAGCTTGACTCTGTGGCGCCACCCTGCTGGCTGCTTCTGGTAGCATTGTGAAAGAAACCTTGTGCCAGGAATCCTCAAACTATTATGTGTTACACTAACGACAAAGACCGAGGGGATATTTGGCTCTTCAAATCACAGTTTAGGCGCTTTAGAGAAGTTAAGACCAGTTTGACACACACTAAATTTGTTTCTGACCATCAGTTTTGAAAATTGTTTTTAGCCTGTGGCCATCACAATGTAACTCACAAAAACAAACAAGACAATTCAGGAATACATTTTCAGCAATGCAAATTCTCAAAATTTGCAAGTTCTCCAAATTATTAATAGGCCACATAGCATCTGGTGCCTTCGTTACATAACTTTAGGCACTAGGCATAAACATTCCTCTACTCCCATACCTTTGGCTAATTAAACAATCCCCTTTAACCCAGGGAGATATTGTTTTTGTTTTCTACTATGTTATGTTTTGTGTTTTTATATTATAAACTGCTCTGTGATCCTTGGATGAAGTATAGTATGCTATAACTTTTTTAAAAATAAAATAAAATAAAATAAAATATATTTTATATGAAAAACCCTTGACAGTTGACATAGTTTGGGGTCAAAAAAGTAGCCTGTAACTTTCTCACTGCTAGTGTATATCAAGATACCGTATAGGTAACAAACTTGTCCACGCCGGCCAGTGACCATCAAATTTTGATATCATCTGGATTGACCTTCTAGAAGATTCAGAAGTGAATAGCCAAATCTATCTCTAGGCAAATTCTGTAAAGGTCAATACAGTGGTGCCCCGCAAGACGAATGCCTCGCAAGACGAAAAACCCGCTAGATGAAAGGGTTTTCCGTTTTTCGATGCGCTTCGCAAGACGAATTTCCCTATGGGCTTGCTTCGCAAGACGAAAATGTCTTGCAAGTCTTGAGATTTTTTTCGCTTCCCCCCCTTTTTCTAAGCCGCTAAGCCGCTAATAGCCTTTTAGCCGCTAAACCGCTAAACTGCTAATAGCGCTAATCCGCTAATCCGCTAATAGGGTTGCTTCGCAAGACGAAAAAACCACTAGACGAAGAGACTCGCGGAACGGATTATTTTTGTCTTGCGAGGCACCACTGTATAGGATATTTTGCACAATGCCTTCAGTCTGGCTATGTGAATATCTTCTATCCATGTTCAGTGGGTATAATTTGAAAGCTAAAATGAGTAACTACATGTCTAACGGGGTGGGGGGAGTTAATTCTTGTAGATAAGCAGCTCTTTTATGGTCATGTTTAATGTTACTAACTCAAACTGAATTCTTCATACTGTATATTCAAAGTTCATTTAGGTATCTTAAGCAAGAATCTTCTGGTCAGAAATGTCTTGAGATGACAGGGTAAATGGAATACCTCCGTATCAAATTGTTATACCATTTTGCCCAGCTTTTTCTATTCTATGGGTCTAAAAACACAGTTTTACTAAATAGTTAATTGTGAGAGTTTTCCCCAGGACAAAACCATGGATTAAAGATGGGAAACCTACTTCACTTCTAAGTAATTTTTAATCATATACTGTGTGGGACTCCAAGCAGTGTATATAAAATTTTATTTTGGATTATATCCAGTTTGTCTCTACCAGCTACCCCAGATTGCTGTTCCATGTAACAAACAAAACATCCTTTCAGCAACAAACACTTTTACCGTCAGTTTCAACAAATGACCATGGCCTTAAATGAAATAAAGTCCTTATAGCTCCCAGTGAATGGGAAGACAAAATTTTAATGGTCTCAACCTGTGTGTGTCATAGAATATTTTTTATGATTTTGAGACAGGTCACAAAGCTTTGCATTGTATTTAATACAGTTGTTGGAACTTCTAAAATCTTAAATGTTTTTCCTAAAATGTAAACAATGAAACACTTTCCAACTTTCCACTTTATATCATATGGTTCCAGTTATTTTCCTGTTCTCACTCTTGCTCTTTCATACAAGTTGGTATTTTGGTTTTAGATTTAAGAACAATCTTGAGAATCTGTTGGCTTTTATCCAAATTAGTTCCATATGCATTGTGGTTCAATTCTTAATTGGATGACCAAATGCACTTAGTGAATTCTATCAACAGTTACATGTGGTTGAATTCCCAGCTCTATTCCCTTGGGAACATCTTCCATATGGTCCATTCCATGCCATATTGGCAATGTCTACCAATTGGTAATAAGGAGAGGCACAGCCTGTTTTGTTGTTTAGTCTGTCTTTTCACTGTTATCCAAAGCTTTGATGCTGGATGTTTGACAGTAAAATTATAGTCCATATGTGTGGGCTACATCTTCTACATGCCTTATGAATATGAACATGTCATTGGTCCATGAATTGCCTTGTTTTCTTATTGCTTATATCTGTGAGAACCAAAATTCTATGAAGATTTCAAACTGATTCTCATTGTCACTTTGTTTGTGATGGTCTGTCTGTCAGTAGTAGTAATAATAACAATCCCTCATGTGGATTAACCTGTGCCTGGGTTTCGTAAGTTTCAGGTTGTGATGGACAGAGCCTTCTATCCCCACAGCATCTTTTAAAGCTTCCACCTGACCTGTACACAGTTGCTTCACTATTGATAAACTTCAGCCCAAGCAAAACCCGAACTGCAAAAAAATAGGCACTCATCACTCATAGAATGGCTATTAAGACGAGCCCTTAATGATTTTAAAACACAAAAGGAATCAGGTGATATATGAAGAAACACTATTAGAGAAAGATGATGAGAAACTAGTAGACAGCTCTCCATAACAGCAAATTGCCTGCCACGTTCTCCCTTCTACAAGCTAATCTGAGATAAGAATCTGATTACCTGTGTCTACCAAAGAGCAAATTTATGGACTATTTGCAAGTTCATCCAGTTTCAGTGCTTAAGGTCAATATATAGCCAAAGAAAACTTTGAACAATTTTGCATTCCCACCATTTGGATTAACTCTGTTATTGGTGTTCATATTTGCTCTGTTTCTGAGTCACTCTGAAGTACAGTGGTACCTCAGGTTACATACGCTTCAGGTTACATACGTTTCGGGTTATAGACTCCGCTAACTTAGAAATAGTACCTCGGGTTAAGAACTTTGCTTCAAGATGAGAAGAGAAATCGTGCTTTGGTGGCGCGGCGGCAGCAGGAGGCCCCATTAGCTAAAGTGGTGCTTCAGGTTAAGAACAGTTTCAGGTTAAGAACGGACCTCCGGAACGAATTAATTACGTAACCAGAGGTACCACTGTACTTTATTTCTGAGGAACTCTATATAAAGCTAAGACATCAGTTCCCCCTTCACTCTTATGAAAATCTAAGAATGAATACACACACACACTTACACTTTTTGGCAGAAGCAAATGAAATTTGCAGGCACAGGAGCCCCTGGAGAGTAGATTCAGCCTGTCAAATTGCCTTTTCAAGGGTGAGGAACAAGGGGTTGTCTACATCTTATTTTTAGCCTCAACATACAGTGGTACCTCAGGTTAAGAACTTAATTCATTCTGGAGGTCTGTTCTTAACCTGAAACTGTTCTTAACCTGAGGTACCACTTTAGCTAATGGGGCCTCCCGCTGCCGTCGCACGATTTCTGTTCTCATCCTGAAGCAAAGTTTTTAACCCAAGGTACTATTTCTGGGTTAGCGGAGTCTGTAACCTGAAGCATCTGTAACCTGAAGCGTCTGTAACCCGAGGTACCAGTGTAACTAAGGGGCTGCTGAGTGGTAGGTATTCTTGATTGTACGTTTTTTTAAAAGTTAGCAGCTTAGCTTTCTTAGTTTCCACATGACCCGGAAAGCTGTCTGTGGACAAACGCAGGCTCCCTCAGCCTGAAAAGTGAGATGAGTTTCATACCCCATAATTGCCTTTGACTGGACCTAACTGTCCAGGGGTCCTTTACCTTTTACCTACCTACCTTTGTTTGAGAAGCCCTAATACTAACCCTTAAGTAATGCTACTACTGGAACAAAAGTTTGCCATCCATGGCGTTTGGGCTCTAAATAGGTCAAATAAGCTTGATGGCTTGAAAAGGTCAGAAGGCAGGCAGAGAGAGAAAGCAAGAGAAAGGCGTGCTCCAGAGTTTTCATGCTGGGATGCACAGCTAGCGAGAGTGTCCCTCACTGACCAACACAAATGGAAGTCAATCAATTCAAACTACAACCTTCTGGCCTTGTATGCCTAAGCTTTGTGCACACAAAGATTTCTGAGCCAAGGTACTAGGGACATACTTAAAACAACCATGAGGCAAAGCTCCTCAGCAACACTGGATCTGAAGTGAAAATTGTCCTTCCAAATTTATTCAGGTGAAATAAATTGTGTGAAGTGTTTATTGTATTTCACTTCTCTCGTGGGAGCTGTAGCTTGAGATTTATGCTTGAAGTACTATGTGCCTTCAGTAATGCTAACGTGGCAGATGGAGCAAAAAGCCAGGAACCTTGCTTTATCGGTGAATACCACAGGAACGATTAATTAAATAAAGCTCTCTACTCAGTCTTTTGCCTAACCTGCGAAATGCATATTTTAGTCATTCTTACCATTTGTGTTTGCTTGGCAACTGGATTGCTGTGCTTGGAGACTTTATCTTCTCTTGGGCCTCCGTCCTCTGATGGAAACAAGCTTTTCATTTTGACATCACTGTTGGCTGCTGGGGGAATTATTATGACTTTAACTTTTATATGGTGCCTTTCAGAGGTCTCATAGTGCTAAAAATTACAAGTCGACGGCCAAATATTGCAGCTGTGCAATAATTTCCCTGCGCATGAATATTATAAAAGCAATGGAATTGCTACATCAAGAAATATTCTGTGTTTATTAATACAAATTATTTATATTCATGCCAATAGGCATGCAAAATAAATAAAAATGTTGGCACCCTTTTCGGCTGTCTGTGGGGATGCGGAAGCAACACTATGGTTGTTATGGATGCAGAAATGACATCTCCTGCTTTTCAGTTCATTTCTTAAGGTTAGAAAAGAACAAAAGATATGTGACTATTACAATATTCTGGCTATTCCTTAGCGGTCAGAATTGTGCTAAACGAATATGTGAACTATAGTTTGTAAATAATAATAATATGAAATCCATTCACCACCCCAAGTAACAGTGGTACCTTGGTTTTTGAATGTAATCTGTTCCGGAAGACCGTTCGAATTCCGAAATGTTTGAAAACTGAGGCGCAAAAGGCAGTCTGCAAATTTAATTTAGAAACACTCAGCAGAAGTCGTTTGACTTCCAAGGCACGTTTGAAAACAGAAGCATTTACTTCCAGGTTTTCAGCGTTCGAGTTCCAAAACGTTCGTCAACGGAGATGTTCAAAAACTGAGGTACCACTGTATTAGGGTAGAGTGTCATAAAGATGCACATATTAGTGAAAAAACATACAAAGTTGCATTATATTAGGGAAAACAGGCATTGTAAAAATGTGTCTATTGGGCAAAACTGGATACAAAAATGTGTATACAGTATTAAGAAAAATTCACACTATAAACATTGTAGCTGTTGTATAAGGAATTATTATTAAAATTGGATTATAATTGAGTTAAATAATAGTTTGGAAGCAGAATTAAAGAAAATTATTAAACCTTGAAATCCAGCTCACGGGGGGGATCTAAATTGTGTAATTGCTATTTGATTGATTGGTGTTTGAATTGGTATTGTAATTTGGTATTGATATAATAAGGCTTATATTGGATTTTTGTAATTGAAAACTAATAAAAATTATTACAAAAAAGAAAAATTCACACTAGTGTAATGATTAATTTTATTGAGGGCTTTAAAAATATGGAAATATGCAGAATTAAACTCAAGACTGGGGGAAAAAAGAAATGGAGAGAGACTGAAATTGACATATGTGCCCATTCCTAGTATGAGCCAATGTTAAGTCCTAGTTAAATTCATTTAAATGGGGTAGTTAAGTGTGTGCTTAAATATATCCCATAGAAGTCAGTGAGGCTTACAAATGGATTGTGTTCATTTTACTTCTGGAAATATGGACTTCAGCTGTCTCATACTGTGGTCTAAATTTGATTCATTAGGAGTCACTGTAAGCTTTCAAGAGTAGACGGTTCAGTGCGCCATAAAATAAACTCTGTGGAAACCAGACCAACAGAGCATTATCAACTTAATAGACCATAATATTGGGGGTGGGGGGTGGGAAGCTTTCTTAAAAAAGAAAAGAAAAAGGTACTGCTTTGTGATTATAGAGATAACATTGAATGCAACTTCAGATAAGTGCTAGCATCATTAAGAAACTATTCCAAAAGTGCACTTTTTAATTAATCTGCCATTTATTCTACTGAACTGTGATGAAGCATTACATTTTGTGAAACCCTGGGAGAAAAGAAATGTGACTACTTTGTCCAGTTGCAGAACACCTTTCAATCCAGCAGATGTAAGAGAAGAAGCCAGGGGCATAGCGTGGGTTACCGGTGCCCGGAGCAGGGCAAGTATTATGCTCCTCTAGTGGACTGGGCAGCGATCAGTCCCTTCGCCAGCCAGTGTCTAATCAAGGGAGTCTCTCCTTGCATACTAGACACAACCTGGGAGCAGAGATAAGGCAGAGAAACACAAAGCCAGGAGCCTCGACCTCCTGTCCTAGCAGCAAGGTGCTCTGGGTAACACACGTGGCTCCAGCTGTGCTTTTCCACCTTCCTCTTCCTTCCTCTTCCTTCCTCTTCCTTCCTCCCTCCTCAGTGAGTGGCGGCAGCTGCGCACCTTCCCCTCCCTATCTCTCAGTCAGCCTGGGGGGGAGGGGGCATGAGCAGGGGTCCCTTGACCCACCACAAGGAGAAGGAGGTGCCACCATTGTCCCAGCCCCAAAGGCCTGGCTTGCCTCCCCACAGCTCTGGCTATGATGAGGGAGTCTGTCATGGAGGCGCCTGGTTGCGCCTCCTCAGAACTTTGCACCTGGGGCCATGGCCCCCCTACGCTACGCCAATGGGAGAAGGTGGTGACTGGGAGAGGCCACCGAGACCACATAACACCAGTCTTGAAAGACCTACATTGAAAGCCCAGTACGTTTCCGAGCACAATTCAAAGTGTTGGTGCTGACCTTTGAAGCCCTAAACTGCCTCGGCCCAGTAGATCTGAAGGAGCGTCTCCACCCCCAGCATTCTACCCGGACACTGAGATCCAGCGCTGAGGGCCTTCTGGCGGTTCCCTCGTTGCAAGAAGCCAAGTTACAGGGAACCAGGCAGAGGGCCTTCTCGATAGTGGCACCTGCCCTGTGGAATGCCCTCCCACCAGATGTCAAAGAGAAAAATAACTATCTGACTTTTAGAAGACATCTGAAGGGCCACTACCGAGAAGGCCCTCTGCCTGGTTCCCTGTAGCTTTGCTTCTTGCAGTGAGAGAACCGCCAGAAGGCCCTCGGTGCTGGACCTCAGTGTCCGGGCTGAACGATGGGGGTGGAGACGCTCCTTCAGGTATACTGGGCCGAGGCTGTTTACTCTCATTTTCCTACTCACATTGAAATACTGCCCCTCAATTAGGCCAAACTTAGATTCACAAAATGTTTAGGGGTATGCGTACCCCTGCATCCCCCCAGAAAAAAAGCACAGTTTCTAGGGAAAATAGAGGTGCTGGAACTCACCATGAACGCCTCCCTTGTTTTCTTATACAGTGGTACCTCGGGTTACGAACTTAATTCGATCTGGAGGTCCGTTCTTAACCTGAAACCATTCTTAACCTGAGGCGCGCTTTCACTAATGGGGCCTCCCGCTGCCGCCGCGCTGTTGTTGCGCAATTTCCGTTCTCATCCTGAGGCAAAGTTTGTAACCCGAGGTACTACTTCTGGGTTAGCGGAGTTTGTAACCTGGAGTGATTGTAACCCGAGGTGTTTGTAAACTGAGGTACCACTGTAATGGTAATGGCACCCACCTGAGAGGTGCAGAAATTGAGTTTCGGCAAGTTCGGGCTGAAAAAAAGCCCTGGGTGTTTGCATCTTTTACATGTAAAAGAACTGTTCTGGAAAGTATGTGTCTTTATGACCAATAGGCATTCCTAATCATAATATGTTTATAGCTCCAGCATATGTGCAGTCATTTAAAAAAGATGCTCCACACAGTAATTATTATTTAGCTTGACAGAAAATATTTTTGAATTAGAACACCTGAATGACTGAGCGGGAGGGGAAGCACCTTTTTAGGTCATGTTGCTCTAAGCCCTTCTTCTTTAGGCCATGCAAACAGCAAATGATATTTGCCTTTCTGAAGAACAAAATGTTGAACACGCAGAACGGAATGCTGCCTGTTTAGCAAGGAAGGTGTTAAGCAGCAATGGGGAACCTGTGGCCCTCCAGATATTTTTGGACTTCAAATCCCATCAGCCAGGATGGCCAGCAGTCAGGGTTGATGGGAATTGTTGTCCAGCAATATCCGGAGAGCCACAATTTTCCACATCCGTGGTGTTAAGGATGGCAAAGCTCATTAGTCAAAAGATCACAGACTTGTAGAGTTGGAAGGGACCACAAAGGCCATTTAGGCCAAGATGATGGCCACTGAAACACAGGCTGTGTGCACATCATAACACCCCCACCCCCACCGGGTATCAAGGGAACTGTAGTTTACCATTCACATAGCTACAATTCCCAGCACTCAAATAAGAATAAGAATATTTTATTATTTATACCCCGCCCATCTGGCTGGGTTTCCTCAATCACTCTGGGCGGCTCTGAACAGAATATTAAAAACTTGATAAAACATCAAACATTAAAAAGTTCCCTAAAAAGGGCTGCCTTCAATGTCATCTAAAAGTCAGATAGTTGTTTATTTCCTTGACATCTGATGGGAGGGCGTTCCGCAGGGTGGGCGCCACCACCGAGAAGGCCCTCTGCCTGGTTCCCTGTAACCTCATTTCTTGCAGTGAGGGAACTGCCAGAAGGCCCTCGGTGCTGGACCTCAGTGTCCGGGGTGAATGATGGGGGTGGATATGCTCCTTCAGGTATACTGGGCCGAGGCCGTTTAGGGCTTTAAAGGTCAGCACCAACACTTTGAATTGTGCTCAGAAATGTACTGGGAGCCAATGTAGGTCTTTTAGGACTGGCATTATATGGTCTCAGCAGCCACTCCTAGTCACCAGTCTAGCTGCAGCATTCTGGATTAATTTTGGTTTCCAAGTCACCTTCAAAAGTAGCCCCCGTCGGACACATTGTAGTACAGAAAAGAATCCGTTCTGTGATTCTCTTCGTCTAGCGGTTTTTTCGTCTTGCGAAGCAAGCCCATTGACGGATTAGCGGATTAGCGCTATTAGCGCTATTAGCGGCTATTAGCGGCTTTTAGCGGCTTTTAGCGGCTTTTAGCGGCTCTTAGCGGCTTATTGGCTTATCGGATCAGCTGATAAGCGGCTTAGCGGCTTAGAAAAAGGGGGGGAGGAAAAAACCCCCGCAGGAACTCACAAGACATTTTCGTCTTGCGAAGCAAGCCCATAGGAGATTCGTTTTGCGAAGCACCTCCAAAACGGAAAACCCTTTCGTCTAGCGAGTTTTCCGTCTTGCGAGGCATTCGTCTTGCGGGGCACCACTGTAGTCCAAGCAGGAGATAACCAGAGCATGCAAGACCACTCTGGTGAGACAGTCTGTGGGCAGATAGGGTCTCAGTCTGCGTACCAGATGGTAGACAGCTACCCTGGACACAGAATTGACCTGCGCCTCCATGGACGACAAACTACAGTTCCCAGGAATCTTTGAGGGAGGGTGTGAATGTGCTTGAAATCTATGGTGCATGCAACCATTTTTCAATGTGCTTAAGGCCATCAAAAACACATACCGTATTTTTCGCTCTATAAGACGCACCAGACCACAAGACACACCTAGTTTTTGGAGGAGGAAAACAAGAAAAAAAAATATTCTGAATCTCAGAAGCCAGAACAGCAAGAGGGATCGCTGCGCAGTGAAAGCAGCAATCCCTCTTGCTGTTCTGGCTTCTGTGATAGCTGCGCAGCCTGCATTCGCTCCATAAGACGCACACAACATTTCCCCTTACTTTTTAGGAAGGAAAAAGTGAGTCTTATAGAGCAAAAAATACGGTAATTCAGATTCCTGTAACTGCATTGGGCCGTGACCACTGTTGTTAATATCCTCACTGCTGGTCTGCTTGTGAGACATTGGAAGTCATAATATTATTATGTAAAGAAGACTGAAAAGATACAGAATGCTGAATAGATCAGTCCTTTGGTAAACCAAACCCAGCAAAGATTTTGTGTACATTCCTAATGCAGCTGCTGCAAACTGTGTGAGAGACTTTTGATGAGAAAAGCACCCAAGGCCAGTACAACAGTTTATGGAATCTAGTTTTACTCCACAACGACCAGTGTTTATTTACAGTGTGTGCCTGCTGTGAAGATGTGTGTTTACTTCATGCTGCTGATTTGGTTGGGGAAACAAGGCCTTATTTAAAGAACAGTAATTAAAACGAAGAGGGTTTTTTTAAAAGAGAAAAAGAAAAACATAAGCAGCTACAGAAGCTAATCAATTTTCATTCTGAACAGAGCCAGATTCTGTCAGTTTGAGCTAATATGACCCCCTCACACACCACAGAAATTCACACCAGTGACTTCAGCATCATCGCTTGAAATTTATGACTCTGTATTATAGTGGGGTTTGTCCAGGGTTTGTCTCTACTCCAGATAATTCAGCTAGTGCAGAGCTAGTTTGCAGGGTGTGCACAGCCACTGTGTCTGGCCATCTGTTCGAATCTGAATTGAATTTGAATTCCCTGTTTGTCTGGCAATAGCCAATCTCATGCCAAACGGCTTGCCGAAACACACACACACACACACACACACACACACACACACACACGTATGGTTTCTTCTGACCTTACCTGCATGGAGACATGTAAAATCAGGCATTTATGCTGGACCGAAACAGCTCAGTTGCATGAGCTCATGCTTCATATTTGTCCAACTCAATAAACAGCAATAACAAAATGAGGAAGAAATAGGCTTGCCTGGTACATTAATACAGCATGACAGCCGCTTCTGGTGAACCAGAGCAGCGCACGGAAATGCCATTTACCGCCCGAGCAGTACCTATTTATCTACTTGCACTTTGATGTGCTTTCGAACTGCTAGGTCGGCAGAAGCTGGGACCGAGCAATGGGAGCTCACCCCGTTGTGGGGATTCAATCCGCCAACCTTCTGATTGGCAAGCCCTAGGCTCTGTTTTCAGACAATGGTAGGGCAATTGCTATGCATGCAGTAGGTCCTAATTTCAATCCTGGTCACCTCCAGTTTAAAGAATCAGGTAGAGGTAATGGGAAAAGTCTCTGCCCAAAGAATCACTGCCAGTCATAACAATGGTAGACTAGATGGACAAATAGTCTGACCTAGTATAAGACAGCTGCTTATGCAGCCCTTCAGATACCTGACCTCTTGCCAAGCAGAGAAGTGGAGATAGAAAGAGAGAGAGAGAGAGAGAGAGAGAGAGAGAGAGAGAGAGAGAGAGAATGTTCTCTCCTGCTGCCACCAGTAGATGGGAGAATGGAAGAACAGGCATTGAGCTGGTTGGGTGGTTGAGAGAGAAGGAAACTCATGGGTCCATGAGTAGAGATAGGGTGGGCAAGGTAGGCGAGCGAGTATGTGGTGATGGGGAGGGAGCATGAACTGCCTCTGGCTCACTCCACAAGTTGCCCACTTTTTCTGGGGCTTCGGTGCATTCTCAGAACATAAAAATGTGGTCAAAAGCCACAGCACTTGGGGAATTTCATCCATCACTACCTAATACCAGCTTTAGTCAGGACTTCAAAAAGATCCTCATATGTTATGATCTCAAAGCAAGGGCAAACCTTTACTTAACACATTCTTCTTTGGGTAAACTTCCATAGCAATGACTTTTTATTTTACTCTCATTTCACTTCCTTATTTGTGGGAAGCTTTTTATTTATTTAACCCGAAAGCAGAAATAGGGAATGGACTATAATTTCTCTCATCCTTTCCCATTGACCAAGCTGCCTGAGCATTTGGAATCCACCCCCTAGATTACAGCATCCTGGAATTATATATGAAAATACCATAATCCTAATGGATCTCTATTCCCATACTCCAAATATCTTGCTCCTCTTCAAGGTCAAAGAGTATGGTCAACCCTCAAAGAAGTCTTCTCTTCTCTTTTCTTTCTTTTTACAAACAAATACCTGGTGAGTCTTTTTTGAGTTTGCAGAAATCACTCTCTTGACTAGGCGTGCCTTTGCTTCACCTCTTTGCTATTAGAGGAAGTGATGGTGATGGTTAAGAAGCACAACATCATGATCATTCTGATAGCTGAGGGTCCAAGAAGACTATGTGAAGATGGGTATCATATCATCTCTTAAATGTCTTCTACAGATTAATATGTCCATCTCCTTCAACCTTCCCTCATATTCTCCAGTCCTTCACATCTTCTTTTCCCTCTTCTGGACCCTTTTCCAGATGGTCAGCATCCTTATTGATACTGCAGTGTCCAAACCTGGACACAGAACTGGCAAATATACAGGGTAAGTATGATTTTTCCTCATCAGGAATTAGTGTTGCCTGCACATAAAAACATTCTATTGTAGCTTTAAAAGATGGTTAAAACAACGATCTGAAATGGGATGGCTATAGATCCGTTCTTAGATCTATCTTTTCTTAGCTTGTCAGAATGGGAAAATAATGGTGGCCAATGCATTATTTTGAGGGCATCTGTAGCATCTGCTTCTGCTCCCTGTCAAAGAAAAGACGCAGGATAAATGGATGACGCATAAAATTGTTAAGGCAATTTATATTCAGTGTGAAACAGTGCCTTACTTTCTTCTTTTGTTCATGAAGAGACCTTTTATAGTTAATTCAATCAACTTTTTAAAATGTGGCTCCATTCTCCCTGATTCAGCAGTGTTCTGAATGTTCTGAGCTCTAAGATTCACTTGACACAACTATTCATTTACAAGGACTTCCCTAATCATTTCATGGATGGCCCATCTCCACACATGCAAATAGCCTGGTTCCTGGAAAGCATCCCAGAGTAATAATGTGAATAATGTGTTTCAATTATCATAATGGTCACTGATGTATACTGACTTTTGTATTGATTTCTGACATCTGTATTGATCTCTTTACACAGTTATGGAGTATGGCTCAACTTCAAGATTTATATTGTATTCTTGGTGGGTTCTAGCAGTCTAAAGAAGTGCAACACTGGCATTATTTATTTTATTCCATGAAAAGATGCACTTCAGGAGCGGGGGTGGGTATTTTAAAGTTCTAGCGTTGGATCTGCTTCATGCATGAAAATGAATGAAAAAGGCTATTTTCTCTGAGCCAATATAAGAGAGTCTCTAGATCTGGAAGAATGACTTTTGGGGTATATATTTGTTATAAGAAAACGAGGAAGAGGACTCTTGAGAGATGAGTGGGAAGGATATACCAGATGCACGGAGTCTGCCTGTCCCATAACTTGCCCAGACATCATTTAAAGGTCTTTGATCACACAGACATCGCTGTGGAAAACGTTTTCAGTCATTACTAGACATGTGACTCATTATTGTGTATCTGTTCATCCACTGTTCGTTGGATCTTCTGTTGATTCCGTTCCATAGACATTCATTTTTATAACTTCTTGGCCATTCCATACCTGTTTACTGAGGCTTCTGGGAATGCCGTAAAGTAATTGGTTTCATATTCTGTAGCTGGTGTATCATATTGCAGTGGATACAAATGCTTCTCCTGTAATATGTTCTTTGCTTATGGTGCTTAACTAATCTTCTTCAAGTGCCAAATTGTCCTCAGGTGTATTCTCTGTATCCACACTAGATGTGTGTCTGTGATCTTCAGGCTGAAGCACTTTGTTCTTCTTACACCCAAAGGAGAAGCTACCAAAAAAATTATTGGTTAATTTACTCACACAAGTAATTAACGGCTTTGGTAATAAATAAATGTCCTTCCATTTCCCTTCCTGCTTCCCCTGCCCTGTGAAACTCATAGATGCTTCTGCAGTCTTAGCCATGTCTACTCTGAAGGAAGTCCTACTGAGTTCACTGGGACTTACTCCCAGGTAGGTGGGTCTAGAATCATAGCCTTGTAAAAACGAAGGGAGACTTGATATAAGAAAAACCTAGATGCATGGAACAGCAGGCATTGATTCAACGCTGAAATGAACCAGGAAGTGACCTCTCCAGACAACTTCTTTTCTGATCTCTGCACCTGTGATCTCCTGGATGCCATTAGGCAGTTTAATGTGCATGGATACTCTGTCCATTTCACTCCTTCCCACCACCATTCCCATAAGGCTCCGCCACTGTCTCCCAGTTTTATACATACACCATACCAGACTACAAAATATACCACTTTAGCAACCGGGAGGAAAATATTGAGGAAGCTCTTTCCCTTTCCCCAATCTCACTTTCTCTGTTCTCCTCCTGCTTATCACTGCGGGTATAAGTAATAAACCATTGTGTTGCTCATTTCTTGATTAACTGGTAGCCTAGGAGGAAAAGTATTGTTATAGAAAAAAACTTGCTCCTTTTTCCGTTATGTGGTATCCAAGAGCGCGTATAGAGTCCTTAAGTAGGTTCCCTGTCAGTAGGAGAAAATAACAGAGGCCAACTAGAGAATATTGAGAAGCAAAGCAGCTAGTAAGCCTGATCTTTATTAAACTGTTGTAACAGGGTGTTCACTCACCACACGCAGGAGGGAGGAGGGACCCAGAACAATGGTGTGCAAGCCCTTATATAGACTTTTGAAATTGCCCACCCTGTAGCTCAAAACCACCCCCAAAACATCATACATACATCACAGAAGGAGGCGCGTCTACAGCAGAAATATATCGCAGGAGGCGGTCCACAGCAGAAGTCCTGTTTGCCAGGATACTTGATAATGGTCACTGATTGCTTTACCTGGGCAGCCTGGCCATTCTTTTGTGATGGTAAATGCTTTAGGTCCTGAATCCAGGTCACAGGCTCACCCTATTCATACATAAATACGCCCTTAAGACAGGATTTGTAAGGAAAGAGACAGTGGGAAGGCTTTCCCCATTTTCCTCCCTACTGCAGAGGTCACTGGGAGAGTCAAAATGGTTTCAGGATTGTTCTCCTGTACTATTTCAGACACATGGTTTAAATACTTATGTATGTGTTTGCCTTGTAAATTTATGAACATTTATTTTATACATTTGAGACCTTAAATTCTTATAACAGTACTGAATACCTGTAATCACCTAGTCCTCCTACTCCTGATAATTACTTTGGCAGGCAACATGTATAACTGAGGTTGCAAACCTGTCTCTGCTGTTTGTTTCTCTCCTCTTCAGTGCAATAGACTGCTACTTCCTTGCTTCAGTCTGGAGAATGGAATGTTTAGCCAGGAAATTTTAATGATCATTGGCAGACTATCTTAGCATTTGCTTAAGTTGTTCCTGCTTGCAGCAGAAAAGGGTTGTCCCACCCGCTCTAATCCTGCTATCTCTAACCATGTTTATTTCACAGGGTACTGTATTTTTCTGTGTATAAGACTAGGTTTCCCCCCTAAAAAATAATGTCCAAAATTCAGGGGCATCTTATACACTGATAGAACTCTCCCCCATTTTCTTAAATCGGAGTCCCTCCAAATAGGGGGTGTCTTATACATTGGGGCATCTTATAGATGGAAAAATACGGTATTTCAGGGGCCATGACCAAATTTCAAGCAGTTGCCTGGTGGGGTGTGGAGGGAGGCGGAAAGGTTTCTGTCTCCCTCCAGCTGTCTTCTCTCTGCACTCTACACAGGCATAGGAACTCTGTCAATAGTGAATGCTGATTGACAGGAGACCTCTGCAATACAGTGCATGGCACATCACACAAACTCATTTGAATGAGAATTCAGTGTTGAGCTGTAGTGTCCAAGGACAAATAGCTTAAATAAATAAAAGATCTGTGCAAAGCTCCACAAGCCCCATCTCTGCCCTTTCTATCTGTCCCAAACAGTCCTAGAAATGCAGCCTGGAAGTTAAAAGAGCAGGAATGTAGGAAGAAACAAGCAAAGAAAGAAAGAAACTCAAAAGCGTGGGTACACACACACACACACACACACACACACACACACACACACACTGTCCTGGAGCTACAGTGATAAAATAAGAGATACACAAGGCAGAAGACAGATAAGAAACACAACAATGAAGACAGAGTGGATTGGCTAATGGTTCCATCAACACCCCACTGAGAAGTTCAAAGGAAAGGCATAGACATTTCAGCAGTGCTTCAGTTCAGATGTAAGGAAGAAGGAAGAAAAAAAACCACAAAAGCAAAACAAGCCAACCTACGGAAAGCAGGCAGTTTTTGTGAAAACAGTAATGGAATTTTAGGGGTTTCTTTGTTTTTGTTTTAAGCAAACCAAGGTACGACAAAATCCCATGATCACTTCAGTAAACAGTGACAGGGATGAACTGTGAAAGGTTTTGGTACCAAGTTTAAAAATAGAAAAATTTCACCATCATGACTAATCATCACCATTCTGCATCAATATACACATCTTGTCAGCTGTACTATTTTATTGGCAACACTTTTAAAATGTCTTCCTCCGCTGCCGCCCCACCTTTTACAGGATGTATGCTTCTGATCTGGGGTGCCAACTTGAATAAGATATTGTGGGGTCCCAGGTAAGCCCTGCCCTGCATAATTGATCACATGACTGAATGGGGATGCCCATCAACTTTGTGGGGGCCCGGCCCCCTCAAATATTTTATGCTCCTATGCTTCTGGTGGTTGGTTGGTTGTTGGCATCCGTCTGCCTTCAGGAGTAATCCCCCCCCCCCAAGGAAAAATTCATACCCACTGCCTTGCAAGGCATCTTCGGGAGAAGAAACGGCTAAGGAGTAAGCTCTGCACAAATATGGAGTGGAGTCCCTAAGACTTTTGGATGGTGTCTTGTATGCCTCCTTCTGGCAACTCCTGCAGCCAAGCTGGTGTGCTTCAGTACTGCACAGCTTAACCAGGAGAGTGGTCATTCAGCAATGTGATATTACTTTAAAAAAGATTCTTATTTATCGTTCAGCTGCTTGGGACTATACTGTTGCAGCTCGAATGGACAGCAGTGTGGCTTCCCTCTTTCCAACTCTAGCATGGTTAAGTTTATTGCTTTATTGTAATGCTGTCCTGTTTGCTCCTTGTGATAGGAATGCACATTGCTGGAAGAAAGAAAAAACATTTGGGGCACAGATGGCTAGGTTGTCTGGGAAATCCCCATCACCTTGCTTGCTAACTGTTGAGTTGTCTGTTTCAACAGCATTCTCAATACATTTACTTTAGACGCTTTGGTGGCAATTCACTTCCAATAAAGTCAGCTTTCCCCTGTTGATTCGAATATTTCTGGATTGCACCCATTACATTTACCATTTCATCTCATGCTGAGATTGTTCAATGCCAGCTTAAGTAGTTGTTTGAATTATATGAGGTTCATTTTGTTCGGAATACGAGGACACCTGTCCATAATTCAACCTGATTTTACCCTTGCTTTTCATTCCCAATAATAGAGCACCATTATATGTGAATTGCTCTTTTTTATTATCAGATTCTAGTCTCCCGCAGGGTGTACCTGTTAGTTACACAGGCAAAAAGCACAACAACCCCAGTTTCAATTCATGTTTGAATGCAGACTAGGTTTCTGCCCTCCTGTATATTGAAAGGTCTTGTTCACCAATCTAAGTTTACCTGTTATTCTAAGCACAATTGGTTGAAAGTAATATCTATTAAGGGACGCGGTTGGTGCTGTGGGTAAAACCTCAGCGCCTAGGGCTTGCTGATCGCATGGTCGGCGGTTCGAATCCCCGTGGCGGGGTGAGCTCCCGTCTTTCAGTCCCAGCCCCTGCCCACCTAGCAGTTCGAAAGCACCCCTAAGTGCAAGTAGATAAATAGGTACCGCTTTATAGTGGGAAGGTAAACGGCATTTCCGTGTGCTGCGCTGGTGCCGGCTCGCCAGAGCAGCTTCGTCACGCTGGCCACGTGACCCGGAAGTGTCTCCGGACAGCGCTGGCCCCCGGCCTCTTAAGTGAGATGGGCGCACAACCCTAGAGTCGGACACGACTGGCCCGTACGGGCAGGGGTACCTTTACCTTTACCTAATATCTATTAACACCAGTAGGATTGACTTCCAAATAACTGATTGCTCCCCTAGAAGGCTGACAAACCCCATTGACCCTAGCCATTTGTTATACTGCCTGGGACTGATGGGACCTGGAGTCCAGCAGTGTCTCAAAGGTCAAAAGTTTCCCACCCTTGGTATAAGTAGATTGTCTATTCCTTCCATCTGTTTCATCTCACCATTGCATAGCATGACTAGGACTCCAACAGGATCATCACTGGAAAATCCCCCAGAGCATTCAGGAACATATTCATTTCCATCAGTCTCCAAGGATGGCGCATTGAAATGGGTCCAGCACCCTTACAGCGGGAAGTGCCATCACCAGCCCAAACATAGCCAGATAATGGTCTGACCATGACAAGCAAGTGCATTGCATGCTGACAGTGTGTCCTGCCTGGTATGCTAGCCCAATGGCCATCTGAGAGAAACTCAAGGTTGTCACGGAGGCTATGCAGTTTCGAGCTAGCCTGACAGCAGCCTTCAAGTGGATATTGATGTCACCCAGGATTATTGTTTTACGGTCCTCCAACAATACCTCAGAGACTACCTCGGCCAGGCTGATCAGAGATGTTGCTGGGCAGCAGGGTGGTTGGTAGACCAACAGCATCCCCAATCTATCTCTGTCAGGGACTGGGCAGAAGAGGAGGACATTGGAGAGGGGGGTGATGTCAGGGGCTTGGCAGAGGAGAAGGAGTGGTGGAGACCACCTCGCCATCTTGACCCTTCTGGGGAGGAGGAGGAAGAAGACAGTATAGATTTACAACAGTGGTTTGTGGGAGGTCACAGCAGATGAGGGGGAAAGTTAGGAAATCATGGGAGATGAGGAGCAGTCAGAGCTGGAGCAGCAACTGGCTGACACGTTGTCACTAGAAAGCATTCCAGACCTACCATCTCCAAGAACCTGGTGAGCCTTAAAAGTAGGAGAGCAAAGAGCTCAGAGACAGGGGACACATAGCAGCACCCGTAGAGGAGGTGATGATGATGATGAAGTGGGAGAGAAGGGGGGTGGAGATTCACTCAGGACAATGCCATTATCCAAGAGACTGGGTTCTATGGCATCGCCCTGTAAAGTTTGAAATAAAAAAGGACTGTAAGAAACTTCCCCCTGTCTTTATACTTTGCTGGGCAACCAGCCGAGAGCCGCCAGCAACACCCTGACAGTCTCTCTGGCCCAACACCACCATGTACAGGCCCTCTAAGCCCATCCCACTTATATCAGAGATTTACCACACATGCAGACCACACTTATGCATATGAAGGTACACAGAATGCATACCCCACACTCATTACCACCACAGCACTGGGCTGAGAGAAGAATTAAAAACCTCTCCTCTCAACCTAGTGCTAAGATGGAGATTTCAAGAGGAAGACTGAAGTATTCAAATGTTGGTGAATTATTGTAGAATGCAAGAGATTGATGAAGTTTGATTACTGGAGTAATCATTTACTAGCATGCTGCTTAGCAGATAGATAAATCCCCTTAAATGTACTTTAAGCATGTCCCCATTTTATTCTTTATTAGTAGATGTCTTATTTTCTTGAAAGTGACTAATGTAACATGTCATGTTGCCCATTTATTACATGTCAACCACTACTAA
Source organism: Podarcis bocagei (assembly GCF_964188305.1). Classification (NCBI taxonomy): domain Eukaryota; kingdom Metazoa; phylum Chordata; class Lepidosauria; order Squamata; family Lacertidae; genus Podarcis; species Podarcis bocagei. The sequence continues at coordinate 18,692,727 of NC_138136.1, read as the reverse complement.
TCTCATAGCTTAAAGACAGCAGAAAATTGTTTTGAAATCACTGACAATGGAGAACAGTTTACAATTTCATGCTCAGACTAATTAAATCAAGAGAGAGTCAACACAATAGAATATTTTAGTACACGTGCTCTTTTATGTTGCTATTAGCTCTTGTGTCTGTCTAAATGTGAACAAGGACCACATATGACTTACTATCAGTACTGATTGGTTTTCTTTTGGTGGGCAAGATGTTTTTGTTTGGTTTGGTTTTGAAAAAGCACTTCAATTTAGCCACTTTAGTTATTCATCCATTTTTCAAGCACTTATATCCTTTTATATTGGGATATCCAAAGTGGCAATACCAGAACACAAGAACATGATTGTGCACAAATGCCAAATATTCTACTTCCAAAAACCCAGAACATCCAAAAGGTGTCAGAAATACAGATTGTGCATTCAATGAAGTGGACTATAACCTCAGAAAGCTTAAATAAAAAAATTCCTTCCAGTAGCACCTTAAAGACCAACTAAGTTAGTTCTTGGTATGAGCTTTCGTGTGCATGCACACTTCTTCAGATACACATGCACACAAAAGCTCATACCAAGAACTAACTTAGTTGGTCTTTAAGGTGCTACTAGAAGGAATTTTTTTATTTTGACTATGGCAGACCAACACGGCTACCTATCTGTAACTCAGAAAGCTTGTATTATAAAGTATGGTCACATTTAAGGCATTACAGTACCTTTTGTTACACATGTTTTAGCACGTGAGAGGGATATGTTTATTAGAAGGTTGATAAATTACTTATATTGGTATATAAACTGGGAAACTGGGACCCTCCAGATGTTGTTGGTCTTTGACATTCATTAGCTTCAGCCATTCCTGAATACCGATGTACTTAAATGTATTTAAAAATGGCATGGCATTCGTTTGGGTGCTTATAACTGTGTAACAGTGGGATGGAGTAAAAAGGTAAAGGGCATTTAATGTCCCTTCCAGCTCCATGATTCTATGATTCCCCCAGCTCTGATCTAAGTTTCATCTGATCTAAGTTGGGAAATATTTTTTCTCGCCTGACAAGCTTGATCAGAGAGATGCTCGTTTGTCAATCTGACCAGATTCCTCTTCTCAAAAGAAAAGAATTTGTTGAAAGGGAATGTTAATGAATAGCTCTATTGAGATGGTTATCCTTTGGGAACAAGCGTGAATCATGTTTATAGTTAACAGCCAAGGAAAATTCTGTTTCATCATCAGATCGGTTCTTTACTGTATGCCACTGGGAAAAAGAAAACAACCAAGACTAAACATTTGGTGCCATTTCATCAGGTATGAATAAATGAAAGATTTCTAATGGCTTGTCAAAAATAGCCAGTACCAATTCATTTTCATCCCTTCCAACATTTGTTAAAGGGCATAAAGGTGTTTCTTTAATTCCCCCCGAAGTCTGCAGCGATCCCAAAAGAGCTGTAGATCCTGTTTTATTTTAATCATCATGATGGTGGAGGGAAAACACAAAGTATCGTCTTTTTCTGTCTATAAGACGCCCCCTATTTTGGGGGACCCTGATTTAAGAAAATGGGGGAGATGTATCCGTGTATACGATGCCCCCAAATATTTGACATTATTTTTAAGGAAAAAAACCTAGTCTTATACACGGAAAAATATGGTATGTCTTACCTAACTGTAATCTGGCTGATACTTTGTCAACTGCAAGCGATACTTCAAATGGGATGTTTAATGCAGACCTTCTTCCTTGTCCAAGGAAGGCCACTAACGCTCTGCTAAATAAAAAAGTTACTAGAGTGTTCCACATTTGTATGCTTGTGGTTGTATTTAAAAGGTAGCAACTTTTGCTTAACAACGTTGCAAGCTTATTGACCTTTTAAATTCTGAAAATGATACACTGGGCAATAGATATTGGTCATAATATCAACATGGAAGCATGGTAACCATTGTGGAATATGGATATAAAATTTACAGCATGGGACTTCCGGTTCCGGTCGCGGCCAGCGAAGAAGCGCGGAAAGCCTCGCTCTTGGCTTTCCGAGCTCTGCGGAGGTTTGGGGAGACGCCAGGGCGCAGCGTTCCCCTAAATCCCTAAGGGGGGCACCCTTAGGGGAAGCACCCAGCAGCGTGGAAGCGGTCGTACTGCTCATTTGAACGAGGACCGCGAGCGCGAATTTGGGCGGCAGCGACTCCGCAGGGCGACGTCCCGAGCTTCAGCTGGAAGAGGCGCCGGACCGCCATAAGAGAGGAATGGAAACCCCCAGCGTTTTTAAGGTGTTTTCTTTTTTTATTTAAAACACTGTGCAAAGCGCAAAGCCTTTAATGAAGCTGGGTGGTGCCTGGTGGACTTTGAACTGCTTTTGGGAGTCCGCTTGGTGGAGGATATAAAATGGCGCAGGCGGAAAATTGATGATATAAGGAGATTCTGGAGAGTCTGTTTGAGTAAGAACAATTTGTTGTGAAGACCCAAGAAAGGATTGTATTGGACAGTAAGGACTAACAAGCCCCTGGAGAGCTCTACAGCTTATTTTTTTGGGGATGTTTATGTTGTTGTTCATTTCTTTTTGGGGCTGTTTATGCAGCTTTGCAAGGACAAACGCTTTCTGATGTTTACAGTGTACTACTTTATAGCCAAGACCTGGAGTGTCTAAGTGCTTAAACTATCTCCGGAAGGAGTTTAAGGATTATTTTAGGGGAAGGACGGTAGCAGGTACAGGGTGAGAAGACTTTAAAACCCCCGCGTCTGTCGCCACACCCTGCCGCACCCCGCCACTATATCCTGCTTCTCCGCTCTCCTCTTTCCTTTCCCTGCGTCCCTCCCTCCTCCCCTCCTCCTGCCTTGCCACCCGTCCTAGGGAGGATCTCGGACAGGGGGCTTTCAAATAGAGGAGGTAGAGTGACGTCTTACTCAGTTTTACATAGTTTAGAGAGATCCTGGACCCTGATGGGGTATCTGGAATCTGGAATCTGGAATCTGGACTCTGACTATAACTTGGATTATTATAATCATAACCTGAACTACCACATCTAAAACTTTGATCTGGACCCTGATAATATAGGATAAAAGTGGACTACTCTGGACTATACCTTTTTGAAGGTTTAACTTTGGGATTCTTGATCTTCTGCCCTTGTGACGTGGGGTGGACGAAGTGGTTTGGTTAAGGGCGAAGAAAGAGATCGTCGGGAGTTGGGAAGGCCTTACCTCGCACTCTCTCCCAATGCCTTTTCGCCGGACTGCTCAACCTCTCCCAATGGACTGTTAATAGGACTGCTAATAGGACTTTTGCTCCGGGCCTTCTGAAGTTTACGTCCGGAGGCTGCTTCGAGGGAGCTGTTTAACCCTGTTTGGAAATTGGTTATTGTCCTACTCCCCGGTTTATTATAGTGGGTTATAGTGGTTACCACCGACAATTTTCGTTTAAAATTTGTGGTTAACTGGAGGGTAGGGGGTGACAGCAGGAAATGATGGGAAAGGATGGAAAAGACTGGAAGAAAGGGGGTGGGACCCCGGGAGAAAGAAAGTTGTCGCGACAGGAGGAAATTAAAGACTTAGACAATCTGTGGACTAGAATAAAGGAAGAATTTAAGCAAAATGCATTATATATGGAAAACAAATTAGGAGAGGTCCAGGAGATGATTGATAAAAAAATAGAAGGAGCAGTTGGTGAACTCTCAACTAAAATTCAAGATCTCTCCGCTAAGTCTAAAATGATTGAGGAATCTAACAAAAAGCTGCAGAAAGAGGTGAGGGAACAAAAAAAGGAGACAACGAAGATAAAAGAAAAGCTGGGGGAGTTGAGTATCTCTCAAGATAAGATCTGGGATAACCTAGCTATGGCAGATATGCGATTAAAACAGCTCCACCTTAAATTTAGGGGAGTAGCAGAGGACAGAAATGAGGATATAAGAGGGAAGATGATCAAAGAACTTTCTAACTGGCTGGGTCTGAGGGAGGAAGAGATGGCTTCCACCATAGATAACGTATTTAGAATGACTAGGCCTAAACATTTAAAAGCAAGTAAATTCTTGGGGGATTGCTTGGTGATTTTTAACTCTTTGGAAATGAAAAACCTAATTTTGAGAAAGAGTTATAATAACAGATTAAGAATTGATGGAAGACCTATTATCATCTACAAAGAAATTCCAGTGAGGCTACTTCGCAAAAGAGAAGGGTATAAACAGGTGGCAGCAGCTTTGAAAAGAAACGGGGTACCATTTCGATGGGAGTTCCCGGAAGGGATTAGTTTTTTTTATAAAGAAAAAAAGTTCAGATTGTTGGATACACAAGAGGCGGATAAGTTTTTGAGAAGATACGAAAAAGACCTGGGAAAGATAGAGAATAGATCAAGGAACAGGGGGGAGGAAGGGGAGGGAGGGACAAGGGGCGGGGGGGGAGGAGGAGGGGGGAGTGGAGGAGGGGGTAGCGGACTCTGAAGAAGATGAGGATGAGGCCGTAGTGGGAGTGGAGACGGCAGAAGAGGGGGAATCCTCAGGTAACAAAGGCGATAGATCATAGTTTGTAAGTCCGGTTAGAGGTTTTAGAAGCAGACAAAGGTAAACAATAACACATACATTAAAATTTTTATCCTGGAATGTAAATGGCTTGAACGATAAGGTTAAAAGGAATAAAATTGAGAAAGTTGTGAAAAATAAAAAGTATGATGTAATTTGCTTCCAGGAAACACATATCGCTAAGAAACATAAACATATCCTGGTGAATAAAAGGTTAGGAATAGACTTTATTAATTCCGACGTTAAAAAAAAAAGAGGAGTAGTGATATACGTCAAAGAGAAGTGGGAACCGACCTTGATCTGCAAAGATGAGGAAGGAAGAATTCTAGGGGTCCAACTAAATTTTCGGGGAGAGAAAATTAATGTGGTGACGGTATACGCACCAAATTCAAATAGAGCAGAGTTCTTTGAGAAACTAGAAAGTATGTTATTAGAATTGGATGCCTACAAACTAGTGCTGCTTGGGGATATGAATGGTGTGCCAACGCCGGATCTGGACAGGAGTGAAAAAAAGGAGCGATTGGCTAGGGGGAAATTACCGAAATCATTTAGCGATATGGAAGGAAATTTAGATCTAATTGACATCTGGAGGTACAAAAATCCCTTTACAAAACAGTTTACTCATTACTCTGAACCCCATCAGAGTTGGGGGAGAATTGACCAGATCTGGATGACAAAAATACTCTCGTTGAGGGTGAAGAGTTGTAAAATTCACCCCAGGATAATATCTGACCATTGCGCCTTAGATCTGGAAATAAAAAATGAATCGAAGGGCCAATACAGGTGGAGGATGTGTGAGAACTTATTCGATAATGAAGAGGTGAGGGGAAAAATTAAAGATACCCTAAAAGAATATTTAGATTTCAACTTGAATAAAGAAACCCCCATAGAAGTGGTCTGGGATGCCAGTAAGGCGGTTTTGAGGGGTCTCCTAATACAACAAAAAAGTTATAGGAGAAAGGTAAGGGAACGTAAGAAAGAGGATATCCTCTCTCAGCTGAGAAATATTGAAAGAAAACTGGTCACTAACCCAACAGATGAAGACTCTATACGAGCCTCTAAGGTGCTTCAATCTCAATACTCAGCAATATTAAATCAGGAGATAGAAGAGAAAATTAAATTTACAAAGCAAAGATACTTCGAATCAGCAAATAAAATGGGGAAGTTACTTGCTTGGCAGTTAAGAAAAAGGAGAAAACAAAATGTGATAAATAAAATAATAACAGAGGATAATACCATAGAAGATCCAGAGGAGATAGAAAACAGGTTTACTCAATTTTTTGAAAAGCTGTATGCAAGAGGAAGAGAAAATACTGTAGAAATTAAGAACTATCTGGACCAAAATGAGGGGAAATATATAACGGACGAGGATAGGGTACAACTGAATAAGGAGATCTCAGTAGATGAGATTAAGGAAGTTATCAGTAGGATGAAGATGGGGAAGTCCCCTGGACCAGACGGCCTGTCTGCAAAATATTACAAAACGTTAGGGGAATACTTAGCCCCAGTGCTCAAAGACGTGCTTAATAACATTCTCCAGGGAGGAAAGATCCCGGATTCGTGGAAAATGGCTTATATAACCCTGATCCCAAAATCAGAGAAAGAAAAAACAGATATAAAAAATTACAGACCAATCTCTTTGCTTAACAACGACTATAAGATTTTTGCTGATATCATGGCTGGTAGGCTTAAGAGGCTCTTAACAAAGTATATACACAGAGACCAAGCAGGATTCCTCCCTAACAGACATCAGAAGGATAATGTGCGTCACATATTAAACATCATTGAATATTTAGACATGAGAATAGACATCCCCGCGGCATTGATCTTTATAGATGCCGAGAAGGCTTTTGATAATGTCTCATGGGAATTTCTATTACAATGTTTGGAAAAAGCAGGTATCGAAGGCCCCTACATGAAAGGCATCAGGTCAATATATTCAGAACAACAGGCCAGGCTGATTATAAATGACAATCTGACTAAACCTTTTATGATTAAGAAAGGCACAAGGCAGGGTTGCCCTTTGTCCCCCTTGTTATTTATAATGGTATTGGAAGTAATTGCAAATAGAATAAGAGAGGCAGTAAATGTGAGGGGGATAAAAATCGGGAAAAAAGAATTTAAGCTTAAGGCCTATGCTGATGACCTGGTCCTGTCCGTGGAGAACCCAGTGGACAGTGCAACCAGGGTTATAGAACTTTTGGAGGATTTTGGCAGACTGTCGGGTTTCAGATTAAATAGGATGAAAACAAAAATTCTAATAAAGAATATGACTGAACAGGATAAAATCCAACTGGAAGAAAAAACTGGTATTAAAATTGTGAATAAAGTGAAATATTTGGGAATTTGGCTCTCACCTAAAAACATAAATCTGGTTGAAGACAATTATAGTAAGGTTTGGCAGGATATTAAAAAAGATCTAGATACCTGGCACAGACTGAAGTTATCATGGACAGGGAGGATGTCTGCTATTAAGATGTGCATTCTTCCGAAACTATTATTCCTGTTCCAAAGTATTCCGATTATTAGAGGTACCTCCCTCTTGAAAAACTGGCAGAAAACCCTGACCAAGTTTATTTGGCAGGGGAAGAGAGCCAGAATAAAGTTTAAATATTTAACAGATTCAAGAGAGAGGTGTGGATTTGCAGCCCCGAATATTAGGCTCTATTATGAAGCAGCCTGTTTGTGTTGGCTAAAGGAGTGGGCCACCCTTAGAAACACAGATCTTTTGGACCTAGAGGGTTTCAATATTAGATTTGGGTGGCATGCCTACCTTTGGCAAGAGAAAGGGGAGGTTCACAGAGGATTTTCCAATCATATAATTAGAGGCCCATAATTAGAGGTGTGGAAGAGGTATAAAAAACTGATTGAAAGAGGCACCCCATGGTGGTTATCACCAACTGATATTATTAAAATCAAAAAAATAAATATGACTGATGATAGATGTACATATGAGGACCTTTTGGTGAAGACAGAAGCGGGATGGAAGGTGAAGCCCTATGAGCAGTTGAAAGGTAGAATAAAAGAGTGGCTGCACTTCCACCAGATTAACGCTTTATGGAGTGAACACAAGAGAGTGGGGATGAATGAAAAAAAATCAAGGTTTCAGGTTGAAATTCTGGAGAGTAATGACAAACTCCTCTCCAAAATGTATAAACAATTATTGGAATGGGACACCAAAGATGAGCTGGTGAAGGGTGTGATGGTAAAATGGGAAAAAGATCTTGGACATAGTATTGATTATAATAAATGGCAGTTACTGTGGACGAAAGGGGTGAAATTTACAGCATGTGTAGCCCTCCGAGAAAACTTAGAGAAAATGATATATCGCTGGTATCTGACCCCAGTAAAGTTAAGAAAGATGTATAAAACTGCTGATAACATCTGCTGGAGGTGTAGGGACAAGGTCGGGACCTTTTTCCATATCTGGTGGACCTGCGATCCAGTAAAGGAATTCTGGAAACAAATATATGACGAACTGAAAAAAATTCTGAAGTATGATTTCCCCAAAACCCCCGAGTTGTTTCTTTTAGGTATGATTGGCAAGGAAATAAAGAAAATAGATCAAACATTTATCCAATATGCCATGGCTGCGGCGAGGATTCAAATTGCACAAAAATGGAAAACCCCTGATTTACCCACGGTCAGAGAGTGGCAAATGAGACTTTATCAATATATTGAACTAGCGAGACTAACTCAAAAAATAAGACAAAACAACACAGCTAAACTTAAAGATGAATGGAATAAATTTCTAATTTATTTTGAGACAAGCCAGGGAATAAATAATCTATCAATAGACGATAATTAAAATCATCAATGTAGAATTTGTTAGTAACACTGCAGAATCAATATAAGAATAGGTAATTCCAAAACCGAGTCGGACAGAAGTTTTGTTATGTGTATTTTGTATATTGTGTATTTGGTATGTCTTCTTTCTTTTTCTTATATTCCAGCCTTTCTTTTTTTCTTCTTTTTTATCTTTCTTCTTTTCACTTTCCTTTATGATGGAATTTTTCTTTTTTGTATGTATACACTTGTACAATGATGTAAAATGTGTATTTCTCTTAAATAAAGTAAAAAAATTAAAAAAAAAATTACAGCATGTTATGGTCTAAGAGAAAATTATATGAAAATGATATATCAATGGTAAATACCGAGTAAATTGGCAAAAATGTATAAATCTAAAACAAATAAGTGTTGGAAATGTAAAGAGAAAGAAGGTTCTTTTTATCACATGTGGTGGTCTTGTAGGAAGTTTAAAGCTTACTGGGAAATGATATATAATGAATTGAAAATGATGTTTAAATAATGTTTGTAAAAAACACAGACGCCTTTCTTTTGGGAATTATAGGCACAGTACTACCTAAACTGTATAGAAACTTATTCATGTATATGACTACAGAGGCAAGAATATTACTTGCCCCAAAATGGAAAGAAGCAGAAGTCCCAGCAAAGGGAGAAAGGATACAAAAACTTATGGAATATGCAGAAATGGCAAAACTTACCAGAAGAATAAGAAATCAAGATAACAAACTTTTTATAAAAGGATGGAAATGGTTTGTTGGATATTTACAGATAAATTGTAAACAGATAAGAACATTGGCAGGATTACTGTAATAATACTGTAATAATACTTATACTGTTTTATAAGAGTATATATTTAAAGTAGATGAATAAATGAACAAATTAAGTTAATTTGGATATGCAGAAGATAGTAAAAATAAATTTAAGGAACCATAGAAAGAGGGGGAAGAAGTCAAGCTTTGAAATGTTAAAATGATTGTACTGTCATATTCAACTTTAATGTAAAACTTCAAAGATGATTTGAAAATGATTGTAAAATTAGTGAAAAGCATAAATTTAATTTAAAAATATAGCTGAAAACATAGTTTTAGTGCCTTGTACCCTCTATGCTGAACAAAACATCTCCTTCTGAAAGAGAAATGACCTATTTTTATTTTTTAAGCAGCAGTTCATCTGAAAAGCACCTGGGGTCTGCATTCTGATATTCAACGTGGAACAAAGGCTTTCTGAACTGCAGCAAGTGGCTCAGATCATGCCCAAGTTATTACTATAATATTACATTTCTCTGAGTTAAACATGTGTTACAGAAATGATATATGCAGTGCCTATAGAATGTACAACAACTGTGTTCAAAATTATCACCCTGGTACGTTAATGGAAAGGAGCTCTGACTGATTTCAGTGATGCCAGTTCTCATGAGAATTTGGACATCTTCATTGCTGAAACGTTCTATTTGTACATGATTCATCTGATAGCTACTGCTCTGTCTGCCCTTGGGCACGGATAGGACCTGGCGCCAGACCAAGACGCAGAGCATCAGTTATGCCCTTGCATCAGAGTTTAGACCCTTATTCCCCTCTCAGTTGGCTGCTGGGCTTGCAAAGTGGTTCATAGGAGTGGTCCATTAGATAGCATCTATTATTAATTGCTCACATGTTCCGAAAGGTAGCAAAGCAACCAATTCATTCCTTATTTGTTTTTCTGAGTAGTAAAGCATGACTAAGATTAGCAGATTTTCTTTCGTGTATCACATTATTGCTTGCATAAAAGAAAATCGCCTGGAATCAGGAACGATTTTAACAATATTATTTTTTGAACGGCATGTTTGAAACATGTAGAATTTAATCGAGCCAAACCTAGCATTGTTAAGCCCATTGAGGTCAATGGAGGAGCGTGAAATAATAATTGATGTCAATTTTAACAACTGACATTGACATTTGCTTTACCTAGGCAGAGGGCCTTCTCGGTTGTTGCGCCTGCCCTGTGGAATGCTCTCCCATCATACGTCAAGGAAATAAATATCTGAATTTTGGAAGACGTTTGAAGGCAGCCCCATATAGGGAAGTTTTTAATGTTTGATGTCATGTTGTGTTTTAATTTGTTGGAAGCCGCCCAGAGTGGCTGGCGTAACCCAATCAGATGGATGGGATATAAGTTGTTGTTATAACTGGACTGTGCCTACTTGTATCTTCTGTGCAAATTACAGCTGCACTAATTGGAAATGTATTAGCTTGTCCCTAGCAATTGTATTTGCTTATTTGATTGCCTTAAGAATTTTCAGGTTTATCAACTTCTATTTTAAGTCTTCAGTAAATACATTGTCTTTTGATAATGAATCCTTAAAATACAACATATATATTAGCAACAGTTCTATTAACTATAAGTTGATTTCAACGTTATGCCACTTTTAAAATAAATATGCTGTAATTTGTAACTCTTAGCTATACTGGAGAATTGTTACTGAGTGGAAGTGGAAATACTTTCCAATTGTTGCCTAAAATACTTCAAGGGGGATTTTGGTTGTAAGATGTGGAACAAAATGAAGAATCAACAAAACTGAAACATCATAGTTTCAAACCATCCCCATCGTGAGGGGGAAAAATAATTACAAAGTCATTATCTAGTGATATTTTAAGTTCAGTTTAGTATGGAAGTAACTTCATTAACTGTGAAGCAATAAGAAAAGTTTTTGTAGAGTGTAGACCTGGAGTCACTAATGGTGCAATGGCACCTTTGAGGACTTCCCTTAGTGCCTATGAAGCCTCTGGGTCCCTCCTCACTGAAGGAATCACAAGGTGGCGAGGTCTGATAATTCCTTGCTCCCACTGAAAGTTACCTAGAGCTAGAAGGGGAAACTGGAAGAGAAACATATTCCATTTCCCCTTTCAGCTCTATGTCCTTTTCCAGACTCAGGTTGCCACCTGAAGAGCTAAACAAAAAATGGAGAAACTGAGGGAGTAAAAGGGCATGGTGAATGATCTGGAAGTCTTGTGGAGGGGGTGGGGAAAGTGACCAAGTGGGATTACACAGAGTCAGGGGAGAAAGAGAGAATGGAGTGCGGGAGAGAGATTAAAGAATATGCCATGGGCAGATAAGCACACAAGTCAGATCAAGTAAAACTTGAAATTGTATAGCCACCATCAAACCAAAGACCACGTCTCTCAGTATTGACTACCAGAGCACAAAACAAACAAGCAAAAACAAATGAACCATAGATCTGAGGCACAGTTCCATATGGATCCTCATATTTCTTTACTAAGACTTCCCACAAAACCATCACCAAATCATAGGTCAGTTCTCTGTGTCCTGTGATCTGTTGGTGGTTTTGGTGACATCCTATGTAAAATAATTAAGGATTTGTATATGCACACAGATGCCTTTGGGAAGAGCCAAGCTGTCCGATCATGTTACAGAAAATTGTGTTAGATATTTTATTCTGGCCTGATTTGGCACTTGATCACTGTGTTCTAAAACTTGATCTAATTATAAAACATCCATATCGCTTAATTTTGAAAATGAGAAGACAGGACCTTGATTCTAGAAGCATGACTTCACAATCACACTGTCTATTCCAGAAGCTCCACATAGCTCCATTGGCTTCTTCTGCTTGTAGTTTTGTAGTGAACAGTCTCAGCGTTCCATGCCAAGGAAATATGTAAGGGTCAAATGCTGAAAAAACAGATTGGCAGTGAACAAACCACCAGTAGGCGAGAGGCGTCTTGTTCTTGGGTGCTCTCCCACAGTGAGAGCCACTACCAAAAGTGAGAAGTCATCTGAATATATGACTGCAGTCAGATGGCACTTTATTCCATATTCCAGACCCTTCAAGTGTCCCTATTTTCCAGGGACAGTCCCAGATTTACAAAAGCTGTCCTGGTTTCTAATTTGATCCTGGAATGTCCCGCTTTTCCTTACAACATCCCTATTTTCATCAGAGAAATGTTGGATGGTATGGCATCATGCAACTCCCAAGGCAAGGAGATAAGTATGCAATCTTTAGAAGACACTTGAAAGCAGCCCTGTATAGGGAAGGATTTATTATCAATGTTTCATGCTTTATTACATTTTAATATATGTTGGAAGCCACCCAGAGTGGCTGGGGCTACCCATTCAGATGGGCAGAGGATAAATAATAAAATGAAGAAGAAGAAGAAGAAGAAGAAGAAGAAGAAGAAGAAGAAGAAGAAGAAGAAGAAGAAGAAGAAGAAGGACACCTCTATTTTAATTAGAGAAATGTTGGAGGGTACGATATTCCTGATGTTTCTTTACCACTAATTTCCACATTTTATGTCATCTTTCACACAATGTAAAAGGCACTTCTAGTGTAATCTAGTGGAAGTCTAGTGCTAATTTCTGTTTTAACTGCTTCCAGAAAAATATCCATTTGCAACCCTGTAAACCTGGGAAATTGTGGGTGTTTTGTGGGATGAAATTGGGATGGTAAGCCAGCATACAGTTTGCTCCTGCTATTTTAATATTTAGTGCAACATGGCACTAAATATTAAAATCAATCAAAAAGCCACAGTTCCATAACACAACATGTACTTGTGTAAAAGGAACATCAGAAATTGGGACAGAAGTGCTAGCATTATCATCTGAAAAACTTAATACAGTAAACACCAAATTTGAATGCCTGAATGGGTCAGGAATCGGCAGCATAAGAGGTTGCTACCTGATCAGCCAGTTTTCACTATTGTCTGAAGTATCTCCCATGATACTCTTTCCAAGCAAAACAGTTTTGGAGAATATGCAAGGGTTGGGGAACCAGACCGACATGGGACACTCACCACCCAATCCTCTGCATGTTTACTCAGAAGTAAGCACCTGAGGTTAATAGATGTAACATCAGTTAACCATGCCTAGCATAACAGCATGGGATAATTGGGTTGTTGTTGTTTTTTTTAAAAAATGCAGTGGATGCATTTGGATTTGGAAAATCTGTGTTCAATAGTTCCCCAGCTAGGAATTTCACTGGAAGTACATTTTGCTCTTAGAAGCTTAATTCTTAGAAATAGGACTTCTTCTTCTTCTTCTCTGGCGATCACTCGTAACCGAGTAAGATTGTATTCCATGAACATGGTCTTAACAGTGAGTCCATAAGTGACTGTGGAGGCCAATTCTGAATCCACATGTCCTTCCACAGTGGGGACATAGGTTTCCAGGTGGGAATTGATCACGGTGGGGGTTTGCCAAGCATGCCTTCCTCTTAGCATGTTTCTCTCTTTCGTCCGTTCGAGCATCTTCAAATTCCATTACACCTTCGGTAAAGGCTGTTCTCCAACTGCAGCACTCGCAGGCTAGTGTTTCCCAATTGTCAGTGTTTATACTACATTTTCTTAGATTTGTCTTGAGAGAGTCTTTAAACATCTTTTGTTGACCACCAGCATTACGCTTTCCATTTTTAAGTTCAGAATAGAATAGCTGCCTTGGAAGACGATAATCAGGCACCCGCACAACATGAGCAGTCTAACGAAGTTGATGTTGGAGAATCATTGCTTCCACACTGGTGATCTTTGCTTCTTCCAGTACACTGGCATTAGTTCGCCTGTCTTCACAAGTGATGTGTAAAGTTTTTCGGAGACACCAATGATGGAATCTTTTGAGGAATTGGAGATGGTGTTTAGAAGTGGTCCATGTTTCACAAGCATAGGTTGGTAGTACAATAGCTTTGTAAACAAACATTTTGGTTTCCATGCAAATGTCCCGGTCTTCAAACACTCAGCGCTTCAATCAGGAGAAAGCTGCACTCGCAGAGCTCAGGCAATGCTGGATTTTGGCATCAATGTCAGCCCTTGTGGAAGGAAAACTGCCCAGGTAGGAAAAGTGATCAACACTTTCTAACATTACACCATTGAGTTGGATTTGTGGCACTGCAGAGGGGTTGTTTTGTGCTTGTTGGTGCAGCACTTTGGTTTTTTGGATGTTGAGCGATAGGCCAAACTTTTCATAAGCTTCTGCAAAGATATTTAGGATGGTTTGGAGATCATCCTTTGAGTGTGCACACACTACATTGTCATCAGCATACTGAAGCACTATGATGGAAGTTATGGTAACCTTACTCTTTGCTTTCAGCCTACTCAGATTTAAGTGCTTTCCATCTCTTTGATGTATGATTTCTACTCTGGTGGGGAGTGTGACAAAAAAGTTGGTTTTGCTGGACAGGTTGGATCAGCAAGTGTTTCTCTTTTCCCTTTCTTTCCCTGCCAGCAAATGGTTAACAAACGGCAGCCTCTGATTGGCTGTGGTTCCAGGAGGGAGAGTTTAAAGAAGAGGATTTGAAGAGAGACTGTTGAGTTGTGGGAGGTGGGCTGGAATTGAGGTTGAAGAGGTTGGTCTGTTATTGCTTAAAGTACCTCAGGAGCAGGATTATTAAAGGGGGTGGATAACTGAAAGAAAGTATCACCATATGAAGGAACCAATGGCCTAAGAACTGATGAAGAATATAAACAATATTGAAATGGAAAAGTATAAAGAATTAAGTAGAAATGGTATAGAACTCCGGCACAAATGGCGTATATAGTTTAGTCCCAAATGCTGGCATTGTGGTCAGGGGAAAGGACTATATTCACACATGTGGTGGGAATGTAGAATATTGGCAAAAGATTATAAAGGTAATTTCTGGATTATTTCAAATAAACATAGAAGTTAATATGGATTTGTTATTTTTGGGAATACTGGGAAATAACAAAGTAAAAAGTAATAAGCAAGAGTTGTACAAGATTATGATTTTAGCTGGAATGGCAGTTATTGCTTTGGGATGGAAAGAAAAGGCCAAATGGAATATGGAAAAATGGAATGATTATGTTTTTGAATGCGTACAATCAGAAATATTTGCACAGATAGTGGCAGAGGATAGATGAGAAAATAAATGCCAAAGAATCACAAATAAATGGGCATTTTCAGGAACTGGATAGAAAGAGGGGAAGCCAACCCTAACATACAAGCTCGAATGAACAGACTGTGTACATGGATAAAGATATGAAGAAGGAAGGCCTGACTGGTGGGGGGGGGGGAGGGTTGGAGTGGGGAGGGAGGGAGGGGGAAGGAAAAGTAAAAAAAAGTAAAAGTAAACTGGATGGTATTTTGAAGTGATTTTGTTATGTAAGCCTTTTTTCAGAAACCATATATATTAATGTTATGTAGTTATGCATTGTAGAATGAATGAATTTTGTTTTGTATTCTTTGTTTTATAGAATACATATAATAATGTTATGTTATTAAGCAAATTTAATAAAACAGTACAATAATAAAAAAATGAAAGGACCATATGAAGGAAGCACACCTATAATGCAAAAACAACTGAGGATGAATTTAATTGAAATTGCACTGTATTCCTGAAGTAACCTAAGCTGAATCCATTTGTGTTATTTACATTCTTGCCTTAAATAAATCTTTATTGTTTATTTAAAGAAAACTGGTCTGAGATTCCAACTTACTAGTTACCCCCTCACAAAGGTCTAAAATTTTAAGGGGAAAGAGAAAGAGACCTTCAGGTAAAGAGTTGTTCAGTAAGGTGGGGGCAATTTATCTAAGTGAGAGTGGGCCCAATGGCGTGTGGGGAAAAAGTGCCAACACGCCCATCACAGGGAGTTTCCCTTCGACAAAGTGTAGGATTATGGCAATGAAAATAATTGTAGAGTTGGGGCGATAACCCCACCCTGTTTAACACCTGGTCCCACTGTGAATGCCCAATACATGCATTTGTTTCTTTGGTTATAAACTTCCATAGAGAACTAATTGACAGCTAGCCTGTGGATCCCAGTGCTTGACTCTCAGGTTGTTGCTACATTACAACCCTGAGGCGGATGGCGAGAGATATAGGTCATGGTGGCATGGTGGCAATCTTAACCTAGTCTGTGGGAGTCTTTGAGGCAATATTCAAACTGGCAAATCCCTAACCGCAATACCAGCAGTTTCTTGCTCTGCCCCCTGCAACAATCACATCATTTTCTGGAGTCAAGTATTTCCAGTTTCTACTCAGCATCCATCACCAGGCTTCTGTGTTGCAAAAAACCCCACATCTGATGTGTCACCTGCCAGAATGTTATTTGTAGAAATGTATCAAATGCCTGCCAGTAGGCGTATGTTCCTTCACTGACATGTAGCTGTGTTTGTGAGTTTTATGATGCTCATCAAAAGAATTTCTATATGCTGCCCAGTGCTGCTTCCCCTAACTTTGTCATATAAATCAAAGACATTGGCAACAGAATCAAGACAAGTGCTGAATATGACTCATGCTCAGCAGAAGTGTGGGAACTTGGGCCATGCTTTTCTTGAGGTTCCTCACATACCCTTGGCTGCCGAAGCAGCTCATCTCATCACACGCCCCTGCAGGAACCTTAACTAAGCATCCTCTTTCCGCATGTGGGCTCTGGAAGATGGATGTTTGGTGGCTGCTTCTGGGGGAGGAGGGAGCAGGGGAAAGACTAGTTTAATCTCATTCCAAATGCAGAACCCACCGCTTGACTATTTAAGTTAGTTGCCTGACAGATTTGAAGAGGGAAGGCTAGGTTGTTCCCAGCCAATTAACTGGTTTACATGGTCTGCAGCAGAGGACTCCCATCTTTTCTCTTACATGCAGAAACCTGCAGCTCAAAGCTGTTAGTGTAGTAGCAAAAATGGTAGTTCTACCATTTTAAGGTGTGTGGGTTTTTTTAAATTTGAGACAGGGGCATTTATTCTACTTTTAAAAATTATGTCAGGTATCAAAGGAGAGGGGAGTCAAAATAAGAAACCTTCTAAGTCCGAGATGGGGAGTCTGTTTCCCTCCAGTTGACTCCAGCTCTCATCAACTGCATCCAGCAGAGCCAATGATCGGGGGGGGGGGGGGATAGGAGCTGGACTCCAACAACTTCTGGACATAGCTGTCAACCGTCCCTTATTTGGTGGGAAAGTCCCTTATCCCAGCGCTGTGTCCTGCTGCTGTCCCTTATTGATGATGTCCCTTAAATTTCCCGGGTTTCAAAGGAAGCAGCTCCTCTCCCTCCCTCCCTGCCGGCCAGGGAGGAGGGAGGCTCCAACTGTGTTGCTTGGCTGCATTGCTCACCCAATAGGGAGTCTAAGAATGACTGGGGGGTGGCGCTTGCATGCTTTGTGCCGATCAAATTGGCCGCGTTGCCTGGGGACTCACCTTTGCTCAGCGCTTCCCAGCAGAGAGGTGGCGGTGGTTTTCCTTGCTGCATCCCCTTTGCCGGGTTGCTGAGCTGTGGGAACCACCACTTGAGGCTTCGTTTGGCTGCTGATTGACTAAAATCCCTTATTTTGGCTGTGGATCCCTTATTTTCGAGGCTGCTGATCCCTTATTTTCAAATCTGTAAGTTGACAGCTATGCCTCTGGAGGACCACAGGTTCCTCCATCCACAGGTTCCCCATCCAGGCGGGGCCTGACAGGCCTCGTAATGACTGCTGCCGTTGCTCCTGCCGCCCAGGAAAACTCCCCTGCTTGAGTGCCTGAGGGCCCTGGTCCTGCCTCTTTCCACCTGCCCCAGGGCAGGCCCTGACAGGCCTCATAATAACTGTTGCTGTGGCTGCTGTCCAGGAAGGACTGGGGTATTTGGGGGGGGGGAGTTTTGTTTGGCGTTTTTGCTGTTGTTACTGACATTAACTGATATTACTGATATCAACTTTTTGTATCTTTATTTTTATGTGGAAATGGTTCAGTTTGGTTATGTAGTTTGTAATGTGTTTTTATTTACTTTTATGACTACTTTGCTATGTTTGCAATCATGCAAATCTTTTCATATTGTAAGCCGCCTTGAGCATTGTTTTATCTGTGGAAAGGCGGCATACAAATAATAATAAAAAGATAATGATGATCCATGTTCCAAGTTCTTGTAGTTAATAGGATGCTTCTGGTTTTAATTAGACCATTAGAATATCAGCTTCTGGTCCACCTGCCTTGCCCCACCCTCTAACCTTCATAAGGGAGATGTTTCAAGAGAGGAATGGGACTCTCTGCTGACCAGGCAAAGGCTTGTTGCTGCTGTGTATGCATCTTCTGATTAACTGAATGGGAAGACTATGAGTTATGGGAGTAGAGAAAGAGTGCATGTGAATTACTTTGTTAATGTGGTTAATACTATTTTGTAGATTATGAGTGATGTAATGCTTTGTAAATTTTAGAATATGACTTTTCTTGTGGTTGTGCTGCTTAGCTTATTTTTTAAGTTGTTTTGTTAGTAGTGTTTTATAGAAGGCAGTTGCTTTACTGGTGATTTGCCATTGTTTTGGTGATGATTTGTTAATAATTTTGTATGATTTATGCTGCAATTGGGATATTCTACTATGCCACTATTTGTTGTCTGTAGGCCGCTTTGTGATTCATGTGAGTGAAAAGTGGCAGAGAAATATAATAAATAAATGAAATTAAATGAATGAATGAATTACAGTGATTTAATTTTCATTTACTGTGATTCTTCGAAGAATGCAATGAACATTTGTAGGAGCCAACTTGAAGAAGAAGAGTTTGGATTTGATATCCCGCTTTATCACTATCCTAAGGAGTCTCAGAGTGGCTAACATTCTCCTTTCCCTTCCACCCCAACAACAAACACTCTGTGAGCTGAGTGAGGTTGAGAGACTTCAGAGAAGTGTGACTAGCCCAAGGTCACCCAGCAGCTGCATGTGGAGGAGCGGGGACAATTTTCCTCTTGAAGTATATATTTATTTTCCATGCACATTTATATCCCACTTTTTATATCAAGGCTCTATAAATGTTGTTTCCAGGAGATGTTCAGACACTGACCAGATAGGGACCTGGTTCGCATCAGTAAAGTAGTGGCCTCATGCACCTTCAGACTAGTTTCCCTGTGAATTTGACACAGTCTGTTTCTGATTGTTTTCTACCTCTGAAATCTTGTAATTTAAATAGCATTTTTTTCTCTAAGAGGAATTTCCAGTCAGATTGACAACACTATGATCCTAGAGTATTTGCATGTAAATCATAATGATACCAGCTATATTCACGAGACAAGAGGAAATGGATAAACTTCACCAAATGTGTATGTGTTGTTGTTTTTTTAAGGTGAACAACATGGATTGAATTCACTGGTGACTTTACCTCAACCACCTTAACTCTTCTTGCACAAATTAGGGCACCCCTACTTATGAGAGTCTTTTGCATCATATCCAGTGCTGTTCTGGAGGGTTCTCCAGCTATCAGGGCCAGATTTTCAGGAGGCACAAAGTCTTTGTAGGTAGGAAAGATCACAAAAAATTGTGCTGTCTGCTAAGGCAAAGCCACCTTTGCAGACATGCCCATGGAAATGTTCTGTCGGGAAGAAAAATAGTCCTCCACAGCAAATATTAATGCAGGAGGTATCTAATCTGGAAATGTTAAGCTTACAAGGTATGCTGACTAGTGAAATTGTCCATAAATTGTTTCAACATCTTAAATAAATTAGGCAGTTAATTTTTTATTATGAAATTTTAATAGGGAATCACAAGTTTATTAGATTATTGGACTTTATGGCTCCTGTTATGGTCAATAGAGAACTGAATGGCCTAATTCAGTTTCAGGATAAAGAAGAGAATTTATCTCTTACATCTTTTTTGTCACCTATTAAAAACTACTGAATAGGAACACTGTCTCAGATTTGTTGCATCTTGGGTGTGGAAGGCATTATAGCAATCATTCATCAAAGCAAAATCAGATTCAAATTCCTCCCAAGGTATGCCATAAAATTGCAGTGATTGATGCCTTTCTTCAAATAGATTCAGGCACACAGGAAAGGGTTGACCCTGGTGCTCTGTTAATATCTGTAAGTAAGATGCAAACTCCCCAGGAAGCCCCTGGCTCGGCAACATTGATTGGAAATAATTACAGAGGTAAACAGATCCAGCAGGTACATTATTCTAAGGATGAATTTAATCAAGCTAATACAAAGAAGACGTTGGGAGGATAGTGAGGATAAGAAGCAGTTAGTCCCAAATGAAGCACAATTTTTGACAAAATGGGAGAAATATGTTAATCTGGCCTTATCTATGAGTCTCCAAAGAGGAGATTATATATACCTGTAACAATGCAACAAGAATGGGTATTGTTTGTTGCCAATGAGAAGCTGCTGTGAAAATAACAACTGGGCTTTCAAAATTATAGAATTATATCATTAAATGAGTGAGGGTTTCCAAGAAAGGATGGAGGACTCAAAAGACAGGTCATCACCCCCTAGATCTAGGGAAATTGGGTGCATTACAATTTGGAACATTCGGAATTTATACTTGCTAATCTTTTTGTGCCCACATACTGCAGATTTTTTTCAAAGTGTAAATTTTCCTTTCTGTCAACTCTATGCCTCCTGTCAGGAGAGTCGACTTGGTCCCGCGACCGTGGGTGCCCGGGGCCATAAGTGCCATGCAATGTACATGGCACTATGGCACTGACACCGGAATTTGTGGGTGCTCAGGCACCCAGGGCCCCAGGGAGTTGGCACCTATTCCTTCTTTTAAGAGAAAGTTTTGACTTAGTATGCCTCTGATCTGGATTTAAGGCAGGCATTGGCAAACCCGGCCCTCCAGATGTTTTGGGACTACAACTCCCATCATCCCTGACCACTGGTCCTGTTAGCTAGGGATGATGGGAGTTGTAGTCCCAAAACATTTGGAGGGCCAAGTTTGCCTACTCCTGATTTAAAGCATTTTTCTTACTGCTCCTGTTACTGCTTCCCCTCCTCAGACTTGGATGTAAGTTAAGCACAAGAAGAGGTAGCCAAATCTTTTTGACCATTTGCAGTCCAAATACGAGTCCTTTCTCTTTCTCAGCTTTTTATTTTATTTTATAGAGCCCTAGATGAGGGAATTTCATTTGTAGCTTTCTTATCAGGGGCTTACTTTCTCTCTCTGACAGAGCCAATGTCCCTTGGCTATTTACATTTCAGAGTTTCATCCTAAACAGATGCTGTTGCCGCCATTGCTGCCATCACTTCACAGCCAACTTGGCACTAAAGCTTCCAGTTCTATGGGGAAAGCAGGACACAACTGGTATGGTAGGTTTACCAATTTTTGAACCAGGCACTGTGTCTCTTTCCCAGGAATTTCCAATATAGCAATCAGAAGGAGTGACGTAAGGTCATTGTTAAAGGAGTTGAACATTTATAAGCACCCCAATAAAAATTGCATCCTTCCAACTGGATATTCCAGGACTGGTAGTCCCAGTCCCATGTGGGAAAACTTACCCCACCTGTGGCCTTTCCTCTCTGTGTTCCAAGGTAAATTGGGGGCAGAGGCTGTTAGAATTCTTGCTCCATGATTGCGGTCATAGGATTTTTGTCTTTCACATGACGGTATATGTTTTGACTCCACAGAGTGGGAAGTGATGGAGACAGGATGTTTGTGTTACTGTGTTCCGTGAAGTGGGACTATTGTCCTTTGTTCTTTTTCTCTTTGCTGTCTGATGCTAGAAAGAGAGGGAGCCATGTTGCAGAGCTCTGAGTGTGTTTATATGTAAATAAAGTAGATTAGCCAAAATGCTGAGTTGCTGAGGTCTGTCACGCAAGGTGTGCAAACTCTGCAGATCTCTAAGTGTGCCAATGTCGGTTGGCATCAGTCGCTGTGATGTTCGAGCTGAAGAAAACTTATGAAGCTCCCAAACGATCGACCAGGAGAGAGGGAACATGCCAGTCGGGCATGTGTCTCTACCAGGGTGCTACTCAAGTGTAGGCTGAATTCCTGACAGAGGCGACAAGGACTAACAGAACTGAGGTGAGCTCAGCTCTACAAAGTGTTTGCTTCTGTCCTGCTGCCTAGCATTCTTTCAGGGGTGCTCTCATTTTTGAGAGGTAGCCTTTCTCAAATATGCATGTTAATTCACCTAACCATTTCTGCATATCAATCCTCACTTAAAGGCTCAGGAGCAGGCCAGGTCAACCCCCCCCCCAATCCAACTGGTAACTGCAGAAAGCATACATCTAGGGTGGTAGTTCTCTAATAACTACCCATAGCCATCACACCATTCCATTTGAATATGGAATCTGTTCCATACATTGAAAGCACTCATACCAGTTTAACAGTCATGGCTTCCCTTCCCCCAAAGACTCCCGAGTGCTGGCAGTTTTTAGGAGGTCCCTATGCAGAAACCTGCAGCTACAACATACCCTCCTACATTTCTCTGATGAAAATAGGGATATCCTATTCAACCTGTCTAACTGGGTTGCCCCAGCCACTCTGGGCAGTTTCCAACATATACAATCATACCTCGGGTTAAATATGCTTCAGGTTGAGTGTTTTCAGGTTATGCTCTGCGGCGACCCAGAAGTAATGGAACACATTACTTCCGAGTTTCGCCACTTGCGCATGTGCAGACGCTAAAAATGACATCACGCGCATGTGCAGACACAGGTTGCATTCGCTTCAGGATGCAAATGGGGCTCCGGAACGGATCCCATTCACATCCAGAGGTACCACTGTATAAAAAAATAATAAAACATGATTATTATTTTTTTAAAAAAACCTTCCCTATATAGGGCTGCCTTCAAATGTCTTCTAATGGTTCTCTAGTTACTTAAATCCTTGGCTTGAGGGTCACATAACTCCATACCCTCCAACATTTCTCCGATGAAAATAGGAACATCCTAAGGAAAAGCGGGACATTCCGGGATTAAATCAGAAACCAGGAAAGCTTCTGTAAATCTGGGGACTCAGCTAGACTGCTGAAGAAAAAGTGATTTGTTTGTATGTGCAGTATAACATTTTGCCACCAGGTGTGGAATCCCGTTTTTCTCTACCTGTTTTCCCTGTTTAAATTTACAACGCTTCTGCTTAAGAAACAAGAAGTGTTTCATGCATTATTCCTATTATCCTCTCCTAAAGCTTACCCCCTTATCTGTGGGCCCTTAGGCTGCGAGGCAAAAATTCTAGAGGAGCCTGCCAGGCTTAGGCTTAATAGATTTCAGATTTACCTAGCTTTGGTGCCAGTAACCTCACTACCTAGTTTCTGGATTAGATAATGCACTACTTCGAAGTGTTCCTGAACCTTATAAAGGAATGGACACTAAACTAATTCAGATTTGGTGTAACTGAATTGGCACTGGGGCAAGATGATTTGTGCAGGCCCTTGTAAGACAAAATGGCACATGGATGCATCTACACATTTTTAGAGGCAGTTAAATAGAATATGCCCTGCAATCAACTGCCAATGAACATTGTGAAACACATTTTTAGAGGACATAGCATTCTCCCCCTACCCAATCACTGCCTAAATTTTGTGGCTGAAACCACATCACTATGCCAGTTTCCAGTAAGTATGACAAACTGCTCTAATTAAGCCCATTTAAAATAACAGCTTTATGGAAAACATATGTGAAACCAAATGTGTTTTTAAATTAATTTTCAATTGCTCTTTTGTGCAAATGAGAGAGTTTCAATCAATGCAAATACGATTCAAGAGAACTGGAACACTGAGGACTTACTTGTTTGCAGCAAAAATAAACAAAAATGGATGGGCAATGCAAGAACAGTGTAAGATGTTATTAATTCAAAAATCAAAAACTATTCTAACTACAGTACTTTGCAATTAATTTAGGAGAGGGGGAAAAGCTTGGCAACATAATATATGAAACTGTTCAATCTGCAGCACTCAATTGCAATGTTTAAAACTGTGATTTGGCTGGAATTATGGGAGAACTTGCTTATGTAAATGTTCTCTTGTTGACGTTTAGGTCCTCTGTTCTCTATTTGGGATTGCAAAATCGCAGGAGCCCTAATCCCTATTTAAGAATTCTAAATCCCTCATGCAATGAGGCAGTGTGAGGTTAAATTTGCTAGCTCTACTTTCCTCCAACCTGGGCTATCTCCATTACCCTATGTGAGTTGGAGGGGTAACATCTGGAGGAGGGAGGCTTTTCTACTCATGTAGGCTCCCTGTGCATTTTAGAACCCCAGTTTTCAGGGGTTCTAAATCACACAGGGAGCCTAAATGAGGTTCCAAACATGTGGAGAGCAATGGTGCTAGTGAGAGAGGAGGGGGAAGAGAGCAAGCATGCTCATCCCCGTCTCCTCATTATATGAAGGATTTAGAATGTGTGCACTTGAAAACGTTGGCAGCATTAAGATAAATTCAAAAGTGTAAGTAAGTTTTGATGGAAGTAATAAGGCAGGTGTAGCTAGGCATCTGTCAGGGCGGACCCTGGGAGCCTATTTTATTGAATATTGCAAGCATTGCCACAGGTGGGCCTGTGGCTGATTGGTTGATACATACACACAGAAACTTGTAATTGGTTAACATAAGTACTAAGGCGGGAATTACATGTGAAAGGTGGGGATTACATGTGATCATTTATCATTGATGGAGAGAAGGCTGAGAATCGGAGCTAGAACTAGACAGGCATGAAGCCTCCTAATTGAATTGTAACTAGGGATTAATTGGCACAAACAATATAACGATCAGCTAGGCATGGAGAACAGGTACAGTTTGTTTTCCATGAGCTTAGGATGTCTGTTACTAGTGATTGATCATAGCATGTAACAATATAACAATCAGGTTCAGCTAGGCGTGAAGAGCAGGTTCGTACAGTGTGTGCAAAAGCAGGGAAAAACCTACAAGCAAAACTTCTCAGAAAGCAAGAGAAAGGAGGAACAAGGCTTCCCCAAAATGGAGCAGTTTTGTGCAGAAAGAGACTAAGTTATGTGCAGAAAGAAGACTTCCCTTTATCTCCCCCTTTCTTTTCTTGTTTGCGAGGCATTAGTGGTGTGCCAACAAATGCCCAAAATAAGTTCGCCAGGGTCGATGGGACAAAAATATTTCGGGATACGTGGTTTGCCAACGCATGCCCAAAATAAATCCGTCCACATCTCACCTTAGGTTTACTGTTGGTGTTGCCATTTCGCAAAGTAGGCGGCAAGGAGTTTATTAGGTGGTTGAGGGGGAGAGAGAAGCCGGGAGAAAAGGCTTATGAGGCCAGGAACACATTGAAGGAAGCAACATAACAAAATTAAGATGCATATAATGACAAGGGCATATTGAAAGAGATTAGGCCAGAAAAACCAACGTCTTGTGTAATGTGGTGTGTGAGATTTTGCAAATGAGAGATCTGCTTTTGGATGGCTTTGGAATTATCAGTAATATTAAAACAGCACATGTTGTCCACTGGTTCACAGCCATAATGATGAATCATCAATAGATAATCAATAGCACAATTTTGTAAAAGTCCATTATGTAGTCCACTCTGTTCTTTATTCAAAAGGTGAAGAGCTTCCGAAGTAAAATTCAGGGCTTTTTCTGCAGAATAAACTGAAGAATTAATGTTCACACGATTCCGTACAGCCAATCCAGGGACTCCTAAGAGAGAAACAACTAAAGAGATATATTCAGACCTACTGAGAAAGGAGACAAAAGCATCACAATCATTAGTCAATTTCACAGAGCGGCGATATCAAGAGTGGGATAAAGGATCCAGAACTCCTGGAATAACCTGGATTCCTTCTTTGGCCGCAGAAAATTTGGGTAAAATTAAGCCTGCGACTTTAGGAGGTAGTGGGCCTGCCAATTGGGTGGTCATAAGCACAATTTCACCAGGTAAAAACAGTGTCTTTGGTTTTTTGATTAATTAAGTCGATGGTAAAATCAGAGCGTGTATCCTTTGAGATGGTTTTAATAGTGGAGACTAACGGCGGAGGGCTCCCTATTTGTCCTGGCCCGGGAGTGGGGCCCCTAAGGAGTTTCCCGAACTCCTGCACTGATTTGCCCAATGATAGCCTTTACCGCACTTTGGGCATTTCTTGGAAGGCTTAGCCTTATTGGCATCACCATTCCTGTTTGCACCCCTGCCAGGGGCTCTGCATTGTTTAGCAAAATGACCTGGGCAATTGCAGTTGAAGCAGTTGCTATTCCCTCCAGCATTCCTGTTACATATGAGGATTTGAGGCCAGAATCAACAATGGCCCTTCTTAATTCTCGCATTACAGAATAAGAAAGGGTTTCATATAGCACCTGTTGTTGTGCTGTGCCTGGGTTTGCATAAGAAATAGAGAAAGCAGATGGCAACACCCCAGCCCACTCAGACTCTTCCTCTAAGGATAGGAGCCCTTTCTGCCTAGCTTGAGAAAGTGCAACACGGACAGCTCCCGTGAAACAGGCAGGAGCTGAGGCAGGCAAGGGAGGGGTGGAAGGAGGGAGGGAAGAAAGTGGGGGGGAAGAAAGAGGGGGGAAGTGGATGTTGGCTGAGATGCAGGCAAAGGAAACACAGGAGGGAGGGAAGGGGGGATGGGGGTGGGCACAGCTCCTGTATGAGCAGATGCAGGAGGGGGGGAAGGGGGGTGGATGGGTTGGAAGCAGGCAAAGGAGGGAGGGATTGGCAGGATTGTGCTGGAGGCAAAAGCTTAGGATAAGGAGGGGGGTTGTCTCCAACAGACAGAGATGCAGGGGCCGAGGGAGACGCCTGGGACGCTTGAGGTCCAAATTTTGCCACGGCATCTGCACACTTCTGCCAAGTTAGCAGACAGTGGATAGGAGCCCTGGGCTCTGCAAAAAAGGTTTTTCCAATCTTTTGCCAAGCCTCTACCCCCAAGGAGCCTGCCTCAGGGTACCAGGGACATTGGAATGCAATCTCACATAGCAAACGTTCAATTTCCTTTAAAGAAACATGAGCACCTGCACCTCTCTGTCTGACTAAATGAAGCAGTTCAGTAGCATGCACTTTCTGGGACTTTGTAAGCTCCCCCCCCCCATACTCACGGTGTAGCCGGCTAAGACTTCTCCAGTCGAGTGAAGTATGAGGCTGGCTGACTGCTCGGCTGCGCAAGGGATCTGGCACGTCGGGGGTCACCAGATGTAGAAATGAAAAATCATGGGAGACGAGAGAGGCAGGTGTAGCTAGGCGTCTGTCAGGGCGGACCCTGGGAGCCTATTTTATTGAATATTGCAAGCATTGCCACAGGTGGGCCTGTGGCTGATTGGTTGATACATACACACAGAAACTTGTAATTGGTTAACATAAGTACTAAGGCGGGAATTACATGTGAAAGGTGGGGATTACATGTGATCATTTATCATTGATGGAGAGAAGGCTGAGAATCGGAGCTAGAACTAGACAGGCATGAAGCCTCCTAATTGAATTGTAACTAGGGATTAATTGGCACAAACAATATAACAATCGGGTTTTATAGTTATGGTCAGCTAGGCATGGAGAGCAAGTACAGTTTGTTTTCCATGAGCTTAGGATGTCTGTTACTAATGATTGATTATATCATGTAACAATGTAATCAGGTTCTGTAGTTGTGATCAGCTAGGCATGAAGAGCAGGTTCGTACAGTGTGTGCAAAAGCAGGGAAAAGCCTACAAGCAGAACTTCTCAGAAAGCATGAGAAAAGAGGAGCAAGGCTTCCCCAAAAAGGAGCAGTTTTGTGCAGAAAGAGACTTAACAGTTATGTGCAGAAAGAAGACTTCCCTTTAGGAATACTGAATGGTTTATGTAATGAGTATGGGTTGCTCGTGCGTAAGTTGCCGCCTCTCCTGGCTATGTTGCCTGGTTAAACCTTTCTTTTTTTTAAATATATTTTTATTGCTTTTTTCCAGATATAAATATAAAGTCAGATAACGAAAGAGAAAAGAAGAAAAGAAAAACAAAAGAAATCCAACTTTCCATTACATTTTTCCATAACCGACTGGACTTCCCCACGTCTCCCTCACCCTGCTTTCTTTACAATAAAAATATCAGCAAATTAATAGCTTGTTTCATGTGTTATTAATACTTTCAAATAATTCTCTTTTGGGTTCAAAATACTTATTATCAATTTACTTTTGCCCTAAAATAAACACAATATTATTTTAAACTTTAGTCCTTTCATAGTCATATCTTAATTTCCAATATACAAAATCTTATTGCTGGAGCTTAATTTTTCAATTCATGCAAATTATTGGCATTCATATAACTTATAATATTTTTGTAAATAGTCCTTGAATTTTTTCCAGTCCTCCTCCATTGTCTCTTCTCCCAAATCACGGATTCTGCCAGTCATTTCGGCCAGTTCCATATAGTCCATCAATTGCATATGCCACTCTTCCAGTGTGGGCAAATCTTGTGTCTTCCAGTGCTTTGCGATAAGTATTCTTGCTGCTGTTGTTGCATACATAAAAAATGTTCTATCCTTCTTTAACACTTTCTGGCCAACAATGCCCAAAAGGAAGGCCTCTGGTTTCTTGGGAAAGGTATACTTAAATACCTTTTTTAACTCATTGTAGATCATTTCCCAGAAGGCCTTCACTTTTGGACAGGTCCACCAGAGGTGAAAGAATGTCCCTTCAGCCTCCTTACATTTCCAACATTTATTATCAGACAAATGGTATATTTTAGCAAGCTTGACTGGGGTCATGTACCACCTATATATCATTTTCATAATATTTTCTTTCAAGGCACTACATGCCGTGAATTTCATACCGGTGGTCCATAACCTTTCCCAGTCTTCAAACATGATGTTGTACCCAATGTCTTGAGCCCATTTTATCATGGCTGATTTAACTGTCTCATCCTGAGTGTTCCATTTAAGCAGCAAGTTATACATTCTCGAAAGTACCTTAGTCTTTGGTTCTAACAGTTCTGTCTCTAATTTCGATTTTTCCACCTGGAATCCTGTTTTTTTGTCCAACTTAAAAACCTCTTGAATTTGAGCATAATGAAACCAGTCTTGCACCTTATGCTTTAATTTTTCATAGCTCTGTAACCTCCAATTGTCGCCTATTTTTTCTATTATTTCCCCATATTTCAGCCAACCGGCCTCCATATTGGGTTTTTTTCGGGTCTTAGCCTCCACTGGTGATAGCCACCTCGGGGTCTTACTTTCTAATAAGTCTTTGTATTTTGTCCAGACCATAAATATTGCTTTTCTGACAATATGGTTTTTGAACATTTTATGAGTCTTTACCTTGTCGTACCACAAATATGCATGCCATCCCAGAGAGTTATTGAACCCTCCCAGATCTAGGACATCAGTGTTCTCTAAAAGTAACCAATCTTTCATCCAGCAGAAGGCTGCAGCTTCATAATATAACCTTAAGTCTGGCAGGGCAAACCCCTCTCTTTCTTTTGCATCAGTTAGTATTTTAAATTTTATTCGGGGCTTTTTGCCCTGCCAAACAAACTTCGAAATATCCTTCTGCCATTTACCAAAACATTCCACTCTGTCCACAATCTGAAGGGTTTGAAACAAGAACAACATCTTTGGCAATACATTCATTTTTACTGCTGCAATTCTACCCAACAAGGAAAGTTTCAATCTTGACCAAATTTCTAAATCCTTTTTAACTTCTAACCAACATTTTTCATAATTGTCCTTAAATAAATTCAAATTTTTGGAAGACAAATTGACCCCCAGGTATTTCACTTTTTTAACCACAGTTAATTCTGTTTCCTTCTGGAACTCATCTGTTTCTAAAAGTGTCAAGTTTTTACCCAGAACCTTGGTTTTTTGCTTATTCAGCTTGAATCCCGCCACCCGACCAAACTCATAAATCAGTTCTAAAACTCTTTTTGTGCTAGATTCTGGCTCCTGTAATGTTAAAACCAAATCATCTGCAAAAGCTTTCAGTTTATATTGTTTCGCTCCGACCTGTATTCCTTGTATCGACCGGTCCTCCCTTATCATGCTCAAAAGCACCTCCAGGACTGAAATAAATAAAAGAGGGGATAAGGGACACCTGGTTAAACCTTTCTGTCTGGACAGCCCTTCACTTCGTGGCTGCCTCAGTCGCTAGCAGAATCCGTCAGTGGGCATTTCTGAAACCTTTTCCAACATAAAAGTTGACACCAAGTCTCCTCCTACTCTCTGTGCGCGGAAGTCTTCTGCGCAGGGTGGGTGTGGGTAGTGGAGGACCCGTGCTCTCCCCGCTGGTGTCCGGTGAAGAGTCCTGGAGCCCTCTCGCCGATTCCCCCATCTGCCCCCCTTTATCCCTGGTGTTGCGCTGATTTGCTTCCCCATCTGCTGAGCTGCCTCTCTCCCTGCTGGGCCCTTCTCCAGCATCATTTGAGAGCCTTCCCTCCGCCTCTAGCTCCGATGTCAGTTCCCTGACAGTTTAGTTTATACAGTACAAACTATGCAGGGATTTATGCTATGCAAAATGAACGATGGAAAGAGAAGAAGGGAAGTCATAAATATTAAGGTTGTTTAAATGAATATATATATATATATATATATATATATATATATATATATATATATATATATATATAATTATATATGTAGAATGTGTGCATTGAGTTCTAAACCGTATCTGTAAGCTCTTGTACCTTATTTACCCTTAAAGAGGAAAAAAATCATTTCTGATTCTCTACCTAACACCCTAATAATGATTTGGTGTTTCTCTAACTGGGGCTGTGTACACATTATTGGCTTAAAATGTAGTGAGGTCATTCATATTTTTTTTTGCTGTGTGTCAAACTGCATTTGGACATTGCTGTATCTAATTAGCCAGAACTGAATGTCCACACCAGTGAGTGGAGATGTCTTTGCCCAATGAGCAGTTCTCAACCTGGATCAAACTCCATTAAAATTTTTTTCAGCTAGACTAAGTAGTGGAAATAGGGTCGTCTGATTTATTTAAAAATGAATGCCTACAGAAAAGAATGAAGATGCGATGATATAAAGGTTTGGTCCATGGGAATTGTTTTTGTACTGCTAGGCTGCAATGGTATACCCATTTACCTGGGAGGAAGTCCCATTACACTCAGTAGGACTTACTTCTGAGGGCAAGCAGAGGATTGCACTGTTAATTAAGTGGAAGTTGCATAGCTGGAGAAGTTGGTGTCTTGTGCTCTCTTGGGTTTACACTTGCTAGGCAATTGTCTGCATCATTTTGTACCAGTTGAAGTTTCTGAACCGTCTTCAGTGGCAACTCCACAGAGAATGCATTGCAGCTTTCAGTCTGTGAAAATGCAGTGGCGCAGATGAAAGTTGCAGAGTCCCTGCTCTCCAAGAAAGGGCACAGCTGATGTATCACATGTAATTGCAAAGTGCACTCCTAGCAGCAGCTATTACCTGCATATCCAGGAGCAAAGTTGTGTAAAATAGCACACCTACGTAGCTGTGAACCCCATTGGCTACAGAGAAAGAAAACTCAGCCAGAATAGGCAAACTCGCCTTTTTGATATGTAGACTTAAAGCTACTTAATAACCTATCCTGCTGCTTCAAAGCTTTAGTTTCAATGAACTAGGGAGCTCACTGATACTTCAGTGATGGGAGACGGATGGTGAGATTTACCTAGCATACCCCTATGTGCCCCCCATACTACACAATTTCTCCTTCAGGGGTATTGCAACACCACCAGGAACCAGCCACAGGGCCTCTTTCTTACTAGAGTCTATAATCACATTCATATTCCATTAATTAGTCCTCATCCTGCCCACCACTGCGTCCAGGCACTGAGCCAAGATTTGGACGGCTACATCCGATTTAGATGTAACAGAGAAATGGAATTGAGTGTCATCAGTACACTGATGACAACATGCTCCAAATCCCTTAAAGCCTTGAACTGTCCCATCTGAGGTAGCCTTGGCATAGATGTTGAAGTCCCCTAGAACAACTCTCCTGTGGTTCTCCAACATTATGATTGAGATCACCTCAGCTTGCTCAGTCAGGGAGTTTGCTGGGCAGCATGGTGGGTGGTACATCAGCAACATCCCTAATCTGTCTCTGACCCAACTCCAGATGAAAGTCCTCAACCCCCACCCTGGCTAGGGAAATGCAAACTGTATGGACCATGGAACCATCCTCTCCTCTTCCAGCCAATGTTGGAGGAAGCCTTGGGTGGTGGAGCTGGGTCTTCCTAAAACGTGCAAGGTTGGCTTTCTTATCCTTGATCAAGTTTTAGATGTGTGTGGTCAAATTATGAGCTAACCTAGTAGCAGCACTTCCAGATCAGAAGACTTGGTGATAGAATAGCTGGATCCCTTAAGGGTGGGTGAAGAGCCAGAGGAGGAGATGGCCCAAAAATATCTAGGTCCTCTTTTTATAGATGACTTGCCTCCATCCAATGCCTTATTGCCACCTGCCTAGAATTTGCTATGAGGTATTCTCACCTTTTCTCCTCCGTCACAACTTCCGGGGCACATGTTTGCTCAACAAGCTACCCACACAGCAATCAAGCAACTACACCTCACTGATACTTCTGAACACATCCTCACATAAAACCACAGGAGCTTCAGGCAACTCCTTTAACACCCCCCCATACAATCAGGCTCTTCACAATCACAACGCACACCACATCTCCTCAGCTACAACTAGTCGATAAATCACCCACTAACTACATAAAAATAGAACAAACCTGTTAACATCAGCAGCACACTCCAGATAATGGAATAGTCTTATAATTCTCTAGGCCCCAGAACATCCCACTCAAACTATTCAAGCAACAACAGACAGCATAAAACTCCCCCAACTCTCTCTCAGGATCCATACCTTTTAGAACCAGCCAAGTTCTTGTCTTGGTTGGCTCTCCACCAGGTACCTCCAGCTCTCATTAGGGGTATCAACCCACATCCAACTCACTGTACCCATAGGGCTCTCATTCAGGGCAACCCATGACATCAACATATGGGGTGTATCTCCATCCTCATGGTTTCCCAAACGATTGACCCAAACAAGTGACTAATCTTTGCTGTCACCTTCACCTCATTATTCCTTCATTATTATCATCATCCCCTTATTATTAATTCAATTTATATACCACCTTTTATCAAAAGATCCCTGGGTGGTGTACAACACTGAAAACACACCACAGAATATCATTGATAAAAACATAATAAAAAGCATACTGACAGACAGCCTAATAATAAAGTAGTCATCATAATAACAGCCCTCTCCACCACACTGCTACAAGCCATAGATTATTTAATAGCCATAGTAAAGGTAAAGGGACCCCTGACCATTAGGTCCAGTTGTGATCGACTCTGGGATTGCGGCGCTCATCTCGCTTTATTGGCTGAGGGAGCCAGCATACAGCTTACGGGTCATGTGGCCAGCATGACTAAGCCGCTTCTGGCGAACCAGAGCAGTGCATGGAAATGCCGTTTACCTTCCCGCCGGAGCGGTAATTATTTATCTACTTACACTTTGATGTGCTTTCGAACTGCTAGGTTGGCAGGAGCAGGGACCGAGCAACGGGAGCTCACCCTGTAGACCTGAGTAAAGAGGAATATTTGCCTGGTTCCTAAAGGTATGTAACATTGGCACTAGATGAGCCTCTCTGAGGAGAGCATTTCACAATCGGGGAGTGACAAGAGGAATTTGCATTCTTTTTTCTCTTTTTTTGTTTTTATTTTGGCTTAGACCTGTTTGCTTTTTATTGTAATATATTATGAAGAGCCTTAATAAAAAGCTGATTGAAAAGAAAATAAATTATTTGAAATCAGCCATGGAAGTACTCTGAAAATGCTTTTTAGTCCTTCCATTTTTTATTTTTTTTAAAAAGTGCTCCTGCTTTTTAGATCTTTGCACTGCAACGATTACTCTTTGTTTTACTTTGCTTTAATTTTGTGTCCGCTTTAATTTGCACTTCAATTTTACATTGTGATCTGTTGTAATTTTCTTCTATTTTATGCTTTTAACCTCTGTTCTGTGAGGCACTCAGACAGCTTCAGCTCTTGGGTGGTATAGAAAGGTTATTAGTTCATATAATAAAATAAATCTGGACTGTGCTTTGCTTCCAAAGAACTATCGTGAATGCTGAGACTCCAAAAGAGATTGCACAGATAAGCCCTCTGAGATCTTAAAGGGGAAGGAGATCTGCCCTTAAATGACATACAGCAAAACTAATTATAAAGGAATAAGTCCAGCTTTATGTAATCACTCAAGAGTCTGTTTAGACTTTGTTGCAGGGGAAATTAGTCATCTGTTCAGAGATGCCAATGTTCTGTGGGCTATATACATTTGAAATGTATATCAAAATGTGTCCTACATTTCAGATGGAGGCCATGCATTTTGAAATTCATTTTATTTATTTTGTATAGATGCTAATCTAGTCAATAGTACAATAAACCCAAAAGTCCCATCACAAAAATGTTATCGCAAATGCCTTAAGATATGTCTTGCAGCAGTATTCATTGTTGGCCCCCTATTTTAAGATTCCATTTCAAATACATTTTGTTGAGATTGATCCATATCATGAACAGAAGCCGGAGACAACTGTTGTACTATCACACCTAAGTACAGGAAAGGTGAGCTGGTCTTGAAACAGGTTTCTGCACTAGGATCCAATTTCTGCATCCATCCACAAACAAAGGTGATGAATGGGAAGAACAAAAGCTCCTTATTGGCTGCAACAAAAGCTCCTTATTGGCTGTTAAAGGGGTGGGGCCACTGAGTCGAAGCATTTCGTACCGAATCCCCAGAACAGATTACTGACTCATCTGTTAAAGAGAATATCTCATGTGCAGCAGCTCATGCACATGCAAGAGTTGGGGAAGAGAGACTTTTCATTAGGAGTCAATAATTTGTTATGAATATCTACTTATTT
Organism: Podarcis bocagei; assembly: GCF_964188305.1. Classification (NCBI taxonomy): domain Eukaryota; kingdom Metazoa; phylum Chordata; class Lepidosauria; order Squamata; family Lacertidae; genus Podarcis; species Podarcis bocagei. The sequence goes on along the minus strand of NC_138136.1, from coordinate 18,657,987 downwards.
ATTTCACAAGGTGCTCAGAGGTCCTGGCATATTTTGCGATATAAATATTTGTCAAATCTAATTTGTAAATCCTGAATAAACTCTTCAGTGATGATGTGACAGCAACCTGGTATCTCAGGACAAATTAATGAAGCAAAAAGAGGGAATTATTGATTTTGGAGATTTTCTGCAGTAAAATAATGGGCTCAATATAGAGAAACTATTCTTATGTTTGATCCATCTGGATATGGGTTGATCAAAGGTCAGATCGTCAGAAGGCACAGCCCTTATCAAGTGCGGTCAACTAATTTAGCTTGTATCACTATCAAGCATTTTAAACTTTTATTTTAAAAATTCTTAAATTTTTAAAAACATCTTTATTGAAAGTTCAGAAAGTACATAACTATATGTGCGCCAGACGTGGTGAGATGTAAATAAAAGAGAGAGAAAGAAAAAGAGAAACAGAACCTGTGTAGAAGGGAAAATAAAGGTGGAGGGGGGGGGGAACCCAAAACTGTATATTCTATAAGGTTGTTATTGTAATTCACCAGCTCTTAACCTAATACGGTATTTGTAAGAATGGATTCCAATTATCATTCAATTTGTCCATGGCAAGTCTGCGTTTATAGGCAACTTAATATACAGTATATAATTTTGATTAGGTCTCCTTTAGGCACCAGTGAGATTAGCTGGGCAAACCCAAATGAACTTTAATCCTATTACAGTGTCACAGTTGCTAATATGTCCTCTCTCCAATAGTGGACAAACAGCGAGGACGGGCACACACAAAAATCAAATTAAAACAGGTCGGAAATTATTTAACAGCTCTGAGACAAACTGAGCATAATCATAAATGTGTGGTCTGTAGTTTATGAGGAATGATCACATTTACAGTGCCGTTCTATAAACGTCTATTCAGAAATAAGACCCACGGGGGACAGACCATCCTGTTTTGCCACCTGAGGCGAAATGGGAAGGTGCCACCACTACCCCTCAGCTGAAGCTTCGCTTACCAAGGTCACATGACAGTGGCCGCTTCCAGAGAGATCATGGGGGAGCTTGTGGGGATCTCATGAGAGTTCTGTGAGATCTCACAAGACCTTGGTGGAAGCCACTGCTGCTACTTCTCCTTGCTTCTCCAACAGTGGTGGTAGGGGCAGGAAGGGGCTCCTTGACATTTGATGGGAGGCCATTCCACAGGGTGCCACTACCGAGAAGGCCCTCTGCCTAGTTCCCCATAACCTCACTTCTTGCAGTGAGGAAACACCAGAAGGCCCTCGGAACTGGACCTCAGTATCCAGGCTGAACAATGGAGGTGGAGATGTTCCTTCAAGTATACTGGGCCAAGGCCGTTTAGGGCTTTAAAGGTCAGCACCAACACTTTGAATTGTGCTTGGAAACATACCGGGAGCCAATGTAGGTCTTTCAGGACCGGTGTTATATGGTCTTGGCTGCTGCTCCCAGTCACCAGTCTAGCTGCCGCGTTCTGGATTAGTTGTAGTTTCCGAGTTACCTTCAAAGGTAGCCCCATGTAGAGCACATTGCAGTAGTCCAAGCGGGAGATAACGAGAACATGCACCACTCTGGTGAGACAGTCTGCAGGCAGGTAGGGTCTCAGCCTGCGTACCAGATGGAGCTGGTAGACAGCTGCCCTGGACACAGGCAAGTTGGTATAAGACTCCAGACTTAGCATGGTATTTACATTTTATCCGACAAATGAAATATACTGCAAGAATATTTCACTTTCCCCTGCCTGTTATAGGTGGTATACATATTAAAGCTTGCAAATCACATGGGAGACATATTCCTAAACAGCCTGGATGAAACAGATAAGTTCCATTGAGTCATTTCTTTACAAGCAAATTTGCGTATGTTTGTGTCTTCGTGATGAAAGATGCATCAAATGCAAACTATTCATAAAACATCTCTTCCTGTTAGGTAAGACAATCTCACCATTGATGTCATGATTCTTGTTCTTGGCAAACATTATTCTCATGAAGATGTGGGATGGATGCAAGACGTTGTTCCTTCAGATGCATTTTGCTGATGATTTCTTCAAACATCAGCTCCTGGAGATGATATGAACAAGTCTGACAAGGTTTGATAACCTGAAGGTGAGAGCAGTGGGGTGTAGATATACATGCCCTGCAAATCACTTCTGAGATTGGATTCATCCATATTTCAAAAAGAACTGCTTTCCATATTCGGCTTTGATCTCTTTGCACTTCTTACTTTCGTTACGATTTCCACATCATCCTTCTTCATGAACTGGATATAGACTATGTACTGTACAGAAGAAATGATACCGATGTTAAATGTTGACAGCTGCATATCTGTTATTCGGAAGTGGGATAAACCTTTCCCCAGTTTTATTCTACACCAACTTTCTAAACAATTTGGGGTCTGCATCTCCTTGGAAGCCTTAGGCAGATGTAATGGTTCCTCAGATCCAGAACTGAAGAGTGCCATTACGATTTGCTTAACAGGCAAAATTTCACCATCGCCATTCTCTGAGAGAAGTGAAGCTACAAACTGTACATCCCGCACTGCTCCAATGACACTCTTAATGTACAAGAGGCACCATGCCGAGGGACAATAGCAGGAAATGGCTATTGCCCTCATACTCCTCTTTGGAACTTCCCATAGGTATTTTATCAACCATTGTAGAAAACAGGATGCTGAACTCAATGGACATTTGGGTGTATCTAGCAGGAGCCATCTTCTGTTCTTTTTTTCTTTCAAGATATTAAACTGGGATGAAGATAAATGTTTGTAACTACTACAGGTCAGGGTTGCATTCCACCAGGATTTTCTGTAGGAAGAGTAGTTTGATCTGCCAAACAAAAATGGCAAATACAACAGCACCACGGTCGTATTAGGGCCAAACTAAAAAGTTCATGAATGCAATGAATGTGTACACTGTTTCATTGTGTAATTATTAGTTTTTTGAATAAAAAAAATCCCCTCTCAAAGGCTGCCATTTGTATTGCAGTGAAGCATCGCCTGAAATGCCAATAGCAATGCCTCAGGGTGGATTTTTGTGGTGACCAAGATAAATTCAACAAACAATCGTAATAATCAAGGGTCTGGAAACCAAGCCTTATGAGGAACAGTTGAGGGAACTGGGTATGTTTAGCCTGGAAAAAAGAGGAGTCTGAGAGAAGATATGATAGCCATCTTCAAATATCCCAAGGGTTGTCATGTGGAAGATGGAACAAGCTTGCTTTCTCCTGCACCGGACAGTAGGGCCTGAACCAATGGATTCAAGTCGCAAGAAAGGAGATTTCAACTAAACATCAAGAAGAACTTTGTGACAGTAAGAGCTGTTTGGCAGTGGAATGGACCCCCTCAGGAGGATGTGGACTCTGCTTCATTGGATGTTTTTAAGCAGATGATGGATGCTTTAGTCAAGATTCCTGCCTTGCAATTGGTTGGACTAGATGACCATGGAGTCCCTTCTAACTCTACAATTCTATGATTCTATGGAACTTTCCATTGAATGTATGTCCCTTGGGAGAGGCTACTGTCCATCAGATCTCAACAGGTGAACCTAGGAAGCTGCCTTATACTGAGTGTTATCATTGGCCTATCTAGCCTAGTATCGTCTACACTTATTGGCAGCAGCATCCTAGGGTTTCAGACAATGAGTAGGTTGGTTACCATCCCGCAATTATAGTTTTAACTAAAAGTTAGGGATATGCATTACCCCTGCTGCAGAACTGAAAAACAAAGTATGTCCAGGACCAAAGAGAGACTCTTATGATTTGTGGGGCTATTTTGACATCTACCACTTTATAGTACATTAAATTCCATTAACTTTATGAGTTTCTGCTCCTGCATTAATGTCAGTGATACTTCTGCACTTGCTCACCCTCTATTCATCTCATGTTGAGAGGGAGAGAGAAATAGTTCCTCATTGCTAAAGAGCTTATTAGGAATGAGGCTGGGCCAACAACCATGAGATCCAGCTATTTAAGTCCAGATAGGAAAAATTATTGCTGCCACAGAAATGTTCTCAGAACCATTCTGTGTTGGTTTAAAATGGAAGGACATAGCCTCAAATACTAACACAACTAGATGGAACGTTAACCAAATCTGTTTTTAGCAACATGAACAACATTGATAAAAATGCAGGGCACCTCCGTAGCATCAAAGTGCCTCACATCTTTATAGATAAAACAGTGTTTACTTATGGCAAGTGTGAATGTAATAACATTAGTAGAAGCATTAGTCTTGGTAAATTCTGCGTTTAAAATGCATATAAATAAGGATTTGAATTTATTAATTTTGGTCACAATACAAATCCCTCATTTTCATGTGATGGGCAGATAAATTGTGCCCGTAGGAGTAGTTAAGTTCAAATTCCCTGCAGTGGTACATTATAGAACATAAATGTATCCCTTTTACTAAATGACATCTTCAGGACTAGGCCTACCATGAGTCAGAGTGAGGTGGTGGCCTTTGGCGAAGGTTAGTGTCAGGTTTCAGGGAATCCTATCCCTCCTACGGTGGGATGCCAAGAAGCAGATAAACAAGAAGAGTTCTTACCCACTAGTTTATTCAGTATTCACAGAGAAAGACAAAGGAATGCGGTCTCTCTTAGATAACAGCACACCAGGTAAAGTTCCACCCCCTCAGCCCAGTGCTGGATTTACGTATACGCTAAACAAGTTATAGTTTAGGGCCCCACTCTCTTGGGGGCCCCAAAAAAAATTAAAGGGGGAAAACTGTATGTATACTTCCAAAATATAAGATAAAAAACAAATAAAATGAAGAAGTGTGCATGCACACAAAAGCTTATACCTAAAACTACTCAGTTGGTCTCCAAGGTGCTACATTATAATTTTAAAATTCTTTTGGAAGGATTCTTTTAAAGTCTTTCTTAGATCATATAACTTTTTTGAAGACTTGATTCTTTTAAGGGAGTTTTTAGATTTTTTAAGAAGTGTCTTTTTAACTATCTTTTTAAAGAATTTATAAAATTTATTTTGACTAAGGCTGACCAACATGGCTACCTACTTGAATCTAGTAAGATGGCTTTAGATACCTATTAGGTCCATAAATTACCATATAGCATATATTCAACACAAAAAACAGCAACAAATTTGTTGCTGACAAAGGACAGCTGGACATATAAAGGGCCCCATTACCTTCAGTAGCTTAGGGCCTCATCAAAACTAAATCTGGCCCTGCCTCAGTCCCTCCTATTCTACATCACCCCTGTGCTGGATGATCTGTGCTTTCTGCCTCTGAGCTTTCTGTTTTACCTCTCTCAATGCATGCCGGGTCCTGGGAGAGAGGGGGGGGTCAGGAACGCTTTCTAGAGACACTGAGTCTGTTGTCTGTCTCTCCCCGGTGCTTCTTCTTCTTCCTGCTGCTCTCTCAATATTTCCCAGCTTCCCTCTTCTGCAGCCTCAGAACCATGACCTTCTGCAAACCACTGTTCTAAATCTATACTGTCCTCCTCTTCTCGGGAAGTTGCAGGAAGGGGAGGGGGCAGTCCCCACCATTCCTCCTCAGTCCAGCCCCTGACAGTCAGGGAGCAAACATTAGGTGTTGTCCTGTCCTGTGCCCCTCAGTGAGCTAACCTACTGCCTTCAGGTGCAGTAGGAGGTTCTGTCCTGGCAGCAGTGTTGAAGCAAGATCTAACTGCCTGACCAGCATGTGGAATTTAGTAGACTTTGCTGAAAGGCATATTCAAGTGTTGCTGGTCTTGTTCCTACTTGTAAAATGTAAATAGTGGTCTCCATAGATCAGGGCTGGAGAACCTATGAGCTTCCAGATGTTGTTGGACTCCAAGTCTTATTAACCACAGCCAGCATGGTCGGTGGTCAGAAATAATGGAATATCAGGAGAGCCTCAGGTTTTTCATCCTTGTCACATGGGAATGGCATATAAACTGTATAGTACTTTGCATACTGAGGGTTTAATAAAGACAATTAAGCTTCCATATAGAGGTTTACTACTACAGATAGGCTTGGAAGAGATGATCCTTGGGGCCCCTTCCGACTCTACAATTCTATGGTTCTGTTAAATGGAAATCAGCCCTGAGTGCTCACTGGAAGGACAGATCCTGAAGCTGAGGCTCCAATACTTTGGCCACCTCATGAGAAGAGAAGACTCCCTGGAAAAGACCCTGATGTTGGGAAAGATGGAGGGCACAGAGGACGAGATGGTTGGACAGTGTTCTTGAAGCTACCAGCATGAGTTTGACCAAACTGCGGGAGGCAGTGGAAGACAGGAGTGCCTGGCGTGCTCTGGTCCATGGGGTCAGGAAGAGTCAAACATGACTAAACGACTAAACAACAACATGAAATGGGTGATTTAGATATCACAAATGGGTTGTTGGCAACAAGCTTTTAGAAGCTTCAAGATTTCCTGTGCAATGGGTAAATCTGGGTTAAATGAAATGCAGGGTGGCGTTTCGTTGCCAGTGTTGTTGCGTGAGAGAGCAACAAGCATGAGCAGCACTGATCCCACCATAAACACCCATCTGGAAACACTTTGCAAGACGCGATGTGATGCACATTCTCAGAGAAGGATTTCCATTCATTAGTCGTCATTTGCAGAAAGTGGCCCTTACAGGAATTCCTGTGAATTTTGCATGACATCTTTAAAAATGATTTAGATGTTGGGAACTCATAGAAAAAGAAGCTGAATGGAAGTGAATGGAAAGTGTATGTTCGAATCCTTTTCTTATGTTGTGCATACTGCTGCCACGAGCTGTTCTAACAGTGAATGATGCAAAAGGAACTAAATACAAGAGATGGCATGTTTATCGACCGTGTTTGTTTTTAAGTAGAACAAACTCTGTTTCCCCTCTCTTCTCTCAATAATGATTCAACGTTTTACCTTTTCTTCCCACATCCTTTTCCTGTTTTTACCCATTCAATCCTTTTTTCCCCTCCGCCTGCCCCGATTGTGCTGGTTTTGGATGGAATCCAAGCTGGGTTTCTCTGCAGAGCTCCAGATGTTTGCAATAATGTATGACTGAAGTGAATGCCAGTGGTAAAAGGATATTTTTTCACAGGAAATAGTTTGCATCTGACACCAACCAATTTCTCTTTGGGGAGAAAAAGAAGACGTTTGCTAGCTGACAGTTATGCAGTAAACAAAAACAAACCAGTGGCAAGATGTTTAGGAGACGTTTCTGTCAATTAAGGTCCTTTTGAAATTAATACACACACATACACAATCCACTGAGAAATTCTCCTACGTGGGCTCCATTGTAATAAAAGGGAACCTTGCACAGCTGCCACTCATTTTAATGCAGCTTGTGTAGATTTTTTTCCATGAATTTGTTCAAAGGCCCACCTAATTCATCATCCTGTTTCCTATAGCAGTGAACCAGCTGCCCTCAGGAAGTCCACAAACAGGAAATAAAGGCAATAGTCCTTTCCTAGTTGCTTCCATCCCAAGAACCATGATCATGCCTGTGAACATAAAGGTTGCAGTTAGTCATCATTGCTATAAAAATAATAATAATGGTTTCATTTATCTCTTCCTGCTCCCAAGTTACATGCAGTATAGCCTGTGGGTATCTCCAGATTTCATCCTTATTTGCTTGCACATTGGGGAGGCTAGATTATGTCCACTCTTTATTGAACATTTGTTCTAATTTGTTTGTGGCAAGTTTATATGACAATGAGCATTCATCCGGATTTGCTTGTGGAGGGGCTATACACTCTCCTGTCAATCGACCTTCAGTCTCACACTTTTTAATGCATTTTCTCATCACTTTCCGAGCTGCAAAAAGACCAAGTTTTGTAAAGTGGAATTTGTGTTGGGTGGGTCACTTTAATCAACCTTAAATGTGCAGACCTACATTTCCAGCACACAACTTCCAGGTAAGTGTGCAAAGGGTTGCAGGATACATGTACACCCCCCACAAATATCTCCTTTGTCAATATCTAAGTACAATAAACAAGTACAATAAAGTTCCAATAAATAAGTGCAAGGCTGTCCCAATACATTTTGGTGCCAAAGGTGGAATAGCAAATTCTTGCCCCTCCCCGCTCCCATTGCATACTACCAAAGGGCTCGCCAAGTTATTTAGCAAGTGAGGCACAAAATCCCTCATGAATTTGTCACCAAAACCAAGAATTCAAAAATAATAAATTTAAAAGTAACAAGTTTGCTGATAAATCAAGTGCCAGAGGTGGCTTCCTCACACCACCTAATGGCCATCTCTGAATAAGAGGATTTGGATGGGGCATAAATAGGTACCTGTTGTGTCAACACAAAGCAGGATATTTTGCCAAATTTCCAAGCAGATGTTTCAGTGTATATTTTATGATAGAGTATTAAGATTTTAAAAGCTGGGAAATAACAGAGTTAATCTATTCATGGTCCTTCAGGCTCCAACATAAGCTATTTAAAACCTGACACTTTTAGAAACTCAGGGATATTTATGTTTTACTAATATATTAGGCTGATGCTCTGTCTTGAGTTGTCAAGACTTCCCGTCAATGAACTGTTGATAAGGCATTCTTCTGGGCTTGTCTTTGGATGCTTATAATTCTTTAAGGCTACCACGATGAAACACTTATTTTTATATCTTGCGGACTCTTATGTGAGTTCAAGTGCTTTGTGTCTCCAACATTTATTTAGACGTTTTAACATACCGCCTTTTGCGCAAGCTCAGGGTGGTTTACAGTAAAGTCAAATCAGGATTTTATTTTATTTTTTTACAAAATAACAGATCCCTTAACATGTAACCAAATAAAGCTACAAATGAGAAGATCACATAGGTAAAGGTAAAGAACCCCTGGATGTTTAAGTCCAGTCAAACTTGACTATGGGGTTGTGGGGCTCATCTCGCTTCAGGCCGAGGGAGCTAGTGTTTGTCTGCAAACATCTTGAAAAAACTGCTAGGCTGGCAGAAGCTGGAACAGAGCAAAGGGAGCTCACCCCATTGCATGGACTCGAAATGCCAACCTTCTGATTGGCAAGCCCAAGAGGCTCAGTGGTTTAGATCACAGCGCCACCCTACAGAAAATCACATAAGCATATGAAGAACAACAATAGTGAAATATCATACAATTTTTGCTGCCCAATGCCTGGGAAAACAAAAATGTCTTTACCTTGTGGTGAAATTATGCCAAAGTGCCAAACAGGCATCCTTGGGGCATGCATTCAATTAAAAAAGGGCTATTCTGCCATTGCCACCCTCTGGTACTCCCCCTGGAAAAGGGATGTGGGTGGCACTGTGATCTAAACCACTGAGCCTCTTGGGCATGCCGATCAGGTCGGCGGTTCGAATCCCCGCGACGGGGTGAGCTCCCGTTGCTCTGTCCCAGCTCCTGCCAACCTAGCAGCTCAAAGGCACGCCAGCGCAAGTAGATAAATAGGTACCGCTACTGCAGGAAGGTAAACAGTGTTTCTGTGCACTCTGGCTTCCATCACAGTGTCCCGTTGCACCAGAAGCGGTTTAGTCATGCTGGCCACATGACCCGGAAAGCTGTCTGTGGATCTCGGCCTGAAAGTGAGATGAGCGCCACAACCCCATGGTCGCCTTTGACTGGACTTAACTGTCCAGGGATCCTTTACCTTTTTTTTTTTAACCTACTCCCCCTGTATTTTGTGATTTTACCTTTGTCCTAAGGTGAAGCTGTGTCCTTTTCAAATAGCATTTGGAAAAGGAAACCCGTTTGCTGCTATTAGTAAAAAAATTTAAAAAATATTTCCCACTTTTCCCCATGTAGGTCTCAAAGAAGCCTTTTTAAAACAAAAATTACCCTCCTTCATTTTAAATAATGTAAGATCCATTTTGGTTCAGTGTACTTACCTAATGGTGCTAAATAGCTCAAGAATATAAGAATCATCCATTGGCAAGTTTTATACAGTCCATTCGAGATCTTTCTTCTGTTTCAAATTGTGGAATTTTATTGATTTTTTTTATTGTAAATGTTTACTGCATAAAAAACTCTACCTTCTGCCAGGATAAGTGGGTCTTTCAGCAGAGATTCAAGAAATAGCTAGAAAAGTGTGGTAAAATAAGTAAATGGCTGCTTCCACCCCTTATACGAAAATTTATACTAATAATTCTAAACCAATCAGGACTTATTTTCAGTTGGAACTCACCAGAAATCAGTTCTGGCACCTCTGAAGTGGGTGCCATTGCCATTATAAGAGAACAAGGGAGGCATTCATGATGAGTTCCAGCGCCTCTTTTTCGAGAGAAATAGCACTGAATACAATATATATCATGATTAATTGTGAAGTCCTGTGCACTGCTCCAAAGCATTTTAAAAATAATTATTTTATTTTAAAATCACCCACATAGAAAACAGGGAGTTTGGGTTGCTTACGCACATGCAGGTTTCAGAAAAAGTTTCTGGCAGCGACATGATTCATTAGCATTGCTGCAAGATGCAGTATTGATTCTTGCTTTGTAAAAGTGACAACTAAGAAGCTACTGAAACAAACACTTCATCAGCTGGGTTGCTTTACCAGTGTCTCAAACATCCAATTACTGATCAGCAGTAACTTTGCTTAGCTTAGCTCCTGTAAGCTAATGAGATCACAGCTGTTAACGGTATGTTGTGTACAAGATATACTTAACGAGTGTTCATTAAACAGATTTTTTGGGTGAGCTTTTTGATACATTTAGGAACCCAATAGTGAAATTGCCGGATCAGGCCTAAGGCCTACCTAGTCCAGCATTGTCTTGTGATTCAAATCTAATGGGATTCAGAGACATGCTGCCTCTGACACACAGCCAGAATACACCCCTTATAGCTAGTAGCCGTTGACTTATCCGCCATGAATTTCCCTAATCCTCTTTTAAAGCCATACAAGTTTAAAGCTGCCGCTACAACTTGTGGGGGCAAATCACAAAGTTAAACTTTGTGATGTACTTTCTTTTGCCTGTTCTGACTCTCCTGTCGCCTTTTGCAAGACAATCTGCAGGAAGGCAGTTTGGATCTTAGCCGTTTTGTCCTTTAAAGATCTTTCGAGCGCATCAGAAAAAAATGTCAATGAATCAACCGATATTTTTCAATGTCTGTTTTGTGTTCAAATTGCTACTCGGAATTTCAACATGGAATAATAGGTTGCCTCAGAAATATGCATATCTGTCTTTGTATGTGTGTGTATACCAGCTCTATAATGACGGGAGTCATCTAATGAAATATATTAGTCAGTAGGAGAATTGCACCCAATTATTCATACTTTCTTGGGAAAGAGCCATACTGAAGCAGCAGCAAAATCCTATACATATCTATTCAGAAGTAAGCTCTACTGAGTTCAGTAGGACTTACTTCTAAGTAAGTGCAAAGGATTGAAGCCTTTGTGGGATTTACTTCTGATTTAGGGTTGCCATACGTCTGGATTTTCAATGATGGAATTAGTGTCTGAGGGGGATTTCGGGGCAACTCGATGCAGTCAGAACAACTATAGTTGTTTAAAGATGACCGCGAATACAGCGTAGCAAATTTACTAACTCTTACTGAGAACCAAAATTATGCAATTGTAACCTTTTTTAAAAAATACACGAGACCCAGCAGACATGCGGAAGAGTCTTTTACAGTCAATTTTACTACACATCAATACAAGCCACTGCTCTCCAAAACGCCTCTTTGGATTGTGCAAGAGAAAAAACAACAACCTAGAATTTGGCAATAAATGTTTAATGTTGATAATATTTTAGTAATTTGCTCTTTGCATCCGGTAAGGTGCTGGTTACTGAGCCGTCTTGCCTAAACAGAACTATTCTGTTAGGAACATAGGAAGCTTATTTGGTATTCTCAACATTGAAAAGTAGTGACTCTTCTGTGCGTCTTCAGAAATTCAGAGGGGATGGTAGTGGTGGGAGCTTTGGTGATGTGACAGCATTGGACCAAGGACCTTCTGCATACAAGTGATTTGTTCTACCACTGAGCTAAGACCCTTCTCCAGGATTTTGTGATGAAGCTGAATACAATCATTTATAATGTAATTCTCTGACAACTGCACACACATCTTGTTATGTCTGGAGAAAAGGTTGAACCCCACAGAGGATTCTACCTTAATAAATGATCCCAACCTCCCATTTCCTTGAATTTCTGAAGTCCTGATACTTTTAAGATAGAAGCAAACTTCCCCATTGCATTTTCTTATCTTTCTATAACAGCTGTTTCATTTCATTTATCCAGGTCCTATTTCCTTGTGGTATTTTTCCAGTTTCCTGGAAGCTGTTGTCCTGTTCTCCACTTGTATCCCTCCTCTTTGCACACACAGATTCCTACTTTCCCCTTCTGTAGTTCTCATCAGAGCACTTCAGATGTTCCTCACAGTTTTTCAGTGGCATCTCATTTGCCATTCCTTCGTTATATAGCACCATTTTTTATATTACCCATTTTTAACATTGACCAACTTTTTCTTATCTCTCCTCCACTTATAGTTCACATATAGCAGTGGTTCCCAACCTTTTTTTGGCCATGCCCCACCTAGGCAACTCTAAAATCCTGATGCCCACCCCCCGTGACATATAATTCTTATTATTCAAAAAGTGAACCCCTATTCATGTGGAGGAAGCCTAAAAGGCCATTAACTGTTAATAACTCATTCTCGAATTGTCTCCCTTAAAAATCAAATTGCCCCCTGTGGGGCGTGTGCCCCACATTGGGAACCTCGGACATATAGGAATGAACGTCACAGGGGCTTTCACGTGGCTACTATCAAGACTAGAGTTACTATTTTGATGCCTTCAGAGCAGCCAATATTTCCTTGTAAATTCCACCGAAAAGGCTCCTTATAGGAATCCAAAATGTCATTTGTAACCTACAGAATGTGACTGGCCAGCCTTCAAGACTGGCAGGGGTGCCAACCTGAATAAAATATTGGGGTGGGGGGCAGGTAAGCCCCACCCTGCATAATCGATCACACAAACCATTTGAATGGCAATGCTCATCAACTGGGTGTGGTGGTGGCACCCCTCAAATATTTTTTGGGGGGTGAAGACCCCTCAGAGTTGGCTCCTATGGTCCATGGGCATAGCCAGGATTTATGTTGTGTGGCAGGGCAGGACAACCCACCTGTCATCATCCTCTTCCTGGCTTTGTCTAGCATATTCAGTATGAAACGTCTCAAGAAAAGCTGAATTACCCTGAGTGCTCAGAAAAAAATCTGTCAAAATCTTTCTACAACTTCTGCTTTTAGTTAAGAATGCTTATTTATTTACTTGATTTTGTGGGAGGGGGCAACTTGTCCTCCTGCCCACGCCTGGGTCTACTTTATCTCGCCCTGTTCCTGAATTTCTTTGCAAATCATGGGTGTAGGCAGGATTTATTTTGGGAAGGGGGCAGGCTTTATGTTGGGGGGTTGGTGAGTGCAGAACCGAGTTACCTGTGACACAATTGGGTTAGTTAAGTATTTTTATTTATTTGCTTGATGGGAGGCAGCTGCACCCCCCCCCCCGTTACGCCCTTGTTGCAAGTGTTCCAGTACTGTAGTTGCTTCCGTCCCTTCCCCTTTTCTAAGGGAAATAATAATAATAATAATAATAATAATAATAATAATAATAATAATAATAATAATGGCCAGTGGGATCCCCCGCAGAGCTGTTGCCTCGCGATCCCGGCATTGGGACCGAGAGAAGTTCCCGGCATTGGGACCGAGAGCAGTTCTTCCCGAGATCTGGCCACCCCTCCGGGGGAAACGGAGAAGCGTGGCGCCAAATTTGGGCGACGAGTCCAACATTTCCCCTCTCCGCCTTCTTCCCCCTTTCTCCGCCGCGAGAGAAACGCGGGAAGGGAGCCTGCGATCTCCTCCGCCCCGATCCACTCGCAAGATGCTCTCAGCCAATGGATCTAAGCGGGGAGCGCGCGCAACGAGCAAGCGAGACCGGAGCGATCCCATCCCCCTAAAAAACAAACAAACCAAAACACGCGGGCGGGAAGCAGCGGGTCTTGCGCAGGGACGATCGCCGCCTCCTTCCTCCTCCGCCTCCCTTGGCTCCTTACGCACTTACACCTCTCCCCGCGTCGCCAGAGGAAATGAACAGTCTCCCGAGGCCTCTCCAGAGTGACTCTGGGCGAAACCATCCCGTCGCAAGGGGCGGGTGGGTTCTAGAGCCGACACGCGCGCGCGCGCGCAAGGCCCCCCCCCCGTTTCCCCTCAGAGGCGGGAGGCAGTTTGAGAAAGAGCCACGCTCGGGTTTTTTTTCCTCCCCCTGCGCCACGCGCTCCGTGCAACATCCCGTCCAGAGCCGCTCGCTCGCCGTCGAGAGGATTAGGCGGGATTTGTGGGCTGAAGGCATGTGGCGAGGGCTCTGAGGGGGGTGGGAAAAAAGCCCCGCGGGGTTGTTGTTTTCCCCTTCTTCCCCGCCCGCCTCCTGGGCGAGCGGAGCGCCCTGCATGTCTGTGTCGCTCGGCGAGGGAGGGAAGCAGGCAGCAGGCAGGCGCAGGCGCAGCGCCCGCCCGTCCGCTCGCCTGCCTGCAGCCCGGGCTCCCTCGCTCACTAGTGCAGTTGCCGGGGCGTTGATGGCAGCGGCGGAGCGCGCCCGGAGCACGACGGTGGCGCCGCCGCCTTGGGGCCCCGAGCCCAACATGGGCAGCCGGCACGGAGGCAGCAGCAGCAGCAGCGGCGGCCGCAGCGGCAGCTCCGGGGCCCCTCAGCGGCGGGACGGCGACGGGCGCCGTGGCCCCTCGAGGGCCAGCCAGCTCTCCTGACCTGCCTGCCTGCCGCGCTCTCCCCCTCCTTCCCCGGCGCTCCCCGCCGAAGAATGTCCGCCAAGTCCAAGGGGACCACCTCCTCCTCCGCCACCTCGTCGTCCGTGTCGTCTCCGGCCGAAGGGCTGCCGGCAGCCTCCAAAGCCAAGGTGAAGGAGCAGATCAAGATCATCGTGGACGATTTGGAATTAGTCCTGGGGGACCTGAAGGACGTGGCTAAGGAGCTGAAGGAGGTGAGAGGGAAAGAGTGGGGGAGAGGGGAAAAAAAAGAGAATAAACACCACACCCCCTCCGATCCGATCTGTGTGCCTGTGGGACCGAAGGCGCCAGAGGATCGGGCAGAGTCCGGCCCCTCCCCCCCCCCCCAGGCGGGACCGGCCCAACTCTTGGGCAACTGTGACAGGCGGCAGGAAGAGCCGCCGTCTCCTAAGCCGGCGTGGACCGGACTGCGCCAGACTTGTTACACTTTCGAGTCTTGCCTGGCCACCACGAGCGATCAACTAGTGGCTCCGTCTTTGGGAGCGACGGGGTGGCTGTGTGTGGGGTGGGGTAGGGATGGAGAAGCCCAGCCAGTCGCTTCCTATCCTGCCTCCGCGGGGCTCGGGGTGCCGGATCGCCTTGCGCCAAGAAAGCTACCTCTCTTTGATCTTACTAACCCTCCGTGGCGGGGGGGGGGGGTGTGATCGAGACGGGGCGGCGCGCAGGCTTTGGGGTTGCCCACCTCTTTGGGATGACTTATGAACAGCCGAGAGGACTCCCCAAACCCATCCCCGGGCGCGGATGGGAGTAGCTTGGGACGTGGGGGGAGAGGAAGAGGCTGCGATGCTTTGCCCGGCGCCACCCACCCACCGACCCCTATTCCGCCCACTCCAGAGTTTGGTTTGTAAGTGGCGGGGAGGAGGGGGCAGGAGGAGGAGTTGTGCCTCTCCATCTTTCCGCGTAAGGGTCTGTGTGGGCATTCCTCCCCTCCCTCCCCCTCTCTCCTTCTTCCCCTCCCCACTCCAGATCTTGGGCTCCAGATTTAGCGTTTAGTCATTGCATTAACTAAGGAGATGCTTCCTTCCCTGACAGCAGCGACGCCGCTTCACGCCTTTGGTTCCCCTCCCCTCTTTTTCCCCGAGGGTGGTTATTTCTGTGTTTTCTTCTGCCGGCTGTTATTTTTAGGAGGTTGGGGCGACGTCGCCGCTTGGAGCTTGTCAAAGTAAAGTTCCTGCGTAGAGCAAAAGGGGAGATTCCTTGCAGGGAGAGAAGGGGGCAGGGAAAGCTGGCAGTCTAGGCCTGGGAGGGATTCTGCTGGGTTTTGGATACTCCTGCTTCCTTCCCAGATCCCACGGCCTCTACACAGATGGTGTCTTCTGTGCAGGAATTGACTGTGGTGATCCTCAGTGCCTTAATGCCAACCCTTAAGGATCCGCAATCCTTACATTGCAGGCACAAGGCAGAACTCGTCTGTTTAGTCTGATGACTCCATCAACACTGTGATCTAAATACATTTGTATTTGCTTTTTCATTGCAAACATAGTTTCATCGGCATCATTTCCCCAAACTTCATGTAGTAGAATGGTTGGATGTGATCTTCATAGAATTTGAAGGTGGTGGGTGCTTTTCTTTCTAAAATGGACTTTTATAAGACTTGGACCTTTTGTTTTCGTACTGATGGTTACAGGTTGTGACAGATGATGGTGTTTTTAGTTCAGTGGAATCAGAAGAAATCTCCATGTACTTATATATTTTTTATCAACAACTGTCAAAATTCAGCAGGCTGCATCCCCTCGTCCTCATCAGAGAAATATGTACAGGGTGAGCTGGGATCTTGGTAGCTCCGAGAGAAAGGTTGTGGAGAGCAGAAGGCTGTTAGTTCCTATTCCTCTTGTTTGATGCTATAAACTTGGAGTTCAGCATCCTGAAGCTGGTAACTGAGTTGGACAGGTCTGAATTACAAGAGTGAATTAAAAAATGAGTTGCTGGTACAACTTGAGAATTATTAGGCAGAGGCTATAACCCGTATTAGGAAGTCGGTCCCAGTTATTGGTATTTCCTTCTTAGTAAACATATATAGGATTGGACTCTCAAGGTATCAGGGGTGGAGAATGGACCAGTTTTGCAAACACCAAGAGACACTTCCCACATTTCCCAAATGTCTGGATTTTCCTTTTCAGGCCTGAAACACAGCCAGTGCACAAAATATCTATTTGTCTCATATAGTTTAGGAACCAATGTAATATTTCCTTAGCCAGTGGCAAATGTCAGCTCCTATAGCTTAATTTGCAGGCAGAATGCAATTACTGTGTAGGATGCTCTGAAGTAGCAAAACATTGCAATTCAAATAACACAACTTATCTGTCCATTTTGGAGATTCCTCAGATCTTTATTAGTTTGTGTGTGTGTGTGTGTGTGTGTGTGTGGCACAACTGGTGGACAGATGGTGGGATTAGAAGCTGAAATTCAAGTCTGAAGCACGTGTGTGTTGCTTTGTAATCCTGTACATTACATTATACAAGACCCTCTCTCTCCTGCCCCCGTTTCCTAATTTCATAGAGGTTTAACAAGATTTTTTTTCCCCTAAGGGAAACAAATTGCTCAGAAACAAATTTTCATTTCCTGGAGAAAGCTGTATGAAGGATCAGAAATATCCTTTTTTTACCCTAGCAACTCCACTTTCGCTACATTTCTCCTTGCAGATATGCCAATAGTTTGTTATCTTAATGTGCATATTCTGCCTTCCAAGTATTTGTGGGTGTTTGGTATTTTTAAACACACACAGGTATACAATCTGTGGCATTGGAGCCTCATATTCCCCCCTCCAACCTCATTTTATATCTTCTGAAGCTGTTCTTTCTTTCATTTTGTCCCATCAGAATTCCCTTCTTCCTTCTTGCTCATTTCCTTCTTATTTTTCCTTGCCTTTGAGCATGGTTCCCTCCCCCTCTTCTCCTCCAGAACAACTGAACAGACTAGTGTTTTGTTTGAGAAATATACATTGATATAGATTGAGCTGCATTGGTTTGTTGATCAGAACTGGATGAATAGGCAGTCCACAAATGAATGGTATAAATAAATAAGCACATAATACTAATAAAAGCACTCTGAACATTGAATGGAAAGTAACTGCATCCTATGCAGTGGGACTTCCTTCTAAGCAGACCTGAACAGAATTGGGAATTCTAATCTGAGGTAGCCATGGTGAAAATCAAAGAAGGCCAATATTTTTTCTGGGTTAGTTAATCCAGAACACTTTTGTCTGAGGCTCCATTTATCACTTGAGTTTGGCTCCACCCTTTTATGGCATGCAGACCTTGACATATTTTCCCTGATGGAATGGGGCCCTTGATAGACAAAAAACGATTGCCCTCCTCTTGGCTTACAGTAACAAGATTCTCTTTAAATTTCAAGGAGTCAGTGGCTTTTACAATAGTTCATAGTATTTTAGGATCCGGGAAGAGTGCCTTATTTTCTCAGACTTGGTTCTGTTTCTGGAAGTGGAACTCTTGGTTTTAGTAAAAATAAAAAAAATTCCTTCCAGTAGCACCTTAAAGACCAACTAAGTTAGTTCTTGGTATGAGCTTTCGTGTGCATGCACACTTCTTCAGAAACAGAACACTGAAACAGAAGTTGCCAGATCCTTCTATATAGTGAGAAGGTGGGGAGGGGTATTACTCAGAAGGGTGGTGGGAATGGGAGATTGGCAGATAGCTGAGATGAGCCTGTTGACGACTCTTAACGATTGTAATAGGTCTTACAGGAAAAGGCAAGGGGTGAGAAGGTGAGAAATGGCTTAGTCATGTATAATGAGATAAGAATCCAATGTCTTTGTTCAGACCAGGTCTCTCCATGGTTTTAAGTTTGGTAATGAGTTGCAATTCAGCAGCTTCTCTTTCCAGTCTATTTCTGAAATTCCTTTGTAGTAAAGCAGCTACTTTGTAGTAAAACAGCTACTTGGTTTTAGGTAAGCAGATTTGTTTAATATCATTGGCTGCGTCTCTGAGAACAACAACAATGAACAATAATTTGTGGCCTTTGCTGCTTGCTGCCAAGAGTAATTGTTTATGACTGCAATAGTTTCATGGAAGAAGTGAAGCTACAGCGCCTGTTAGGAAAGGCTACAGCTTGTAATGACAACTTTATGCACCTAAAGCAGCATGTTTTCCTTTTTTAAAAAATGCTAGTTACTGTGAGAAGATAAAGAATACTGTTCATTAGTTCACAGCTCATGTCTTGTCTTATGTTTTCTTTGAAATCCTGAAGTGCCTGACTAATTTTCCTTTTTTAAAAAAACAACAACAACAACACCCTCTTGCTGCACAAGCAAGACAGCAACAGAAGTGTGGTCTTAACTTCCAGATTTTGCATTTACATATTATATTTTATTTACAGTCCACTTTCCTCCATGGAAGTCAGGGACACAGTGTTTGTAAAGTGTCCAGGTGACCTCCCATCTCGGCAACAAACCCAGATTAGTTTAGCTTCAGTAAGATTGTAGCATAACTGTGCCTTCAGGCCATGCCCCAAAAGCTGGCTTTGGAAGTGAAAAAACACATCTTTTACTCTTTTAAAAAATAGGCTGCCCTTCTGTTTTGTTCAAGAAGTTGAGTTGGATCCGGGGAGTCTTCTCCCAATGAAGGAAGTACTTTTGGAACCACCCACTGGAAATCAAGATTCTGTGGGAGTGGGTAATCAACCAAGTCGTACACTGAAATTAATTAAAAGCTCAGTTAGTCTTGTCCATTAACTTCAGTGGATCTGAATAAATACTGTTCAGTTCAGGCATAGAACATCATCAGGGCATTTTGCTTCTCTCTGTAATGATAGCACCTCTGCCTAACACAGTTGAGAGGAATCAGGATCAGCCCATTCAGGGCCATAGTTAATAGAGAAGACGTCCCTACGTTATTGAGAGTTTGAGACCCATTGGATACCTGTACCTGGTTTAGCTGGCCAGTTGAAGCCGTTCTCAAGGTGTGGTCACTGTCACATGCTGTAAGCTTCTAGGAGCCATAGGTGAGAGCTGAGTGCAGGATGGAGACCAAAGGTGGACAAACTACTCCAGAAGGAGCACAGTATGCCCCCCACCAGAGGTACTACCCCTCCTCTAACACCCCTAACATCCCTGGTTGTGGTACCACTTAGCATAGTAGTGTAGCAACAGTTGTGACAGAGTGAGATTCAGGCAAAAAAATCTGGTTGGAAGAGAGCTGTGTGTGCTGCCTGGTTCTGCAACATAGGAGTGATGTTGGCTGCCCTTGTAGGGAGTCTTCTGAATCTGAAGAGCCCAGCAAAGCCATGACAGATGAAATGGAGACTTCTTTAATCCAGATTGCCATGTAAACTTGACAGTGGGGTTGGGGCCTGGCATGTCGGTGGCCTCATACTTCTGGCCAATTAAGAACTGACATACATTAAGACCATTTGCACATTAAAATATTGATGTGCACATTCTGTATATAGCTTAACTCCATTATACTCATTTATTGATTTATTATATGTTCCTATGAATGTAATGGACTTAATTCCTTGTCTTTAGGATTCTAGCTTAATGGCACTTGGCTTCTGAATCCAAACCTAAATCAACAAGAGAATGCTTAGGGGATTTTTATGTTTTTTAAAAGCATATTGAGTCACCATAATTCAGGCATTTACTTTGTTTTGTTTTTCTGTTGATGTGCATTGCAGCTGGACAGATGTTCATCTTTACCTTCAAAATAATTCCCCCTGCTTTTCCCTTCTAAAAATGTGTTAGCTGTACAGTGATACCTTGGGTTAAGTACTTAATTCGTTCCGGAGGTCCGTACTTAACCTGAAACTGTTCTTAACCTGAAGCACCACTTTAGCTAATGGGGCCTCCTGCTGCTGCCGCGCCGCCAGAGCACAATTTCTGTTCTCATCCTGAAGCAAAGTTCTTAACCTGGGTTAGCGGAGTCTGTAACCTGAAGCGTATGTAACCTGAGGTACCACTGTACTTTTAAAGTGGAAACATGTCTGGTTCCACTGAACAATTTTGAAAATGGTACCTACCTACCCATGAATACATACAGGAAGTATGGTTTCCTTTTTGCTTTTCCACGTGGTTAAGAAGTGAACCGACACCCTTTTAAAAAGGTCATTTGATTTTGATGGCACATTGCATATTCATGGTAGAGGATAAGGAGGGATCATAGAATTATAGAATCATAGAACTGTAGCATTGGAAGAGACCCGGAGGGTCATTCTGTTCAACCCCCTGCTATGCAGGAATCTCAACTAAAGCATCCATGACAGATGGCCATCCAACCTCTGCTTAAAAACCTCAAAGGAAGGAAAGTCTGCTTCCTTCCACAGCAACCCTGAACATAGATTAATAGCTAGGAAAAGGGGATCTGAAGACCTTGGGATGCAAATGGCACAATTGTACTGCCAGGAAGCATTCCACAAGAACAAGGAAGGGATTTACTGGGACCCAGGATGTGAGCAGATAATTAGGAAGGCAGACAGCCATTTCAACCGATCATTTTATTAGAAATGTAAGAAACTGTCTTATACTAAGTCAGACTGTTCGCTCTCCTAATTATTGTCAGCACTGACTAACAGTGGCTCTTCGGTGTTTTAAGTCCTTCCCTGCTCTACCTGAAGATGCCAGGAACTGATATAGACACATTTCTACCTGAAGATGTCAGGAACTGATCTAGAGACATTTCTGCTGTAGACAAGAGGGGTGTACAGGCCAGGGGAGCAGCAGAACGTTTAATCCCCAAGCTACAGAAAGATGTTCACAATTTACTGCAGAGCTTTCCAAACTATGTGTCATGAAATGTTAGTGTGTCGGTTGCAGTATGTAGGTTTGTCGCTCCTCTCACTCTTCCTGGGGCTGGAAAGGGATGTGTGTCTAAAATGATGCATGTCCAAAAAGTGTGTCACCAACATGAAAAGTTTGGAGAGTTCTGATTTACAGGAGAGCCATGGCACAGTTTAAACATAGTTGCACAAAAAGGAATCTTGATACTGTAACTTATAATTGCATGTATAAAGTGTTGCTTCCAACTACATTCTGACTGTTACTAAGACTGTCATAAACCTAATTGAACTCAATCGCATTGACTTCTAAGTTGCAGTGTAAACCACTGATGAGAAACCTGTGGCCCTCCAGATGGTGTTGAACTTCATTTTGCATCAGCCCCCAGCAGTATGGGGAGTGATTAGGAATGATGAGACCTGTGGCAATATCTGGTGTGCCATAGGCAACCCATATCTCTTGAATGCCAATAGGATAATCTGAGTTGGGATATGGTGTAGCAGTTTGAAAAAGGTTTAAATCTCAAACAGATAGATGCCAATGCTTCGGGAAGTACTTGTCTTTGAAGGTTTCCTCCTAGAAAGGTCATGTATAGGGCAGAGAATACTTCTGAGAAACAAGGCCTATTGAGGAGGCTGAGTCTTAACTGTGGTGTCTATGAGGAACTGGACATAGAGAAAAGGGTTAAATTTCCTTCATGAGCACAAATAACCTCATGTATGAGATAAGTCAACAGGCGCAAGGTCAGCCAAGCCAGTTGCTATGGCAACGGCCCAGTGCCATAGTTGGAAGCACTGATTGCTCACCCCCCCCCCACACCCACTCAACTGTACTGGACTGCAACACAACACTCCTCAATAAACAGGGAATGGGAATTCCACCATGTGACCTGTTTTCCTGCAGCCTTCAGTCTACAACTGAGGATGTCAATCAAACTCTACATAAATCCCAGATTAAAAATTATTGTAAAAAATAAAAGAAAACTGTTGTGAAAGAAGACATTTTGTGAGAATCTACTGCAAGAAAAAGGAAAAATGTATATAAGATCTTAGGATCTTAACCCTTCAGTCTCCATTCCCTATTGAGACTAACCTTAAATATTGAACTGAATTCCACTATTTACCCTCTTCCACTTCATCCAATACCTCTCTCTGTGTTCAATTTTACATGGCAAGCTCCCTGCAATAACACTCAGTGTTTTTGTTCTTGCACTTTAAATTCTATGTGCAAAGTCTTAAGTACATAATAATAGTTAATAGGATCTGTGTATATCTTCAAATATGAGCTAAATCAGTGACAAAGATAAAGAGTATTATGTAACTTCGTCAAAACGGAACAGTAGGAAGTAGGAAGTTTCCATTCTGAGTTATAACTTTAGCTTTTTCAGAATTCATCGTGAATTTGCTTGACCTATTCCGTAATATGCTGTTTAGGTTTTTTCCACTTTGAAACATAATTCTATCTGTCACTTGTCAGTTTCCAACCCATTTCAAAAATACTTGATGGTGAAAATTAGGCTGGGCTGCATGAAGAAGTATTGGACTGATTATGCTTTCTCTATTAGGCATTTAATCTCTAAAGAGATCTGGAGTTTGTGCATGCTAAATCTCCTAGAAATCTAGGTTCTCCATCAGAGGAATTAAATATAGAACGTTGTGTAAGTTCAGTTCAAAGCTCAACCATCAAAGTGTTCTGTTGGTGAAGTCTCCGGTAACGTTCAGTATTGTGCTTTCTTGAAACATTTGATCTCTGTCCCATGCTGTCTGAATTGCCAAGGCTTTCAAAGGTTGTTGTGATGGGCCTCCCTTAGTCGGCACTTCCAACTGAAAATAGTTTAGAGATTTTCTCAATCAGTGTCATAGTGCAGCAGCCCCATGCTGTGTAAACTTCTTAGAATCATAGAATTGCAGAGTTGGAAGGGAACCACCAGTGTTCCCTTCCAACTCACCCCTGAAATGCGGGAATGTTTGCCCAATGTGGGGCTCAAACCCATGACCCTCGGATCTCATGCTCTACTGAGTGAGCTGTCCCAGCTTCTGCTGGCTTAGACAATTGGAGGTGCCACTAGTGCAGGGGTTGGCAAGGTTCACCTTACCTGGGCCCGTTCACTCCAGCGGAGATCCCTCTGTGGGCTGGATTGCATGCGTGCGTGAGCGAGCATGCCTGCGATTTCTGGCGTTTGCGCAGATGCAGTTTCCAGCGCATTAGAAGTGAGGCCCTGCATCACGCTGGTTTAGCACAGTGTGTGGGTAGCTAATGTATTTTTAATCTTTGTTGGAAGCCGCCCAGAGTGGCTGGGGAAACCCAGCCAGATGGACGGGGTACAAATAATAAATTATTATTATATTATCACCAAGCAGGCGGCTCGGTTTGGGGGTGGCTCGTGGGCCAGTTAAACAACCTCCGTGGGCTGCTTGTGGTTAGGTTAGGTTAGGTTAGGTTGCCGACCCCTGCACTAGTGTGACTCTGTCTCAAGCCCAGTGGCAGCTCTGTTGTCCTGTCACTAAGTGTTTTGCATATGGGCTGCACTGCCCAAGGCTTGGCCCGTTCATAGAAAATGAAATTTCTTATCACATGAGTGGGGAAGCTCTGGCCTACGAGCCTGATTCATCCAGCTCTGGCATGTGTGGCTGTTTTATTTTCCAGCCATGCCTACTTGCCCACACCTAATGCCATGCCTCCAGCTGTCAAAAATTGGTTTGTGTTGGGTGAGAGGAGCTATGGATCTAGTCCATCAGGCAGATCCATTTCCCCATCCCTGCCTTAGCTTGCAGACCTTCACATTACCATGGTTTGGGCATTAGAAAGGTCACTAGAAAAGTCACTGTCCATGGAACAATTCTGTACTTCTAGTTCCTGAGAAGAGGGACATGGGTGGTGCTGTGGTCTAAACCACTGAGCTTCTTGTGCTTGCCGATCAGAAGGTCAGCGGTTCGAATCCTCGTGACAGGGTGAGCTCCCGTTGCTCGGTCCCAGCTCCTGCCAACCTAGCAGTTTGAAAGCACGCCAGTGCAAGTAGATAAATAGGTACAGCTCCAGCGGGAAGATAAACAGCGTTTCCATGCGCTGCTCTGGTTTTGGTGTTCTGTTGCGCCAGAAGTGGCTTAGTCTTGCTGGCCACATGACCTGGAATAACTGTCTGCAAACAAATGCCGGCTCCCTCGGCCTGTAAAGCGAGATGAACGCCACAACCCCAGAGTCGTCTGCGACTGGACTTAACTGTCAGGGGTCCTTTACCTTTACCTTTTTTAGTTTCTGAGAACAGGGAAACTCTGACCTGTTTCACCAATAAACACCCAAGGTTTGTTAGAGAAAGGTGGAGTTAGGGCTCATTTTGTGGAGGGAGTAAGATGGTGCATACCATCTTCTCATCCAGTTAAGATACATTCTCAACCTCCAAGGTTCAGAACAAGGTTAGATGGTTTTGGTGCTTGGCAAAAATGCACAATTTCCCCATGCACATTTTTGCTACTTGTGCAGACTGAATATGTACTTCAGATACTTTAGAAATATGAGCTTGTGGAAAGGACTGAATGAATTAAACAAAATAAAGTGAAATCATAGTACAGACTTGTGTTTAGTCTACTGACATTGTCATTTTCCAGGCTTTCTTCTTTCCATACAGAATTTGCTGAGAGTGTCATGCGTATTTCGGTTTTTCCATGGCAAATACTTCTGTGGATATCAAACCTCATCAGCCTGAACAAATTCTTGAAAGTTATTTGTGAAATATTTGCATAACTTGTAATAAGCAAATGAATGAGATTTAGCTTTTTATCAAAAGGGAGCAGACATGGTAGCTGTTGCCAATAATTTACAGAGATTGATCCAAAATAGAGGATATCTAGACTGTATGGTATGCAAGAAAAATAATGGCTACTGTGCATAATTATTTTGGCTTCATGCAAGCATTGCCTACGCTTGCAATTTGTTCAGTTGACTGGCTGCCATTAAACCTGTGGTTTCTGTGCATCACTGAATTTTCCATTTCCTCCTCAAACTTGCTATATTTTGATTGATTTAGTGAATATTTTTCTATGTCTTAAGCTACTGGCTTTTCCACTTCAATAGCGACTTAAAATGGGAAATGCTGACATTGACTGAGAGACAGGAACAGGTTGTATCTCACATGAAAAATAAAACAAATCAGTATATGTTGTTCTGGTGTGGGTTCTTCCAGTGTCCAATACTTTTTATATAGACCAAATAAAATCCATTTAAATGGGTCAAAACCTTGAACCCAGATAAATAATGAAAAAATAGGTGGGGGATAGGAAAGTCTGGGATGGTAAAGCAATGAGAGGAAATGGTGGTCATTTCTCAGCAGCTGTAGTTCCTACTAGTTGTGATCACCAGCTGCAGGGTGGCGTCCTTCAGGGGAAGATAACATGGTTGGTTAGAGCATGGTGCTGACAACACCAAGGTTGCAGGTTCAATCCCCATATGGGACAGCTGCATATTCCTGCATTGCAGGGGGTTGGACTAGATGAGCTTTGGGGTCCCTTCCATCTCTATAATCCTATTATTCAAATGATCTTTTAAAGATAGGATGTGTTCATACTAGCACCCAATAGGGTGATTTCACCCATGGGGCTGAAATCACAGTGCTTGGCACTGGGAAATGATACATGAGGTCTTAGGATGGGATAATATGCATAGAGATATGGATGACACATTTTCTGGCTCAGAAAAGATGCCACAGGAGCGGATAGTGCTCATCTACATCAGGGGTTGCCAGCATAGCACCCATAGGCTCTCTTGTGCCTGCCAGTGCCTCCTATGGTACCTACAAAAGGTCTCAGTCAATATTCCATCAAAAATCCACAATGCATGAGAGACTGTTTGGTCTTCCTGCTCAATTCCTGTTTGCATTCCCTCTCCTACATTGAAGGCACCCACAAAACCTGCCAACCTTTTATCGGATGCCAGGATTGTACATTTTGTTTTACGATGCCCTCCACGACAGCTGTTTGGTGACTGGTGCCCACTGTACTCTTTAAAAAGAATCCAAATTTGCCCACTGTTTCAGCAAGGTTGGCAATAATTGCCCTAAATTCTTCACATCTACAAATCTGAGCTACAGAAGAATTCCATTTCCCCCCCAAGCCCACTTCCCTCCTGATTTTCCTGGCTCCTGCAACTCTGGCAACAGCAAGCACCCTTTCCTGGTATGTGATGTGCTGTCATGCATTGCACCAGATTTTTTTTTTCTCAGGAGCTAGGAACTTCCCCATTAGTAATTTGAAAAACTACCTTTCCAGTGTCCACTTGTAGCTAGTGTGCTGTGTGGTGGACATAGCAGTGCGTCAGGCACTGGAGAAGGGGTGAGATCTGCTGCCACTATTAAAGCCAGGAGCCACAAAAACATGCGGGTTAGGGGTTTGTGAGGGTAGGGGGCAGGAAGGGACCTGGGGGCTCCAAATCGTGTAGTACGATGACAGGGGCTGCACCAGGGTTAGAAATTCAGATATATAAGCTGGGTGGCAAATGGCTCCTTAAACCAGGGTTGCAATTGCCAAAACGGAATGGCTAATTGCAGTTTATTTGCCAGGTGGCTCAAAAGTCGCCTTGGTTCCTGAAATCCATTCTGATTGTGCAGTTAAAATATAACAGATAGTATTCTACAGGTTGGGACGCGGGTGGCGCTGTGGGTAAAACCTCAGTGCCTAGGACTTGCCGATCGTATGGTCGGCGGTTTGAATCCCCGCGGCGGGGTGAGCTCCCGTCGTTCGGTCCCAGCTCCTGCCCACCTAGCAGTTTGAAAGCACTTCAAAGTGCAAGTAGATAAATAGGTACCGCTTTATAGTGGGAAGGTAAATGGCGTTTCCGTGTGCTGCGCTCGTGCTGGCTCACCAGCTGCAGCTTCGTCACGCTGGCCACGTGACCTGGAAGTGTCTTCGGACGGCGCCGGCTCACGGCCTCTAGAGCGAGATGAGCACGCAACCCCAGAGTCGGACACGACTGGCCCGTACGGGCAGGGGTACCTTTACCTTTACCTTTATTCTACAGGTTGTGTTGCTGGTGTGTGAAAACTGTCTAGATCCAAGGACCCCTGGGTACGCACCTCCAGATGGCAGAGATGTCAGGTGCCATCCTGGCATCTTCACTTGGCTGCAAGTGGCCAATAGCTAGGTGCAAAATGTGCCTGGCACATTTTGAATGCTGCACTGATTCAATCTTACTTGAGCCATATGTGGGGTAACTGCAATATGAAGAGCAAGTGGAGTGTTTTTTTTTTTTAATGTTCCCCTAGTTACATTACAGAAGAGTTGGGCTAGCGATTATCTGGATGCTGTAAAATAGATATTGCCTTATCCTGCAAGCTGATGTTCTGCTATACTTGCTGTGATGCATGCCATCAAGCGACCCAGCATTGCCTGTGATTTACCTTTGCAGTTGCATGGTTTCTGGTGAAGATGACATTCTACGCAAAACAGTTGTTTATTGTGGAAGAGGAGATGGGTCAGAATGCAAGAGCACACATTTATATCACTATGGCTGCTCACAGCATAATCAAAGATCTTACAGTATACTCTTGTTTGTACTGTGTATCATCTACAACAACAGTTAGTAACAGGTCATAAGTCTGTCATAATATGTGCCTTTTTCCCAGGTATTTTATGGAAGAAAGATTTTGTGGAACAAATGTATTGGCAATCTGGATGCAACCTGCAGACCATACATTGCTTACCCTTAATGTGCAGAAATCCATGCTTCAAGTTCAGGAAGTAGTGGTTACACTGTATCATCCTGATTCTTCACTGATGTAGGCTTTCTGGACAAGTTTGAATTGGGATTTTTTTTCTGATGCCCCAGAGAATGATCTAATTTAGCGTGTTTATTTTACATGTGTTTAGTAGACAAAATAAAAAACTTTGAAATTGCCAAGCTTTTCATCCTACATCACTTCTGATCTTGCAGCAAATCCAAATGTAAACCCAAAGTAAAACCGAGATGCTTTGGCATAAAATTTACACCTAATCGAGAGATTAGTTTAGTTTTAGTTTGTACTTTATACTTGGTATTATGTAGTTTTAAGTGCACCTTTACCTTGAGATGTTTGGTTTGAAAGGCAGGAATAAATAATATAATGTTCAGGAGACGTGTGATCACACTTCTGTCTTATACACTTACATTCTGTATTCCAGTACTCTGTGGTTTTAAGAAGTAACTTTTGTCACCGCGTTCTTAGCAGCCATTTTTATTTCTTTATAGCTCATCTGGAACTGTCTCCAGTTGAAACTGATTGAAATGCAGATTATAACAGGCACGTTTTCTGCCTTTCAAGTGGATCCAGTGATGATTGGTGGTTAACTCCAATGAGGATTGTGTTTGTCATTAGCCTAGCTGTTTAAAACCCAATACAGTGGTACCTCGGGTTAAGAACTTAATTCGTTCTGGATGTCCGTTCTTAACCTGAAACTGTTCTTAACCTGAAGCACCACTTTAGCTAATGGGGTCTCCCACTGCTGTTGCGCCGCCGGAGCACAATTTCTGTTCTCATCCTGAAGCAAAGTTCTTAACCCGAGGTACTACTGTAGTGAATTTTGTATGCGTGTAAAGATGTTGCTAATGATTACGCTTATGCACAGCCCAAGGAAGCTCATTTTTATATTCTAAGATCAATTACATGCAAAGTTTCATGATGGACTCTTGACTCCTTGTGACCATTGTCTGAAGGACATCTCATTCTTATATGTGGTGATGTTAAAATTACCTTTCTTTTCCGCATTCCTCTACTTCTTATTAAGACGTCATTTTCTTCCTGTTCCATCAGCTAATAATATTTTTGACAGGCACCTGGAGAGCAAATACTTCCTGGGTTTTGTTGAGACCCACACATCTCATCTTGTGAAATATCTTCCGACCTCTTTGGACGCTTAGGGACAGCTTCATTATATGTGGAAGCATGCTAAGAGGGCAGTAGTATGAAATTCTTCCAGGTGTGCAGCAATATTAACATAAAACAGAGATCACAAACAGTCTCTGACCTCCTCATTCATATTTATGATGATCATAAGCACATGTGTTGCTAAAGTGAAGCTGAGCGAAATCGTTTTGCCCCTTCTGTGCTTCAGTCTTCAAGGGCTTTTAGTTCCACTATCATGCTATTTTGAAAGGAAAGGACCAGCGTATATGTTTGGTGCGGCCCATGAGCATCATGTAACCTGACAGAATGGTGCATGCTGTCACGTTCGTGTTAGCTGTTTTGTTTTCTAAACATTTGTGTCAGTTGCAGTCAAGCCTTTTGTGCAACTCTAGAGCACCTCCAAGTGTAGTATGTTCAACTGTGAGCTAATTAGAGCATATATAAATTCTGGTTTTCAAACAAAGTAATACTGCAGTGGCAAGACATCCTTCTGAGCTGAAATGTGCTGTGTTCATGCAGCCTGGCAGCCTCCAGCAGAGAACCAACATAAACAGTAGCAAAGCATAGGTATGACAGTATTCCCACCCGTAGAATACTGCTTACGTTATAAACCTTACCAGCGAATCATGTGTTCTCACAGTTGCCAGGGTTGAAGGGAATTAGAGATCTAGCAGCACAAATATGCTTAGACTTGTGTGATAATTGGTGATATTTAAGTATGCAACAGAGAAAGCTGTGGTTTAATGGTTTACATGTGTAGGCATGGGCAATAAATTGGCTGCTCGTTTGCTGCTGCTGCTTGCATTTCAGCAGGCCTGAAAGGAAGAGTTTTCATTTTGCGTGTTTATTTTAAACTCAGCAAATGGCATAACTAACAAGTAAAGGTTAAATGATATTTATTTAACGAAAGATTTCTGTTCCACTCTTATAATGCTCATATATAAATGGTACATGTGTATATTTAACCACCCATTTGAGTGTTACACTTACACATTGCCAGCTTGCTGGTGTTTGAAATATATTGCTTTTTTATTTTAAAAAGTTAACAAATACGTAGTTTCCAACCCAAAATACTTCCCCACCTCCAGTATAAGTACACCCAGTACTGTTTGCAATATTTTGTTTACACTATTGGTTCTATCATTTATGTGCTGTTTATCTCATGACATGTAGGTCTAGGAGGTATGAAAGTCACTTTCACTTATCTCTGGATAAGGAGAGGCATATTGAATGGGTTTGGCAATTCTATTCATGAAGAACAAAGGGCTGTATATTATGGTGTTTTGTATGGTCATCATCTTGTTGGGGATCATCCAATCTTGTCAGAGCACATCCCACACTCTTTGGTGTAGGACAGTGTTTCGCAAACACGGGTCTCCAGCTGCTTCTGGACTACAATTCCCATCATCCCTGACCATTGGTTTCGCTAGCTAGGGATGATGGGAGTTGTAGTCCAAAAACACCCGGAGACCCAAATTTGGGAAACACTGGTGTAGGACTTAGCTTCTGAGCAAGTCACAGCTGTCCAGACCTATTTTCTCAAAATTTTCTGTGTAACTTTGTAAAGCTTACCCTTCTTCACTTTATGAATAACACAAGTTTCTGTTCCATGGGTTTCTATTGCAACACTGCTATATTTCAAGTATTTTAAGAGACAATATTACTGCCACAGAATAACTGCATAGCAATAATGTCGGTCAAACCCTCAAGACTAGGGTCCTTAGGGTAGACTTAGGCAGAATATGGCAATCCTGTATTTTCTTAATCATACCCATTTTTGTTTAAGATTATTAAACATTGTTCTGTGGATATAGCAGAATGAAATGCTGTTATCTTTTGGACACTGTCTTAACTATTATGATATATCTAGAATGATTGTTGGACAATGTTAACTGATGTGCCAACATTAAATTGGTAATAAATTTTGGATTGGATCTATACTAAGGTGTGCTTAGTTCCCATGGAACTTAATTAGGCTTATGTCATAACTAACTTACTGAAGTCTGGATCCAACATACTATGTTTCACGTTTGCTTTATTTTTTATATTATGAGATATTTCCCAGTGCAGTTACCATTGATGAAAGCTTGTAGGTTCTCCAGAGTTGGGGATGCTTCGGCCTATTGATCTTCAATAGGCCTAGCGTGCCTAATTCTCTGTTGGATCATGGCTTCAGTATCTTATCTTCTACTCAGCTTTTAGGTGATGGCTCTCTTGCCTAGGCTTGAGAGTTCAGGCAGAGAAGGTGAGAAGACACAGACTAGCAGGCATGCCGGCCATTTTCATAGAAAGGGTTTAGCAGCCCTGAAATAATGCAAACTTCCCATCTGATTGGTTTAAGGGTTTCACATGATCCCACTTATGATATTTTGGAATGGTGCATGACATGATCTTTTAATCCA
The DNA here is from genome assembly GCF_964188305.1 of Podarcis bocagei. Lineage (NCBI taxonomy): Eukaryota > Metazoa > Chordata > Lepidosauria > Squamata > Lacertidae > Podarcis > Podarcis bocagei. The sequence goes on along the minus strand of NC_138136.1, from coordinate 18,626,319 downwards.
GGCTATAAACCCTCAACACTTTACAGGGTGCCTTGGGTCTTCTAATGAGATAAAATGTCAATGTGGCTGCATGCAGGAGAATAATTGCCAACTTTTGGCAGTTGCACAGCTGCTAATTATTTTTAATAGAACCTAGAGGAGAGGCTGTTCTACTCAGCATTTGTGTACAATTGTTACCGATTTTTGCTCTAAACCTTGTTTAAGTATTGCTGTCCAACTGTCAGTGAACTCTCTGGACACCAGAAGGGAATTTTTACAAAAATAAGTTGACTGACCTTAGGCTAATTCAAACCTTAGTGGATAATCATGGCTTGCATCTACCTTTTGAATAATTGGAATAGAAGCATCCTCTTCTGCTGCTGAAAAAAACAAAGCAAAGCTACAAATTATTGCAGTAATGATATATCTACAGGGGTTGCTGTACAAACTTCCTTCCAATTTGACCTTGTTAATATGAATGAAGTACTCCCAAATTAGATATGTGTGTTTATTCTTTATTTTCTTCCTGTGATTACATTGATATTATTTTGGAGAAAAAGAGAGATTTGAATATGTGATAAAATTACAAATAAAAATTTGCTGTTTTGCAGCATTGGCCTTTGTAGTAGTTCATGTAGTTGATCAACTGATTATTATTAGTCATTTTTCATTAATTGTCTATCCAAATATTTTAAACATCTGATCTTTGTAATAACAGAGAGTTCTGTTTTCTAAGGCTGAAAATCACCTTTGTGTCTATTATTAGAAGTATTTATGTACCACTTATTTCAAACTCTAAGCGGTTTTCAACTTGGTTAAAACATCTTGGATAAACAGCAACTACAAAAAATATCAGAGGACTTTCACATTCTATAAAATACAATTAACAACAGAAAAGGGCATCAAAATAAACATTGCACATAAAGGTCTGCTGGAAAAATACAAGGAAAATTCATAGTAAACAACTTCCCGAAATACCATCTAAACAGGAAATACAATATTAGAAATGAAAATTAACTAAAAGGTACAAATGCCACATTTTAAAATAACATGATTGACAATTAGGCAAAAGAAAACCAAGTTACTCTTCCAACCTCCCTATGCCAATTAATCATCCAATTGAACACATCAATCCAATTAAATTCCAAGCCCTCTATGCAACAATAAACACAGCTTACTAAAGCCAACAGTACATTCAGTTCAGTTCCACACAAGTACAGGCTTATATGATCAGTGCATGCTATCTACAGTAGCAGGCTATGAAGGGTATAGAAACTACCGTATTTTTTGCACCATAACACTCACTTTTTCCCTCCTCGAAAGTAAGGGGAAATGTCTGTGCGTGTTATGGAGCGAATGCCTGCGGGTGGCGGGGGGGGGGGATCTGCTGCAGTCGTGAGCAGAAGATCCATGGTTCCCCTTCTTTCCTCCTCCGTGGTTACAAAGCATGGATCCACATGGATCCTCAGGATTTTTGCATTGGGCTACTCCAAACTCACTGTCAGATCACATGTCTGTGGCCACAGCATGAACCACAAAAATCATATATCCACTATTTCGTTTAGAATATTTTTTTCCTTGTTTTCCTCCCCTAAAAACTACGTGCGTGTTATGGTCTGGTGCGTGTTATAGAGCGAAAAATACGGTACTTTGTCCAGCTTTCTAACAGTGTCATTCTAAACAATGACAGTTTACCCCCCTACACCCCAAAAAGCAGAAAAAATGCTAAAAACATGAGTGACTCATATCAGTACTTCTTACTCCCCTTTTCTCTCATCCAAGGAACCAAAAACTATCAGAATAAGACAGACTTAGCCATCCTTTGACCCACTGAAGCTAGTGGGACTTAAGTTACTAATTTGTCCCATTGATTTTTATGACTTTCATTGATTGAGTCTGGAACCAATTTACACAGTTTCTTCTCTTTTTCTTTATTTTTTTAAAGAAGGAAGTTGCGGTCTGGGTACAACAATTTGTGATATGGTTTCACATTGTGGTTTGGAATCCACAATTTAATCACAGTTCCACACTTTGGAAGAAACTGGCAACTGTGCTTTAAGATAACCACAATGCAAGCCCTGAAGCCTTGCATGCAAGGAGAGGAGTGGGAGAGAGTGCAGAGGTACAGCACTCTTTCTGGCCTTGACTTGTGACATCTGAAATGGCACTTTGTTATTCAGGATTAGGGAAAGGATCAGATTCCCGCAATGCACAAATGCACCTTTCCGCACGGATGTTGCAGTTGTGTCTTCTTTCTATAGTTGCCTTAAGCCAAGTACAAAATATCATTTGGAGCAGTCTTAAATTTATAAGGTAAAGGGACCCCTGACCATTAGGTCCAGTCGTGACCGACTCTGGGGTTGCGGCACTCATCTTGCTTTATTGGCCGAGGGAGCCGGCGTACGGCTTCCGGGTCATGTGGCCAGCATGACTAAGCCGCTTCTGGCGAACCAGAGCAGCGCACGGAAACGCCGTTTACCTTCCCACCGGAGCGGTACCTATTTATCTACTTGCACTTTGATGTGCTTTCAAACTGCTAGGTGGGCAGGAGCAGGGATCGAGCAACGGGAGCTCACCCCGTCGCAGGGATTCAAACCGCCGACCTTCTGATCAGCGAGTCCTAGGCTCAGTGGTTTAACCCACAGCGCCACCCGCGTCCCTAAATTTATAGGCACTACTTACTTTCTGGTTCTGTTTTTTCTTGGTACGACAAACTTTGTTTCTGATGTTCTGGCTCATTGTTTTCAAGGAGTGGACATCGGTTGGAAAAGTAACAAGTTTAGCTGTTGCTCTCATGTAACATGAGGCTTTTGGAACGTAGTATGTGATCTTTCCAGGAGACTTCATATGGAAAACAATGAAGAAACTTAATAGCGTTGCACTGTTTTTAATCATGGGTGTTTGTGTGTGTGTGACACTTGAACTTGAGTCCATGTGATTTTCAAATGCATCATTAAAGCACTAGGATGCTATGTGTGGGATAAGTAAATTATTTTAGGTCTAAATCAGTGCCAGATAGATAATTCATTGCTTAATGAAATTGATAGTTTCTAATTTGGAGATAATAATCTACAATATGTGACTCTCCAAATATATCTTTCATTGTTCTTGTGTTAGTCCAGTTAGTCCATTTTTCTCTGAAGGGAAACTGTGTTACATTGCACTTTACTGGGGAATGAGATACCTTTCTAGATTTCCATGCCTTTCCATTACCAATATTTTTTTAAACTCCTTCGAAAGATTGGATTTCTAGTAGCATGGTTTGCTCATCCTTTGAAAAAAGAAATCTAATAAAAAGTAATGTGATGGCTACAGTAATTCTAAATGGAAGGGCTAGACTAGAAAGAGATTTTGCTTGTGACTTGAGTGACAGAGAGGTGGTAGAACCCATTTTCTAGTGATGAAGAAATTAGATTAAGGGAATAATACAATATTGCCATTTTGTAAGATTTAATAATCTCTTAGTTACTGAATAATGTGCAAAGCAAAAATCTAATGAGAGAATGTTCATCGCACCATAGGAAAGAGCAAGAAGCCTCAAATTGGTCACATTTATTTCCAATAAAAGTTTTTTTTTTTTAAAAAAAGGCCTTTATTGACCCAGTTTGAAGATAACAGTCTGCTCTGAAAGACACCGTTGTCAGCAGCTGAAGACTGAGAAGCATCAGGAGAGGAAAAACTACAGCTAAAGCAAAATCTCCTAAAAGCTCAATGCATAGATTTTAGAAATATACAAGAAATGACAGTTATGAGCCCTTACATGGCTTTGAAGCCACTTAACTTGTAAAATGTGCAGAATGTACATTATTTTGAACAGCACGTGCTTTCCTGCTATTCATTAACATTTTGTGTCTTTGGAAAATGGCTGTTTCCTTGTTGGATCTTTATGGGATATGCAGTTCTTGGTTAACTTTGAGAAGGGGGATGAAATGTCTATAGGAATCATGGTATAGATCAACAGGGGAATATCAGAACTCAGGGAAGGAAGAATTAGCAGACTAGTATCCTGTTTGGGGTGCTTTAAGTCTGTAATATATAATATTTTCTGCCCATTCCCCTCCACCGAAATCTCAAGCAATGACCTGATTTGGAAGGGGCACTGAGACAGATTACTGGTAATTGTGGACCTTCCATCCTATTTTGCAGGCCAGTTGAAAAAATAAGACATGCTGGGTCTTTAATTGTTGTTATTAATAGATATTTTGTTTATGTGTATGCCTGATTTAATTTATCTTCTTTGAATTAAATAAATTGTATAAACCTTGCCCACTGATAATGTCAAACACTTTGTTTTGTTAATTTCCCTTTCCAAGGCATAGGATTTAATGGTAAAAAGTTTTCTTCAGTTTGTTTATGGATTAACTTTGTGACTGACACAGCTTGATGTGACTTATCACAACATGATTTCTCATATCAAGAAAGCTAAGAAAACAGAAGCAGAGTCACGGAAGTTAAATCCTGAGAAAACTACTGTTAAAGGCCGACCGACAAGAAAAACAATCTTGCTTATATGGACAAATGACTCTTTTCTGCCTGTGTTTACTCCCTAAGCAGAAAAGGGCTACATACCAACAACTTGGAAGGTAATAAACACTTTGCAGACTTCCCCCCCCCCCACTACCCAAAGAAAGCACAGAGCTTATTGCTTGGGCCCATATCTTGTCTTTGTTTCACACAGCTTCTTAGGAGAAATGACAGAATGACACTGTCATGGTAGGGACTGGCAGTCCATGGACTTGATCTCCTGCGGGACACCCTGGATCTCATATAGCATTTGATCTGAAGGACCCACATTCTGTTCCCACAACTTCGTAAACCATGCAAGCACTTTTCTGGAACCCTGAGTTTCATGTTGCAGCCTTTATGGAAAGATAAAGAGTATGTGTGAAACACTTCAAGGATAATTTTCGCTATAATAGTGCACATATAAAAAAGAGAGAAGTTTTTATTGGTGTGGGGGGAAAGGGGTGAGAATCGCACACTGATACCTTCTGTGTAAACTGATGTGTGTTGGGAACTGAAAGGGAGCTGTGAAATCTAAATAGCAAATGGCAAATGGAGGGATTCCCTGAAGTAGCTGAAATGTGTAGATGAGCCCCTTTTTAAATTTTGTAATAAATAAGTTAATAAAGTTTTGCTTTACAAACAAGAAGACTGAGAATGACCTTCCATTGGCAGGCCATTGAATCCTTTGAATGGCTTGCCATGTTGCCAACAGTAGGTATTAAAACGTGGTGTTTACAAGAATGTAGGGAATGTCGATCTTTTGATTGAAGTGTTAGAACACACACACACACATGTATATGTATATATGAATTTCCCTTAGAAAACGTTAGACCTGTAGCTTCAGAATATTTTAAGAAGATGGAAGTACTTGGAACAACTATAGCTTTTTATGCTTCATTTGGAATGTCAGGATTTGAACCCGGCACCTTCCACTTGCAAAGAGATGCTTGTACCGCAAAAGCTGCAGCCTTTCCTTAATAAAGAAGAGGATGGCCTCTAGAGTGGCTGCTGCTGAATGCCTTACTTAAAACACACACACACACACACACACACACACACACACACACACTGGCAAATTCCCCAGGTTAAACATCTGCTTTTGTAATTAACACCTCAGGTTCTGGGTGGCCCTGATGGCAGTGAAGACAAACCGGATCATTCACAGTGTGTGTTGATTTCCAGCTGAAATTGTGTACACAATCCAGGATGCTGTCCAGCTAGTTAGCTGATAAACATGAATGGAAATATTGATGTTAAAGGCTGAGAGGTTTCATTATTGCACGAAACTGATTTTGCCACCATTAATTCCATAGCTAAATTCGTTGCACATTTGCTACTTTATTAACTGTTTTAAGGAAGGTATTGGAGAATAACTGAGGTGCCTTCAGATTCAGGTACAGGTATAGGTAAACTCAGCCCTCCAGATGTTTTGGGACTAAAACTCCCATCATCCCTAGCTAACAGGACCAGTGGTCAGGGATGATGGGAGTTGTAGTCCCAAAACATCTGGAGGGCTGAGTTTGCCTATGCCTGTTCAGGTAGGTAGCCGTGTTGGTTTGATGCAGTCAAAATAAATTTAAAAATTGTCCAGTGGCACCTTAGAGACCAACTAAGTTTGTTCTTGGTATAAGCTTTTGTGTGCATGCACACTTCTTCAGATGCCTTCATTTTTCTTTTTAGAAAGTCAATTCTTTAATATTAATTATTAGTGTGTTCCTTGATAAAGTATTAAAAATACATATAATATAAAAATAGCTAGAAAGTTCAGAACATCTTTTGGGGACACTAGGAATATGTGGTGGTGGAGGTTGCAGATCATTACTGAGACATGATGTTGTTTAAGCAACAGCTACTCTTAATGGGACACGGGTGGCGCTGTGGTCTAAACCACAGAGCCTAGGGCTTGCTGATTAGAAGGTTGGTGGTTCGAATTTCCACAACAGAGTGAGCTCCCGTTGCTCTGTCCCTGCTCGTGCCAACATAGCAGTTTAAAGCACATCAAAGTGCAAGTAGATAAATAGGTACCGCTCTCGCGGGAAGGTAAACGGCGTTTCCGTGCGCTGCTCTGGTTCGCCAGAAGTGGCTTACTCATGCTGGCCACATGACCCGGAAGCTGTACACCGGCTCCCTTGGCCAATAAAGCAAGATGAGCGCTGCAACCCCAGAGTCGTCTGCGACTGGACCTAACGGTGAGGGGTCCCTTTACCTTTACTCTTAATGGCACCTCACTTTATGGTTTTCCAGAATAGCAAGTGTTGCCTCTTTGTCTTCTATTCTCTGCTTGAATCAGGAAAGGGTGTTTGGATATCAAGACCAGAACTCATCAGGGAGAGGAAGAATGTCTCTCACAACCACATTCACTTCCTGATCTGCTTCAAGAGAAGAAAGAGGGAGAGTAGGACTTCCTTAGCAGCAAGAGGACTTCCTTCTTTCTTTGTGCAGTCCTCCCCAGGCTGATTCCAGAAATAGAGAGCTAAGGGATGTAGAAAGGGCTTTAATAGCTAGAGACAAGAGGGGACCCCTCTGAAGGCCAGATTTAATCCATGTCCCACCAGAGCCAACCCCTTTATGGTGTAAAATGTGTTGCCATAGTCTAACTCTGTTATAACCACAGAACACAGAGAAGGTTTTCAGTTTAGCTCTTGGTCTAACAAGTCAGAATAAGGTCCTCAGAGAGATCATAGCCTTTCTTGGTGGGAAATAGGATTCCAGTTGTAACGCACACCACATAATTTATATTGAATATACTTGAATCAGTACATGGGGCAAATCTACTTTTTTCTGACTTGGTTTTCCTTAATGACATAGGGTGGTCCACCAGTGAAACATCCTGTTCTCATGTGGCCAACTGAACAAAATAGCACGTTTCTCACTTGTTATGCCCAACAACTGACATTCAGAGGCATATAGCCTCTAACATTATTTTGACTTCAGTGCTTCATCCAGGGAAAGCAAACATGGGCTATTATATGTCCTAAGAGGGGAAGAAACACCACTACTTCTTCCTATCAGGTAAGCCAGATGAAATTCACTAAAATGACATGATCCACAAAAAAAGCCAAGCCAGTCACCTTTGAGACCTCCTTTCCCAGAATCCTAAGATATGTATAAGAAGCGAAAGGGAAGAGGGTATTTGCTTTCATGCTGGGGAGAAGATGCAAACTGAGCCTTGTTATTGAGGCTTTCTGGAAAACCCTAACGTGTGAGAGCAACCACCCCTTTCCCATTCTCTGTGGAGGGAAGGAAAGGTGGTTTCTCTCCTGGGTTTGTGCAGGCAGATTCTTTGTGTTCCTGTCATCTCCTTCAGATGCCCCAGAGGCTCATGCTGGAAGCACTGGGGTCCCCACTATGGGGGACAGGACACTTGCCACTGCTGACCAGGAGCAAGCGCTTATAAGAACACTGATTAGCAGTATTCAGAATCTGGTGTGATTTGACAACCAGTAGGACTCTAGAGAAGTCAATCGTTAGATTTAATTAATGTGATACACCATTTTCTGTGGCAATATCTCTCTCACACATGCTCAAACATAGAAACACACACACTAATGTTTTTACCAGCTGGAGATGACTTTGCTAATTTTGCACTGCCAGAACAAATGTAATGAAAAGTAAAGTATCTCATGAATGTTTAAGAGTTGCTTCAAGAGATTTGTTCAGTTCCACAGTACAGAACATGACATATACTCATATTAATAATAAACATGTGAATATTAAATTTTGTGCATGTATTTCACCTTCTGTTTCTGCAGCAGTGGGGCTGTCACATAACACAACTGCTTCCCCAGGGGTTGCACCCTAATTTGCTGCCTGTATTTACTGAATGCCTAGTCTGTGATGGTATGCATGCTTCAAATAGACGTGTCCAGTCTAAAGTACTGCTCTAGCGGTGTTAGAAACTCAGCTGTATAAGCTAGAAACTCAGCTATATAAACAGTCAGGATCCAAGGATCCCCAGGCATGCATCTCCATCCTGGCACCTGGGCATCTTCACTTGGTCTCAAGCGGCTGATAAAGGTAAAGGTAAAGGGACCCTGACCATTAGGTCCAGTTGTGACCGACTCTGGGGTTGTGGCACTCATCTCGCTTTATTGGCTGAGGGAGCCGTTGTACAGCTTCCGGGTCGTGTGGCCAGCATGACTAAGCCGCTTCTGATGAACCAGAGCAGCGCACGGAAACGCTGTTTACCTTCCCGCCGGAGCGGTACCTATTTATCTACTTGCACTTTGATGTGCTTTCGAACTGCTAGGGTGGCAGGAGCAGGGACCAAGCAACGGGAGCTCACCCCGTCACGGGGATTCGAACTGCCAACCTTCTGATCGGCAAGTCCTAGGCTCTGTGGTCTAACCCACAGTGCCACCCGCATCCTATGTGCAAAATGTGGCTGGCGAATTTCAAAAACTGCCACCTAGTGATGATGCAGTTCAGCCATGTTGCACCTTGGTTTAATTGGAGCTGTTAGAATAATAGGTGCAGCCACTACCATTACAAGCAGTGAGTTACAAGATTCCTTTAAAAAGGATGAGGAAAAGCTGATTTTACCATGTTGAAGTTAGGGCTGGACCCCGCCTACCCACCCCCAATGCCTTTTGATTAATTTTGTGGGGTTTTTCAAGGTAGCCTTACAAATAAGTTTATGTGATCCTCCCCTGGGACACTGGTGTTGCCATGGTAGAAGACCTGATGGTGGAAACATCAATGCTTGGTGTCATTTTTCCTTCCTCAGCTGTGCAGCACCAATGTGCAACATTGGGCTCACAGCAGCACAGCCGAAATAAACATCATTGGGTTAAGCAGTGATGGAGATGGATTGCCACTGCCAGGACCTCAAAGTGATGGTGATGGTGATGTGTGAAGAAGGGGAGCTTCAGTGCCAAATGCTGAGTTGAAAATGTTAGGACATTTGACTCAGCTTTACTTTTAATATCAATGATTTGTGTATATCGATTTGAACAAATGCATTGAAATGTTTTCAATAATATGTCAGCTGTTTACATGTTTTCCTTGGCACGGTCCTAAAGCTTTAATATCAAATTGGCTGTTGGAGCAGCATGAGTAAGCATTAAGTCTCACAGCAACTGTCAGTAGGGTGTGTATATCTGAGTCCTGGGTGCTGAATTCATGAATTTGGTTCCAACAATCCAGACAATCACAATCTGAAAGCATATTTTGGTATATTGATTCCAGTTAAGCAGTTGCATTTGAGAACATGGATTAATGAATACAAAACCCCCCACTAATATCTTTTTATCTTTACCTTAAATCTAATATCTTTTTATCTTTATCTTTTATCTTGGAGAATCTGACAGCAATGACTATGTGCAGACATGTGTTCACAGCCAACAGTAAGAAATTATGTTAGAGGACAAGTTCACATACAATGCCAACCCAATCCTTGGCTAACATGAATGAGCAAATGTGGGGTTTTGAACCACAGGTTGCAACTGCAGTGCTCCTCCCACTGTCCTGATGTTCTACTCAAAACTAAGCCTTGGTTTGTTTTAGGATTATTTCTGAACCTGGGACGATGGTTTGTCTCCCCCAGACAACCCAGTACTGGCAAACAAAGAACATTGGCTTCAACTCATGGTTTTCTGCAGCGAGGCAAGCCATGGGCCCAGGTTTAGAAGTGAGCCAAATCATGATTTAGCCCTGAATAGTGAAGTAGCAACAGAAACAGAGAAGCAGCAGTTCAGTTATGATATTTGGTCTTGGAACTTGTTCATTTGTGCTAAATCATTATGTATGTCAGCTTGTATGAAACATATACAAAATTACAGTACCTTTGCAGTGAAGTGTTGACAGAGGACATAAAAAAATTGCTGAAGAACCAAAACCCATTTTCATTTACATTTTGTCGTTGATTCGTTTTTGGGGTTCCACTGGACCTTACAAAGGGTTTGCTTGTGGAATAGAGATTACAGCAGAATGCTGTAGGAACCATAAAAAAATGTTTGGGAGGAAAAATGTTGTGCAGGCTGTATTTTCTTTGCTGTTGCCTATTTGCAAGCCCACAATCTAGCCCCTCTTTGTGCTGCTGTGATGCTAGGGACTATTCAACTGCTCAGAAGAAGGCTGATAGCATCTGAGTTAAGAGTAAAGACTTTAACAAAGGAAGTGTGGCTGATTTGGCTAAGGAAAAGTCAGACAGGTCTAAATATAGGAGGGGAGGTGTGCTCTTGGCAGGATTACAGGAAATGGCTGAGTTGTACTGGTTTGTTAAGTTGAATCAGATAGTATGTCATGACAGCTTATGTAGTAGCTTGCTGGATGGCTGCCATGTCAATCAGCAGCCAAATGACTCCATAGTGGACACATAGCATCCCCTTTGCCTCTGTGTGCAACATCCTCTGGAAAGATATTATTATTATTATTATTATTATTATTATTATTATTATTATTATTATACCACCCTACATCCAGAGGGCGGTTTGCAGAATACAAGACCACAACATATACAATCAAAACAAAATCAACAACCCAATAACACCCCCTTCCAAAAAAAAAGGAACCACAATTTAAAAGGACATACGACAACCAAAGGCCTGGTTAAAAAGGAGCGCTTTTGCCTGGTGCCTAAAGGTGTATAATGAAGGTGCCAGGGAAACTTCCCTGGGGAGAGCATTCCACAGAGGGTGAGCCATTGCAGAGAAGGCCCCGTTCTCAAGTTGCCACCCTCCAGATCTCTCGAGGAGGCACACAGAGAAGGGCCCCAGAAGATGATCTCAGGGTTTGGGTAGGTTCATATGGAAAGAAGCGGTCCTTGAGGTACTGTGGTTCCAAGCTGTTTAAGACTTTATAGATCAACACCAGCACTTTGAATTGGGCCCCAAAACTAATTGGTAGGCAGTGCAGTCAGACCAGGATCAGTGTAATATGTCTGGTGAGCAACCTGGCCACTGAATTCTGCGCTAGCTGAAATTTCCGAACTGTCTTCAGAGGCAGCCCTATGTATAACACATTGCAGTAATCTAACCTTGAAGTTACCAGAGCATAGAAAACAATAGTTAGACTATCCCTGTCCAGATAGGAGGGTAGCTGGGCTACCAGCTGAAGCTGATGGAAGGCATTCTGGTCCACTGAGGCCACCTGAGCCTTCAGCAACAACAAAGGATCCAGGAATACCCCCAGGCTACAAGCCTGCTCCTTCAGAGGAAGTGTAACCCCATCAAGAGCAGGCGATCTTCCACTCATTTAGTCTAGGGAACCACCCACTAACAGCGCCTCAGTCTTATCGGGATTGAGCTTTAGTTTGTTGGCTCTCATTCAGTCCATTACTGAGGCAAGACACACTGGTCCAGCACTTCTACTGCCTTACCTGCAGATGTAAAAGAGAAATAGAGCTGAGTGTCATCATAGATAGATTAGAGCCATCTATGGAAGCCAAAGAAAGGAACAGATATTCTGGGAAGCTCTACAGCTGATGTAGAGCTAATAGTTGAGAGTGTAAGCTGGGAGCTTTTCTCCACAAAATCTAGTTTTCCTTTCTAGATGTCTAGGGAGGAAGAAACATGGTCACAGGAAGGGGCTGTATCAGACCTTGATGTGAGTCCTCACAGGGCTCATTCTTCCTGCCTGTTCTATTATTCTTTTTAGATTTTGTGACACATTAAAGAAGATGCTATACTTTGTCCTTGGAAGACCACCATAGCTTAGGAACAAGCATCCTCCACAACAGTCCTTCAAAGTTGCCCTCCTGTTGATTCTTGTCCGTACCTGTAAACCTGATATGAGGCAGACTTCCTTTCTGCATTGATATTACTACCAAGAAGGCCCTGTCATGGGGAGCGCACAGTGGCGGCAGCCCCATTAGAGTTCACAAGATGGTTGATATTGGGGCATACACTCTTTTAGGTACTGGTGGTATTGTGTGGATGTATGCGAACAAAGCATGGCAATTAGATTCCAGATACTTTGCATGGAAGCACTCCAACTGTCTCTTATGACTCTCATCATGAAGCTCAATTCTTTCTTTTGCTAATAGGAGACTCTGTAAGTAGGCCTGGAATAAGATGCTGTGACCATGACTGAGTTGCTGGAGTTTCTGCTTTAAGTGAGCACCTTCCTGGATCATAGTGCACCCATGTTGCCAGAAACATGGTAAGAGAAATGAACCTGGAGTTATTCAGGGTATGGCTCCATACTTTGCTCTCAAGGCTTATGGCCTAAGGCTTTTGGAGATGCACCTGCTTACGACGACCTCTTGATCGGAGTCTTCTGTTTTAATTGCTGTGTTGTTTTAATGGGAATGTTTTATTGCATATTTTAATTACAGAGGGTTATATTTTAATGCTGTGTAATTGGTTTTTCCTCTTTGTAAACCACTTAGAAGCCTATTTCGACATTAAGTGGTAGATTACTTTCAGGATAATGATAGTAATAATCCTATGCGTATTTACTTGGGAGTAAGACCTACTGTGCAGGATTCAATTATTGGGCTTTGTGATATTCACTGACTGGCTGATGTAGACTGCTTTTTCTGTTTGATCTAGGGTGAGAAGTTCTATGTACTTACATTTTGCATATCTCTTTACCAACAAAACTGGATCAATAATGTAACCGCTTCTTTTGTGCATACTATGCTTATAGACAAGAAAAGCCAAACATCCCCTGAATCAAAAGTTTATTTTAAAAATAAAAACAGAAGCCTCTTGTTACATTTCATGCATTATAACTGGGAAATTATACATCCCCCTATACCATTTAAACAGCAAAATGTTTTCTGAAGTTACCAAACGGCACAATTAGTAGCTATGCATGTTCTTACTAATAATTGACACAGAGTATAGTTGTTAAAACTTCCATTTTTATCATCCACCTGCCAGGATCCTTCTGTCATACCCAACTTGATTGCAGTATCTCTGTACTCAAAGAATAATTATTGAACCATTCACCCTCACACTTGCCTTGCTTGTCTTCAGAAATCGAGGAACTAGCGTGACAAGAATTTTAAAACCATTATTTTCGGTGTGAGTAAATGACAGAAGATGACTGTCAACCTGTGCGGAGCTGACACAGATGTAAGAGGAATGAAAGTATTTGTACCTGAATGCCTTTGTGTTGCTGTGATTGTGGAGTGGGAAAGAAAATATAAAGCAAGTTCATCCTTAACCATGACAGAGCTTGGGTCTCGGCTGGGAAAATCTAGAGTTTTAAAATGTCAGTTGATATAGATGGTGAAGACGGACCATCTTAAGTCGTGTGTTGGAAGAGGTTTGAACACACATTTGCTTTATTCTGAGGTACTTAGTCCTCTTCAGGTGTACTGCAATCGCAATCCTATTCCTGTTCTTCCTGCCCTCTCGGTGTTGAAGGGTGATCTTCTGAAGAAGGAAGCCTCTTGTATTCATGGAGACTCCTCATGAATTTTAGAACCCCAGGTCTCCACATGTCCAGGAAGCTCTTTTTGTCAAGGGTTTCTCAATATATTCAATATATTGATTATTGATAACTGGTTATATGGATAATATAGGGGTAGCCCTTCCTTCCTTGCCTCACCTCAAGTTTTAACAATCAACTGCCATTAAACACAATTAAGGTAGATGTAAAAAAGGGCAAACAACCACTGGAAGTGCTCTATCAACAGATTAGAAATAAGGACAGTTACCACCAGCTCAGTGTTTTGTTTTGTTTTGTTTTTTAGACCATTATCAGCATATGAGTACACCCTAAAGCTGTGAGATCTGGTATCACTAGAGGCAGCTTTCATTTATATATGAGGACCGTTTCACATATAAACATCATTCATCTCATGGCTTCATCCTTGATGTGTGAACTGATTCAACCGAAAACCACCTTATTTCAAGTTACGTGAAAGTCCTATGCTTTGTATTTGATTTATGATGAAATTGTGTGTGAAGCTTGCATATAACATAATCACCCTGATGCTTTATATGAGGCTCAGTGATGATGTACAAGTGACAAAATGGTTGTCTTGGTGATTTTAGAGCATCAAAACCCTGACAAGCTACCCCTGAGGAAAAGTGAATAGTGCGTGGGTATGTTTTTATTGTTTTTGTTGTTGTTATTATTAAAAAATGCCTTGTTTTCATTCTGGTCAGGCTCACTAGAACACAATGAGAAAAGATAGTTCACAGCTAATGTTATGTCTAGTTTTAACTGAGGAGATAAACCAGTATTTGGTCTGTACTAATTCAGAATGAATATGGGATCTCATATGATTAAATGACTCTCGTGATAAAGAAAAAAACTCTCCAATTAGCACATCAGAGAGAATTTTAGACTAGAACCCCTTTCCTCAATATGATAGGGTTTCTTTTTGATGTGAATGAACAATTACTTACATGAGCCTTCTCCACTCAGCCCTCCCCATCCCAGATACAGGTTCACTTCCACTGTGAAAATTAGGCCTAAACAAACTGAAGTCCTGTTAGTGACTTCAAATATGTTACTGACATCTGTATTAAAATGCTTCTTCTAATTCTTGTATTCAAATCCTTTGAATTTATGAGTTAATCAAAAGCTGTTTTACCTGGTTAACATTGCTGTAGTACTTTGAATATGGGAATTCATCAGAAGTAGTATTATTCTCCTTTTTCAGAATCAGAAAAGGATGTTAAATTTTTCATGAACATCTTCCCCAGCGTTTTAAACCTAGCCTCAGATGAAACACTTCAGAAGGCAAGATGTCTTACACATGCAGATTACTTATCAAGATGACAATTGTGCCATGGTTGCTAATTATTTATTTTATATTGGCAGCCAGTGCAGTTCCCTCAGCACCAGTGCTATATGCTGATGAAAGGCAGCACCAGACGCAAACTGCGGCCCCACAAGCCATAGCAATAGGAATGTGCACGGGCCACATGATATGATTCAGATGTGTATTCTTCATTTTGGAAAGAAAGAAAAAATCTGTCTGATTTCCTCTGTGGTCTGTCTGATTAGAGTCATGTTTTGGATCTGAAGCAGCTTCATTAAATCCAGACTTTGTTTCCCACCATCCACAATATATGAACTATCAGGTCCCCGTGTTTGACAAAAGTGGATGAAATTTGAAGGCATAGCAGCCTCTTCAAAGTGAGTTAAGACTGACAAATTACAGTCAAACACGTCCAGGAGTTTTGGGCCTGGACACCTTTTTTCATTTATTTAAGGAAATGTATGTTTAATTTAACAGGAGAATTGGATGAAATTTGCAGCCATGGTTACTTCTTCTAAAGCCACGAGCCCTACTAGATTTCAGAAGGTTAGCGGCAGTGGTTTCGCTACAAGGGCAGCCATTACAGTTTAGGGCATGTAAAAAAAGTACAGTGGTACCCCAGAACTTGAACGTAATCCGTTCTGGAAGACTGTTTGACTTCCAAAACGTTTGAGTTCTGAGGCACGGCTTCCGATTGGCCGACAGCTAGGTTTCTGCACAGCGGAAGCTACGTCAGACGTTTGTGTTCCAATGAAAGTTCGAAAACTGGAGCACTTCCTTCCGGGTTTTCAGCATTCGGGAGCCGAAACATTTGAGAACGGAGCTGTTCAAGTTCCGAGGTAGCACTGTATTAATTTTCCTCTACTATAGTGGTTTGTGAATAATTGGTCTGAAAGCTGCAGACATGACAGATGTGTCACAGGTAACAAACCTGTCTAACTGCAGTCAAATAGGTCCAACAGCTTTTGTGCTATGTACCTTTTAAACCTAAATGTGATTCATCCTCCATGTGGTTTTCTTTGTAATTAGCCCTCCACGGTCAGTTGCTAAGGAGCTCTCTTTCTCCCCTTCCCTCCTTCTACTTTTCCCTTATCATTCTAAGTTCCAATTCTGGAATGGTCCACCCTTCCTTCACTCCACCCTGGCATTTCCCTTATGGTAGATAGTGAGATCATTTTTCTCTGGTAAGACACAATACAGTAGTACAGTATATGCACTTTATGCCTATATGTTTGTCCAAGTAACAAAACACTATGTAGTGTTCTTCATGGTCCTGATTTCACTTGCCCCTGCTTCACTCTGATGAGGCACTGATCCGCCTGCTTGTGCTTGGGATTTGGAGTTTGAACAGAATAAATGCACACCCCTAGTGAGGAGAGCTATGGTTTCCCCCCCAAAAAAGACAATGTTGGAAACTGCATTGTGGGTGAATGCATGATGTTGGGCAATAATAGCTAAAATTCACATTAGATGTGAACCGAGCTATTCTGTATCTTTTTTCGCCCGACAGGATTTGGGAAGGGCAAGATTATATTTTACTTACACTTCTCTCTTCTTTATTTCTTTTGGGCTGGTTTATGTGGGCTGATTGCCACATAAAATATACTCTGAAGGCATCAGTGGAAGTTGAAGATTTGTGTGCATGTTGTAGCAAATGGCAATCATTCTTGTGTTCTTGCCTTCTAAGGAAATCTGCTAAATAATCTAAGTAGACCATACTGTTATTTCGCTGTCCAGTTGTTGCATTATATTTTTAGTGAAGTGTCACGTTTCTCCTGAAATAAAAATAACCAAGTTTAGTTGTTGCTCGGTTTTTATTGGAAGGTTCATTGGAGACAGCTGAGAGACTAGATGTATGTCAGGCAGGAGAAGGTGAACAAATAGTGCTGGGAGGTTTTGATTAAATCCCCAAGATAAGAGGATCCCACACAGGAGGATAATTTTAACAAATCAGCTAAAATAATTCACATGTCATGCTGTGTCCGTGTGTATTAACTCAGATGCCCAGCAAAAACAAAACAAAACAGACTTAACCAGATCCCTCAGCTTTTCAAATATATTTGTTGACTTTATTTGAGAAAACAACTATGACTCTCCCATAATTTCTTCTGGGGCTTTCTCCCAGGTGCCCCTCCACTTAGACTAAGTTTGTAATAGGCCCATTACAAATTTTGGATCTGAACATATTTAATTTCTTGGGTAGATCCTAAGTTGTACCTTTTTATTTATAGTGTGGGGCTACAAACACAATTCTTTTTTTGAAAAAACAACCAAGTAAACCAAATGATCAATTATAAAAAGAAGTGCATTTTGGAAAAAGGAAGGGGGAAAAAGAAAGGGAAGAGAAAGCAACAAATGAACTTTTGCTGGTTACTTTGCTGGTTACTTGGGCTGAGTTGAGTTTCAGAAGTGTGATCAGAGTTCCTTACAAAAGAAAGTTTCTAATAAAGAAGCATCTCTATAATGACTCTGCACATATATCATAAAAGGTCTGGCCAGTTGCAACTAGCTGAGGTACTGCGAAAATAAGAGTTATCCTAAGAATGTGTACCCAGAAACAAAACTATCTGAGCAGGACTTTCAGAAGAGTAGTTTGTTTGCATACACAGTAGGGGCACGTTTGCTCTGTTTAGAAAAGGAGTGACTAAGACGTGTCCCTGTGGCCACATCTCTACAAGCAGCCTCTATCATCATGATCTGGGGTGCTGGGAGCTGTAGTCCAACAACAACTGGAAGGCCACAGTTAAACCACCCCGGTTTAGAATGCAGAGTTTGACAGAGACAGAGAAAGTTTCAGGGCAGACAAAATGGAGAATTATTAGGAATTAATGAGGATCATGCTCAGTTCATCCTCAGCCCTGCAAAGCTAGCAAACCAAAAAGATTGTGAGGGCAACAATAGTAGTGTTGCTTCTCTCACCACTGACAGCTTTATCAGTGATATGAAGAGAACTTCTGCTGGAGGTCAAGGGAGACATGATTGAATTCAGGGTTTCACCTTCATTGGCCAAACAAATAATAATAATAATAATAATAATAATAATAATAATAATAATAATAATAATAAATTATTTATACCCCGCCCATCTGGCTGGGCCTCCCCAGCCACTCTGGGCGGCTTCCATAAAAACCAAAAATACAATAAAATATCACACGTTAAAAACTTCCCTGAACAGGGCTGCCTTAAGATGTCTCCTGAATGTCAGGTAATTGCTTCAGTACTACTTCCCTCTCACAATATCACACAGAGCAGATACCTCATCTGTTCCAGATATTGTATTCTCAACGTCTTGGTTTTTCCTGAATCCATCTTCAGTTTGTTGACTCTCGTCCATGTAATGGTATATCCATGCAGTGTAACATATATAGTACTTATGATGATATTTATCCAGTTTTAAAACTTGTGGGGGAGGGTTGGAATGGAAAAAAATGAGGAAATGTTTAACTTCTCCCAGAGCTTTAGCACTTTGCCAGAAATGTACCTAAAGAAAAAGGCTGTGAGAGGTGTAACAATCCTGAAATGAAAACATAAAAGGCAATAATTTAGACAGACAGGTCAGCTGAATTTCAATAGCTCATTATTCCTGAACTCAGGATTACCTGGGTCAAAAGCACTTGCTACTCTGAAATGGATTACAATTATTTCTTTGCCATTATTCTGAAGATAACGTACTTTTTGGTGATAACATAAGAGAAACTGGTCCATGCTGTTTTTCAATTAGTTTTCACTTAGGCTAGTGGAAAACAAACACAGAAAATAAATCACTGTCATTTAAACTGAGCTAATTTATTCATTTTAAAATAAATACATGTATAAGACATTACAGATGCATAGTAGGCTCATTGAATAGCTGAACAATTCATAGGCTGGCAATCATAGTAAAACATTGTATATAACTGTTAGCATGTATATTTTGTAGTATGCTATGCTCTGTGATTATTTTAATTTAACTACCATGTGTTAAATTCACATTAAGCTACATTTTCACCACAAGATCATTTATTGAATGTGCTTAATGCAAAGCTTCTAAACTTTGCCTTTCAGTCACTACTTTATTATACAGTTTGTTGAGTGCAGGAATATTAGCTGGAAAGCATCAAACAAGGATAGCTTAGAGTAGGGAAAAGGAACTTCTTCTTTCCAATATTTGCACTGCAGTTTATCACACATTCCATCATGAACATCTCCATGGAATCAGATTTAATTCAATGACCCCCTCCTGAAGATATCCCCATTGGAACAGAGATAAGAGTGTTTTAGCGACTTAATACTCAGAGCAACAGAGCTTGCAGATGTGTTAAGCCAATGTGTCTCACACAAAAATGCAATTAGGGTAACACCCAGCTGCTCATTAAGTTGACAATACTGAGATCGCCATGTATCTTTTTCCAGAGGGCATAGCCATGTTAGATGGTTGCCGCAAACCAACAAAAAGTCTATGGGGCCAGCTTTCATGGACTAGAGCCCACTTATTCCTCTTATGCCATGAAAACATTCTTTAAGTTTAGCAGAATACCATTCATTGTGTCAGCAAATCATACATAACTTGGAGCTCTTAGTTATTTCATTTAAATTGTGAGTAACCTTAAAATTATGTTTTGCGTTTCAGTTTCAACTGAATGGATTTTAAAGCAGGTCTTCTGACTGGACTTACTACAAACACCCTAGACAGGGGAAATGTCTAGGAATGGCACTGTGAGCTTGTGCTCTGCAATTTTCCAGCACAATAAAGTCTTCATTTGCAGCAGCTCCAGGGAATTAGCGACACGAGCTCCAGAAAATAGCTTGTGACATTCCAGAGCTGATGCACACTCTATCAGCAGATAATTCACAGCAGATGTTGCACGCAGGAGAGCATATTTACAAGTTTATTCAGCGTTGGTCAGAACAAAGAAAAACATGACTGCCTGCATCAGTGTCTCCAGACACACAGAGAGAAAACGAAAGCAACAGAAAACATAAACATCCTGTGAACAGGAAATACGCAGACTCTGTGACTCTCAAAGCCTGCTCCCTTTTAAGGTGGACCGGAAATATCCTAACAGGAGGACCCCGGACAAAGGTGTGCAAGCCCTTATATAGACTTATATATAGCTCAAGACCACCCCCAGAAACATCATACATACATCACAGAAGGGGTGTAGCCCAAGACCACCCCCTTAATATCATCAGAGAAGGGGCAGACTACAACAGAAATCTGAGTGCATTGTTTTTTCTTCTGTCTGCTAGGTTACTTGATGATGATGATTATTATTTTATTATTTATACCCTGCCCATCTGGCTGGGTTTCCCCAGCCACTTTGGGTGGCTTCCAACAAAATATTAAAATACAATAGTCTGTTAAACATTAAAAGCTTCCCTAAACAGGGCTGCCTTCAGACGTCTTCTAAAAGTCTGGTAGTTGTTTTTCTCTTTGACATCTGGTGGAAGGGCGTTCCACAGGGTGGGTGCCACTACTGAGAAGGCCCTCTGCCTGGTTCCCTATAACCTGGCTTCTCACAGCGAGGGAACCACCAGAAGGCCCTTAGTGCTGGACCTCAGTGTCCAGGCAGAACGATGGGGGTGGAGATGCTCCTTTATGTATACTGGACTGAGGCCGTTTGGATTGGATTACCTGGGCATCCTGGCCACTCTTCTGTTATGATAGCTACTCGACTCCTGAATCCAGGTCACAGGCTCACCCTGTTCATATCTTAAATGTGCCCTTGAGATAGGATTTGTGAGCAAAGAGACAATGGGGAGGCTCTTGCAGAGAAATATTTGAGGTCAATTTGGAAGAGAGAAAATGGTTTCAGGACTTTTCTGTGGGTTTCAGACATGTGTTTTACATATTTGTATGTGTTTGCTTGGTACATTTATGAACATCTATTATATATATATATAAGACCTTAAAATTCTTATAACACTTTATATGACTGTGATTCTCCTATTAACCCCCAAAATAAAAAAAAAACCCAAATCCTTTAAATCCACATGTCGTTTTCCAGACTATTTTAGACCAGATAAGGAGGCAACCCGATCTTTTCCACCTCTGGATTATAATAGGCATTGCTCTAGCATTTGGACAGAGGATATGAAAGGGTCACAAGTGCAGCTAATATAATAATGGCCTCAAGTTGTCACTATAAAGAGAAATCATGCTCACTGAAGAATGAATAGCTTTGCATGCAAACAGGGATACTATAATATCTGGAATAGCACGAACCTTCCAAGAAATGGATTTGAAAGCGCCTGCAGTAGTTTTCTGGTCTGTTGGAAGACATAACCCCTTTCACTGGGATGGTGAAATAATTTGTGGGCTCCAAGAGACAGTCTGTGACAATTGTAGAAACTATCAGAGGCAGGGTGGATGAGTCTGCCATTCATTGTCTCAGTGCAAATCAACTAGTTCCCTGGACTCTCATATTTCTGTTTGCTTGGCAGCTGTTCACAGATGTCATAAATCAACACTGAGGTCCCTGCAATAGAATAGTTCTGGCTAGTGCTAAACAGTGAGTCCTAGTCTCTGGAAATTTATTTGCAGGCCTGCTGTTTTTTTTTTTTTTTACTTGCAAGTTGTTACCAGCAGATAGCATTGATTGCCCCTTCTTTGATTTGGCAAGTTTAGCATAAGAGTCTATGGGATATTGATGAGACCTATATATATCATGCACTTAAAGGGAATTGAAAAGCAATCAGTTGCTCTCATTTACAAGCCAGACATTATTTGATTTTTTCTCCTCTCCTCATCATCCAATTCTTCACATGCCAGAGGGTTCTAGAATATTGGCTAGATCTTGTTTCATAGAAATGTTGTAGGTCGGAGTCCATAGCTCACAACAGCTAGACTTGGGACTGGACCAGCACATGTTGTTTGAAACTTCGGAGGGAGATCTCCAAGAACAGGAAGATCTCACAAAATATGAAGGGGAGTATTTCTTTTTAGGATGACTCAGCAGAATTTGGGTGAGGAACTTTGGAGAAGAGAAAGCTTACCCTGAAGCTTCAATAGATTTTGAAATCTGCTATCCAGACAGGAAGTAAATGGCAAGCTTGTGCAATGTACAGTAGAATAGGTCACTTTATAATATCACATCTATCAATCACACTTAATTTATCCTACAAGGCAAGATCAGGCACATTTTGTGATGCAAACAAAAGACTAAAAATCAGAGCTAACGTGAGCAATATAGTTATTGTTACAGCATTTAGGCATCTGAAGGCAATCCCTCTTTAGGGAAGCTTTTAATATTTGATGAATTATTGTATTTTAATGTTTTGATGGAAGCTGTCCAGAGTGGCTGGGCAAACCCAGCCAGATGGACGGGGGTATAAATAATAATAATAATAATAATAATAATAATAATAATAATAATAATAATAATAATTTCCCTATCTTATTTATTATAAATCCATCTTGTTGTAGGGTTATAGTACATTTATACAAGGTTGCTTCTGGCCAATAAATTATTGGTCTATGAGCCGATTAAAAAAGCTAGACCATGATTATATGCTTCTGAGTTAATATTATTTATTTATTTATTTATTTAGGGACGCTGGTGGTGCTGTGGGTTAAACCACAGAGCCTAGGACTTGCCGATCAGAAGGTCGGCGGTTCGAATCCCCGCAACGGGGTGAGCTCCCATTGCTTCGTCCCTGCTCCTGCCACCCTAGCAGTTTGAAAGCACGTCAAAGTGCAAGTAGATAAATAGGTACCGCTCCGGCGGGAAGGTAAACGGCATTTCCGTGCGCTGCTCTGGTTCGCCAGAAGCGGCTTAGTCATGCTGGCCACATGACCCAGAAGCTGTACGCCGGCTCCCTCGGCCAATAAAGCGAGATGAGCGCCGCAACCCCAGAGTCGGTCACGATTGGACCTAATGGTCAGGGGTCCCTATACCTTTATTTATTTATTTATTTAGGTTTCCCTAGCCACTCTGGGCAGCTTCCAACAAAATATTAAAAATACAATAAAACATCACACATTAAAAACTTCTCTAAATAGGGCTGTCTTCAGATGTCTTCTAAAAGTCAGATAGTTGTTTATTTCCTTGACAAGGGCTTCCTCCTGCTTTGTCATAATATTGAAGAGAGAAATCTCCTGCAGGCCACTTCAGTTTTCAGAAATACTGTTTTGGGTCCTAATATAAGTTACCTTAAAGTTCACCCCCATCTGATTAGGGGCAATTACCCTCTTTCCCCAGTAGCTCTGTGTGTCTGATCCAACGTTATTTAGGAGGGGTCCCAATCCACCAAAGAGGCTGGTTGTGGGACATTTTTCCCAGCAGGGGAGGAGCGGGCAGGAAACTTTCCTTCCATGAACTTCCTTAACTCAGGATCCAAACCATTATGTCTGTCTGTGTTTGTGCCTGAAGGGGTAATTGTCACTTGAGTGTCTGCAGGCACAGTCTGCACAGATTGAGAAGTGTTCTGGCCATGCATATTTTGGAGAGGGTCACTTGGAGAATTCCCATCTCTAAATCTTTACATTGCAGCTGTTGACTGTGGATTCGAAGCAACTGATGGACCTTTAAAAAGTAACATGGGAAGAGGCTTTTAACATTTTTCCACTATGAAAAAAAATAGCCTAGAGAAGAAATGCCATTTGAAGGTGAGGCCTGCACATTCTTCCTGTACAACTCATGTATTTAATGAGTCTGCCCCATAGAAGCCCGGCTGATACTTGCCATCACATATGGGGAATAATAATAATAATAATAATAATAATAATAATAATAATAATAATGCCACTCTGGGTAGCCCCCAACAGAATATTAATAATAATAATAAAATGATAAAACATCAAACATAACAAACAATATAAACTTCCTTAAACAGGGCTGTCTTCAGATGTCTTCTAAAAGTCATATAGTTGTCTATTTCCTTGACATCTGATGGGAGGGCGTTCCACAGGGCGGGCGCCACTACCCAGAAGGCCCTCTGCCTGTTCTCTGTAGCTTCACTTCTAGCAGTGAGGGAACTGCCAGAAGGCCCTCGGAGCTGGACGTCAGTGTCTGGTCTGAATGATGGGGGTGGAGATGCTCCTTCAGGTATACTGGGCTGAGTATAAGGAATGAATATTATTGACAATAAACAGGGGCCAGCAAACTTTTTCAGCAGGGTGCCAGTCCACTTTCCCTCAGACATTGTGGGGGGCCGGATTATTATTTTTTTTTGGGGGGGGGGGAAATGAATGAATTCCTAAAGGTAAAGGGACCCCTGACCATTAGGTCCAGTCATGGCCGACTGGGGTTGCGGCATCCTCTCGCTTTATTGGCTGAGGGAGCCGGTGTACAGCTTCCGGGTCATGTGGCCAGAATGACTAAGCCGCTTCTGGTGAACCAGAGCAGCACACGGAAATGCTGTTTACCTTCCCGCTGGAGCGGTACCTATTTATCTACTTGCACTTTGACATGCTTTTGAACTGCTAGGTTGGCAGGAGCAGGGACCAAGCAACGGGAGCTCACCCCACCAAGGATTCAAACTGCCGACCTTCTGATCGGCAAGTCCTAGGCTCTGTGGTTTAACCCGCAGCGCCACCTGTGTCCTATGCCCCACAAATAACCCAGAGATGCATTTTAAATGAAAGCACGCATTCTAGTCATGTAAAAACAGGCTGATTCCCTGTACCGTTTGTGGGCCGGATTTAGAAGGCAATTGGGCCAGATCCAGCCCCCAGGCCTTAGTTTGCCTACCCATGACACTGAAGATGGAAAAAAGGCAAAGTGTGGAAATATCGATAGGAGCTTCTTTTGAGTGTGTAGACACATCTCTTTTGCACCCTTATGGAAATGGTCATTACTATGTCAAGTAAGTACTATGGATGCTTTAGCTGAGATTCGTGCATTTGCAGGGCTAGATGACGCTTGGGGTCATTTGCAACTCTACAATTCTATTATTCTAAGCCCAGTCTTTAAAATTAAAGTAACGGCTGTGCATCAGAGTTTCCAGTCAATGGCAAAAAGAGCTTTAAGTTCTATGCACACTTATCTGTAAATATTGAAATAAGTGGGACTTGCTCTCAAGAAAACACACAGAGGATTGGTTTGCCAGACTGTGTGTTGGTAGGTCTGCATTTTACATCTGCTCTGTAGTACCTGGAAAAGCACCAATGGCTTAATTTGTTTTCCTGATGCGCCAGCTATTAAACCTTTTAAATTACTGTTGAGCCAAAAATGTATCACAGTTATATCATTCGAATGTGGGCTATGATCCAAAATAGTATATGTTCTGTGCATGCAGAGTTTTTTTTTTAATACTGTCCGTTTACTTTTCTGAAGTCATTTCTTAAATGTTGTTCCTTTAGAATTTCTGAATTATTTTTTTTAAAAAACCTTCCCTAAGTTTAAACAAAGATTTTGCAGTAGAATTTAATGGGAACCCATAGGGAGGTGTTGTGGATTGGTATGCTATGGCAATAGAACACTTTAATGTAAATTAATTTAATAGAAATTTAATTCCACTGGTACAGAGTTATTTCTCTCAGATTTGCCCAGTATGAATTTCTGCTGGATGGTGAATTATTGCTGGCTGCTCTTTCATATCCTGGTTGCGAGGGGGGAAAGATCATTTGGTTGGCCACATTCTTGTACATGCTGAGCCGAGAGAAATATGGATGTGTACCATCATACAGAAGCTGGAACATTATTTTTCAAAGGCTGCAAAGAGCAGCAATGAAAGTACTTCCTCCCTCTGTGGAAAGCTCATGAAAGCCCTTTCACTACAGAGGTGGAACTGATAACATGTTTTCAATTTCAGCTCTTCAATTAAGGGCCTTCTCTGTGTTGAAAAGAATGCATGAGATAGATTGTTGCTGTTTCAGTCTTTGCAGGGAATTTGTGGTATGAGCAACTAAACATTTTGTGCATGTGAATTGTCACTAGGCATGCTCAGCCCCTATTCTGCAATGCATGTCTGCTGTGTAAAACTGTACAGTCGTACCTTGGTTACTGAACGGAATCTGTTCCGGAAGTCTGTTCAACTTTCGAAAACATTCAAAAACCAAAGTGTGGCTTCCGATTGACTGCAGGAGCTTCCTGCACTCAATCGGAAGCCACGAAAGCTGCGTCGGACGTTTGGGTTCCAAAAAAATGTTCTCAAACTGGAACACTTACTTCCAAGGTTTGCTGCCTTCGGGAGCCAAAATGTTTGAGTTCCAAGGCATTCCAGAACCAAGGTATGACTGTACTTGTGTGTTTATGTGTACTGAATAAGTGCACAATTGAAGTTTGGAAATTAAGGATATAAGAGCTATTCCATGGGCTTTCCATGCATAACTGTGCATAGGCATAAATGGAGGAAACACCATACTTTGAAATGAATGTTTGTTTATATTTTTCTTTTCTTTTTTCTGTTGATTACTTATGTTACATAGTTTTAAAAACCAATAAAGCATTTAAAAACAGCAACAACAATGGAATCATAGGCAGGAAATGAAAGGGAATGAGGACCTACCACACAGTACCATACCATCTAATTGTGATGGTAGTAGAATCCTGAGCAATGAAAATTGCCTCAAGCAAAATTGCAATAGGGAATGGGATAGTTTGAAACATCCTCAAAGTTAATCAAAGTTCTGTTTTGATGAGTAGAATCCACTACTGTGTGGAGAATTGCAAATCTTATTTTTATGTTTAGATTTAGGTCATTAAAATTCAAAATGTAAATATATTGCTATATTTTGCATTTTCTTCACATTGGTGTTTGCATGTGAGCATGCATTATAAGACAGACTTAAGTTCTGGTATCTTATTTATTTATTTATTTTAACCCCTAGACTTGAAATCTATAGCAGAATGTGTCAAAGTATTCTTGAAGTGGCCAATGAATAATACATTTTAGTTAAAGAAACGATTGCAAAGTCAGGTGTAAATCCACTGGATTATGGCAAATGGATAACTGGAGAATTTAGCAGTGGATGTTTGCATAAGGGAATGATGATCTAGTTGGGTTAATCAGGCACAAAATCAAGAACATGGGGAAGATCACAGATTTTGGTTCAAAAGACAAGAAATTGAACATGTACACATAACATAAAGGTAAAGGTAAAGGGACCCCTGACCATTAGGTCCAGTCGTGACTGACTCTGGGGTTGCGGCGTTCATCTCGCTTTATTGGCCGAGGGAGCTGGCATACAGCTTCCGGGTCATGTGGCCAGCATGACTAAGCCGCTTCTGGCAAACCAGAGCAGTGCACGGAAACGCCGCTTACCTTCCTGCTGGAGTGGTACCTATTTATCTACTTGCACTTTGACATGCTTTCGAACTGCTAGGTTGGCAGGAGAAGGGACCGAGCAATGGGAGCTCACCCCATCGCAGGGATTTGAACAGCCAACCATCTGATCGGCAAGTCCTAGGCTCTGTGGTTTAACCCACAGCGCCACTGCATCCCTCTACACATAACATAATATAGAGTATTGAAACAGTGTTCGAAACTTCCATCATTCTAGGCGCATTTTGCCACAAGGAATTTCATTAGTGTGAGCAGTTTCTGAGCTCTGGGTGCAGTATTGCACCTATGATTTCAGATTAAAATTGCAGAGTGGAAAAAAAGGAGGACCTTTTTCTGCCTCCCCGCTTCCAGCCACTCTCTGAAGACTGGAGAAGGGACCCTCTTAAGTATATTAGGGGGACAGGCAGGGGAAGCATGGCTTTGTTTTTTGCAGTCTTCAAATGAGGACTAGGCTATGTGGAAAATGAATATAAGATATTAGCTGCAGTTCATTCATTTTCAGCTTTGTATTCTTGTTATAGAAAAGTGCACCTAGACATTCTGTTATTGTGCCCATAACCTAGGTTTAAGGTGCCATTTAGCTCCTAGCTTTCATATATCAGTTTCCAAAACCGGGAAACAGTGCCAGTTCCTTGCCCCTAATCACATACCAATGCTCTTAATCTGGATTGCCAATGGCTTCTCCACATTTGGAGTTGTCATCATAAGGCAGGAACAGGGCATCTGTGGTGTTACAGATATTGCTGGACTTCCAACTCCCATTGGCCCTAGCCAGCATGGCCATGGATCTAGAACTGGCCTCCACAGTCACTTACGGACTCACTGTTAAAACCATGTTCTTGGAAGACAATTTTACTCGGCTATGCGTGATCGCCAAAGAAGAAGAAAGAAGAAGACCATTGATCAGGAATGATGGGACTTGCTTGCTATAAAGGAATGTGCCTCATTCCACACTTTCTTAGGTCTGTCTGATGAAACATTAGGCCAGGCATCACAACTTCTCTAGAGTAGAGTAGTGGTGGAGAATAGGGCTTCTTGCTCTTTCACGTGCATTCAGTTTGCCCTTCAAGTGACCCCTTCTTCCTCCAGTGAGTAGTGTTCTGTCTTTGGTGTGATTGGGAGCAGGTCTCGGCCTCACACTCTTTCCACCCTGCCCATTACCCTTGTTTATTTTAATGCGAAATCCTCATGACCCTGCATAATGGAAGTGGCTAGAACGTAGCTTCTATACTGCGAGGTCACTGAACGGTGCTAAATCAATGTGACACTTCATGCGTTGCCCTTTGAGAGCATGGGGGCAGGAGCAGCAAAGCAGATTTCAAGCATGAGACGAAATATATTCATACAGAAGACATCTGAAAAGATTCTGTGATTCTACTTTCTTGCTGATAGCAGGACCCATGAAAGGCTTTGAGGTGACTTCGGGAAAACTGTTTAATTAGCAATGGGCTGCAATCCTATACTCTCCAGCCCATGGGCCAGGACTGGCCCATGAGGGGGTCCGGTTTGGCCTGTGAGGTCATTTTCTACAAACCACAGCCATCTGCTTATCAGCTGAGGTCGGCTGCTGGGCAGGAGGATAGGGCTAAATCCTGCGGTTGGCTGCACATCTGGTTCCCAACAGAGAACAGGCTCACACAGCCAAGGTGGTGGGATTTCATCTCCACTCATCAGCTGATAAGCAGGGGTTAAATGTTGCTCAGTTCAAACAGGCCCACAGGGGGAAGTCTGGCAGTTCTGGTTTTTGGAGTCTCAGTACACTTCCTTCCCCTTCTCCCCCTTTGCCAGAGTCAGGGCAGAGTGACTTTGAGAAGAGAACAGGGAAGAGAAGGAAGAAGGGGGTAAGACTGAAATAAACTCCCTCCCCAGAGCTGTTGGCTTGCGCCATCCTGCCCTTGGCAAGCAGTGCACATTTTTTCCTTCCTCCTCTTCTGCCTGTCAGCAGCTTTCCTTCAGAAAGCTGTCCCTTGGTCAGGGCAGAACGACTGTGAGAAGAGGAGGAGGAGAAGAGAGAGGAGAAGCTGGACTCATTCGCTTCCTCTTTCTGCTTCTAGCCTGGCAAGGGAGAAAATGAGAATCAAAGGAGCCAGACGCAAGCCTAACGGCACGGAGGAAGAAGAGAGCTCATTCTTACTCTCTGCTCCTCCTTTCCCCTTCTTGCCTTCTCACCGTCACCCTACCAAGACCATGATGAAAGGAGAGGAGGGAAAGAAAGCACCACTGGAAAAGGGTTTTCAAACAGGATTGCACTGAAGTCCCAGGACTTCAAAGCACAGCATCCCCTGATGTCAGGTGATTATCAGGCGAGTCTCAGGTGGACAGCACTTCTCAACTGTCACATTTGGCCCACTGGGGTGGGTGGGGAGATAATGATCTGCCCCCCATCCCACCAGAAAAGGTTGCTCACCCATGTTATGGCTGGTTTCCTGGACGCAAGCCCGATTGAACTCATTGATAATAACTTTTGAGTAGGCACGCAAACATTTCACATTGTAAAGGACTTCAGACGTCTTAAAGAAATCTCAACTCCTGTTGCTACGAACTGCAACCGTACTTGAATTTTTCAGCATTATTGCTGCCCTTTTGCCACATTGCTTTAAGTGGCTATGGCAACAAGTGGACCTGGTGGCTACTCTGAAAAGGGAGGCCAGGCGTTTGACTTCTAGCGGCTGGTGCATGCTGCACCATCAGTAAGTGTGGCTGGCACTGAGCTGTTCAAGCATGCCTTGGTCTCCTCTGGTCTCTTCCGTTTCTCAGTCTTTCTACTTTTTATTCAGTATAGGCATTGCTGGTTCTTA
Organism: Podarcis bocagei; assembly: GCF_964188305.1. Classification (NCBI taxonomy): domain Eukaryota; kingdom Metazoa; phylum Chordata; class Lepidosauria; order Squamata; family Lacertidae; genus Podarcis; species Podarcis bocagei. The sequence continues at coordinate 18,596,166 of NC_138136.1, read as the reverse complement.
TATAGGACCTTGTTGGAATTTCTTTGCCCATCAGCTGGTCTTGCTGTTTCTTTGTTTTGTTTTGTTTTGTTTTTGCTCCTCTCTATTGATTTGGTGGCAGGTGTACTTAGAGAGTGGCAGCGATTAAACAGGATAATTGGCCACACTGTTTGGTAGGTGTGTGGTATTATCAGGTAAGGCTGAAGGACGCTAGCCCAGAGTTTCCCAAGTTTTTTGGGCCACCCTCCACTTGGTTCCATAAAATCATCCCCAGTACCCCCAACACCCACTGAATAAATTGTTCAGAATAGTTTTACATGAGCCATTAAAGAAGACAATAACACAATAAAATTCAAAACAGTAACAATTAATTGCACATTTATTCAAAATCCAATTAAAACTGTGTAAGTTTAATTAATTCAACAAAACTGATGAACTTGATCCACTGGGACCAGCTTTTCAAAGTCTGATAGTCATTTAGCAAGAGTCTTAGATGCCACATTTAGCAACTACTTCACTGTTCAGTGAATTCTTAATGTGATGGATGGGCTTGATGAAGTGATACCATAGATATTCAGTTCAAAAGAGAAAAAAATTACACTTGCTTCTTTATAGCTATAGGTTTCCCAGAAGAAGAAGAAAACCTAACTTATTAGGCATGAGTGTAAAGCACTGCTGCACACAAAAATAAATATATGCTCTGATCTAACCTTGTAGCTAAAAAAAGAATATGCAGCAAAGAATATTGCATGAAAAATATTTTTTACACAATCTTACTAATGAAAACATAAGGCAGATGTATGGAAGTTCTGCCTTGGGCCAAATAATCGGGGGGGGGCAGTCACATTGCCTGTGCCTGCAACATCACACATGCAATATATGTGTGGCGTTGGGAGGAAGTGCATGATTAGGAGAAGGCCTTGCCCGCCCCGCTGCAGCTCCCCCCTCTCGCCCTCTGGAAGAACCTACCGTATTTTTTGCTCTATAAGACTCACTTTTTCCTTCCTAAAAAGTAAGGGGAAATGTGTGTGCGTCTTATGGAGCGAATGCAGGCTGCGCAGCTATCCCAGAAGCCAGAACAGCAAGAGAGATTGCTGCTTTCACTGCGCAGACCTTGTGGACTATATTTTTTTTTGGGGGGGGGGAATGAACAAACTTCTATGCCCCACAAATAACCCAGAGATGCATTTTAAATAAAAGCACACATTCTACTCATGTAAAAACACGCTGATTCCCGGACTGTCTGGGATTTAGAAGACGATTGGGCCGGATCCGGCCCCCAGGCCTTTGTTTGCCTACCCATGCCCTAGGTAATCTCAGTTCTCCCCAAGTGGTTGCACTTCACATTTTAGGAACCATTGAAGTAGCCACAAGATTTGCCTTCAAGGCTCTGGGACCCATTGACAGGGTAAGGAGCACTTCTGAGGACAACCTATAACAGCTGCCCAGAGCTGTGGAGCCCCAGGCGGGTGTGAAACAGGAAGTCCTCCTTACTCACTTGGAAGAGTGGAGCAGATGGAATGCTCCCTTTCACCCTTGGCTCATCCACAGTGTGTTATAAGCAGTTGCTATCTCAAGCCATGGTTCTATATTGTAGATCTGCTCTTGTTAAAATAATAGAAGTGACAATCAACCTTGTACCATACCTCCTTATTCCTCTTTGTGGGCACAGTGTTCTGGTTAATACATTATTGTCCACGGGTAATAACTATTGTCCAAAAAATAAAAATAAAAATAAAAAGTGGAGAAAGAAAATAATATGCTTTTTTTCTCCCTTTCTTTTTTATGCAGGGAAGTTTTAACTAAAATCATTCTTGTTTGCAATTATTTTCAAGATAGACTAGTTTGTCATGCTTGGATAACGAAGATGATTTATTATTTAAAACACTGAATATTTATAGAAGCTTTTATTGTAAACAAGACATGTAGACATTATTCATAGCTTTGTAGTTTACTGCTTAAGCAGAAAATCTGAAAAATATCCTCCCCATCTCCAAAGAAAAATATTCATGTATATTTATAGGGAATGGAATGTTGTTCACTAAGTTTCCAGTATGCAAAGCCTAATGTCTCAAGAAATAATAGCAGTTCGGCTTGGGCTCAAGGACATTTCCCATCAAAGTCGTATAATAAATTTACCCTTTTGCTGAATATTCTATCCATTTGAATATACAATAATTGCCAAAGGCTCATTTCTTGGGGGAAAGACTATTAGGCTTTCATCACTGCACAAGCTAAGGGGATGCTGGTTTTTCAGGGTTATTGATGGCACAGCATGAAAAGAAATGAAAACTTTTGAAAAAATGGATCTTATTTTGGAACAGCGTTTTTTCTTTTAGCAAATATGTTTATTCTGTCTCTAAAGCCTTTAAACATTACTGTGCCGAAGCAGCAGCAAATTGTGTAAAAACTAACAAAGGGATCCCATTGCTTTAAACACAGAATTGGCTTATTTCACATGGGGGGGGGGGACAAAATCATCTTAAGGGAAAACATGTTACATAATTTCCAGGAAGAGAGAGTAGTACAATATAATTCGCGAGAGGTAGAAAACACAGGCCATTGTTTTTTTTGTGAAGATAAAGATTGTACGATATCCACCATTATGGACTTCTAAGTACCACTTACTAAGACAGCTGCTATGCCGCTCTTAATCACAGTTTGTAGGAACAATGGAAGCTGCCTTATACAGTGGTACCTCAGGTTACATACGCTTCAGGTTACATATGCTTCAGGTTACACACTCCGCTAACCCAGAAATAGTGCTTCAGGTTAAGAACTTTGCTTCAGGATAAGAACATAAATCGGGCTCCAGCGGTGTGGCAGCAGCAGGAGGCCCCATTAGCTAAACTGGTGCTTCAGGTTAAGAACAGTTTCAGGTTAAGAACGGACCTCCGGAACAATTTAAGTACTTAACCTGAGGTACCACTGTACTGAGTCAGACCATTGGTCCTTCCAGATCAGCAGCGACTCTTTTGGGGTTTCAAGCAGAGAGTTTCTCCCAGTTTCTTCCTACAAACCAGATGCTCTACTATTAAGCTATGGCCATTTCCTCCAGAGTGTTGCTTGAAGACGCACTAGCTATTATGATCAAACCTCCTGGGTACCATTCAAAACATTTATGGCATTTGCTTGGTGCAGGATCGTGTTCGAAATTAGCCAGGCGCCAGGTATATCTTTCACCTATCAGTCACTTGTGACCAAGTGAAGATGCCTGGGTGTCAGGAGGACTCCTGACATCTCCACCATCTGGGGATCATTGGATCTGGACTGTTTTCACACACTAATACCACATCCTGTAGAATTCTATCAGCTACGGTATATTTTATCTGCACAACCAGAATGAATTTCAGGAACCAAAATGCTTTTTTCTGTGCAGCCTGAGCAGGAGCAGTGAACCATGTTATATTTAATGGTTGTAGCTTCTTTTCACTTACCGCTCCCCATGGCCATGCTCACAGTTGTAAATAATATTCTTACGTTACAAAGAATGGTCCGTGCCACCATTAAGAAAAAGAGATAGGAGCAGGCTAATATGTACTGTATGTAGACTATCCCTGGATTAAATGACTTTGATTTTTCAAGTTCTCAAAACTTCTTAACCTAGCTCAAGATTGTCATCCGAACTAGCTATATGTTTAATGGATAATCACAGTCGGTCCATCATTTGTTTTTTTTAAGATATTTATTAAGATTTTCAAAAGATTACAAAGTAAAAATAAAAAATAAAAATACAAAATAAAAATACAAAGTAAAAATAGTTAAAAACAATTCAGTCTTTCCATCACACATTTTTCATCTGCTTATTTCCCGGACCTCCTCACGCCTCCCTTTTCTGTATTCCAGTTCAAATTGTTACTTCAGCAAATCCCTCCCCTCTTCATTCATCTTAGTCTTCAAATTTAAAATATTGTAACATTAAATTTTTACCTATTAATGGCCATTTTCTCATATTCCCTTATAACATTACAGCTAGAAACCACTTAGTTTCTATCCAACATCATTCTAACATTCATTAATTTTACAATATTTCTGTAAATAGTCTTTAAACTTTTTCCAATCTTCTTCCACCGACTCTTCTCCCTGGTCACAGTCAGTCTATCATTTGAAAAATAAGACTTTAGAGCTGTCTTGCCCCAAAATGGCAACTAAACATTCCTTCTTGGCAACTGTAACCTTGGTTTAAGGAGCCATTTGGCACCTACCATATTTTTCGCTCTATAAGACGCACCAGACCACAAGACGCACCTAGTCTTTGGAGGAGGAAAACAAGAAAAAATATATTCTGAATCTCAGAAGCCAAAACAGCAAGAGGGATCGCTGCGCAGTGAAAGCAGCAATCTCTCTTGCTGTTCTGGCTTCTGGGATAGCTGCGCAGCCTGCATTCGCTCCATAAGACGCACACACATTTCCCCTTACTTTTTAGGAGGGAAAAAGTGAGTTTTATAGAGCAAAAAATGCGGTAGCTTTTATATCTGAGTTTCTAACACTGGTGCAGGACCCTGCCTCCATTTGTCTTTTTACAGACTGATGATGAGTGCCTTCCTGAGAGATGCATAGACAGAAAGAATTTTATTTATTTCTTTTTTAAAAAAATCATATTTATTAAAGTTTCCAAAAGATATAAAAATACAAAGAAAAATAAAAGATAGGATACACTTAAAACCTTACTTTCAATACCAACTTTCTGGGACTCCCCCCTCCTCCTCCCAGCTGTATTCCCCTTTCATTAATTTGGTTCTACAAGCTCTCACTCCCAATTTAAAACTTTATTTGTTTTTACAGAAATAGAAAAAAAAGATTTTTCCCCAAGATCCACCCCAGTTTCCTTCCACGAATTCCCTTTTTTTTAAACACGTCCAATCAAAATAAAATGATATACAAAAGTTATATAAAGATATAAAAGATAAAAGATATAAAAAGATTCAAAAGATAGTTGCACAGCCTTTGGATTCCAAACCCCCCCCCCCACTTCCCGGTTTGGATTCCCCATGTCCATCAGTCTGTATGTTATCAGCCTGGAGGTCTCAAATCCATGGCCAGATTTCTCCCCAGCTCCACCTTGCCGGTTTTCTTTTAATTTATTTATTTTAATGCTATTTAACTTCAAACGTCCAATCTAAAAAAGGCCTTTAATTTCCTTGATCTTTACCGCTCCTCCCATTTTTCTTTCCATGTCGTAGTCAGTCCTTTGTTCTTTTTATTCCTCACTTTCTCAGGATTCTTGTCCTGTTCAGCTGCGAAAACGTTCTAATTCAGAAATCTGGTATCTCTACAGAGGTTTGTTGTTCAGGAACAAAAACTTACGTCCCGTCCCTTCCTTTCTTCAATAGAAAATTCTATTGTCTCCTTTAATATAAACACCTCTGTAGACAAAATACTATTTCAGTTTTGCAGCTTTCCCAGAAGATAACAAGTCCTGTGCGAATCCAAGAGTATTTTTCCACTTACGACCGTTCTTGTAATGTCCCGAAACCCCTCTAGGGGGATTGTAATAACTTTGTTTCCTCTAATCCAAAAGTCAAATTGTTGTTCCTTATTTTCGACAGTTTATATCCAAATTGTAGCAAATTGTAACAAAATTTACCAGCAAAGTCCTCATAACAAAGTCCTCTTTATATTCTCCAACTTTGACAGCTACTTTGACAGCTGTCAAAGTCTCCGTCTCTCTTCACCAGGCTCTGCGAATCGCCCCGGTTCCCAGGGGGGGTTGCATTTTCCTTCTCACCCTCCACTCTTCTCCTCCAGCACAGTTCTTATAATTTCCCATCGTGGAATTAATGATTTTTATCAAAAACATGCTTCTCTTTCGACCTTGGTTACCCAGTCCTTGTTTTAGAATGTTTACAGTAGGGGGGGGGACTGACTTCCTTTTTGGATCACCCCCGCTCGTGCCGAATCCGAAAATTTTTTTTTTTCTCCTTTTGAACCCGGTTTCCCAATTACTCACGGGTTGTTGTTGGTAGTCCGAATTTTCAATGGAAGAAGTCAGCGCTCTCCGTCGAATGGCATGCGGCTTCGCTCGGCAGGGAAAGCAGAGGACTCACAGCACCACGCCACTCCCCGGCACTCGATCCGAAGCCTTTAAAAAGGCTCCTTCACGAGTCGGGAGGGCGCTAATGGTGCCAGCCGAGTCACCCATGTCCACGGGCTCCGTGCCTGTGGTTTTTAAGGGTCCCCGCGTCGCCGGCGCGGTAGGACCCAGCCCCTGCCGAGCAGACTTCCTCCGGAGCTCGGAGGGAGTCCGCCATTCGGCGATGGCGCCAACCCGGAAGTCTAAGAATTTTATTTATTTCTTATTAGAGGCAGACATTAGCAGTACGGCTAGGTGATATCTGGTTTTCAACATTGTGATATATCACCAGCTGAACATTGCAATATACTGATATATCACAGTGTCTGAAATCAGGATGGACCTATGTATAGGCATTAATGGGATGCGGGTGGCGCTGTGGGTTAAACCACACAGCCTAGGACTTGCTGATCAGAAGGTCGGTGGTTCAAATCCCCACAATGGGGTGAGCTCCCGTTGCTTGGTCCCTGCTCCTGCCAACCTAGCAGTTTGAAAGCATGTCAAAGTGCAAGTAAATAAATAGGTAGCACTCAGGCGGGAAGGTAAACGGCTTTTCCATGCGCTGCTCTGGTTTGCCAGAAGTGGCTTAGTCATGCTGGTCACATACGCCGGCTCCCTCGGCCAATAAAGCGAGATGCTCGCCGCAATCCCAGAGTCGGCCACGACTGGACCTAATGGTCAGGGGTCCCTTTACCTTTATGTAGAGGCATTGGCTGGCGTCAGGTTTTTCTTGCATTGTGATTTTTCCTGTGATTTGCTGCTCCCTGCAGGAAGCAGGGGAGAGCTGAGCTGGCAGAGTTAACAGGGTCTGCAGCAATTGAGAGAAGCTGAAATCAGATGCAGCCACCTAGACCCATGAGACCAAAAACTATGGATGGGGACTAGGGGTGGGTGATATATCAATATTTTGTCTTTTATTGGTATGAACTTCAGACCACGATAAAGGTTTCATCCCCACCCGATAATATATCAAGATTGCACTTTCCAGCTGGCCTTGAAGACCCAGCAGGCTGGAAGCAGCACTTTACTGCAAAGTAAATGGTCATTTCCTGCCTGCCCTATCTGCAAGGCATAAAGCCCTGCCGCCTCTCAGCTGGCGTTGCAGAGTAAAGGGCTTTACTTTTCAGTAAAAGCTGCTGGTGCAGGCCCTATGCCTCTTGCTAGAGACAGACCTAGCATAACAATAAGCTTCCCTGACAAGGCAGGGAGATTCCGATCAGCAAAGATATGATATCAGGCTAAGCGCGATATCAGGGTCTCTACTCTGCCTAGCAAGAGGCACGGTGTGTGCTTTAAAGCCCGTGGATCTTATGCAGAAAAAGAAACTTTGTTTGCTGATTGGAATCTTTGTTCTAGGTGATTCTGATCAGCAAACCAAGTTTCTTCTTCATGATAAGATCAATGTGGCTTGGCTCCTGCTTATGTTCAGGCAAGGAAGCAACAATTTACTTTTGCAGTAAAGGGCTTTATGCATTTGGAAATGAAGGTGCATTTGGAAATGATGCTGATGACTGAGCTGCTTGCTGTCAATTCAAATTTTAATTGCTGGTTTTAGATATATTGTGATGTATTTTAAGTATTGTTTTTAACCGGTTTGTTTTTATTATTTTTTATTCTGTGACTGATGTTTTTAAATGTTGTAAGCTGCCTTGAATTCCGACTCGGCAGGATATAAATATATTACATAATAAATAAAATAGTATCAGAGGCAGTGGGGTGGAATCCATGTACATTATTTTGAGTTTCTTGGAGGATTAACACTATACAGATCTAGTAAGTAACACATAATTTGACATCTCTTTTTTACTGGTGTGGCTCAATATTAAGAACACATATTTTTAAATGTGTTCTTTTTAAAACACAAAATATATAAGAAATATACCTACACTAAATTATAGAGTGGTAGAGAGTAGACCTACATAGATGCAGAGCTACATACACGCGAGAATGAATTTAAATGGGAACAAATGTAAGGTTATAGACTTAGGCAGGAAAAACCAGCTGCACAAATATAAGATGGGGGGACACCTGGTTTGCCAGTAGTACATGTGAAAAGGATCTAGGGGTCTTAGTAGACCACAGGTTTAACATGAACCAACAGTGTGGTGCAGCAGCAGGAAAGCTATTCTGGGCTGCATCAACAGAAATATAGTGTCATAAACCCTGCTCAATTCTGCCTTGGTCAGACCACACCTGGAATACTGTGTCGAGTTCTGGGTGCCACAATTTAAGAAGGATATTAACAAGCTGGAATGTGTGCAGAGGAGGACAACCAAGATGATCATGGGTCAGGAAACCCAGACTTATGAGCAACAGTTGAGGGAGCTGGGTATGTTTAGCCTGGAAAAGAGGAGACTGAGAGGAGACGTGATAGCTGTTATGTACTGAAGTTCTCACCCTGGGCCAGCAGGGGGATACTGTAGATAGTTCAGGTCCACATATGCAAATAAGGGATTGAAAGTGACGTTCAGTGATTGGATAGTTACAGAAAATGGTTACTGTTGCATTCTAGTGGAGCTCTATATAAGCAGGCTGGCTGAACCCTTCAGTTCAGTTCTGTTCTGGCCTGTGAATAAACAAGAGCTGTTTGAAGAATCGCTGTGTCATCTGATATGTTCACCCACAACTTAACAATAGCCACCTTCAAATATATGATGGGGTGTCACATGGAAGATGGAGGCTCCGGAGGGGGCAGGACCTGAATGAATGCCTTCAGGTAACAAGAAAGGAGATGCTGACTTAACAACAGGAAGAACATTCTGACAGTTAAGAGCTGTTCAACAGTTGAAAGGACTCCCTTGGTCGGTGGCACACTCTCCTTCCTTGGAGGTTTTTAAGCAGAGGTTGGATGGCCATCTGTAACCTAGTTTTCTGGTGCCAAGTTGGCACCTAGATTGTCTACTTGACTTCTAACACCAATCTACACCAGTTCCCAATTTTTTACAGGGCCAAGTTCAAGGTGTTACTGTGAGTATATAAAGCCCTTAACAGAACAGTAATATATTCTCCAGAAATCTTTAATGGTTTGGTTAAGCATGCTACCACTGAGTAAATTTTCATTTAATTATATGCATCAAATTTAGATTCCATCCCCCCCCCCCCAGTATTTCCCCAGATTATTATAAGCTCCAACCTTATTTCAGGCATTGTGATATAGCAAGATATCATAATGTTTAGCTGGTGATATATCGTGATATTGAAAACAAGATATTGCCTAGCGCTAATGGGGACCTCAGCACACATGCAAGTCCCATTCCATTGTTAAACTTTTATGTGTTTAGCAGAGATAAGGCAGGATTCCCAGTTATAAGAAGACTTATAAGCATTCTCAGATGAACATTCTTAGACATCTTAATGAGAAGCCTCCATGTCTGGAGACATCGCTGCCTAGTGTATACTTGCGAGCCCTTCTCTCCTTCATATTTTTTTTAGCTCTAGTGTGTTCAGACAAGTGCCTGAAATGCTCTTCAAAAGAAGCACAGGAAGAAGAGTTTCAGTCATCAAAGTGGTGAGGTACCTATAAGTATCTTTTGTTTCTACAGGGTATTCCTTTGGAGCAAACTTAGCAACTCAGTAGCAAAACTAGAGAATGGCATAGGAATACAGTACAGTTTTCATTGTGTCGCTGTCAAAAAACAAAGGCTGTATGTGTGTGGTGCTTCTTTTTTCAACTGCTAATAATGTTTTTAATGATACATTTCAGTGACTTTGGGGGATGAAGTGGATGGGATAGTAATTCTTGGGATACAGATGGAGAGCCAGGCAAGTCACTGAAGGTTCTAGACAAGGTCATCATCTTCCAACTATGGGGGGGGGGGGGAATGCATGGATTAGTTTCCTTTTGTTACTTTTCTTGTTTTCCTCCACTTCTGCAACCCATAGCAATTTAACCACTTATACCTGTATGCCATTGCTATCTGTCTCTGTCTGTCAGTGGTAACTCATACTTTATCATCAAACATCAATGTCATGCTCATGCATAGAATATAACAGAGATGGATTGATCCATTTTGGATGACAAATTGTGACTAGCGTGTAATCAAGGGGTGATAATAGTGGGTCAGAATATGTCGACAATGCTGATAATGAGTCTCTGGTCGTCAGCCTGCGAATATATAAAGCATGCTCTTAAAGCCAATGCAAACTATAAATTAGGTTTTAAGGTGACTCTTTAAACACAAATGTGAATGCTTTTGCCAAAACAGTGACCTATTTCAAAACTTTGTGGGCTGTTTCCTTGCTTCTTTCTAAAGCTAGGATATGCTTACATTGTCTATTGTTAATTATAAAAGTGCTGTATCAACACATGACCGTTTACATTTATTCAGTTTAAAAAGAAAATTCTATTGTGGGAATTCAGCTTCTTTCCTGCCGCTGTTGGCACTAAATAAGTAGGTGGAGGACTTTTTTTTGTTTCCTACACAATTACATGAGTTTTGTTTGTTTGATTATTTTTAAAGAAGCTAAAACAACTTGGTCAAAGGGAAGCTAACTTTGAATAACATTCCCTGCATTGATTGGAAGTTTTTTTTTTAAAGTTACACAATATTTCACTTTGCAAATGATCTAATTTCCCCTTAATGATGGCTTTAGAAGTAGAGAATGGTCTGCAACAATGCTAGTAATGTCTGACCAAGAAGCATACCAGGAGGTATTTAATGGAAGAGTTGATGTCTTGTTCTGCAGATTGAATAGCATCACCCCTGTTTGTGGCAAAGATACCCCTGTCTCCTGTGCTAATCTTTGGCTAGACTATCAGTGATTAGAATAAGGACCAATGTCCTCCAAATGTTTAGCCCAGGAGTGGCTCACCTAGTGTGGTAGGACTACAGCAGTGGCCTTCCAGCAATGGAAGTGGCTGCCACTTTCCAGGAAGCTTAGTGATGAGACGGTGGTAAGGTCAGGCCTTTACACATGCACCAGCAGAGCCAATCTGGTGCTTCTAGCAGTTCACTCACACAGCCTCCACCCTGCATTGACTCCAGTGCCAGAAGACTATTGCTGAAGCTCCACCCCATTGGTCAATCCATTCCTGGGTTAGCCTGTGATTGACAGAAGCACCCCCAGGCCTACGGTGGGTGACTTGTGTAGGGCTATCTGATGATATTAGACTGGTTATGTGTCCTGCTTTACACAGAACAGAGGACTATAAGGTGACTGAAGGGCTATTGAGGGATGCTCCTTTATTTTAAGGGTTGTCTGGTCAAAGTCCAATTTAAAGATCAAGGAAGAATAGAGGTCTTGAAGTTGCCCATGAAGACTTTAGCAACCTGGACAACAGACCAATCAGGCTGATAAGCCACCTGGTCACCGTCTTCCTAACTGTGGTGAGATGTGTTGCATTGCTATTTAAGTTAGAGCAATAATTTCTAAACTTGCATCTGTACATATAAATTAGTGTGTGCAGATTTTATCACCCTTGTCTTCATTCCCCCTCTTGTTTTGAATGATGCATTTCCTCTTTTCTAGTGATCTGTAAGGGGCCACCCTAGATTGCTACTGACTCAGCCAGGTAGCCAAGTGAATTAATCTGCCTTAGGCTTGCAGGGGTGGTGTGTCTCGTTTCATTGTTTGAGGTGAAATGGGAAATGCAGCGCTTCCTAACCTGGCCTCACTGCCACACCAGCTCCCGGGCCGTAACTCTTGCGTCACCTCTGCCAGCAGAGAAGTGGCTCCAGCATAGACACCAATTTAAGGCGATATTCAGATCTCATGAGATCTCTTGGGCTACCTGAGACCTCAGCAGGAACTTGCCAGAAATTGGCGTTGATGTCCATGCCACTTCTCCACCAGCGGAGGCGGTGAGGGGTCCACAAGGGCACTGCCCCAGGGGCTGAGGCGACTCCTTCACCGCTATTCATGGGTGTACGGTTCCTGTTAGGCAGCACCGTGAGTGGGAATAGAAAACAGCAGGAATCGGTGCAGCAGAAAGACTTGCTAAACTATTTGCCATAGCAAAATGTCTCGGGGCAGTACAGTTCATATCTGAGCAGGGACTTCAATCTGGGTGTTACTTGTTCAAATACAAACTTCCTTTGCTCAGACCCACCAATCTACACTGGTTCTAGTTAGACATGGCTTGAGCTAATGCAGCCATGGTCCTTGCATAAGGCTTTCGGAAATAGATACAGATTTTATTCCATAGTGTTGTTTGGTACTTTTATCCCAGCTGTCTGCAATGATCTGACATTGCAGTTGCTAAATACAAGGATCACTTCAATGGGAGAGAGCTGAGTCATTTGTACCAAGTTCTAATGTGAGAAATGGAAACTTTGTAATGAATTGCACAAAAAGTAATTTTGCCAGTAATGCAAAAGTACAGTCATATCTCAGAAGTCATACCGAATCTCTTCTGGAAGTCCGTTCGACTTCCAAAATGTTTAGAAGCCAAGGCGCAGCTTCCAATTGGCTGCAGGAAGCTCCTACAGCCAATCGGAAGCCGCAGAACCCGCATCAGACGTTCGGGTTCCAAAGAACGTTTGCAAACTGGAACACTCCCAGGTTTGTGGTGTTCGGAAACAAAAACATTTGACTTGCAAGGCATTTGACATCCGAGCTATATTCCTGTTCTGTGGTGCCTCTGTGGTGTTTATATATAAAAAAATAAGATTTTTTGTAATTTTCCCAATAGCTGTAAGAACCTCATTCTAAGAAATACACAATATTGCTGTTCGGTATCAGAAATTTATTCTGGCTACATACTATCTCTGAAAGAATTTCTGTCTCAGAGGACTTATATGACAGTTCATTTCTCAGTGTTTGATGCTGTGTACAGGCTGTACTACAAACCGGCCTTTTGTAAATTGCTAATAGCAAGGCCACATCATAGATGAGGCACAATGTCTGAGATCAGCTTTTTATGGCGGAATTAAATGTTTAGGAATAGGTGTTGTAGGCATAGAGAATGTGTCTCTAGAAACAGATGCTGAATAATTCACAGAGGCTTCAGAATTTTTGTGGGATATTGCTAATAATTGTTCAGTAACTTTCTGCCGCTATGTAAACAAAAAATACATTAAGATGGCATAGTGAAATATGCTGTTAATTATTTCACAGGACATATGCAAACCCTGTGGGTTGCTTGTTGACTTAAAATAAGACTTCTTTGTTTGTTCATTGTCAGTAGTATTGCAACTTCTCTTCCCAGAACAGCATAGACTCAAAAGTTACTGTACAGTGATCTCAGTATCATTGTGAAGAGTTTATATTCAAATATAATGTTTTTAAAGAATGAAAAGCGTAGGGTAGATGCTAGAGATTAATGATGATTACATTCAGAAAAATTATATGAATGATACATACAGTATGTTGGAAATTGCTCACTCATGTCTAGGATGGCTGGCCCCTAACCAGTTTCTTAAGGGTTCAAACCTCATGAAAGATGAGATTTAAGTAGGTCTTATACTGTGAAGGTGACTTTGATCAGTGGAAGGTGGTCATGGTAGCAAGAAGATGAATTATATGTTCATTTATATATTTAAAACTGCTAAATATTTGCAGTTTTAGTTAACATTAAGAACCCGTAGAGATATGTAGAGAGCCAGTGTGGTGTAGTGGTTAAGAGTGGTAGACTTGTAATCTGGTGAACTGGGTTTGATTCCCTGCTCCTCCACATGCAGCTGCTGGGTGACCTTGGGCCAGTCACACTTCTTTGAAGTCTCTCAGCCCCACTCACCTCACAGAGTGTTTGTTGTGGGGGAGGAAGGGAAAGGAGAATGTTAGCCGCTTTGAGACTCCTTCCGGTAGTGATAAAGTGTGATATCAAATCCAAACTCTTCTTCTTCTTCTTCTACTTATGACATTCTTGCCATCTAAATTTATCCCTTAATTACCTGGTCTACTTTCCAGAGAGACACCAAGGTGTTAGTGATCTCCCATTGATCCATTGTTAATTTCTGGCTGTGGATCAGAGAGATGCTCCTGTACAATCTGCTATAGTTTTCAATTTGTATTTATGCACACTGACACCCACTGCTCAAATGTGCATTAATGATATCATATCACAGCAAGTATTCTGACACAATTCCATGATTGCATCATTGGTGGATTTTGGGCTTTCAAATTTCAGCGATGCCTTTTGCAGTGCCAAGAATTGGCGTCCCCTGCCTTTTGCTTTCTGTTCTAAGTCATTGTTGCACTGTCCCCTGCGAGACCCACTTGACTTCACCCAGTGCGGGTGAACAGTTGCGGTCCCCTAATTATACCTCTGACTGCATGCGTTTTACACTTGTGCAAATTGCACACGCTCCAGTTCTGAAATTGGTTTTAGAAATTCTCCAAGTTAAACTGGAACACCGAATGTTGGTTACAGCAAACACACAAAATAATAATAGAATGGGGAAATGCATTCATCAATAAAACCAATGCATGCCCCATACTTCCTCTGAATTGGCAGAATCAAAGTTCCAGTGCAGATTCAGTGTGGCTCAAGCTTAAGTATAGCTAACACAAAATTTTGCAGAACATGATCCAAATTGATCTATGACACAGAGGATGTTCTGGAAGTATTTTAGTAGACAATTAGAGTTCAGTAGTCTTTAATATTTCATTTATAAAAAGCAGTATCTCTCCTGCATCTAAGACTGAACAAAATTTATAAGAGAGTCAAATAAGAACTTATTTTTACCAGAGGTCTGAAACCTATTTCTCACAGACTGAAATAACTCTTTTGCTTCCTGGAAATATGGTTTTATGTGTCTTCAAACCAATTCAGCTGCGTTTAGCAGCTATTTAGTCATAGATGTAGATGCAAGTGATAAGCCAATCTTGCGACTTAAATAAAAGTGATATAAATAAGGAAAACATTGCATACTACAATGTACAACAATATCTGTGTTGCATTTAATATGAAATACAATGGGTTGGGATGATGATGAAGATGATAATTTTTAAAAATTTGTATACCACCCTTCATTTGAAAATCACAGGGTGGTTTACAACAGAAGATGAAAACAATGTCAGTGTACAAGGAGTTGGATCTAGACTTCATTTTCCATTAGTGGAAAGGCTCCTTCAGTTCACAGAAGGCTTTGAGTCCTGTTGGTGGAGGAGAAAGTACCTTCTGTTGATCCATACTGCAGCTCCCAGCTCCACTTCTCATACTGTTCTGGAGGGTCCCCTCCACTTCCCTTCTTGGTTCCCCCTTTGCCCGTGGAAACATCCCCTGAACCCAACTCTTCTTGGGTAAGCTTCCACTGCTGGATCAATGCCAGGCTCTTAATTTCTGAAACATTCTTGTATATTTACTAATTTATACTTATAAATACAGTTACTTATTTATATAAATATATTGTTACTTATTTATTTCAGAATAAAATTGGCTATCATGGTTATCAGTCAAATAAGCAGTTTCTCCACTTGAGATTTTCTATACTTTGGCAGTACAAATGGATTCTTCCTTGAAATGTGTGTGAATTTCTTTTGAAGTGAATTTTGGGTGGTTGAGTTTTCTGGAGATCTTGTGTACCTGTGAATGGCTGCTGGATTGAGTTGATACTGTAGCCTGCTCATTCATTACCCTTTCACCAAAGGTGACCCTTAATATTGCGTCTTCCCAGTGATTCCCAAAAATTTTGTACACTGTAGGTTTGGCAAGTCACCAAAAGTGAATTACAAAACTATTGTTGGCAAGAAAAGCTCTTGTTCTGTGGTACAGTCAAGCTGGGATTCTTGGTCGACCTGAGAGGTTGTGATAGCACACAGTCTAAAGGTCAAAAACGAGACCTACTAACCATAATTACTTCAGCCTTGAGTAGATACAACTACAAGCTGTTTTCTTGCATCTATTACAAGACCACAACCGGGCACTCATTTAAAGGCAGTGAAACTAAAGGATAGTGAAACTAAAGTATTAAGATTATAACCATCATAAAACTAACCTATAATTTTAGTGCTTGATAGTTATAGATATAACTGGCTTGATAGTTTGTACAGTGGTACCTTGGTTCTCAAACTTAATACGTTCTGGAAGTCCGTTCCAAAACCAAAGCATTCCAAAACCAAGGCACGCTATCCCATAGAAAGTAATGCAAAATGTTTTAATCCGTTCCAGACTTTTAAAAACAACCCCTAAAAGAGCAATTTGACACAAATTTTACTATCTAACAAGACCATTAATCCATAAAATGAAAGCAATAAACAATGTACTGCAGCCACACAATCAATCAATCAGTAGCTGAACTGGGTTCCACACAGTCACAAAAACAACAAAAAAAGCCGCAAAAACACAAACACAGAATAAATAGCAAAAACAGACAGACCTCAGCATAACACTCAAAACGAAACTGTGGCACTCAAAATGGAAGTGTAGCACTCAAATCGAAAGCGTAACACTCAAAATGGAAGTGTGGTACTCAAATCATAAGTATGACACTCACAATGCAGCATGTTTGGCTTCTGAAAACAGTTTGCAAACCGGAACACTTACTTCCAGGTTTGCAGTGTTTGGGTTCCAAGTTGTTTGAGTACCAAGGCATTTGAGAACCAAGGTACCACTGTACTTGGTTTCTGACAACTGCCTGAGGATATATGATAATGGATTATTAATTATAGACCATTTTAGGTAGGCTCATGTCACTTCTGTTGTGAGGAAATTCTCCTTTGCAATTATGGACAGTACTGCTAGGCTCTAACAATAGGGTAAGATTGCTCGATTGGGGACTTTCATACATTGCTCATACTGTAGTCATTAAGTCAAGGTTGGGGAAGCATTTGCAACCTGAGGACCAGATGTGAACCTGGCCAGCCTTCCAGGAACTGCATTCCTGGGGGTGGTAGGATAAAACCAGCCAGACAACCAACCAAAGAGAATAATGGATGGGTTGAAGCACTTGAAGACTGGACATGACCCAGCTGTTTTGCCCATTGGTAGTTAAATGCCTATTTGTAATGATGTTACCAGAAAGGGCACAGAGATGGAGAATAGGGGTATCTTATTGGTAATGCACCTACATGAAACATTGAATACTTGAAGCTTCCAGAAATATGGCCATAATCCCAGAGTAATTCTCAGTTTCTAACCAATGTATGGCTAATTATCTCTGGCAGGGGAGTAAGACAAGAGTTTTGTTGGAGCTGCCATGGGGATGGTAAGAGCTGGGCATGTGGTGAACACTTCAAGGAGTGTTGAAAGTAGAGATTTAGATAACCAATGAAGAATCGAAGTTGGGGGTACAGACTAGATCCTAGTGAGTATGAGATAAAGTTGATGAACAATGATATATGGCCAAGCCAAGCATCTTCATCATCATCATCAATATACACTGCTTACTAATCGATATAATGGTCAAGGGTGGAAGCATTCCAGAGAGTGGGTGCAACTCTGATCATGAGCCATGTTGATGGGGATGGATGAGAGTCCAGCAATAGCTGGAGTGCCACAGGTTCCCCACCAGCAGTGACTGGTAATTGATTGATTTATTATCCATTTAAAAATACATAATTCCTATCCATTCCATATTTGCTATACTGTGAAGCTATTTCTTTGCTTCTGTCAAAAGAATACTAAATATAGATTTATTTACTTATAGTCAAAACAGCATTCCCCTTAGAATGAAAGCGCTTTCTAAGGTCTGTATTTTGGGTCAGTCAATATTTGTTTAACACAGCTAATATTTGGTTTCCATGAGATGGCAAACTGGAGAATTGTAGACACGTTTGTATGTAGAAGCAACCTCATTTTTCTTGAAATAAGCCAACACATTGAAGTGAATAGACTTCAGAATCTAAATTTGGGAAGCTTTGGGTCAAATCCAGTTTTTGTCACTAAGATTATAGAAATGGGGCAATTAAGATGCTACAGGAACCACATTGGATGCTGGAAATACTTTGCAAAGTTAACACCAGGTTAGAAACTTATGGATTGAGGCCAGCAGTTACAAGTCAATTTAGAAATGGGGAAGGCGTGATTCTAAGCATGCTTCATGTTTACTTGTAATTGCTGGGGACAATGTTCTACTTCACCACCCTTTGCACAGATGTGTGTTTCTGTTTCCCCATGATTCATCCATGAAAACAGCACGAAACAACTGTATACTGGTATAACACCCCAAATATCACCACTTTTTCTCCCATGATTTTCCAAGTTAAGAGGGCTGCAGGTTGATTCCCCCCCCCCTATAATCAAAAAAGATGGAAATGGGCACTAAAAATTCACTATATTCCATTTGTTTTCTGGTAGTGGCTTTTTCATAATGTGAAAGCACAAATGTAATGTGAAAATTAACAGGGAAGTGTCAGGGAAATGGAATATGCTGTCATGTGAATGCAACTAGAGAAGGCAAATGACTTGGCCAAGTTGTGGTTGAATGAAAGGGGCTATGACATGGGTATTACCACTCAGACCTAAAAATGAATAAGAATGACTGTGTGGCAAAGGAGGGTGGCCTTTGAGTCCTCTACACAGTGCTTCTTCCCTGGACATTCCACTTTCCTGATTTTAACTTCTGTTTATCTTGCAGAAATCAGGCTTCTGTGTTCCGTTTCAATATCACTGTTACAATGAAATATGAGCCAGCATGCTGTAAAATGTTTTTACTAAGGAATTTTGATCAGAGAATTTGCAGAAAGCCAGTTAGAGCTCTAGGACCATGCTCTAAACAGCCATCTCTGCTTACAGAAACTGTGATATTTCCAAAGTTACAGCAACATGGATTTATAGCCAAAGAAATTAGTTACAAACTGTGCACCATAATAATGTCTCAAGGCTATCTCTCTATGCTTGTGTCTGCATAGGACAGTGATATAAATTAAGCACTGATCAGTAAACAATACCTTTGGGCTGCATTTGTATTTCTTGGTTAAAACTCAGCATGCAAATAAAGCACAATAAATTCAGAGGCTAACATTCTGAGCACCCCGTCGTCATTGCTGTTTTGCCTTGCTGGTGACGGAAGAAACTGTGGCCCAGGGATGGGAAATACAGGGAACATCCTTGAATACACACATTTGTATGCATGCGCCTCTACCAACCATATTTAGCCAGTTGAGTAACAAAGGCTACATTTCTCTATGCATTTACTAAGGGGCAATCCCCATTGGATACAATGGTACTAACTTTGGAGTATATATCCATAGGATTACTATGTAAATGCTTCAACAGATGCTGTTAGACTCAACTGTGGGGTAGACATTACCATTAAATCATTTTATAAATGTCTGCAAACTACAGTCGTACCTTGGAAGTCGAATGGAATCCATTCCAGAAGTCTGTTCGACTTCCAAAATGTTTGGAAACCAATGCGTGGCTTCTGATTGGCTGCAGGAAGCGCCAACCAATTGGAAACCGCAGAAGCCCCATCGGACATTCAGGTTCCAAAGAACATTCACAAACTGGAATAATCACTTCTGGGTTTGTGGCGTTTGGGAGCCAAAACGTCCGAGTACCAAGGCATTCGGGATCCAAGGTACAACTGTATATAGAAAGAACACAACATGCAGTGGCAAGCTTCA
The DNA here is from genome assembly GCF_964188305.1 of Podarcis bocagei. Taxonomy (NCBI): domain Eukaryota; kingdom Metazoa; phylum Chordata; class Lepidosauria; order Squamata; family Lacertidae; genus Podarcis; species Podarcis bocagei. The sequence continues at coordinate 18,576,665 of NC_138136.1, read as the reverse complement.
CACATTTTGTTAGTTATCATTCTTATTTTGGATCAGTGCTAAAGGATAAATCAGTGTGGAACCTGATGACCTCTGGATGTTGAATGGCTGTAACTCCTGCCAATAATAATAATAATAATAATAATAATAATAATAATAATAATAATAATAATAATAATAATAATATTTATACCCCACCCTTCCCGGTTTAAAAACCGGGCTCAGGGCGGCTAACAACAAATATAAAACATTGACTAAAATGTGACAAAAACAGCATAAAACAACATAAAATACAACATAAAATGCAGTATCAATATCAATAAAATTAAAAAATTCAGGGGTCATTTTTTTGAGGGGGGGAATGGCCACTGGTATACTGGCTGATGAGATTTGGAGCCCAACAACATCTGGAGAACCACAGGTTCTTCATCCCGTAAAAAAGAGAAGAGAAATTTTCTGTCCAGCATTCCTTAATTAAGCTGCAGAAATTTTTATCACTAATTTATTCACACTAGGTCAAACAGCAAACTATGTATGTGGAGCAGTACGAGATTTGCAGCAGCAAGGTTTCTTAAAAATGTGAATTTAGCCGGTTGAGCATTTTTAGTGAACTTCTTCATTACACTTTTCAGTAACTGTCAACAAAATCAACAGCAACAAAATGTCAAAACAACTGAAATTACCCATGAGATTACCCTCCACCTTCCTAGGATGTTTTCAGTACAGTTCTCAAGCTGCAAAAACACTGGCTCTTTGCTTTAGGCAAAGCCACTGTGATAGTGGCAGGAATGTTGAGTTTGGACATGCGCATCCCAGGTAACTTTAAAATCCCTGTTCAGCCATAAAGTTCTTGGAGTCATATTCTCTCTGCATAGCCTATCATACAGGGTTGCTATAAGGATAAAAAAACTGAGTGCAAGCTGCTTGAGTACTTGTAGGTTTGGCAGTATAAATGTTGAATAAACTATTTTCACAAGGAAATTAACAGTAGAATGTAGATCTGCAGTGCAAGTGGATGACATACATTCCATACTTTTTCATTATCTTGCTATTGATGAAAAACAATTCTTGCATATAAATAGGGGAAGGGAAGTTGGTGATACTTTATGCACTGCAACATTTTCAGTTCAAGGGAAATTTATTTACGGTAGATAAACCTGAAAATCAATGTCTAATTCTATTACTGCATATTTTTAATAATAATGATGATGATAATCCCACCAACCACACATGGTTGATTTAGTATACTTTGGGGGTCAACATCTGAACAGAAGCTCATTCAAAGGTTGGTTTACAGAGCATACAACTAATTCAGAAAGCAAATGGTTCAAATGTAAATTTAAGAAGGACCATTGCTTTCAGCAGTGATGAATACTAAGTAACACTATTTCAAGAAGCAATCAAGGTCCCTAACCAATTTTTCTATCTTGGTTTTGTTTTCCCTCTATAGAAAATTTCTGGTTAAGTTTTCTGAGATATCCCCTATCATCCATGTGTAAAATGAACAATCATTTAGAAGTAAAATAGGAGCTAATACCACGTTGCTGGTGTTCAAAAGGATTCTGACTGCAATGTGCAAAGGATTCCTTGTAATTAGTTTTTCTTCGGCAATACATAATGACATAAATCAGACTTTAGAGTTTATTTCTGAAACTAAAACCCATGAAGTAATATGGAAGTAATATCTGCTTGCCTGATGGAATGATCTCCCCTGTTCTTCCCCTGCACATTCTTCTGAGGGTTCCTCTGATCTAAGAGAAGGAATTTAGGGGAAGTGCAATGAGAGGAGCAGGAGGGAAGCCCTGGTGCTACCAAGATTCCATGTGCTGGCTTCTACTAGTTTCATCTGGCCTGGAGTGTGTCAGAAGAAAATGTATTTTGAAACAAAATACTGAGGAATTCTAAAATACAAATTCAAGGCACAATATAGCACCATAAAGAACACAAAGATAATGGAACACCCAGAGGAAATGTGAGTTGCAAGGGTTTCAAAGAAGCAGCTTATTGCAATATTTGTATGGAATAATGATCTGTGGCTAGAGATGTACTGTATTTTTCGCTCTATAAGATGCACCAGACCACAAGACACACCTAGTTTTTGGAGAAGGAAAACATGAAAAAAATATTCTGAATCTCAGAAGCCAGAACAGCAAGAGGGATCGCTGCACAGTGAAAGCAGCGATCCCTCTTGCTGTTCTGGCTTCTGGGATAGCTGTGCATCCTGCATTCGCTCCATAAGACGCACACACATTTCCCCTTACTTTTTAGGAGGGGAAAAGTGAGTCATAGAGCAAAAAATACAGTATTTTTTGTTCTGCCCTGTGTTCACCACATGCAGCACTGTTTCCATTCCATTGCAGTTCGTCTTCCACCAAGGAGGATCTTCACTTCCCGCTGCAGCAAAATTGCATAAATTAAGTTGCCATCACATTATTCCACCCCATTTATTTCAATGCAGGGAAAATACAATGCAAATTAGTAAAGGAAGATGTAATCAATTATGCATTGTTTGCAGATACCAAGAGTGCATAAGGATTGTATTTGCTGGATTGTGTTATGTTTTGGACAATGGACGAATTAGCAAACATTGGCAATTTCCTCCCATTGCCATTTTCATCAGAATTCTTCAATATCCCTCACTGTAGCATAGGCTCGGCTCTATAAAAAATTGCCCTGACAATCCACAGAGCTGAGGATGCAATCTGGGCAAAGTGCTTGTCAGACCCGTGGAAGAGATGTGAGCATATGCTTAATTTCCCCCTTGAAATGAATAAAACTGACAAGCGTTTAACTTTGCCTGGGTTGTACCCTAAATTACTAATGGCTACATTTGGTTTTAATGTGGAGGGCTTGTATAAGAGATATTTGCCAGTATGATGTAATGGTCAGATTAGCACGAGGGAACGGGAACTTCAGGCACACAGTCGCGAAGCTGATTGAATGACCTTGAGCTATTCTCTCTCAGCCTAGCCTACCCCAAAGGGTTGGTGTACAGACGAAACACATGAGGGGACAGAGTCATAGATGCCGCTTTGAGTTCTTTAGAGGAAAAGTGACCTATAAATGTAAAAAAGAAATACACTGTGCACATCTAATGGGTTTTCCTTCTATTGGAATTCTGAGCTCAGATGATGGCAGTTTTCGTGTGTTTTTTTGTCATTAATAAGACTTTCTATAATCTGTTCTAGCTGGTGGCGTTATTGTATTTCACTCTTCATGAATATTTCTGTCAAATACCAATTGAATTTTGTCATCTTATCTTTTGTAATTAATTGCCTTGGCTGCTGTTATGGATTCTTTGCTCTTATCCATTTCAAAGCTAATAGTTCACTTCAAGTTTGACCTGCCAATGTAAGCTCTCATTTTGTTGTAATCTTGCCTTTTCCCTTTGCTCTGATAGCTGTCTTGACATTCAGGGACGTATGGAGTGGCAGCAGGAGAGCTCGGTCCCCAGAGAGACGAGGCAGAATATGATTACATTTTATTCCTAGGATATTAATTCAGGCTTCTCAGGTAGAACATTTTTTTTATGTTAAAGTCATTTGCCTAGGAAGTTTTGCTAGAAGTTTTCCAGGAGGAAGGAACACAGCTGCCTTCAAGCATGCAAGAGCTGCCCTTGCATGTTTTCAAATTGCTGCTGCAAACTTCATTGGGAGTGCAGTCTGAAAGCACAGCCTCCTTTGTGTGAGCTACCTCTATGTTCACAGTTGAGAGATTTCCCCCTGTTGTTTTCTTGTCTCCTGCCTGATGTTGTTTAACTCCTAGTTACAGCCTTGTTAAAGGTGTTTAACTGTGATGCTTTTACAAGGGTCTTTTTAGTTCTTGGTACCATTTCAAGAATGATTTAAAGTCTCTCCTTTTTGGTTTCCCCTCCCTCTAGCAATTGTTTGGGTTGTGTTCAGTGTAGCACTAAAGCTTAGTCTCCATCAGCGCAGCAGACATTTGAAACCAAGCTCACCACAACAGAGATTAAAGCAAAACATTTTAACAGGATGTTTACATCACGGGCATGGCAGAGGAGGAGGTGCAGTGGTGGAGACTGCCTCCCCATCCTGACCCTTCCAGGGAGAAGGAAGAGGAAGACAGTATAAATTGACAACAGTGGTTTGTGGAAGGTCAGAGGCAGATGAGGGGGAAAGTTGGGAAATAATGGGAGAGGAGGAACAGGCAGAGTCGGAGCAGCAGCTGGCTGACACGTTGTCGCTAGAAAGCATTCCAGACCCACTATCTCCCAGAACCCGGTGAGCCTTAAAAGTAGGAGAGCAAAGAGCTCAAAGACAGGGGGCACCATAGAGGAGGTGATGATGGTGACGAATGAGGAAGTGGGAGAGAAAGGTGTGTGTGGAGATCCACTTGGGACAACGCCATTATCCAAGAGGTTGAGCTCTATAGCCTCTCTCTGTAAAGTTTGAAATAAAAAAGGACTGTAAGAACCTTTCCTTGTCTTTATACTTTCCTGGGCTACCAGCTGGGAGCCGCTGGCAACACCCTGACTATTTAAAATCTAGCAAAGAAGAAGCAATGCTTTCTGGGCCGAGTTCCAAAAGGATGGGGACACCCCCCAAAAAAAGGCACAAGGTTTATTGCGCCCACAAGTCTATTAAAGCTTGCAAGCAGGTCTTCAGATGCTGGTCTTAAGGTTCAGGTGGGTTCATAGTGGTGCAGGTGGTCCTTCTATCAGCTTGGTCCCAAATCATGCAGGGCTTTAAAGGTCACCACCAGCACTTTCAGTTGAGCTCAGGATTTATATGACGGAGTCAAGGAATGAATAGGCAGCTGATGCAGTTAGTACTGTATCGGTGTTACAAACTGTGAAGGTCTGGCATGCACAGGTGTAACAGCAACTGCATTTCTGCATTAGCTGAAGTTTCCAAACAAAAACAGCTCCATGTATGGTGCATTGCAGTAGTCTAGCTGGGGTATGACCAGGGCATGTGTCACTGAAGCAAGGTGCAAAACTCTATGCACACTTTCCAGGGTTTGTTCCCAGTGACTCCTGTTTTATACTGAACTCTGAGATGTACAGTACACAGGGACCACATCCTCTTAACTCATCTTGATTTTGTGCTAATTGTGAGTTTTCTCCTTGAGTAAGGGAGCTCTACTAGAACAAAGTGTTTGCAAATTCCCTTTAAGAATATTTTAAATTCATAAATATGACACTGTTCATTTGTGAAGCACAGCTCTTGCATATTAATTTTTTCACATCTGCACTTTGCTGTTGAGTTAGACGTTTAATTTATATTTAGTTCCTGTAAAATGGTTTTCTCCATGAGAGAAAGTAATTAGTTTTGAGTGCCATAATAGTTGGAGGGAATTTCCAAAGAATTATGAAGTTTCTGTGGTGGAGATAGAAGTATGGACCAGATATTCCTAGGAACAGGAATACGCTAATGAATGAAAGTGGAAACAAATTAAAATGTAAGTTTCCTTATGTGATCAGCACCATGCATAAGGTGTATAATCAAATGAAATGCATTAGAACTGAAGCAATGCACACTTCAGTAAAATTATTTCTGTGGTGACTCTTGGTTTCAGGCTGATCTATCATATCCTCCCCTAGTTGCCCAACACATTCTCATTGAGGTTAGATTAAAATATATCTAAATGATTGAGCTGCATTAAATTATAATCCATAGCTATGTGGCAGCTTTCCTTGTAATACCCTTTGGCTTAGTGATATTCCTGTTCTTTTGAAATTGACTTTACAATGTTACATCGAGATCTCATTACTGCCTTTGTGAATGATAAATATTTCTTAGGTGTAGCTGAGCTTTCTCTAGGATGGATATCGTAGTTGCATTAATAGGAACATGCATTTTACTGTAGTTGTCAGTGTAACTCTGATAGGATTCATGTGGAATTAGCCTTTAGGACTGCAACAAAAGAGTCATTTCTTGCAATAATGCAAGTAGAATTGAAGAAGCCATTTACTGTGTGTGTGTGTGTGTGTGTGTGTGTGTGTGTGTGTGTGTGTGTGTGCCTGCACACACTGACCATGGCTTGGATCCAAACTTCGCATCCTTTGGTGGAAACATCCTAACAGTCAGCTAGTGTAGATCCACTTAGTTGACACTCCCTCTGGCCAATGGAAAGGAGGCTGCTTTGCCAATTCCCCCTCCCTCTGCAGCCCCTTGCAACCTCACAAAGTCTGCTGAGAGCATTAGGCAGCCCTCCAGAATAGTGTGGGATGGGAACTGTGGGCTACAGGGGAGAATTGCAAAAGCTGTCACTTGTGGGTTCTCCCTGCCTTTGCGGCTAGAAGAAGCCCTTCCATTCATAGATGTCAAAGTCTGGATTCAACTCAGTATTTGACTGGTTGGTTGTCCAGTTCACCCACCCTTCTCTGGAAATTGCAGAACCACAGGCTCATCCATCTTGTACTGCCTGATGTATTCCACTACTTCCAAAATAAGCAGCAAGACAGCAAGTAGCTCCAGTTCAGCTCTTTAAACTAACTGCTGGCAGAATAACCTGCGCCGAAACTTCCAAGACAGCAATGAAGCCAGTAATGTGGTTGAACTTCCTACTACGAAATGAGATTTTGTTTATACAAATGGGATCCCTGTGCAGTGTTTCTGAATTGCCCAAAGCATTATGGACAAGTTATTATATTGCTTTTCCCATGGTGCTCCAGTTTAATTAGCCATTTTCCTCGCCGTGTCAACAATCTCTCTCACACATCAGGCTCTCAAGAGGCTCGGTATTTCTCGCCTGTTGCCACTCTGAAATTTAAAGTATCTTTCATCCTATTTGGCCACAAATACAAGCAGGCTGTTAATCTTTTAGCAGCCCTTTGCATAGAACTATCATGCTGTCTTAGGAGCCAAAGGTAGAATGGAATAGAATTAGGTAGTGATAATAACTAGATGCTTTTTATTGGTCACCTGAGAAAGTCTCTGACTAGTCCCTGCTTCACTAGTTGCAGGAATACTTTGTATTTGATATGCTAATTCTAGAGAGTTTGGTGTAATTGCCAAAGCTGCTTGTATAGCATTAGAAAGCAAGAAAATTATCTGTAATAACCTGCATTCTCTGTCCTTTGAAGAATAGAATTGCATCACTTTGAAGCTTGGTGAATTAGTGAGCAATGCAGCATGCCTGCTTTCAACACATGGTAATGTAAATCATTTTGAAGCACTCTGTGGATTATTATTATGTTCCTACTTACCTATATGAATGCGGAGTGTGTGTTGCACTATGTTGTAATATGAAAAATTGTAATGTCCCTTTCATGTTACCAACATAGTTATTTGGTTCTGGTATAGCAATGGGCTGAATAAACTGTTAATGCAGATGTCTTGGATGCTAGAGTTATCAGCAAATTGACATGTTCAGATCTTTCTGCATGCAACTAGTTCTGGGCAACAAAGGAAAAGCTCCATGAAAAGAACATGAATTTATTTCCCTTGCTGTTGTTTAGTCGTTTAGTCGTGTCCGACTCTTCGTGACCCCATGGGCCAGAGTATGCCAGGCACTCCTGTCTTCCACTGCCTCCCGCAGTTTGGTCAAACTCATGCTGGTAGCTTCAACAACACTGTCCAACCATCTCGTCCTCTGTCGTCCCCTTCTCCTTGTGCCCTCAATCTTTCCCAACATCAGGGTCTTTTCCGGGGAGTCTTCTCTTCTCATGATGTATCCTAAAGAAGCGAATTTCACTATTGCTTATGCTGAAGCTCACTGGGTTGTATCTGCCATAGAAACATTGCAGCAAAGTGCCTTTAAAATAGCATTTTAAAATATATACTACCGGCCTTTTACTTCCAGAGACAAATAAATGGTAGTAACAAAAACAATAAAGAGAAAAGAGGTAGGGGGAAATTCACATTTAAATTTAGTTAAGCAAGGGATGAGGGTTGTTTTATTCACAGTATTAATTGAGACTTAGCTGGAATTAGGGGCAGAGAAGCACAGATGGAACTGAGGTGATCTGACAAGCTAAGTGTCTGAGTCAATGGATAATGGGCTATAACTTAGAATTTCATTAAATAACACCCTCCCAGGTGCTTTTTAAAATAGCTTCTGGACTCTTCACCTGACCCATATTTCTTTTTTGGTGGCAGTCCATTGTCTATTGACCTTGAACAATGCATTCCCCTTGTTATTAGCTCCATCTTCTCTGATAGTAGTGTCTCAAATAAAAGGAGAAATTAATAGCTTTCCTTGTGGGGAGGGAAGGGTTGAATAATCAGTTGATATTCTCTCTAGTTCTGAGGAGTGCGTCCATTATGAGTTGCATTCAATAAACTTGTGCCATTTCTTCATGGACCTCCAACTGCACAATATGGCCCAAAATCTGTTCTGCAGGGTCTTCCAAACCTTCCAAAGCAAAATGGGGAGACAGGTAAAGGCATAAGAAATCCTCTTGTGCAGGTGGAAGTCTCTGCCCTAATGGGAGAACTTCATTGGATACATATGGTATAGTTTACTCATTTAAAAAAAGGTAAAGGACCCTTGACAGCTAAGTGCAGTTGCAGACAACTCTGGGGTTGCGGCACTCATCTCACCTTACAGGCCGAGGGCGCCGGCACTTGTCCGCAGTCAGTTTTTCCAGGTCATGTGGCCAGCATGACTAAGCCGCTTCTGGCGAAACCAGAGCAGCACACGAAAACGCTGTTTACCTTCCTGCTGGAGCAGTACCTATTTATCTACAGTGGTACCTCGAGTAACAAACACCTCAGGTTACAAATGCTTCAGGTTACAAACTCCGTTAACCTGGAAAAGTTACCTCCAGTTGAGAACTTTGCCCCAGGATGAGAACAGAAATCGTGTACTAGCGGCACAGCAGCAGCAAGAGGCCCCATTAGCAAAAGCACGCCTCTAGTTAAGAACATTTTCAGGTTAAGAACGGACCTCAGGAACGAATTAAGTTTGTAACTAGAGGTACCACTGTACTTGCATTTTTGGTGTGCATTTGAACTGCTAGGTTGGCGGGAGCTGGGACAGAGCAATGGGAGCTCAACCTGTTGCAGGGATTCAAACCGCCGATCTTCTGATCGGCAAGCCCAAGAGGCTCAGTGGTTTAGACCACAGTGCCACCCGCATCCCTAGTATACTCCTAAGGACAGTACTATTCTAAGAATTCTAACAATTAGTTTTTGCACCCCTATCCCCCACCCTTGGAATTGCACGGTTGTTTTTTGTTTTCTATACACAGCTATCTAGAGAGCATTTGTGGCTTTAAAGGCAGTGCCCTGTAGATATGAAGAAATCTTTTAAAGTATTTTTCCCCTGAAGTTCTTTGATGTTAGCTCATGTACGGTAAGTATCACTCTTTTCTTTCATACTGGCCTATTCATTATTCACATAGTAAATATTTGATTTTCCCTAGCTGAGCTTTTCCATCTGTATACGTTGAAAATCTCTACACTTTTTTTTTTTTAAAAAACCCTCTACATGAACTAACTAACTCAGGTAAAAAGCTCAGCTTTTTTATTGTCCAAGGAAAAAGATGTCTATTGAATAATGTTCTGAAAAAATCCTATAGTTCTGACTTGTTTGAAAGCCACTTATACTTGGTTAATTCTCTTCCATTTTTGGACTAGGAAGGTATAATCTAACATTCAGTTATATGTTACTCAAACTTTTTAGTCCACTGTTGCATGGCAGACTGAATATTAGACTTCTGTGCCTAATATTTTGAGATGAAGTTTGAAAGTGAGTTAAAAATGTGTTTGAGTATATTTGTGTGCTGTATCATGTTTGTGTCAGACTATTTAAGTACAGTTTTTATCAGGATGTAACTTTTGAAAGTGGAAAATGCCTCTCTTATGGGTTTGTTTTTATCGCTTAAATACTATACGGAAACATTTGCTCCTTTGCTCAGTGTAAGTGAAGTCCATGGTCAAACTGTAACTACTTGTATCCAAAGCATATTATATATCAAACAAGCAAATTAAAAATAGTTTATCTCCAACCTCTCCAAACTCCAGCAAAATCAAACAAACAGATAAATAAGAACATACCCTCGCAATGCTGACACAAAAGCTCTGCACGTACACTAAGCAAAAGAATGAAAAATCACTACCCTGTTCTTTCTCCCCCCTCCCTACAACCTCATAATGTCTATGACAGCAGCGTCTCACACCAAATCAATTGAAAACCCCAATCAATCACACCCAATCAATTGAAAACGGAGACATTGTACCCTTGTTAAATAATAATAATAATAATAATAATAATAATAATAATAATAATAATTATAATTATTATTATTATTATTATTATTATTATTATTATTATTATTATTATATTTATTTATAGGCTGCCCATCTGGCTGAGTTTCCCCAGCCACTCTGGGCGGCTCCCAACAGATTAAAAACAGAATAAAAAAATCAAACATTAAAAACTTTCCTAAACAGGGCCGACTTCAGATGTCTTCTAAAAGTCAGATAGTTGTTTATTTCCTTGACATCTGATGGGAGGGCATTCCACAGGACGGGCGCCACCACCAAGAAGGCCCTCTGCCTGGTTCCCTGTAACATCGCATCTCGCAGTGAAGGAACCACAACAAAAACCACAAAAATCTTTCAGTTAAACAACTGTATATAAAAAAAGCTTATTTCCTTAGTTTGTCCTCAGATTCTAGCAAAGAAATCGTTGCTTTTGCCTCGGTCACTTTTTTGTTAGTCTGGAGAAACCAAATCAAAAGCATACTGGCTGCAGTCTTGTGAGAAGGGCAAGAAAAGAAAAGGGCTCAGGAGGGCTAAGGAAAACTCAAGATGGCCCACCTCCCCACTTGTCCTGCAGGCACATGCCACATCACCTGCAATCCCCCCCCCATTCACCCCACCTTGCAAAGATGCTGCCCACCAGTGCTCAGGATGGTTTAGTGTTGAATTAGTTTTAATTTTCTGTATTATGTGGCAGAATATATGCAGTGTGCATGTACAATGAAATGTTTTAGAATGAACTTTCTTTCTCAAAGCAATACCTAAAATATATGGAGCATTTAAACATTCAAAAAATTAGATTTTTGCTTTACCATTTTACCATTGATGCATCAGCTCCTTAGATTTTATACATGTTGCAATTAAGTGCAAAGGTGCAGGCCAAAGTAGTGTTAAGCACCTTCTCGGTTATAAGTGCACCCACTAAATAGTTAAGACGAACCTAGCTTTCCATTGGTATTAAATTGCGTTCCAAATGTGGTTTCCAAGCAATGTCAGATTCATTGATCTATACATCAGTGTCACTCGAGTCAGCACACTTCAGAAGATATACAACAGATATTATCTCCAACCTTTTAGGGCTAAGTTGCATTATCCTTTGTTTTATATTTATTTGCCTCCAAGATTCATGCATTAAGGGGTTGGTATTTATTCCTTAATACTACATAGCACTTACATCTCAGGCACAAATGCAAATATAAATGTAGAAGTTATCTCATAAAAACCACCAGTCATTCCTAGACAAACACTTAATCTACTCTGCATTCTATTGCTCTATTTTTCATCTTGTGCCAGTATACTCATTGCCACAGTTGCAATCTCAGGTGAATTATTGCACAAACTCGGTTGCTCTGGATATGTGTGTAGGAGCACAGAACCAGAGGTGGGCTGCACTAACACCCCACTTTGTCTCACCTTCCCCCCCCCCCATTGCAATACTTTCTGCCTGTCTAGTTGCTTTCATGTCAGCAAATGACACACACACTACAAGATGCCATAAGGAGAAAATATATGGACTTGTGAAGAAGAGATGGCCAAAAAAATCTACTTTGAAATATCCCATGCTGCACAATAATATGAAACAACTGGGGGGGATGTTTCTTGGGAAGCATGATAACGATCTTTAAGATAAAGGATTATTCTCAAGAGTAAATGAGTAACTGACAGTAATCATCGCTTAGTTTCCTGTGAGCTCTTCTTACAGTAATGTTTGATAGTAGGGATAAAAAGGTAAAGGTAAAGGTACCCCTGCCCATACGGGCCAGTCGTGTCTGACTCTAGGGTTGTGCGCCCATCTTACTTAAGAGGCCGGGGGCCAGCGCTGTCCGAAGACACTTCCGGGTCACGTGGCCAGTGTGACGAAGCTGCTCTGGCGAACCGGCACCAGAGCAGCACACAGAAACACCTTTTACCTTCCCGCTATAAAGCGGTACCTATTTATCTACTTGCACTTAAGGGTGCTTTCGAACTGCTAGGTGGGCAGGAGCTGGGACCGAAAGACGGGAGCTCACCCCGCCGCGGGGATTCGAACCACCGACCATGCGATCGGCAAGCCCTAGGCACTGAAGTTGTACCCACAGCGCCACCCGCGTCCCGATAGTATGGATACTCGAGTACAAAAAACATGTGCTGCTTATCAAGCATAATAGCTGCTTGAGTATATTGAGTAAATGGCCTCGGTCCAGTATACCTGAAGGAGTATCTCCACCCCCATCTTTCAGCCCAGACACTGAGGTCCAGCTCCGAGGACCTTCTGGCGGTTCCCTCACTGCGAGAACCCAGGCAGAGGGCCTTTTTGGTAGTGGCACCCGCCCTGTGGAACGCTCACCCATCAGATGTCAAGGAAATAAACAACTATCTGACTTTTAGAAGACATCTGAAGGCAGTCTTGTTTAGGGAAGTTTTAAATGTTTGATGTTTTATCGTGTTTTTAGTCTTCTGCTGGGAGCTGCCCAGTGTGGCTGGGGAAACCCAGCCAGATGGGTGGGGTATAAATAATAAAATTATTATTATTATTACCTTTGGAGGGAAGGCAGATTGCACTGTGTGTGTGTGTGTGTGTGTGTGTGAGAGAGAGAGAGAGAGAGAGAGAGAGAGAGAGAGAGAGAGAGAATTAGGACTGGATCAAGATCCTATTTCTGTACATTTTTAAAGAGGGAATACGGGAACAGATTTTTGCATGAACGCTTCATAGCCAGAACATGTATTTTGTATTTGAGCATCCATATGAGAAGGCACAAAAATTCAATGAGAGGCAAGTCTAAGATTTCTAAAGTTATCTCTGCTAGATAGAGGGGAGCAGGTGTTTCCTTTTTCAAGGTAAGAAGGCTTCAATGAAGCCATGCCTTAGCATAGAATGAATAGGTCAGTATGATACTATCTGATCATGTGGCTGACCTTCGACTTCTACCCTGAGGTAAAATTATTCTACCTTGTTTCTACTGCATTTTTATGTTCAGGTTGTTTTACATCAAAAACATACGATATTTACTGTATTTTTCACCCTATAGGACGCACTTTTCCCCCTCCAAAAATGAAGGGGAGATCTGGGTGCGTCCTATGGGGCGAATGCAGGCTTTCGCTGAAGCCTGGAGAGCGAGAGGCTTCAGGAAGCTCTGCGCAACCCTCGGGAGACCGGCTCCGAGGGTTGCGCAAAGCTGCCTGCAGTCCCCGGCTCAGCACAGCTCTGCGCGGCCATCGGGAGTGGGGCGCTAAGTCCCGCCCCGCTCCGGATGGTGGTGCAGAGCTGCCTGCCGTCCCGGGATCAGCGCAGCTCTGCGCGGCCACCGGGAGCTGGGGGCGAAGCCCGCCCCGCTCCAGATGGCCGCGCAAAGCCGCCTGCAGTCCCGGGACTGCAGGCAGATCTGCGCCACCATCCCGAGCGGGGCGCTAAGTCCCGCCCCGCTTGGGATGGCGGCGCAGAGCTGTCTGCCGTGCCGGGACAGCAGGCAGATCTGCGCCGCCATCCCGAGCGGGGCGCTAAGTCCTGCCCCACTCTGGATGGCGGCGCAGAGCTGTCTGCCGTCCCGGGATCAGCGCAGCTCTGCGTGGCCACCGGGAGCCGGGGGCGAAGCCCGCCCCGCTCCAGATGGCCGCGCAAAGCTGCCTGCAGTCCCACCCCGCTCAGGATGGCGGCGCAGAGCTGTCTGCCGTGCTGGGACAGCAGGCAGATCTGCGCCGCCATCCCGAGCGGGGCGCTAAGTCCTGCCCCGCTCTGGATGGCGGCGCAGAGCTGCCTGCCGTCCCAGGATCAGCGCAGCTCTGCGTGGCCACCGGGAGCCGGGGGCGAAGCCCGCCCCGCTCCAGATGGCCGCGCAAAGCTGCCTGCAGTCCCAGGACTGCAGGCAGATCTGCGCCGCCATCCCGAGCGGGGCGCTAAGTCCCGCCCCGCTCCAGATGGCGGCGCAGAGCTGCCTGCCATGCCAGGATTGAAGGAAGATCTGCGCCGCCATCCCGAGCGGGGCGCTAAGTCCCACCCCGCTCTGGATGGCGGCGCAGAGCTGTCTGCCGTCCCGGGACTGCAGGCAGATCTGCGCCGCCATCCCGAGCGGGGCGCTAAGTCCCGCCCCGCTCGGGATGGCGGCGCAGAGCTGCCTGCCGTGCCGGGACTGAAGGAAGATCTGTGCCGCCATCCCGAGCGGGGCGCTAAGTCCCGCCCCGCTCCGGATGGTGGTGCAGAGCTGCCTGCAGTCGCGGGATCAGCGCACTTCTCCTCATCGCCAGCCCCACAAGCTCGGGGGATAGCGGGGAGGCAGAGCGTGCCTTCCCACTGTTCCCCGAGCTGGTTCTTCCAGCCCCGCACCTGGGGGGAAAATATTTTTTTTTCTTTATTTCCCCCCAAAAAAACTAGGTGCGTCCTATGGGCCGGAGCGCCTTATGGGGCGCAAAATACAGTATGCCTTTTTTCTTTTCTTTTTAAGCTGAAGCCTGGAGAAACTGCCTCATCTTGTGGAGTTTTTGATTTGGGTTTCAGGACTTATTCAACTCGAAATTAAGATGCAAATCGTGTATCGTAGTTATGAAATTGGAATGCCTAACCCTTAAGACTTAAAGCAAAGGAAGAGTGCTTTAAAATCAGTGTGGTGGGAATAGAGGGTAGGAGGTGGCTATATTGTTCTGTATCGAAATGTTATTAAAGTGTTGAAACTTTTGAAATTCATTTTTTTTCTTAAAGAAAAAAAATATTTTTAAAATTTCTGCCAGAATTACAGGCCAGTATATTTAATTTATCAGAGTTCTCTTATACTTAAACAGATTGTTCCTGTTCCTGTTTGTGTGTGCAGTGCTGGGGAAGGAAGAAAATGAAATTTCACATATGTGCACCCATGCAAATGCAACGACAGGCTATAGGAACTTAAATGGGTGTAATTTGTCAGTTTGCATTTCTTAGTGCAGAAAGTATTGATCTGGTGTGTAGAGATCTTTCCTAATCTACTTAATTCAAGAAGCTTATAGAAGCTTCTCTCTGGGAAAGAAGAAACAAGCAGAAGGTTCATGATGTTTGGGTTATTCCTTCAGAGAAACTGAGTACAGCTGGTTTAAACTGATTCTGTAGTCTCTTTCTGTCAAGGTCATGCTGATTATAAAAGTAGGGCCAGAAGGAGCCTGGGTTTCACATTCTCTTTCTATTCCTTCAAGTGTGGTGTTCTTTGTATAGTACAGTGGTACCTCGGGTTACAAACACTTCGAGTTACAGACTCCGCTAACCCGGAAATAGTACCTCGGGTTAAGAACTTTACCTCAGGACAGTGGCGTAGTGTGGGTTGTCAGCACCCGGGGCAAGGCAAGTAATTTGCGCCCCCTAACCCGTGGATTTGCGCCCCCTAACCCGTGGATTTGCGCCCCCTAACCCTAACCCCCAGATGTTGCGCCCGGTGCGGCCGGCCCCCCCTGCACCCCCCACGCTACGCCACTGCCTCAGGATGAGAACAGAAATCATGTGAGGGTGGTGCAGCGGCAGCGGGAGGCCCCATTAGCTAAAGTGGTACCTCAGGTTAAAAACGGACCTCCAGAACGAATTAAGTACGTAACCAGAGGTACCACTGTATGCTTAGTGTTAAGGCTTTAGTCTTATTTTAAGTTATTGTAAGTTTAAGTTAAGTCTGCTGCAACTGGATTTCTTATGGACAGTGCCAATCCTGAATGTATTGAATTTGTGACCATTATGCTCATTTGCCTTCAGTAGCAGTATAGCTCTGCTGGGTGAAATATTAATTGCCTCTGGTCTATTTGGGGGGAATCCTGCAATGTGTTTTAAGTTTTTACTCTGCTAACTATACGTTGGAATCCGCTCTGGATCAATATTGAGTAGAATTCCATGGCAGCAATTACCTCCTTATTATTGTGAGCTTAATAGTATCACCCCTGAATGTAAGCTAAATGGCCAAATCTTATGAAGCTCTTCCACTGAGGGTTATGAGATACTTCACTATAGGAGAAATAGGCTGATGTATGGATGAGGATTATACCGGGTCACACATTTTGGAGAGCTGCTACCAATTGGTGTAGACCAGGTAGCGCTGTGGGTTAAATCACAGAGCCCAGGACTTGCCGATCAGAAGGTCGGCGGTTCGAATCCCCGCGACGGGGTGAGCTCCCGTTGCTTGGTCGCTGCTCCTGCCAACCTAGCAGTTCGAAAGCATGTCAAAGTGCAAGTAGATAAATAGGTACCGCTCCAGCGGGAAGGTAAACGGTGTTTCCGTGTGCTGCTCTGGTTCGCCAGAAGCGGCTTAGTCATGCTGGCCACATGACCCGGAAGCTGTACACCGGCTCCCTCGGCAAATAAAGTGAGATGAGCACCGCAACCCCAGAGTTGGCCACGACTGGACCTAATGGTCAGGGGTCCTTTTACCTTTACATTACAGGCAGATGCAAACTCGGCCTTCCAGACGTTTTGTGACTACAACTCCCATGATCCCTAGCTAACAGGACCTGTGATCAGGGATGATGGGAATTGTAGTCCCAAAACATCTGAAGGGCTGAGTTTGCCTATGCCTGGTGTAGACTAACCTGCTGTCCTCTGCAGGGTATCTTGAAGACTAGCTCTGCTGTATACAAAACTGAGCTAGATAGGAAGACTTATATGGTACAAGGCAACTTCCTTTTTGTACATTCAAAAAGTGCTCACCATCTCTGGATAGCAGGGCTGGGAAGGACGCCTAATAGAGATATTAGGCAGCTACTACCACCTGAGTAGGCAACACAGGGCTAAATTTGCCAATGATACAAATCAATACAAGGCAGATCCATATCCTTGACAGACAATATTCTGCTTCTGTTGAAGTTGCAATGATGCTTTTGAACATTTAACTGGATTTGGAGGTTCCATATATCAAGCCTGCAGTGTCACATCCAGATTGATTTAAGGGCATGTTTGCTCAATGAATATTAGCACTGAAGTTTTTTCCCCTGTCTACATCAGATTGCAAAAAATGGAGTTTGTCAAGAACTGGCAAGCAACAATACGTGACTGATGTACTGCATTTGGCTTGGTAGGTCGCTCACTGTGCAGACCCGACTTGTAATGTGATTTGTCAATCAAAGCTGGGCCTTCTGGAGCTTGCTTTGATTGGGTTTAGTCTGTGAACCCAAAAGCACACAAATGAAAAATAAGTTGCATTGGATGGAATTTGCATATTAAACATCATCAGCGTTGTGGCTGTGATTGCATACACGCAGCATTTTGTTCTAGTATCAAAATGGAGACTGAGTAGTTGTTTTGTCCACACACAATCTGGATCTGTTTCGTATTGCTTGTCCCTGAAATGCATTTCTTGAGAAACTGGGTTCATTTCTGAAATATACTCGAAGTCCTGCAGTGATTTCATGCTCTTTATTGCAGCTTGTAAAACAGTGATTGAATTTCCCCCCAAACCTCCAGCTTTTATATACATTCTTTACACAATGAGTCCCATCTGACTGACTGATTCTGCTTCCGTCCTGGAGCCTGATTGGGCTGCTACTGCAGTCCAATCAGTTGTTGCATTCTACGACCCTACCAGCCTAATAAGCTGATTAACTTCCTCCTGGGGTCTGATTGGGCTGCCGCTGCAAGCCAATCAGTTGTTGCATTCTAGGATCCTACTTGCCTATTATTCTAGGATTAAAGCTTAGTACATAACAATTTCAAAAATAAAAGCTCATTCCAGATTGACTATGAATTATGCTGTATGTCCATCTGGAAGCAGATGCAGGTGATTTTGGCAATGGAGATGGTGGTAAATCCCCATTTGCCCAGTGATGTTATGGGTGAGGCCATATATCAAGGTTGAGATTTCCACTTTCTCCTTCATTCAGCTGGGATATTTTCAGGGAAGAAAAGGCATGGAAAAGGGGAGTGTTTTCAAATGAGTGTCAGGTAACCTCACCCACTGTTGTGGATGGCAGGGTCTTGAATGAATCTAGATTGTAAGTGGCATGTTGAGAATTAGCATGAACAATTGCAGGTGGAAAAAATATACACTTTTGTGCTACAGAAGGCTTAGCATGTGTTAAACTGCTGTGGTCCTTGATCACATGTACTACTTGCAGACTTAACCCAGGGTAATTGTTGCTTATTTCTGTTATTTCCACCCCTCCTCCCAATAAAATGAATTTTAAGTGATTTCATAAGACATAATCAGTGTAACCTTAACAATGGCTCTGTTGTACCCTTCATTGAGCTAAATTATTGGATACTTTAGACCAGGCATGTCCAAAGTACCGGTCCGCCAGTTGGTTTAATCCTGCCCTTGTGGCAGTTTACTTCCTGGGGGAAAATCCTAAAAAAGCTCAACAACTTCAATCCTAAAAAAAAGCTCACATATGTTCACTTCATCAAATCTGGTCCTCTTTGAAAAAGTTTAGACACCCCTGCTTTAGACATTTTCAGTTCATGCAAATAGTGTCAATGCTTACCAATGGTTAGAAATTGGAACAAATGCAACACACACCTGTCAAAAATAACTGTTTCAAGGTATCATATCAGTTATCTCAAAAAGGCATTGTGTTAACGAAAACCACATTATTGGATTTTGGTATACAAAAAAGGCTTTAGTAGGTGACCTTTATAACCTGACATACTGTAGTAATTTATGAACGGGTGTGAACTGTACACTGTGGCAAACTATAAATATGCGAGTTTTGAATTTAATTATGGAAATTAAGTTAAATTAGAGGATGCAGTAGTGAAAACAAAACAGAGGCGACACATAGAACAATAACTAAAAACAAAGGGGAGGGAATCCACTTATCTAAAATTCTCACATCTTCTGATTTGGGGAATGCATCTAGGAAGTGGTCTGTTTAGAAGCAAAAATTGTGAAATATATGTACAGCCATATTTTTCTGCAATTGCATAAGAAACTACAGTGACCCTGAGAACTTGAAACGTAATCCTTTTTCTATGCTCTGAGAGAATATGAAAGAGCTGAGAAATGAGGGGGGGGGACTTTAAACATTCCCCTTTCTTTGTACTCAAATAGCTGTAAACCAATCTTTAATCTTTTTAATATTTTCTTTCTTTTCTTCTTTTAAAAAAAGACTTGGTTAACATTCTCTGCCGAGATGGAAAACAGCAAAAGGATAATTGCTTGAAATTATTTGCACATACATTTTGACTTTCTCTGGCAGTTTTTTCTGAGCATCCCTCCCCCCTTTCCCCATGTTGCCTATTTTTCAGCCAGCTTAGCAAAAGAATTTGGCCACAATCACCTGGGATGCTTCACCTTCGGAGCGGAGTCATGCAAGAGTATGTGCTCTGAATGCACAGTATTCCAGTCTCAGCTCCTGCTATCTCCAGCCAAAAAAAATTTAGCAGCAGGGAATGGGCAATTGCTCTGCCTAAAATCAGGGACAGATTCTGCCCTTCAGATGACACAGTACTGGGCTAGGTGGTTTAAAAGGATCACTTGGGATATGGAAGCATAGAAACAGAAGGAAAAGCCTCAAAATGATGCCTAAAAATAGGAATGTATAGAAGATACAATAGACTTAGCATATTTTGGTGGAAACAACAGTGGTGAGTGTTTGAGGGAGGAAGGGAGAGAGCCTGTCACCAGTAATGGACTGAACGAGGGTGAATAGTTGAAACTTAATCCAGATGAGACAGAGGTGCTCTTCTTGGTCAGCTGGAAGCAGAACAGGGAATAGGGATTTAGCCTTTGCTGGATGAGGTAGCACTCTCCCTGAAGACACAAGTTCACGTTTTGGGCATGCTCCTGGTTTCTGAGGAATTTAAATAAGTACAGAGAATATTATTTTTACATTAAACAGAATTTAGAACACAAAGAACCACTATTCTATGAAACCGTGTCTTGCCTATGAAACTGCATGTTCAGTTTTTATGCCTTATACCAGCCACCCCCCCCCCACTAACCTGGTGCCCTCCAAACATTCTTGGACTCCAGCTCCCATCATCACTGAGCATTGGGCATGCTGGCCGGGCCTGGTGGAATAGGTAGTCCAACAAATCCTAGAGGGCACCAGCCTGTGGAAGCCTTCCTTGAACATTTGAGCAAAGGCAAAGATGATGGCGAGTGGGATTGCCTTTCCTTTAACCCCCCCCCCAGTTTTTATTACAAATTGTGTTTGGTTTCCGTGCAGGTGGTTGACCAGATTGACACCCTGACTTCAGACTTGCAGCTGGAGGATGAGATGACAGACAGCTCAAAAACGGACACGTTGAACAGCAGCTCAAGTAGCACAACAGCATCCAGTTTGGAGAAAGTCAAAGTCCGAGCCAACGCGCCCCTCATCAAGCCCCCGGCCCACCCGTCTGCCATTCTCACCGTGCTGCGGAAGCCGAACCCACCGCCCCCTCCTCCGCGGCTGACTCCAGTCCGGTGCGAAGACCCTCATAGGCCAGTTATCCCTGCCAACCCTGTAAAGACTAATGGGACTCTACTACGAAACGGAGGTTTGCCGGGTGGACCGAATAAAATTCCCAATGGGGATATATGTTGTATACCGAATAGTAACGTGGACAAAGTCCCGATTCAGCCTCTGATGCACAGGTCTGAGAAAGACAGGTGCCCGCAGCCTGGAACGCGGGAACGGGTACGATTCAATGAAAAAGTCCAGTACCATGGCTATTGTGCAGACTGTGACGTTCGGTATAATATTAAAAACAGGGAGGTTCACTTGCACAGCGAACCTGCCCACACGCTGGGAAAGCTTCCTCACCAATGCCCTCCCTTGCCACCACCACCTCCTCCACTTCCTCCTTTTCCGTTAGAAAATGGAGGGGTGGGAATAAGCCCCAGTAGTAGCTTTCCTCCTCTCAGACCTGCAACTGTGCCTCCACAAACTGCACCAAAACCCCAGAAGACCATCTTGAGGAAATCGACCACTACAACAGTGTGATGTATCCCACTTGGAAAACTCTCTTATTTTTTTCCTTATGTATAAAACATGAAAAAGGTAATGAGCACTTTCTACTCAAGCAATAAAAAGCCCAAATATATTACACCCTTTCTTCGATGAAGTGGCATAAAAATCACATGGTGAGTACAGATAAACCTGGTGTCCGATCCACAAACACATTTCATGGTTGAAAATTATAATTATTGTTGTGTAAGTGATCACTGGTATTTATTTATTTATTTATTTATTTATTTATTTATTTATTTATTTATTTATTTATTTATTATTTACAGTGGAGCAGATTTAGGTGTGGCCTAAAGAGGCAATTAAATGTTCATTTGGGAAACCATAGATGTGCAGCAGCAATTAATAGTGAAGTCAAAGGTGGTTTGGAAAATACAATAATTTGCGCTGCCAAGCAGGTTTTACAGTACAGGCAGTGACCATTTTGTGTGGAGGTTCTGTTCCTGACCACCACAGAAAGCCCGCCCCACCCCATTACGCCCCCCCCATTTTGCCCCTATTCTTCCTCTTCAGAGTCCCTAAAACCTATGCATCGGCGGTCGCACTTCAATCGGGCATGCCTAAAATGCTTACCACCTCTATGTGATTCTTTCAAAATGCATTTTCTAGGAATATATGATTGCACAGAATGATCTGAAACGGCAGAGATCTTGGATCAATAGGGAATTTGTAGTGGAAGCAAAAAAAAAAAAAGTCCTAGATTATTATACTGCATGCCCTTTTTGCCCCAAGAAAATGCAGGCTGTTATTTGACAACGCAAATGTTCTTCATGAGTACTTCAAAGTGCCCCAAAGAGCAAAAAAGGTAAAGGACCCCATGACAGTAAAGTCCAGTCAAAGGCGGCACTTTTCTCACTTTTCAGGCCAAGGAAGCCGGCTTTTGTCCACAGACAGCTTTCCAGGTCATGTGGCCAGCATGACTAAACCGCTTCTGGCGTAACAGGACACTGTGATGGAAGCCAGAGTGCATGGAAACACTGTTTACCTTCCCGCCGCAGCGGTACCTATTTATCTGTTCGCACTGGCATGCTTTCGAACTGCTAGGTTGGCAGGAGCTGGGGCAGAGCAACGTGAGCTTACCCCGTTGTGGGGATTCGAACCGCCGACCTTCTGATCGGCAAGCCCAAGTGGCTCTGTGGTTTAGACCACAGCGCCACCCGCGTCCCTACCAAAGTAGCAACTGCAGGTTAACAATATTTCCGTCAAGAGAAAATGTGGCAGGAACACTTTTCTCAGCATCTATTTCCTCCCCCACGCCACGCCACCCACCAAAAAGGGATCAAATGTTATTTGTTAATGATAGGTCATATGCTAAGTCATATTCAGTTTCTTGCTCATGTTTTCCTTCTGTGAAACAATAATCCTGTTGACAGCAGTAGGAATTTTTGCAGAGGTTATCAGGTCAGGTGCTGAAACAATTGAAGAATTCTTTGAAAAGATTGAAAACTTCCCAGAAACAAAATATTAGCATTCACAGACTCACACTTTCTCTATCACTGCCCCTTGTTTATATTTGGTTGAATGGCTGTTATTGGGAAAAATTGTCTGATGTTTAAAAATGGTTGCAGAGTCAATAATACTTACTTTAAGTATGAAGGTTATGAGGCAAAGGTGATTGATCAATCAGTGAAGTGTTCCTGCAGTGAGCCTTTTGTTTAGAAACGTGCTTGCAATTTTTGATGAATTATACAGAGCATCCTAGGAATTGGTTATACACAATTTTGCCATCATTGAAGGCTGATACATCCCAAAGGTTTAACTTGAAAATCAGTTGAAGAAGGTTAGCATTGGTCTGCTCTTGGGAAAGTAAAAGTTTAGCCATTTCATTAGCTTGAATTCTAACTTGTGTGAGCACATGGACTTTTGCACTTCTCCCTTTCACGCAACAGACACCTGTTGAAATTCTCTTTTTCGCACAACTATTCAAGGTACAGCAGCCCTGTGTTCTTTTTCACCTGGCCCAGAATGGGGGAGTGATCAGACACCAACACCCCTTTTTGCTAATGGACGTACAGTCCACTTCTGCAATAGGGCACCTTTACATCCAAGCCATTACAGTTGCAATCTTTAATAATAATAAAAAATATTAACAGTGATTCCACTGTTATCTGTTCTTTGCAACCTTGGTCCAACTATTAATCCAAACAATGATACAATGATAACCAGGCCACAATCAGGCTAAGTCAAAGCACTGTTAAAACCAAGTGATTTCAACGTGGGGGGGGGGGAGGAGATAAGCACTTGCTTACTTGCTTACTTGAGAGCCAGTGTGGTGTAGTGGTTAAGAGCGGTAGTCACGTAATCTGGGAAACCGGGTTTGTGTCTCCGCTCCTCCACATGCAGCTGCTGGGTGACCTTGGGCCAGTCACACTTCTGTGAAGTCTCTCAGCCCCACTCACCTCACAGATTGTTTGTTGTGGGGGAGGAAGGGAAAGGAGAATGTTAGCCGCTTTGAGACTCCTTAAAGGGAGTGAAAGGTGGGATATCAAATCCAAACTCTTCTTCTTCTTCTTCTATAAGAATATTTAGAACACAGACCAGCCAAAAGCATTTGCATTCAAAATGCTTAGTGCAAAGGAAAGTTACATTTTATTGAGGTGAAATGTTTTGGCTGACTACAGTACTTATTAGTTTATACAGTCATACCTTGGATCCTGAACGCCTTGCGAGTCAAACATTTTGGCTCCTGAACGCCGCAAACCTGGAAGTGAGTGTTCCAGTTTGTGAACATTCTTTGGAAGCTGAACGTCTGACGAGGCTTCTGCTGCTTCTGATTAGCTGCAGGAGCTTCCTGCAGCCAATCAGAAGTCGCACTTTGGTTTCTGAACGTTTTGGAAGTTGAACAGACTTCTGGAATGGATTCCGATTCGACTTCCAAGATATGACTGTTTAATCCTCAGTCGCTAAAGCAAGTCATGCATGCTTTTGTAGGGGACACCAAGTTGTTCACCCAACCTGCCACTAAAAACTTGCTTAGGTTGCAGAATTGCAGGCACTCACCTGAGAGTAAGTCCCATTCAGCCGGGCTTACATCTAAGTAGACATGCACAGGATTTCATTGTTAAACTCTTAGGATCAAATGCACATAGCTGTGTCAATGAATTAATTTGGGAATGCACAAAAACAAAACCCAACAACTCTTGGAGAGATCATGTTCTAGCGCTATTGCTAGTTCAGTGATCTGCCTGCTCTTGTCAATGTTTGTGTATAACTTGCTATGGCGTTTCAAGTGCTGAGGGTGACTCTGAGGGCAACAGCACTGATTGCTCACTGCTGTGGTGGCAGAAAATCTTTTGTAAGACCTTAAAATCTCGCTGAAGGCACAAGAGCATTCACATTAGAATTCTAGGGTCTCAGGTGTTTGGCCAGTACAATATCTCATAGATTCAGGATATTATTTTTTAAAAAAATGTTAAAGGGTGCCAGGAAACCATGTACAGTGGTACCTTGGTTCTCAAACACCTTGGTTCTCAAACACCTTGGTACTCAAACACCTTGGTACTCAAACAACCTGGAACCCAAACACTGGAAACCCGGAAGTAAGTGTTCTGGTTTGCGAACGTTTTTCGGAAGCCGAACTTCCTCCGTTTTGAGTGTTACACTTTTGATTTGATTGCCAGACTTTTTGAGTGCCAGACTTCCATTTTGAGTGTTATGCTGAGGTCTGTCTGTTTTTGCTATTTATTTTGAGGTTTTGTTTTTGTGGCTTTTTTGTTTTGTTTTTGTGACTGTGTAGAACCCAGTTCAGCTACTGATTGATTGATTGATTGATTAACTGTGTGACTGCAGTACATTGTTTATTGCTTTCATTTTATGGATCAGTGGTCTCGTTAGGTAGCAAAATTCATGTTAAATGGCTGTTTTAGAGGTTGTTTTTAAAAGTCTAGAACGGATTAATCCATTCTGCATTAGTTTCTATGGGAAAATGCACCTTGGTTTTGGAACGCTTTGGTTTTGGAATGGACTTCCGGAATAGATTAAGTTTGAGAACCAAGGTACCACTGTAATAATCTCTTAACTATATCAACATTACTGCAACTAAGACTGTGACTGTAGCTAGGAATGTCAGCAAAGTTCTCCCAAGTCAGCCTTCTAAACTGACTTTGGAGGCTCTTAAAATACCATCTCAAATAAGATGCAAGCGTTTAAAATTTCAAATTTCTTCCTGACTATTAGATTCAGTTGTGAGCTATATATAACATTTTGCATATCGTTTCCCTTCCATCCTAGTTTAAACCTGTTGTTAAGGTACCTTTAGCATTGTTTGTGATTACAAGGATGACTTCCTGAATGTATTTCTTTTTTTTACATGTAATATTTTATTGATTTTTTTAAAAAGCAAAAACATAAGAAAAGGAAAGAAAACAAAGAGTAAAAAATGTATATAAAATGTTATAGCATAGTTCCAAAATGATAATAAAGTATCGATTCATATAAACATTCCTTTTACACACAACGTGTGTATATATATAAAAACCTGCATTCCTGTACCCGTGAAAATCTACGAAAGCATATATATATATATATATATATATATATATATATATATATACACACACATACACACACACATACATACATACATACATACATACATACATACATAGACATATATAAAACGTATTTTGTACCTGTGAGTCCCATCAGTGTGGTGTAGTGGTTAAGAGCGTTAGTCACGTAATCTGGGGAACCGGGTTCGCGTCTCCGCTCCTCCACATGCAGCTGCTGGGTGATCTTGGGCTAGTCACACTTCTCTGAAGTCTCTCAGCCCCACTCACCTCACAGAGTGTTTGTTGTGGGGGAGGAAGGGAAAGGAGAATGTTAGCCGCTTTGAGACTCCTTAAAAAAAGGGAGTGAAAGGCGGGATATCAAATCAAAGAGCAAAAGCAAAGAGTTATGTTACTCTTTTATTCCTGGATATTAATGGAGAGTAGCAAGTAGCAAGCCAAATATAATTCAGAACAATTCAGATTTGGAGGTTATTTTACAGGCTGAATCAGGGGAAAACAGAGTCAAACTTACAGACTTTTGAGTCCCACTGATTTTGAGAGATATAAATATTTGAGTTTCTTTTTCTTCTTTTCCCTTTTTTCCATTGAGAGCTTGACTGGATCATGTCAAGAGTTTATAATGAATCTGCAGAACTTTAACTCTAAAATGAAATGCCATGGGCATTTCCATGGCATCAACCTGTGACTGAGAAAGAAATGCAAGAACGTGTTCTTTTAAATGTTTGAGTTAGAATGAATAAAATTAATGCAGCAACATCTTCTCAAAGATATACAAAAAGATAGTTACTTACGCTTAAGTGCATCATTTAGAGCACATTAAATTTGGGGAGGATGGAATTAGGTTTCTATATATAGAGGCATGCATTGATTGTAACCTACACTCATTATATATTGGAGTCTTCAATTTTGAGAGCATATTAGAACAGAATTTGCAGTTGCATAATTTAATAGAGAGGCCTCAGTGTCACTGTGATTAAGTGCACAATGGTGTAGCTCATAAAAATTGCAATAACATCTTTATCATAGTGTGTATCAGATAGTGATGGGTGAACTCCATTGGCTTGCTTTAGAATAAACTCAAGGTTCATAAGCAACAATTCAGAAGAAGCTCATCTTTTCCAAGAGTTTTCTCCCATATCTTGCCGCAAACATGCACATTACTGCATTGATTTGGGAGACGGCAGTTTGTTTTGGTATCATGTTCATGATTTTTGCAAAAGCGGAAAGTGCAACATCGTGGCTCAGATATTCTCTCAGTTTGTTTGTTCGTGTAAATGATATGTGCATTGAAAAAGTTAATGTAGCATTGAAGTATAAAAGCAGGATTATTATTATCTTTAAAAAACCTTCTGCATGCATTTACACCAGCTGGTTTTGTGCCTTTATGTACAGCAGGAGTGGCTAGCCTGTTGCCTTCTCCAGACAACAACCTACTTCATGTGTGTAATGTTGACAGAAATGCTGGCATGTTTTCATGTACACACAATATATAATTTTGAAAGCTGTCCATAACCTATACAGTCAAACCTCGGGTCCTGAACACCTCTGTTTTGGAATGTTTCGGTTCCCGAACGCTGAAAACCCAGAAGTAAATGCTCTGGTTTTTGAATGTTTTTTGGAAGCCAAACATCCGATGCGGCTTCCACTTGAGTGCAGAAAGCTCCTTCAACCAATCAGAAGCCGTGCTTCAGTTGTCAAACATTTCAGAAGCCAAGCGGGCTTCCAGAATGGATTATGTTCAACAACCAAGATTTGACTGTATTCAAAATATGGCATACACTATCCTTCTAAGGAATTCCACAACTGGCATTTCTCAAGTCAACACATCATTTTTCCTTCCTCAGTACAATTACCTTAATGCTGAAGAGAGAACATCTATAAAGAATAAATGTTAACTAACTGGTTTTTCTCCATTTCCATTTTTAAACATTTGATTTGTGTTTAGGATCTTAATAAGATTGTCCTGTTTGATCAATGGAAATGTCAGGATGTCATTGCTAGAAAGCAATGCCTTATCAGCCAATAGGAATGTACAAAACTGCTTCATTGGTTCATCCACCATGTTTAGCAAGAATCCCAGTCTAACCTGGGAGATTCCTGGTAATTATCTATGATTTTTCTTCCGTACTTGGCTTTGTTGTTCCCTTCAGCTCCTTCAGCAGCAACAGCTGTCATCGTTCTTGCTTGACTCATTTTTATTTGGTCCTCTTGTTTGTCTCGGCTATGGGAAAGGGATTACCTGCTCCAAAACCAGAAGGACAAGCATTAGAGTGAAGGCAGATCCACACCACACATTTAAGCATATGCCATACCCCAGGCAATCCCAGGAACTGCAGTTTCACCCTCACAGAGCTGGAGTTCCAAGAAACTTGCCAAGCTACAGTTCCCATGATTCTCTTGGAGAAGCCATGTTCTTTAAATCTGCATCAAATGTGCTTTTAATATATGGTGTGGATCTGCCCGAGGTCACTGGGACTTGTTTGGTGTTAGGTACCTGTGGATCATTAAGAGCAAGGGTTAGCTCCTTGTGATTAACTTTTGATTGCCTTTTTATTTCATTAAAAAGCAGCAGTGTTGAAGTGGGGGGGGGGAATCCAGATTGGGAATGTGAGAGGAAGAGGACTTTAACCTTTTACCCCTCCCATGCACTGTGATCTGGATCAGAGGGCTTGTGGCTGCCATTCATTCCTTCATTGATTTTATTTTATGTAGCCTCTCAGAATTCAGGCTAATGGGAATATATTAAACTGAAAGTATTTGCTCAACTCTGACCTGTAATCTGCAGGGAACCAACCTTTCAACGTGTTTCACTCCCCTTTGTTTTTTGTCTGGAATCCCAGATCGTTCTGATGATCAAATATGATTGCTGATCTCAATGTTGTCTCTTATTCTAGGCATCAATTATCTTACTCTAGTCTCCTCACATGTACTCAGAACCTTGCTGCCAGAATCACTGACTTCCCTTGTGACTCTGATCATGTAATGTTTCTCCTAAAATGCCTGCACTGGTTTTCTGTCCACTCCTGCCTTTACTTCCAAAGCCCTCCCTTACCATTCCCGATATATCCCTGCCTGGGATCTTCACTTCTTTGGCTCCACCACCCTTAATTATCCAGATCTCTCTAAAGACTCTGCCCATTCTCCCTTGCTTGTCCAGAGACCTATACAGTAAGTGCCTTCCAAAACACACTTCTCTTACTTTATTCAAACCACTCATAAAAACCTCACTTTTCCCACAAAGCCTCCCGTAGCCTACCTGCAAGTCAACCTGTAACGTAAGCCTAAGCACATTGCTTCCCTGCTTCCTGTTGACCTCTACCTCCACTTCCTTCCTCTTTCTGTGTCAGGTTGAAGAATGTAAGATGCTTCTTTACACTGTAAAGCACCAAGCCCCATGCATACCGATGATGCCATATAGGCAAACAGATAAAAATAATAACATATGGTTCACTGTTATGTCACAGTACTTGTGAAAAATTTTGGAGCGTTATATTCAGCAATGCCAGCTACCACGGGATCCCGTGGGTGACTCCGTTGCTACTACAAAAATGGTTCTGCAGGATATAATTAGTGCCTCATGTTTGGCCAGTCAGCTCTACAGTCCACTACACAAAAGAAGTTGAGCGCTGGCATCTGCTTCTCTCCTTAGCATGGATGCTGACACTATCTGGCATCTCCATTTGGAAAGTAACTCACACAGCCTGCATTTTTTGAATACCAAAGTTCCATCAGATGTGAATAATTTTCACATCACTGCCAGCGATGTTGAGCTTGAGCCAAATAGTCAGGGACAAAATCTGCTTGGTTCTAGAAAATGGTACGGTTGGCAAACCATACAGAATATTCCTCATGCCCCATTGTGTCTCAGAAAGAAAAAACGAGAAAGAGTAGGACAGATTCCTAGAACGTAATTATTATTTCAGCTCTGCTCTACTGCTTGAGATCAATCCATCCATGTTCACTGTCCTTTGCTTTGTAACTGTTTATCATTTATATTTATCCTAAAATTTCTACCTCTCAATTCTCTTTAAACGGAGATGTTAAAAAGAAGCTAACAACAACAGACCAAAATATTAGATTCCTGAGGCAATTCATATTGGGATTTAAACATGTCAAGAGTTCACTAATATGACTTCCTCAAGATAAGAAAAGAATGCACCTTTAATTTTTATTAACCAATTCGTTTGATACAAAACATTCAGAAACACTGACAAACTGCCTTTCGCTTTTTAATCTGCATGGAAAGGAGGTGGGGTGATCTTAAAGCTATTTGCTTTTTGTGTGCGTGCACATAACCATTAGATACTGGCAACATTTTCATTACTGGAAATGTCTGGAGGCAGCATACATTGTTGATAACAAATTCTTACCAAGCTGCACTGCTGTGGATATAAAAGCTGCCATGTGTGCTTATTTATTAGAGCATAGGATTGCTTGCCACGCTCATATACTCATTTCCCTGGAGAATGGAAACAGGTTGTTGCATTAATAATAAAAAAGAAAGCATAATTGTGTCGTAACAGAAGGTATAGTTGGACATGGGAATGTATCTAGATGTGACTTCGACAACAAAACAAGGGCATTAAATAGCTGTTAACTGGGAGGTAACTGGTTTAACATTATGAAAGTGCAGAGAAGCGCTTCCATTGCAGGGAAATGCAGGCAAACTGCTACTCCCAGTTGCATCGCAATGCAATATTGTTGCTACACGCTGTGAATTCTGATGTTGCACCACCATGTAGCTTGTGGTGGATTTGACTGGATGATGAACCATATCAGATTGGGATAGTGGGCAAAGAAGCCATTTTGCCCAAGGATGAACAGCAATAAATAGTCTGGGGTTTTGTACAAGAGAATAGCCAGGATCTGAAAGAACGTAGACTTGATCCATTGTGATGAATCCCTAGGTGCTAATATAACTCAAAACTGCCACCTATAGTGTCTGGGATTTCATACTCCTGGTGAGAAAATATTGGGGTTCTGTCTGCATTCCACATTCCTAGCTTAGTGCTCCCACTCAAGGTCATCTAGTGAGAACTGTCTCTATCTGTGGTTGTTGCCTTCTCTCTTTTTTCTTCTCCTTCTTCTTCACTTTTTCCAGATAAACTACTTTTTCATACTTGGCCTCATTGGTTTAAGGAGCAATTCCCCACATAAATCCTGCCCACATGCTAAGACTGATAAATATTTGTGGATAACTCCTAGTGTCTCTTGTCACACAGATGATTATTAACTTTGCGTTGCTTCCACATGCTTTCATTAGTTTTACACTGTGTATTATCATCAGCATGAATAGCTAACAAAATGACCAGTGGAGCAGTACAAGTCTTATTCAGCACATCATATCAGTCTGAATATGAAATCAAAACGTGAAAGGTACTTCAAGATGGAAAAACTAATATTCCTGCTGACAGTTCCAAGAGTTATAGTAAATTTTTACAAAACTTTTGAATATGAACTTATTTTATGTATTACATACAAAATAGGTGGGGCCTGCAACTAAATGTTGCAGTGTGGATTGCTGTCTTTTTCTGAGATATTCCATTCTCTTCCTCTTCCCCTTGATTTTCTGTTTCCCCAGAATGGTCTAGTTCTTCTTCAATGTCCATTGATCATGTTCAGTCCTCATTTTGGGGTTTCCCCAAAGATTTAAAAAAACCAGCAAACCCCAAGTCTGCCGATATCTCCATGATATTTTTCTCTCTCATTGAGAGAGTGGTTGTTGTTTTTTAAAAAAATAAAGTTCAAACACTATCTCCAAACTGGTTGAATGGCAACAAAATGGCAAATGAATTTCAGTTTAATTCAGTATTACATTACAATGGCACTTGCAATATGTGAAACTTCCACTAGGTTCCATTCCCTTTTATTTCCTTAAACAAGATGGGTGATGAGAATTTTATCATGACTTCTGTGGTATGTGGCTTCAGTTGTGTATTAGGGTCTTTCTTTCTTTTTTATTAAACTTGGTTTTGTGTGATTTTTGCGAAGGTTTCTTCTACAATGGAACACGGAGAAGGGAGAAGCTACATTAAAACAGTATCTTGAAACACTAATAGAAATAAAAACTCAATGTACAGTTTGTGTTCTTGTAATGAATCAAAGAGATCAGTGCTTGCCTCTCTTGCTTCAGGCAACAGCTGTTATTTATTTCTGGTGGAAATTAGAAAATAGCAGCCACATTCTATTCAAAGTTTATTTAAACTATTGCTGGGGTTGGGGGTGGCAGGAGGAAGCATGTGGCACATTAGATTTGTGCCAGTGAGCTTGTGTTAATGCAATACACTTTTTGTACAGTATCTTACAAGCACATGTCCTAAACAAGATTGGAGCTTTCAGATTTGTTTTAATTTTTGATTGATGACTTAATTTATGGTGGGCTAGAATGCTTGCTTTATGATGAGTCATGATGCATGTGGAAATTGAACTAGGCAAATTTAACTTGAATGAAAAATTGTGTGCATTATTTCATACTGGCAAATCGATCTCCTACATACTTGTTGAAAACAAACAGAATTCATCCTTTTCTCAGAGATAAATAAGCCATTGTGGATGAGAGACCAAAAATGTTGTATTACCAAATTAGACCATTGATCATGTCAGCATAGCTGATGTATATTATTAATATAAGCCAGAAAATGATCATTGTTTAATAAATAACTTTTCTATTTTTTCCTTTTAACAAGAAACTTGACCTTTGACTCGAAGCTGTAATTTTCCTGTGTTTCTTGCTTATAAATGCACCCTATATGTAGAAACAGAGAAGATGTATAAACAATGAGGGTGGCACCCAACAAAGTCTTCAGATCAGTGGAGTTTAGCTATTCATATTTACTCTGGTTGAGGGACGCAGGTGGCGCTGTGGGTTAAACCACAGAGCCTAGGACTTGCCGATCAGAAGGTCGGCGGTTCGAATCCCCGCGACAGGGTGAGCTCCCGTTGCTCTGTCCCTGCTCCTGCCAACCTAGCAGTTAGAAAGCACGTCAAAGTGCAAGTAGATAAATAGGTACCACTCCGGCGGGAAGGTAAACGGCGTTTCTGTGCACTGCTCTGGTTCACCAGAAGCGGATTAGTCATGCTGGCCACATGACCTGGAAGCTGTGCGCTGGCTCCCTCGGCCAATAAAGCGAGATGAGCGCCGCAACCCCAGAGTCGGTCACGACTGGACCTAACGGTCAGGGGTCCCTTTACCTTTACCTATTTACTCTGGTTATGACTCTGATGCAGTCCTGCAACTGGATTAATAATTGTATTTACTAAGTCTATAATCATGGATTTTTTTCAGCCTGAACTCGCTGGGACTCAGTTCCGGCACTTCTCAGGTGAGCACCATTGTCATTCTAAGAGAACAAAGGAGGTGTTCATGGTGATTTCTGTCACCTCTTTTCTAGAAAAATAGCACTGCCTGTAACTATTTCACTAAAAGAATGCAGGTCTGTAGCAAGCAGGTACTGCCTTCCTTGTGAATATTTGGGGGATTCTTATGTTGAAGATGGACAAACCTTTTCGGAAGCTCCCCTGAGTTCCCCTTAAAGAGCTTTAAACAGTTAGCACCCGCATATAGATGAGGCGCATCCTGAATTAACAAAATACTTAATCACTCCCAGGCTAAGAATGGGGCAGGAATCAGACAAAAGCAAATCCCTGTGCAGAATTTCCTGATCCCAGTCATCCCAACCAAGGCGTGGCTTGGCTTGGACATCCACTTGGAAATCCACACAGAGAAGTTATGCCTTATTTACTTACAGTTAAGAGCCACCATTTCTAAAGATCTCTAGGCTTCAATTCTAGTTGTTCTCTCTGTTTCATTTCGAGCTCGGGTATTGAAACATAATGCAAAATTTAACTCAGTAGTAGTATATTCATAACTTGACCAAAAACATATTCTTCTAACTCAAGTACTAATAAATAATAAATGTTTTTTTACGCACGGCTACAAATATTGTATGCAGTTCATGCTGATTACATATCCCATTAAGAGATGTATTTAACAAGAATATTTCAGGTGGAAGACCCAAGTTATTAATATTGTGCTTGTTGACAAGCCTTACTATGTAGATAGTATCCGTCTAGCCCATGAGTAGGCAAACTAAGGCCCGGGGGCCAGATCCAGCCCAATCGGGCGGTCCGACAATCAGCGTGTTTTTACATGAGTAGAATGTGTCCTTTTATTTAAAATGCATCTCTGGGTTGTTTGTGGGGCATAGGAATTTGTTCACCCCCAAAAAAAATATATATAGTCTGGCCCCCCACAAGGTCTGAGGGACAGTGGACCGGCCCCCTGCTGAAAAAGTTTGCTCACCCCTGGTCTAACCTTTTAACATCCTGAGATCTGTGTGATAGCAGTAGCAAAGAATCTGGCAGTGGGAACCAAGATGGACTCTTTATTTTGGTAGCATTGCCTGATAAGCAAAACTTGTTTTCAACTTGCTACAATTTCATCACTTTTGTTGGGGGATTGTATTATCTTCTCATCTGTTTCTGATAGCTTGATATGTGTGTTGCATCACTCATAATAGTCTGAGCCCTATGCTATGCAAAGTGGCAGAAGTAATTGTGCTGATATAAGTATGTGACAGCTAAAGATTGATATGTGTTGTGAGTTTTGTTTTTTGAGTGCATCAAAATGGATGTAAAGCAGAAAAACCCTTCTCTGCGAAGCTCTCTAGAAAATCACGCAAATCCATCTACAATGATAGATCATTAACAGATACTTAAATGGGTGACATCATTTTGCTTGTTTTATCTGCAACAACAACAAATTAATTCTACCCCACCCCTTTGTCTGGGTTTCCCCAGCCACTCTGATTGGTTCCCAACAGAATATAAAAAATATTTAAAATGTGATAAAAAAATCAAACATTAAAAACAGGGCTGCTTTTAGATATCTTCTAAAAGTCAGATACCGTATTTTTCTGTCTATAAGACACCCTCATGTATAAGACGCCTCCTATTTTTGGGGACTCAGATTTAAGAAAATGGAGGGAGATGTATCCGTGTATAAGATGTCCCCTAATTTTTGACATTATTTTTTAGGGGGGGAACCTAGTCTTATACACGGAAAAATATGGTAGTTGTTTATTTCATTGACATCTGATGGGAGGGCCTTCCACAGGGCGGGCGCCACTACTGAGAAGGCCCTCTGCCTGGTTCCCTGTAAATTCGCCTCTTGCAGTGAGGGAACCGCCAGAAGGCCCTCAGAAGTGGACCTCAGTGTCAGGGCTGAATGATGGGCGTGGAGATGCTCCTTCAGGTATACTGGGCTGAGGCTGTTTAGGGCTTTAAAGGTCAGCACCAACTCTTTGAACTGTGCTCAGAAAGGTCTCATTGTGAGCTTTATAGTGTAATGAGTCCTGAAAAGACATCTTGGAGGGTGTGGTCAGAAGAGGAGGAGGAGATATGGGAGTGGGAGGAGTCCAACCCAGGGAACATTCCTGGCGGGCAGGTGAATGAGAATCTGGGACCCCAGGAGAAGTCTGAACCAGCAGCTTGGGAAATGGAGATCTGGATGCTGAGGAGGAGCCATGTAGGTTGTTAGGAGAACAGCCTACCCCCTTTAACTCCAACAATATTATTCAGTGACCCACTTTAAAAACACTTACATTATCATATTTAACATGATGTGCAATATAGCTAATGGGATCCCCCCAAGTAGCATCAGATTCTCTGGACTATTGATTTTGAAGATTTTGGAAGGTAATTTATTATTAACTTGTTTATTTGGGGTGGGGTGGGGGAAGTGACAGAAGAAAGTGTGGGTAACCTAATGTTCCCGCTGTAGTATTATCAACTCCCCAGGAGTTAATTAGCTCTTTTGATTTGAAAAAAAATAATGTTTGTAATGAAAATCTGTTACAATCATTTTCAGTTAACAGATGAGGAAATATTTCTGAGACTAACAGTAACAGCACAATCCAAAGTCAAGGTCCCCTGGGATGGGTGAGTTTGGAATAGGTGACTATTTGGCTGAGCCAGGTGAGGCTAATGCTGTGTTGGCTGAAGTCCCTTATCCCAGCTCAGCCAAAGCTGTCTGAACTGATGCTGGGGTAAGCCCCACAAAAAGGGGTATTCTGGGGGCAGGACAGGACAGGGGTAGACTTAAACTCTTTCAGCTTGGTCATGTGACCTAGCAACCCAGCTGAACTTACAATGGCAAAATGGAAGGGTCGAGCGGCCCCGCTCCTTCATGGAGTTAAGCCCGGGTAAATTTTGCCAGCCTCTTATACCTGGGGTTTCTCTGCCCATGCCAGATACGGACCTCTAACCAGGGGCTCTGAGAACCTTAGTTAATTAGACCATTCTGACTCTCAGATTATTCAGAGTTATGATGGTCATCTTCAAATATCTAAAGGGATGTCACGTGGACGATGGAGCCAGCTGGAGGGTAGGGCCTGAACCAATGGATTCAAGAAAGAAGAAAGGATGTTCTGTCTGCTAGCGCATTTGCAAAGCTAAGCAAGGTCCGATGAGGTTTCAAATTGGATGGGGAATTGCATGTTGAGATCCTGCACTGCAGGAGGTTGATGACCCATGAGGTCCCTTCCGACTCTACCATTCTATGACTCTATGTCACCTTGTCTGATGAAGCATGTTGGGCTTTTAAAATTGCTTGCCCAAAGAAGTGGTAACTTGTGCATTTTCATAGTGGTTGGGAATAATAGAACAGGATTAAATACCAAATATATTCTTCTGCCACTGTCCTTTTAGGAAGCTTGTGACCACAGATCCCAGCCTACAGACCCCTTCATTCAAACTATTCCTGTCTAATTGACATCCTCTCAAGAGCCACTGTTTGCCAGAGTAAAGGACCCTGGTTTTCTGAATCCACGTGGAAAGGCAAATTCAAATTGAGCTCCATGCCTGCTGGCTTCCATTGCCTCTCTCTAGGGTTGCACACATTTAGGCAGCCTTTCATTGCAATACAAAAGAGAAAGGCAGTGTTTAGGGAAGCTGGAGACAGAAAGGCTCATATAAACACTGAGATTCCCGAGGAGTGGGATAAATGTGTAATTTGTGCAACATTAGGGTGGTACAAAGCAGCTGCTTAAAAGCTACTTAACTGTGAACATGTCTGCCATTGATTCATTGTAGAACATAGGAAATTGCTGATCCCTCTCCCATATCTTTTGCATAGATTATGTCCTAGGCTTCTGTACCAAGCGGCAATGTTTGTTAAATGTAGTTCTACTTAGCTTTAACTCACTAGAGGAAACCGGTTGTTGTCTACTAGGGGCTAATTACAACATGTATCTAGCTTCTAACATAGAATCTGGCACAATGTGGTGGCAGATGGCAGCTAATCTAGGGCAAATGCTTGAAGTGATGCTTTTGCAAGCCCTAAGTGTCTGTAAAGGAATTTTCAGAACTCATTTCCATGAGAAAAGAGCATCTCAAATGCTCATCTCTCAAAAGTTGCTTCAGTGTGTTTTTTCATGGCAGAGAAGCGGGTTGCTCCAACAAATTGTGCTAGGAAATTTAGTTTCTTGGCATAAAAATGGAAAAAGAAAGCTGTAAAAAAATCAACATGGCATACATGTATAAATACAGCACTTCATAATTGATTTCCAAGGCACTGTTACTTTGGGGAAAAGTTTGAGCAGCTTGATTTTGTTGATACCCTCAGGCCTGGTGTCTGTGGTTTCTGTCAATATAGTGTCCCTGCTGATCTGCCAACAAGATAGCTCTTCTAGGAGGATACAGTGGTTTCATAGTTTGACTTCCTGCTGCTTTTGCTGAACTTACCAAACAAGACGAAATTACAGACTGTGCTGGTGACATCAGAAGGAAAATGGACAAGCTCAGGAACCATTAACTATGGCAGAAGAGTGGAAAAGAAACACTCAAGCAATACACACTTCATGTGATCGCTTTTATTAGTAAAATAGAGCATGTTATATCTGAATAACAGAATGAACCGAATACTGGCAAATTTTGCTCATAAGAAACGTAAAATTTCAACACATTTATTGTAGGAAGTCGGAAAAGTGCATCACTATTTGTATGTTGGCTTTGGGCTTGTTAGAAATATAGAGAAAGTGCTGAACCAGAACAAATGAAGTTTATTTACCAGTAGGCTAGAACAGATTTGTGTCACATATTTTTAAAATAAAGAAAATAAGTTTGGAGAGATGGAAGCATCATATTGGGCTGCTTTTCATCTTTGACCTGCAATGATATTCTCAGACTAATACTGAAGGGAGAGGAACTGTCATTTACATAACTTACTTTGTAAGGCTTTTGAACAAAAACATATCCACAGAGTCTTGGTTGTACCAAATAATCATTTATGCGTTTTAGAGCTAATCTAGTCATACCTTTTCCCCAAACAATGACAATTGAAAATGACGTTCCTTTCATTGATAATAGTGTATAAGCCAGATAGTCAACCTGGCAGCATGAATTTTATACTTTAGAATAATGGCAAGCAATATATGGAATATAAGCAGGTCTTTGAATACATTATTTTGTTAAATGGCTGTTGATTGTCCATGTTGTATGTAGTAATACAGTATAATATTAGTTACCAATACAGAAAGTACATTGAATGGGACAATGATATTTGTGGATCTGTGTTCTGCAGAAGAATCATATGCATATCTTCTCAGAAGTAAGTCTCCCTGATGTCAGTGGAACACTTCCAGATGAGTAGAAAATTGCAACTTAAAAAACCCACACACCTTTAACCCTCTTTTTGTTTGATATGTTGATGAAAAATTGCTTAATTAAGTGACTACCATATAGGGGCATAACACAAACTTGGTCTGCATGTAACCGAAAATCCATGATCTTTCCTGTCTCCTAAATGAAGAATCCTCTGTCACTCAAAAAATTGTACACACTCCATCAGCAGGGCATGAACGGATTAAACTGATGCACTCTTCTTCCTCCTGCATAGAAAATACTTAGTAAATTATACTCATGGACCAGCAAAGTCTGAGAACAGGGTGATTAAGCGCAGTTTTGCAGAATGAAACACCAAGCTTTACTGAGCAAAGCAATAACTGTTGCTGAATGGCAATAAGCCTTTCCAGCTGTTTTTCTTTTCTACATTAGATTCTCCTATTTCCTAATAAGCTATTTACAATCATTCACAAGTTTCATAGGCTGGGTAAATTGGAAATGGAAATTGGATATCTTGTCTCTCAATTTTGGCCAGCCTTAATCCAGATTAGGAAATTTGTGATGGAATTGGCAGGTTAACCCTTCTCCCATGTTATTTTTCCAATGAAAATTGCCCCTTCCCAAAAATGGCATTTGTCTTGTTAAGGAAAAGACAGAGACGTACAGGTGATCAGAATGTATAAGTTATTATACTCCATATCCCATCCGTTGCAGTAAGAACTTATCTTTAAGTAAATATTGCTGCCATAAAATTTGTTGTTGGCTGTTATTTTCATTGTGGTTTATTACACCAAAAAGGTTGAGTACCTCTTTACTTTTCAAACAATTTCCCATAACATTATTTCACATTTGCAGGGATCTTGTACTGTATATCCTTTTAATATAACTGTTACAAATGTATTCCTAAAGATGGATCAGATCTTATAGTTCTGTTCATCTGCCATCAGAGCATGCATTTAATATATGGCCCAGTTCTCCTTTGAGAAATGAAAATGCATAAATATGATGAGATAGTCAAAGTACTATCACACAGAATATTCAGACTAGATGAGAGTGTGCAGATTTTAATACTGGATGAGCAATAAGAGATAGATCAGGTGCTTTAGGCAAGTAGCAATGCAAATAGCTTAAAATTACATAAGAGCTGCAGTCTGATTGCTTCCCAAGTTGAAACCTTTTTGTAGTAATTTAAAATTACATGAAATTTGGTTTTCATTACTTCCTAAGTTCAAGTCACCTTTCAAGGATGAAGGAAGTTTCCAGCAAGTGGTCTCAAAGTCGTCTAACATAAATTCTCAGAGAATTGGCTTCTGTGGCAAGTTTTCTCAACTGATCTGTACTGCTTGCTGTTTGGGTCTGTGGGCGGGTAAGGGCATAGATGGTGAATCATAGAATTGTAGAGTTGGAAGGTACCCCAAAGGTCATGTAGTCCAACCCCCTGCAATGCAGGAATCTCAGCTAAATCATCCATGACAGATGGTCATCCAAACCCTGCTTAAAAATCTCCATGGAAACAGGGGCCACAACCTCCCAAGGGAGACCATTCCACTGTCAAACAGCTCTTACTGTCATAAAGTTCTTTCTGGTGTTTAGTCGGAATCTCCCTTCTTGTTACTTGAAGCCATTGGTTTGAGTCCTTTGGAAGCCTTAAGATAAATGTGTCTGTGAATGGTGAACATCAGGGTATGTATCCCAGTGGTGTGCCTGCAGCTTGTGGGGCACTGGGACGTGTGAACAGTGCAAATGTGTCTGAACCCTTTGCTCCCTCTTCCCTTCCTAGATCCAGTGTGGTGTAGTGGTTAAGAGTGGTAGACTTGTAATCTGGTGAACCGGGTTCGCTTCCCCGATCCTCCACATGCAGCTGCTGGGTGACCTTGGGCTAGTCACACTTCTCTGAAGTCTCTCAGCCTCACTCACCTCACAGAGTGTTTGTTGTGGGGGAGGAAGGGAAAGGAGATTGTTAGCCGCTTTGAGACTCCTCTGGGTAGTGATAAAGCGGGATATCAAATCCAAACTCTTCTTCTTCTTCCCCCTCCCCAGAGCATTATCCCTTATCAGAGATAGGTTGGTGCTGAATATTTGGTATCATAGAAGACTTTAATGCTTGTCTTTCAGAGACAGAGAGAAAGAATACAGTGTTCTTTCTGTTTTCTAGCTTGCCATCTTTCACTTTGACAGGCCCAGACTATTTGATGCTGCTGGCAGTAATTCAGGAATTTGCTTTTTGTTGCTTATTTAGAACAGCGTAATTGAAATGAGTGTTGAAGAAAAAATTCCTAGCAGCAGTAAAATACCTCTTTTCAGTTTCATTCTGATAAAGTTGAATATACAGTGGTACCTCTAGTTACAAACTGAAGTCATTCCGGAGGTCCATTCGTAACCTGAAACTGTTCTTAACTAGAGGCGTGCTTTCGCCAATGGGGCCTCTTGCTGCCACTATGCCGCTGGCACACGATTTCCGTTTCTCATCCTGGGGCAAAGTTCTCAACTCGAGGTAACTCTTCCAGGTTAGCAGAGTTTGTAACCTGAAGCGTTTGTAACCTGAGGCATTTGTAACTCGTGGTACCACTGTATATGGAATTCATGGTGAGTGTTATATATTTTCTCTCTCTCATACATACATATATATATATATACAGAGAGAGAAATGACAACTCAATCCATTGTGAGTTTACTCAGAAATAAATCCCATTGTATTTTGATAAGTGTTCACAGGACTGTAGCATGAATCAATCATATATAATATAATATATTATATTGTATAATATAATATACAAGATTGTATAATATAATATACAGTCAACAAATATAATATCTGTTACATAATTTGGACATTACAAAATTCATTTGTTATGAGATAATTTGTTAATTGTGGCTGATAACAGAAAACATAATCTAGGTCAGTTTGAATAATTTGACACCAGAATGAAATAACTGGTTCCTTTTACGGATACTTAAAGATATGGGTCCAGAATTATTATCTGCAAAGGAGCTCTTTATGTGTTTCTATTTGGAATAAATATTCCCTATTCATGCTCTTACCTACAGCTATCTTCCATTTTATTTGGTAGCATACATCACTGTATGTCACGCTGAAGGCATTCTGGTTCCATGTTGCATATACATGTATGGGGACCCCCATGGAGATGAGTGTTAACTCCACCTTGCCGCTATTCCAGTTGTCCTCCAACCCCTGAAGGATGACCATCTGAAGCAAGCAGCCTCTTGTATTTGTGAAAACTCCCCATGTGCTTTAGAGCTCCCATTCTGCATATGGGGTGGAACCCCCATGAGCACAGGAGACCCCCTACTTCAAAAGTTTCCTTTCCATTGATTGGAGACCATTTTCTTTTAACGGAGAGGAAGGTATCCTTGCATATCCATGCAAGTAAGGAGCCTTTCTGCTACATATTAAACCAGTTGCCATTTCTGGCCACCCCTGGTACAGTGCATTAAAGTAATCTAATCTATATTTTTACCAGGGCCTGTAAACCAATGGCCAGGTCCTGCCTCTCCCCCCCCCCCGCCCCCGGGATGCCCATTATTAGGGAGCAAAACTTGTTGATACAAGGTGCTGCAAACCTTACCGTGCTATATTAACCCATAGCACCACTTTCAGTGATGGCAACTGAAAAAAACAGTGAAACTTTTAAAAATTGAGCAAGTTAATTGGCATCTCTAGAGGAGATGGTTATTCCTAAGCGTTTGAACTCTTAAAGGTAAGAACATACATACATAATTTTATGTTTATGTTGCACTTCCGTAGTTCAAACCATGCTCAAGGCAGCTTACGACATGAAGGAAATACGTAACTGCAACATAACAAAAGTAGCCGTAAACAATAAATAAAGAATTTTAAAAACGCACAATGAAACTGGATAAACTTTGAGGACAAACTGGCATCTTGAACTGAGCCTGGAAACAAATTGCGATCCTGTGCAGCTGATTTGAAATCAGTGTGATGTCCTCAAAGCACCAGTTGCAGTACACTTTTCAAGGTCAGTGTCACGCAGAGGATATTAGAATGGCTTGGAGAAACCTGAGCATATGTAACTGTGGCAAGACCAGCCATCTTAATCTGCAGTGGGTACACTAGCCAAACCTGAGCAAAAGGTCTCCTAACCACATCAGAATCCAGGAAGACATTCACGCTATATCCCTGCTTCTTCAAAAGTACCACCCTCATCCAGAGCAGGATGCACCCCTATTCCAGAGTCAGCAGTCCTTACTGCCAAAAATCCTGTTTGGAGCAAGCTTTCTTAGTATATCTTCAACTCTCAGTTTC
Organism: Podarcis bocagei; assembly: GCF_964188305.1. Lineage (NCBI taxonomy): Eukaryota > Metazoa > Chordata > Lepidosauria > Squamata > Lacertidae > Podarcis > Podarcis bocagei. The sequence continues at coordinate 18,534,234 of NC_138136.1, read as the reverse complement.
AGATAGTGATTCAGGACTACTCCATTTCTCCTGGAATCAGATGGAAAGGAGGGGGGGGGGCTGGATGTTGACAGCATACTGATAAGCAGGGGGACAGGACGGGATAATAACTTACAGATACTGGTAGCTTTTTGTTTCTGGCTGATTGTTCCCATTGTCAACGCTTCTTGCTACATTTGCGAAAGACTGTTACATGGCTTACAATGATAAAATAATACCAAACAATTTATCACTGAGCCATCACAGAGGTTTCTGAGCCCTGTCCTGGTAACTTATTGCAGATGTAAACACCCACATGTTCTTAAAGCTGTGTTGGAAGAACAAATGTTTGTGTTAACTGATGTAGACAGTGCTTTTTTCTTTAAATTTTTTTAGGGATACTCTCATTTTCCTAATCACATTGAAATACTGCCCTTCAATGAGGCCAAACTTAAGATTCAGAAAATGTTTAGGAGTATGTGTATCCCTTCGTCATCATCGTCCTCCCCCCCCCCCGAAAAAAGCACTGTCCGTAGAAATAACAAGACCTCCTTTTCCATGCCAGAGATCTTGCATACAACTACATTTCTTTTGTGATAAATGAATAGGCTCCAAGCTTTCGATGACACCTGTCTTTGATTTTACTTAAGCAGAATCGGCAGTATTGCTTTGAGAAACACCTACTTATCTTAAATCAAGCCACAGTTTTCACCTGCTTAAGTAATATTGAAATGTATCGTATCCACTTTTTAAAAAATGTGACTGCCATAATAGAAGTTGCAGAAGAGAAAAAAGTTAAGTACTTCAGTGGATGGTGGACTTACATTCAAAATAAAAAAAATACAATCCATGATGTGAAAGTTGTTCCAAGACTAAGCTTGAGAGCTTTTTTGTAGTTGCTTCTCCATATGAGGAAATAATTTAAGAAATAGACTTGTATTCTCTTCCACCACCATTGGAGGTATCCCACTGAGAATAAGGGAAAGACATATAGTTCAACATCGTTGAAACTCAGCAGCACTGGGAGGAGGAATGCCAGCATGGAAAACAACCTTTGAAATCCAATTTGCCACCTTGAGTTTCATCAGGGAAGAAAGGCAAGTTACAAATGCAATAAGCAGATAATTTTCTCCCCTACAAAATCCAATCTAAAGGTTGATTCATATATATTCACAGTATCTTAGGAGACCTCATAAAAGACACAACCTTTTTTTTTCCCCCCTCCGCATTTTCATGCTTGCCTTATTGAGCTTGATTATTCATCAGATTTTTCAGGTTTTTTCTTTACGCACATTGTCTGAAAAACGGGGGTGAGGGAATACATGGAAATGGTTAATGGAAATTATGTGGACTTCCTCATAAAGTATGTTTAATTGTTAACTATGGATTTTAGATTTCTCTGTTTTTCTGGGTTAATTCATTTTAGGAGAAAGCATGAATGATAGGCTTCAGTTTAGTAAATCCAGACACACCAGGGGATTGGTCATCCACAATCACCGTCATTCTTAGTTATCCGCTTGGGTATACAGCCTGTGATCAAAAAACCAAATGCCTTCCTACCTTATTGCTGATGTGTGTTTTACTGCTCTTGAAGACATCATCAAATCATTAGTGAAAGATAACTTGATACTGTCAGTGTTGTGTATAGCAAGACCCTCCGCCCTATCTTGAAAGAGAAGTTTAGTTTTTACTAGCAGGTTGAGGAATGTCAAACCAAAGCTTCCCTTCCCAGAAGTGAGCTAGATTTTCTTGCCCAGACTGGCACCAAAGGATCACTTGTTATAGGAATGGCTGGCATGTAAATACGTTAGGCAGTGCTGTGATATAGAAAAGTAATCTGGGTTTCTCAACCACCTTACATGCACGCAGCCATATTTGGTTCTTCTGTGATCAGCAAACTTCCTTACCTGTTCCCTTGACCCAGACACCAAAAACTCCTAACGTCTATATCCAGCATTTTTCATTGGCTAGAAGTAGGCAAGAGCAGCCAATCTTTATTAGGCAATGCATATAATATTTGCTGTAATTGATTAAAATCTATTGAGTGGGTAGACAAAAGGTAAATCTCTTGGTGATTGTGAAATAGATGGGCAAGGATTTCTGCCTCCCAGAACAAAATGCCACCCCCACCCCCAACACATTCTGTTGCTGAAATGATGAAGGCTGGGTTAACCAATAATGTATTTTTGTTTGGAAGGACCATGAACTCCTGGGCTTTTACACCAGATCCTCATTTGTGGATCTCATAGTTTTAGGTTTTTTTCCCTTTTTTCACCTCCAAAGTAGATCCCACAATTCTGAAGTCCGTTTACCAGCGCATTCGGTGACTCAAATCACCTGTTTCATCACAGCATCTCCTTCCTAACTCATTATCTGAGCAATTTATCACTAGCAAAGTCAGACTTCACTGTTTCCAGCTTGTAGGCTGTGCACCTTGCTAGCTCATTTTGTTCCTTCAGGCTTGCTTGCTCCCTGGCATGATGCCCTGCCTGATCAGGCACATTTTCTGTTTATATTGTAGGAGCAGATCAACTGACTTATGCTCCTGACAGTAGATTATAAACCTCAACAGGAAATTTATTTCTTTATGTTTGCTTTGGATTATAATCATTCACTTGCGTTCTGGCTGCATTCAGCATTTGAGTCTACAAGTCTTATGACAGACCTGACTCTTACTATTTTCTGCGTACGTGCATGCATGTTAAAACATACACTTTTAAACTTTTTTAAAAAAATAAAATACATGGCTTTAGGAAAAGATGCATACAGATGTATTAACAATGCATGCTTTTCAGAGACCCCATCAATAATTTCCCTTCATACATGAGTACCTCCATTGTTTTCAAAGGATGCAGTCAGATGCTATGGACTTACTCACAGTTGTGTGCAGGCAAATCTATTGAAGTCACTGGACGCACCCATGTATAACAGATCATCAAAAACTGGTGATACTTATAAGGAGCAGAATCAAAGGTTGAGGTGCTAACAAATATCAAGGGAGTTTATAGACATATGGGAAAACCCATAGCCCCAAATCCTTTGGAAAAACAAAACAAAACACCTTACTGATGCTCTTAATTTTTAGCTTTCCTTGTTTGTTGAGCAAGTTCTTTCCGATGCAAGCCTACGAACAAACCATTCCTGGATGTAAGGAAATGTAACAAAATGCATTGCTTGACAGTCCATACTGTTAGTTCAGTGTAGTAGCTTCTTCTATGCTACCGCATTGATTTTTGCCATCTAACCTTCTTTGTTAATCAGATCCTCTGCCAGCATTCTCTGACAGGTTCAGCAATCTGTCTCATGCAGAGAATGAAATGCTTTGTGAGGACTTTGAAGCAGCAAGAGTACCATCTGTGGCTTGGTTGAAAAGCCTTAAATACATTTCTGGGGGGGGGGGGGACTCTCGCTCGTACCGAAGCACTGAAAGGGCTCTCGGACCTTATAATATGCAAACAGCAGGATTCACTCTTCATACTATTCTGTTCTAAATAGCTACTGTAAGGCTAGAAAGCCCGTGACCCTCCGATATCATTGGACTAAACCCCAACATCTCTGGCCATTGGCTATGGCAGCTGGGGCTGATGGGAGTTGGGGAGTTCAATAAATGTGGAGGGCCACAGGAGGGTTCCCCATCCCAGCCTATATATTGCATCCCAGAATGCAATATATAGAACATCTAGTCCAGCTTACTGCTATTCAAGTCCCCATTTTTATTAAAATCCCATTCATCAGAGCACCAAGTAGGGAAGTGGCCAGTAAGCTGCTACATATTCATGTGGGTGTTCAAAGCGATGAGTGGAAAATTGGTTATTTCCTCAGAACCAATAGAAACTTCACTAATCCTATTACGAAGCCCAAGAGCTTGTGAACAGTAGGCATCAGAAATGTATCAGCTGAATAAAACAGGTAATGTTCGGAAGCTTTTCAATACTTACACTGAGCACATTCCTTGAATAAAGAGCTTCCATTTATCCTTCAACTATTAAGTGTCCCTGCCATGCTACAGTCATAGTAGCAAAGATTTCCCCCCCCCCCCAATCGCTTAAGCTTGAACAGAGAAGCGGGCACGGAGCAATGGATCCAAATTACAAGAAAGAAGATTCCACCTAAACATTAGGAAGAACTTCCTGACAGTAAGAGCTGTTCGACAGTGGAATTTGCTGCCAAGGAGTGTGGTGGAGTCTCCTACTTTGGAGGTCTTTAAGCAGAGGCTTGACAACCATATGTCAGGAGTGCTCTGATGGTGTTTCCTGCTTGGCAGGGGGTTGGACTCGATGGCCCTTGTGGTCTCTTCCAACTCTATGATTCTATGATTCTAGGGTAGTAGTGAACTGGGGGCGGGGTCACATCCAATCAGGACAATTTTGTTTGGGCAAAACTGGGCGGATCATAGAGGTGGAGTTTGAGAGCCACCCGCTTCTTTTCCTTTCTAACCAGGAACATTCCTATTCTAAAACAAATGGTAATTCTTTAAATAGAAGCTGTTATCTTACAGACTGAAAAGCTGTTTTTTGGGAGGAGCAAATCTATGGCAGTACTTCGACTGATACTGATTTTGTTATTTGTATTCTTCCTTCTTCTTCTCCTAACATGTACGAGCTCCCCAAAGCAAACAAGGCAACAATACCGTGACTATAATTAATTAATTAATTAATTTGAAAGGGTAAAGTCAATTATAAAAAATACATCCCCATGTAATTAAAATACACAATAAAACTATTTCATCAAAACATTAAAGCTATCAATAATTAAAATGTACAATGAAACAAGCCCATTAAAAAAAGCATAACTATAAAAAAGCAATTAAAACCATTCGATCGGGAGACCGGGGGAATGCTTGTCTAAGCAACTGCGTCTTCGGGATCCAGTAGAAGGCCAGTGGCGCCTCTTGTTTATCAGCAGGGAGAGCATTCCACAACATGGGTGCCACTAGGCAGGGGGTTGGACTCGATGGCCCTTGTGGTCTCTTCCAACTCTATGATTCTATGATTCTAGGTGAAAAAGCTTTTCTCCATGTTACCATATGCCGATAATCACCAGGAAAATGGCAAAACTATCCAGATTCCATTTGCTGGTATTGATGCTCTTACCGGGCAGTGGGTGTTTTGGGTAACCTAGTCCCGAGCTGTTTAAAGCTAGATATGCAAATAGCAAGATCTTAAAACTGTCTGAGTGGCTAATTTGCAACCAGTGCACTGGGGTGATGTGTGCCTGATAAGGAGCACTACTCACTACGTAAGTTGCAATGTTCTGCAGCAATGTACGTAGGCAATGAAGGCCCTTCACTCAGTGCAGTTAGGGCATTGCCCACCTGCCAAAACTCCACAAAGCTATAGTACAGTCCCTTCTCTGTTCTTTGCATTACAAACTAAAATGTGCATTTGGATGAACTGAACTGTTTTGTTCCTTTTTAAAACAAACTTTGCAAGCAGAGTGGGGGCAACCCAGTCCGATGGGCAGCATATAAATAATAAAATTATGATTATTCTTATAAGCAGTGGTGGTTGCTGACAAAGTCCTATTTGATTTTGTTCATAAACCCCACTGTGTTCTGTGGGGATTATGCTGAAGACAAGCGTAGGACTTTATAGCTTACTTAGGCACTAACTACCACTGCAACAGTTAAAGGTAAAGGTAAAGGGACTCCTGACCATGAGGTCCAGTCGTGGCCGACACCGGGGTTGTGGTGCTCATCTTGCTTTACTGGCCGAGGGAGCCGGCGTACAGCTTCTAGGGCATGTGGCCAGCATGACTAAGCCACTTCTGGCAAACCAGAGCAGCGCACGGGAACGCCGTTTACCTTCCCGCCGGAGCGGTATCTATTTATTTAATTGCACTTTGATGTGCTTTCGAACTGCTAGGTTGGCAGGAGCAGGGACCAAGCAATGGAAGCTCACCCCATCGTGGGGATTCGAACCACCGACCTTCTGATCGGCAAGTCCTAGGCTTAGTGGTTTAACCCACAGCGCCACCCGCGTCCCCACTGCAACAGTTAAGCGATCACTATTTCTTTGCAAGAGTGGAGGGTAGGAATAGAAACAGAAGAGGTAGAGGCCACACAACATTTTTCCTATCAGATAAGCAGCCGTGAAAGTGGGGACTCCTGAAGCAAAGTAAGACGCAATCTAGTTTAGCTAAGTACTATTTTGTAAAACTGCCATGCTTATATATTCATATATCTTTGCAAGGGAGGAGGATAGAGAGAAAACTGGAACCAGGCCACACATCCATTTCCTCATTGGCCCCATTCCCATGACCTCCCAGTAATCCCACTAGATCTAGTGAGCACTAACCACAATTGGGATGGAGTTAACCCACTTAAGTAATCCTGCATTTGTTTGCACTGAATCCCTGAAAGGCTTAGGTTCAACAAAGGCAGATTTCCTTATCATCTGGAAGGTAGGCTCCACTCAGAAGGGTTTCAAACAGTCTGGACAATTTTCTAACAGCACATTTTAAAAAGGAAGTATAACAATATAGCTTTTGTTGGAAACTAAAACTTTGCAAAAGCAATCTTCTCTCCTTGCACTGCTGCATGTTGCTAGAGCAGTTTCTATCTTGCTTAGTGCTTAAATGATGTGCATTCTTCTTGGAGACGAGAGAAAAGAATTGGCAGAAATTGGGGAGAATGAGATAAATGTTGGGCTCTGAGGTAAACAACATTTATGGGCTTCCACCTACCATTTGTCTTCACTGAAGTGTTGCTCTGGGTAGATGAATATAGAAGACGAAATTGTCAAATGCCTTTCCCTGTCCAGCTGCAATTCAAAGCATTTGACTTAGGATATATGTAATTTTGAACAAGACTTCTGGTTCATATCTACACTGAGCTTTGAAGATTTCGTAGGCTACAACCCTGTACCTGCTGATCTGGACGTCTGATTAGACATATATAGGATTGCACTGTTAGAGGACCTTGTCAAGTCACTCCCTCCCAGCCTAACCATCAATTATGGGTTGTTGTGGGATTGTAAAACTCTTGAGTTTCTTTGAAACAAGCTATGCATAGATCCAGTTTAGTATAATGATGCCTGTCGGCTGTACAAATTCTAGGTTGTAAAAATATCGGTGTTCTTGGATTATGCAAAATAACCTTCTTTCCAGGCTTTGGTATAGTATATTTAATAGCCTTTGATGCTAGTGGCTACTCTCCCAGCACTCAAATTTGTGCTACAAAACTTGCCCATCTGCCTTAGTGGGGGCTGAAGAAATACATTTTGCAATTCACATTTGATACGAGAGCAAGATGACTTGTTCGTTCTTTTCAGTACAGTTCTGATTTCATTTCACTTCTGATCACTCTGGGAATGGGAAAATAGCAGTCAGAGCTGTGTGTTCTTATGCGGCAGCCCAATTCTTAACTGCACAGCCAGTTTTTGCACTTACATTATGGAAGGATTATACTAAGGTTCTTTGGTCTGTTTGAAACCCTGGAGTCCTTTGGGAGGGAAGGTGGGATAGAAATTCAATAAATGGTCAGTCATACAGTGCCACAATACTGCAGGCTTCATAGTAGAGGATATCTTGGGGCAACATGTTGGTTCCAGCCTGTTTATGAATTCACACATTCACATGTGTTCAGTCGTACAAGGATAAGGCAGAACTGATGGAGGCAAGTTGGTTTATTTAAAAGAGAACAAAATGTTATTTTCTATACTTAAGAGGATTGGAATTTGCTTAAATCTGAAATACTACAAAGAGCACTGTTGTGACTCTTGGATCAACCTTCTATTCAGAGGGGATGCCGTTAAGCGGAAAGCAAATTAGTTTTAGTTCTTGTTGCTGCCAAATCAATTTTAAATGTGTGAGGCAGAAAAAGCCCCACAGACCTAGTTGTCCATAGTTCATCAGGTTTTTTTACCCAATGGCATCTCTCTTATGACTACTATTGACCACAAAACACTAGGAAAGTTTGAGTGATTCTTTTTTACCCATCCCAAAACTGTCATGGAGATATTACTGCACCACTTCTGAAATTTAGCAGGATGCACCCTGAAAATGTCATCTAATTCTGATAGGGAGTAAAATAAATAAATAAATCACAATCCTTCCTTAAAAGGAAAAAAACAAAGAAAGAAAGCTGTAAAGCTCCAAAAGAGTTCTCAAACTTTCTTCAGCAGGGCTACATACCAACATAATTGCAGTGTCATATCATTATTTTTTAATGTATGTTTAAAACTACATCCATCTGTTCAAAAGTTCCTTGCGGAACTGGATGGTGCTGCAATAATTAATGCCCGCATGTATTCCTATTATGTCAATTTAATCACGAGTTTGTGGCGGGAAACTTCACCAATTACTGTATGCATCGTTCTGAAAATTTGTCTTGAGTTGAGAATCCTAGTCCCTGTTTTATTGAAGGGGGAAATGTTGCTATGTAACACCCCTGTTTGAGACAAAGAACCAAAATAGCTTCAGGGAAGTGCTATGGATTCTCTCTTGGCTCCTTGCATCAACAGAATTTTTAACTAAGATCCAATTACAGAATATTCATTATTTATGATAATAAGTGAGCTGTAAAGAACGCACATTTACTTTCTGGTCCCAGACAGTTGCAAGTTTCTGCAGCCTTTCAAAACTTGTAAACTCAGCATCTTTCACGTCAGCCTAGAATGCACCCAGGTCGGCAGGTTGTCAGTGCTGTGGCATGTGCGTGTTTGTTTCGTTTCTCCCAGCCATCACAGATGTACGTGAATCCCTGCTCTCGAGTTTAATTCTTTGATAGTCTCTGATATCTCCAGCCGATGTGGACAGATTCCTCCAAGCTGGAAAGCCCACCACCTGTCCTCTTGACCCGTGCCCGTCATGGCTGATTAGAGCGTGTCCAGACGAGGTGCGGGCCCCCCTGGGGGATATTATCAATTTGTCCCTTGGCACCGGGATATTCCCAGGGGAACTGAAGGAGGCGGTGGTGCGTCCACTCTTAAAGAAAACATCATTAGATCCCTTAGATCTATCCAATTACCGCCCGGTCTCGAATCTTCCATTCCTGGGTAAGGTGATTGAGAGAGCGGTTGCTGAACAGCTTGGTAGGTTTCTGGATGAAACATCTGCTTTGGATCCATTCCAGTCCGGCTTCCGTGCTGGTCATGGGACCAAGACGGCTCTGGTCGCCCTAACAGATGATCTCCGCAGGCAGCTGGATCGAGGCGGGTCGGGGCTGCTGATTCTTCTAGATCTGTCAGCAGCCTTTGACATGGTCGATCACGAACTCCTGGACCACCGCCTTGCCGACGTGGGGATCCAGGGCACAGTCCTTCAATGGCTGCGCTCGTTTCTCTCTGATCGGGGACAGAGGGTGGCGCTTGGGGGGGAATTGTCATCGCGTCACTCCTTGGTGTGTGGAGTGCCTCAGGGTGCGATTCTCTCCCCGATGCTTTTTAACATCTTTATGCGCCCCCTCGCCCAGCTTGTCCGGAGTTTTGGGCTGGGTTGCCATCAGTATGCTGATGACACCCAACTCTATCTGTTGATGGATGGCCATCCTAACTCAGCCCCAGACACACTGACCAGATGTCTGGAAGCTGTGGCTGGATGGTTACGTGGGAGCCGGTTGAAGTTAAATCCTTCGAAGACAGAGGTCCTCTGGCTGGGGCGGGACGATATGGGATCGAGGGGGCAACTCCCATCTCTTGCGGGGGTGCAATTAGTGCCAGCACCGTCCGTTAAGAGTTTGGGTGTAATCTTCGATACCTCCCTCTCTATGGAGGTGCAGATTACAGCTATAACAAAGGCGGCATTTTTCCATCTCCGCCAAGCTAAGCAGTTGGCCCCTTATCTCTCTCGCCCTGACCTAGCCACTGTGATCCATGCGACGGTCACCTCCAGACTGGATTATTGTAACTCGCTCTACGTGGGGCTGCCCTTGAGACTGACCCAGAAACTCCAGCGGGTGCAGAATGCCGCGGCGAGACTCCTTATGGGGTCTTCGCTGTGAGATCACATTCATCCGGTACTATACCAGCTGCACTGGCTCCCGGTGGAGTACAGGATCAGGTTTAAGGTGCTGGTTTTAACTTTTAAAGCCCTATACGGCCTAGGACCCTCGTACCTACGGGACCGCCTCTCCTGGTATGCCCCACAGAGAAACCTACGGTCTGCAAATAATAACACCCTCAAGGTCCCAGGCCTCAGAGAGGTTAGGCTGGCCTCAACTAGAGCCAGGGCCTTCTCGGCTGCGGCTCCAACCTGGTGGAATGCTCTGTCACAAGAGACTAGGGCCCTGCGGGACCTGACATCTTTCCGCAGGGCCTGCAAGACAGAGTTGTTCCACCAGGCCTTTAGTCAGGGCGCAGCCTGACTCCCTCCTCTGGCAACCTGCACAGAATTTTGTTTAATCGGTTGCCATCAATTTGATTTTAACTAATTTTTATAATGAAATATTTTTAGAATGTGTTATTATTTGATTGTTTATTTGATTGTTGTTAGCCTCCCTGAGCCCGGCTCAGCTGGGGAGGGCGGGATATAAATAAAATTTATTATTATTATTATTATTATTATTATTATTATTATTATTATTATTATTATGTTTGTTGGCACAAAATTCAGTGGTAGAAAACATATAAGTGCAAGGTTTATTAATCCCTGACATTTCCATTTTACAGATAGCAGGTAGCACAACTGGTCAAGGCCTGTCTCTTAAGTCCTTCAAAAGCTGCTACTAGCTAGATTCATCAATAGTGTATGATAGAAGTGCCAGATAAAAGACCGATTTAACAGTAGGCAGGGCAGTTTGTTTGCTGCTTGTTTGATGGGGTTGGTGCCAGACAGTGCCGAGATTGGAGCTGCATGTTGGCACTGGCGGAGTAAGAGGGCGGCGGGGGAAGTGCACCACCCCTGGCAGTGCAATCCTGCTGGGCGCCATGCGCCCGCAGATGGCACACCACACCCCGGGACACACGCCATGCCCCTGTGGGCGGCATGCCACACCCCTGGGACGCGCACCAGCCACACACCCGCCTGCTCTCCTCCTCCCGGTGCCAGAGCATGAAGCTCTGCCATTGCATGTTGGTGCAACTGTGTGCCCACAAGCTCATCCCATCTCAACCCTTTTCAAGTAAGCAGCCACAGCACAGGTGTTGGGAGGGTGGCTCCATAGGTCTGCCCCATCACACACTCAGACACCGTCATCTCGCTCAGCACCCTGTTTCCCACAATTTCCAACCTGATGTCTGTGGGAAGCTGACATCTTGGCCGTGAGTCATGGAAGACCTGTTCCCTGCCTTGCTGGCCTTTTCCCACCTGGCCTGGGATAGTGGGACCCTGATTGACTCCTGCTACAAAAGCTGAGGCTCCTGAACACTCATGGGCTGGGGTATTGTTCAGGCGATTTTGTTCAGGGTGGGCTGTTGCTGTGATCAATATTCATTTTTAGTATCAGAAGGTTGTGGACTCTCCTTCCTTGGAGGGTTTTAAGCAGAGGTTGGGTGGCCATCTATCATGGATGCTTTAGCTGAGTTTCCTGCATTGCAGAGGGTTGCACTAGAAAGATGACCCTGGGGTTCCTTCCAGCTCTATGATTTAGGTGTAATTTTTAAAAAATTGATTGCATACTTTTTGATGTTTTATTACTGTTCATGACTACTTTTGTTATGTTTTGAATTAATGCATTTTTTTGGTAAGCTGCCTTGATCATGGTTTTAACTGTGGAAAGGCAATATACAAATAAAATGATATACAGTGGTACCTCGGGTTAAATACTTAATTCGTTCCGGAGGTCCGCTCTTAACCTGAAACTGTTCTTAACCTGAAGCACCACTTTAGCTAATGGGGCCTCCTGCTGCTGCCGCGCCACCGGAGCACGATTTCTGTTCTCATCCTGAAGCAAAGTTCTTAACCTGAAGCACCATTTCTGGGTTAGGGGAGTCTGTAACCTGAAGCGTATGTAACCTGAAGCGTATGTAACCTGAGGTACCACTGTATGTATGTATGCATGACAAGCAGGACATGAAGGCACTGGTCGTCTCTTTCTATGCTCACTAAAAATCTTCCTGTGCACAATTATTAAAAACATGTTGAAATTGGACATGCCATATTCAGGGTTGGGAAGATCTTGGAAGGAGTTTATCTCAGCTGTCCAGCTGGTTGTGACTGTAAAATGGGGAACCCACGTGTACTACAGGTGATCACACGGTTTTTGAAGCCAGTCCTGATTCAGCAGACCATAGCTTTCCTTGTGGTGTGTGCAGAGCATTATCATAGAAAGAGGCTGAGAAAAAGAATGGGCTACTCCAATGGATTATTTAATAGAAGGAATTTTTGAAATATTTATATTTAACAGTGTACCAAGGCTTCTGTTTGAAGTACAACTTCCTTTGAAATGGGGCTTGACTTTCCAATGACTCTCCTTAAAAATAAAAGGCCTAAGGATTAATTTTATATGTTAAGGATTCTTTCAGGGCCTGGACAGGGTACTGAAGCAGTAGCAGGTACTGTAGCTGTATTCACAGCTGCGTTTAATTAAAATTTGGTCTGAAGTATGGGGCATGGCATCAGGCCTTGGCTGAAAAGCTGCTACTGGTAAGTCCATGATAGGTCTGTGATGAATAAGTGATTAGTCACTGAGCTCTTGGTAGAGACTGGATTTGAGATGGCATGTCAGATCACCCCAAGTGTGAAGTGGAAATGAGAACGGTCTTGCGGGTACCTGTTTTATAAATTCTCAAGTTGTGCAACTTTAATACAAGCATGTATAGTGTGAAGCTGTGCACTCCAGCCATGAATGCTCTCTTTAGGCAAGCACTAGTCATGTTTGCTGACTGACTTGTGTAACGTCTGACAACCCACGTATAAGTAAATTTAATATGTGGAAAACCCCGTCGGATTAAAATCCTGTCCCCGATTACCTGGAAGTAGGTTTCATGGAATTCAGTGGGACTTACCTTTTGAACAGCCATTCATAGAATTGCACTGTACATTTCTAAAATACCACCTGATTTTTGCCTGAAACAAACAGATGTGACTCATGATTTCGCTGGAATGGTATTTTACTGATAAAGCCAAGATTCTAGCCATAGGAGCCAACTTCTAGGGGCTGAGGTCCCTTGACTTCCCCATAAAGGATTTGAGGGGGCTGGCCCCTCCACAGTAGATGGGCATCACCATTCAAATAGTGATCGATTATGTGGGGCAAGGCTTACCTGCCCCCAAATATTTTATTCAAGTTGGCACCTCTGAGTCTAGCAGTGTTCGTTTATTTATTTCATGCATTTTTTTACTGCTTGATTTGGGGGGGGGGTCATAGTGGTTTAGTATGCATCTTAATCCCATTGAAATCAAGTTTCCATGTTACTTTGTCCACAATCAGCTGTTCAGCGTGTTTCAGAGAAGAGAAAGGAATACTCTGGGGGACATTATTGGGGTGCAAACACTTTTTGGGATCTGGAGTCAGAAACAGGTTTGATCTCCAGGATTCCAGCTCTTTTGTTTTGGCCCATAGAACTCAACAAGAGGCATTGAGACAAAGCTGGCACCTTTTTAGTGGGGCAGAACACTGGCAACTGACAAATAGATGGTTGGATCAACAGATTCACAAGTTTGAGCATTCAGAGCTGCATGAGCACCAAGAAGGGATGTTATTTTAACTGGCTATATGTGTGCATATACATATAATATATGTTTTGTAACCTGCCACTCTTTTGTTTCTTTGTTCCCTTGCAGCTCCTTCGGGCTAGAAGGAATGTCAACCTTTGGAGGCATGTTAATCAATTTCTCCCATGACAGTTTCGACACAGCAACTTCTTTCAGGCCATATTTAATCGTAACAACAGGGAGCCTTCTTAGAGCACGGGAGCCCTTGAGCCAGAGCACAACTGATCACTGGAGTAATCTGCATTAAATCACCGGACTCATATCCAGCAGCTACGAGCTGAGCCCTAACAAAAGCCACAGCCTTAAGTACCATTCACTCTTGACACAGGAAGAAAAAGGAGTAACGATCTCACCCCATCAAAGAAACAGCCATCTCCAGATCCTGCTCCGAATGGATTTCGATGCAAAGAAATTGAGAACAGCCAGTTAGTAATCACATGGTCCAGCAAGTGTCCAGTTTTTTTAAGATTTAAATATATGTAGCTGAATGAAAGGATGAAGCACTTAAACGACTCAAGAGCAATCAGTGCATTTAGTCCCAATGAAAGATTTGTCATCGTGGGTGGAAAGAGAAGGCCGTTGTTGTCCCTTGTGCAAATTCAAAGCCATAGATGAAGAAAGGACGAATGCTTCGGAGATGCTTGGAAAGATGTTGTTTCCTGTCCTCTGCCGAAATAATTCAGTTGTTACAGATCGCATCTCAATGCACTTCTAATATTTGCACTGTCACTTCCATTCAGGGGAATGATGTGTAGGCCATCATTTGCACAGATGGCCTCATGAAATTTCTGCCCGCAGGAAGATGTACCTTGAGGGGCTTCTACAGGAGATTAAAAGCCCATCATCAAAAGTGAAGAAAAGTTAATGCCCTTCTATCCCGTCACATTTGGAATCTTTCTCACAAGGCAAATTGTTGCTCCTCAAGCCTGAGATATAAAAAATAATAATAGAAAAAGCATCAACAGGCTAACATGGATTTTAGAACAGATCTAATTTTTAATACATTTTTGTATCATTGTAACAGCAAAGAAATTGACCTATACTGCTCACATTGACGGTACCCTCCGAGTTAATAGGATAAATGAAAGAGAAAAAAACATTTCTACTACGTATTTGACACATAACATTTTTATAGCCAATTATCTGTCCTTCATGGAAAATGTACCAGCTAAACAGGCATTTTCAGTTTATTTTTCTAAATAAATGTGGTGTTTGTATCATTTGCAATCACTTATTTTTGCTGATTCCCATTATTTGTCCATGTTGTGCCCCTTCCAATCTCCTTCACCAAAAAGGGAGTTTTAAAGACAAGAACCAAAACACTTGTTTTGCCATGTTAAATCATAATGATTTGCAGACTGAAAGCTTTAATATAAAATGTTGTTTGTAGAATTATAAAGTATATTTCTACTGGAAAATATGTATGGATATCCAGAAAGGCTGTATTTTAATTTTTAATCTCAACACATAGGTTATTTTTAATATTCCCAAGGAAGTACTTAGTTAATGTAGTTTGCTTGAAAGTTATAGCAGATAATTTTGATTCAGGAGTGGACAGCGTCTTTGGCAACGGTGAGCTTGCTTGTACACAGTGCAGAATATGATCCAGTTTGTGGCCTCTGCATGTACGAAAGGACTATTGGGGGCCATACATAATGCAGTCAGCAGGAATGCCCAGCCCCTTACATAGTGCCCCTGCTCCATGTTTGTCCTAGATTTGCACCTGTACAGCAGGGCAGTGGGAGACACCCTCCAAAGCATTATAGCAGGGCATCTAATCTGCCCTTAGTACAAGCCACACTGCGTGGACTAGGATGGAGCTGGAATGGGATGTGAAGGATCAGCTGTGAAGTATCCTCCTAAGCCCTGTAACTGCATGCTGTCTGGTTGGTTGATCAGAATTGCCAGCATGCCCTAACCTACCCATCGATTTCCCAGTGCCCAGAATGTTTGCTGGAACAATCAGGAGCTGCAACACAGTTCCATTATCCGCATATCATTTTCAGAAATAGAATCAATGCCAATCCATACTGGTCGTGTTACATTGATTGCAGTTGCTCAGAAGTTGTTGCGAAAACAGCTTAATTCAACCTGATGGAACACTTTCACAAGTGATACTCTTTCTTCTCTTACGTGTCACTCCTGAATGTTGTCAGTGCAATCTAGAAAGTCAAAGAGAGGTCAATTCATTCTTATCTATGTTGCCCTTCATTTGATATACATACACATGAAGTTCAAATGCCAGTTCTTAAGACCAAATTTCTTAGAACTTAATTTGGATACAAAGATTAGCGATTCTTCCCACAAGTATTTTATTCCTTAAAATACACATATTTTGAGCCTTTAATATTTGTTGCCATCATGATCTTCTCTTCACCACAATGAGGGCTAAAACCTTACTTGTTTTTTTTTACATGCAATCTGAGAATCTCAGGATTCTAACAACTGACCACAAGTTGCAAAAATATAATATGGGGCTTTTTATGCAACTATATGACTGACTATACGTTGCTCATCCCTGCTTTAGATTCTGGAAGCTAAAACAATTTGTAAGGAGGCTTGATTCTTAAATTACACACGACACATTATATCACATGACTTTTGCATTGCCTTGCATAAATTTATTTATTTCCAAACTGTTACAATATGGTTCTGTTAAAGATGCCGTTGCTGAATTGGGGGATCAAAAAGTGAGAAATTGCTTGATAATCTCATCCATAATCTGCAAACAGAAAGAGTCGCTGTATCCATCCAGTGCAGTATTTTGTTATTATCAGTTCATAGATTCCTTTGATGCTCAAGTTGTTTTGAATAAAATTATATATTTTCCTTTTTCCTGAGTTCTCTATACTGTGTATAATTTTACGCACTCACCAACAGAAAAAAGGAGGCACCGAGAGAGTCTTTTGAGATACCAATCTCTTACTTCGCCAGTTCGCCTGCAAGAAGGATGTGAGGAATGCAGAAATATGATGTGGTACAGGCCATCTTGGATTCAAGGTGTACATATTTCGATGCTTCTCCGGGGGGTGGGGGTGTTAAAATCCCAGGCCATTGAAAGTTTGCACATCAGAATACATGTTAAAATAAAATCTTTTTTCTCAACATGTCAATATTCAGGGAGGATTATTATTTTTATATAAAAAAGTGAAGCATTCAGGTAATCTATGGTCTGAAGTGGCAGTTTGGGATAGACTGTACCACATGCCATCAGCATTGCTGACTGAATCCAAACCTATCCAAAAAGAAGAATACCAACTCCTATCTCAATTAGCGTTTATTCACCACCATCTAGTCTTAACATTGACTTAACACCAGTTCATAGTTCCGCAACCACAGCTGATCACTCGTCCCCTTCAACGTGATCCATTGGAAATAAGAGCTAGTCCCAGAGGCGATTTCCTTACCAGGGTAACCTCTCATTTTCAGATGAGCGGAGTGCCTTTGCTTGCTCAACATGCCACAGAAGATGCAGGCTGTGGTGCAAATACAGTGGTGCCTCGCAAGACGAAAAGAATCCGTTCTGTGATTCTCTTCGTCTAGCGATTTTTTCGTCTTGCGAAGCAAGCCCATTGACGGATTAACGCTATTAGCGGCTTTTAGCGGCTTATCTGCTGATCAGATCAGCTGATAAGCGGATTAGCGGCTTAGAAAAAGGGGGGGGGAAGGAAAAAAACCCAGCAGGAACTCGCAAGACATTGTCGTCTTGCGAAGCAAGCCCATAGGAAATTCGTTTTGCAAAGCACCTCCAAAACGGAAAACTCTTTCGTCTAGCGAGTTTTCCATCTTGCGAGGCATTCGTCTTGTGGGGCACCACTGTAAATCAAGTTGGACTAAATACTGCCTGCTAGCTGTTATTTGACCATCCCTGTAAAAATCGCTGTAGCAGAATGGAGAAGTTCAACTGAGCACAAATCCTGTATTTTAAACTCAAGTCGTTTACATGGAAGAAAAGGTGGTGGTTGTTTTTAGCCGAGATGGTCAACTAGCTGCTAGCGCTTAACCTGGTCTTGATTTTAACAAAAAAATTGGATCTAGCTCATTTCCATTATTTGGGTGAATTTTTTGCATGCTAGTTTGTCCAAGTGATGTTTCCATCACATTGGCCGCAATTCAATGAACTCTTACAGTTAAGATACCCATAGCTGGAATCTATAATGTCCCCCTGGAGGAGAGGGCTCTCCAAAATTGCAGGGGAGCAATTGAGAAGACCACGTTTGTACTGCACATGCTAATAGTAGGTGGGGCAAAACCAAAATGAGTGGAGTTTGCAACATTGCATAGACCTCTCTCTTCTACAGGATGCAAAAGAGGAAGTGATTCTTAAAGAGGTGGTCGAGAGAGCAAGAATGAGACCACAACGTCTAGTGGGACCACAGATTCCCCACCAGTCGTATAGGAAATTGTATCAAGTATCCACATTCAATTTATAATATAACTGCGTAGAAGTAGAGGGGAAATTGCTATCAAGCGGATCATCTATCCACCCCAAGGCATCTAGACTTAAACTCGAACTTCAAAATATGTTGAGAAGACTACACAGAAGCAGTGCACTGCTCTAGATTAAACCAGATTACTGGCCTAATGGTTTTTGGAAGCATGTTCAATTCTAATTTGAAGTTAAATGCAAGCAACTTTAGAAAGACATTTGAATTTGAATCACAGCAATATCTTCTTGCTATTTACATTTCTTCATTCTTGCTATGCTTCAAAATACTCAGAATTATATATATTCTTTAAGAGAAGATCAACATGAGCCTTTATGACCAATATCTGCTCGCAGTAAGTAAATTCATTGAAGCCTCTTTGTTTTTTGACATCTGCACATTTCACTGAGATTTGTGTGACTTGAAAATTGTTCCAATCAAGCATATTCAGCTCTAACACTAAATTAAACCTGAGTTCTGAGCATAATGATGCAAGCAGGTCTATAAGACTTTGGAATAAAAACTATTAATAGGATACCGGTAATGCAGTTAATTACATTCATTTAGGTTAATATGCTATGGGTTTTCAGATTTCCCCTTGGGAAAGCAGCTTAACGCAGGAATATTTTGCTACGTAAATTTAAGCCTATACCAGATTATTTAATTTTAAAGACCCTTAAAATGCACTGTGATCTCTAATGTAATTTGTGCAAATTTCACATATTAAGCAGAATTAAATCCTGGTTTATCAACCATATAAACAACTGGGACCTGCAACCAATCACAACTCACTGATTACATTTGTGTGATACACAAATTTGTATTTGCTGAGTTCATGTAGTGCATTTTTAGGTACACACTTAAAATTATGACTAAAAGATGTGTGGGCTGCTGATAAGAAAGGAATTTTGTTAGCTATTTATTGAAACAAATCAAACTTAGAATTCTTTGTTTTGGCTGGATTAAGCCCCTAAGGATGTAGACCAGCGTTTCCCAACCAGGATCTATATGGCCCCCGAGGGCCTCCAGGATATTCTATGGGGGCCATAATTCAAACTGTGTAAATGGGAGGCCACAGCACGAGACGGAGGGGGGGGCACAGAAGGAAGTGAGAAGTGAAGAAAACAGAGAAGGGGCTGAGAAAAGAAAACAAAACAGGTAAGAGAATGCTGCAGACCATTTTTGGATAAAGAGTACAATATCTAAAAAGTTTCTGCAGCTTTGGGATAAAGCAACATTATTTTTCATGGCATTTCCTACTTCATATTTCGTAGAATCAGGATTCAGTCGTGTGAATTATTTACTCAGCCTAACGCGGAATCACCTTAACATGATGGACAGAGGTGATCTTTGGTTATCCCTCACGGCAAAAGAACCGGATATATATACAGTGGTGCCTCGCAAGACGAAATTAATCCGTTCCGCAAGTCTCTTTGTCTTGCGGTTTTTTCGTCTTGCGAAGCACGGCTATTAGCGGCTTAGCGGCTATTAATGGCTTAGCGGCTTTAAGATAAAGGAAACAAACTCGCAAGAACTCGCAAGACGTTTCGTCTTGCGAAGCAAGCCCATAGGGAGATTCGTCTTGCGGAACCACTAAAAAAACGGAAAACTCTTTCGTCTTGCGCGTTTTTCGTCTTGTGAGGCATTCGTCTTGCGAGGTACCACTGTATATATATATATATATATGCAGGTTTTGGTGTCTTCGGGTATCTTCCCGTGTAAGAGTTGGGGTGTCTAGGCGACGTTTCGACGAGGTCTCACTCGTCATCTTCAGGCTGGTGCTTTCGGCTTCTTGTTACTAGAACAGAGCTCTGTTCTAGTAACAAGAAGCCGAAAGCACCAGCCTGAAGATGACGAGTGAGACCTCGTCGAAACGTCGCCTAGACACCCCAACTCTTACACGGGAAGATACCCGAAGACACCAAAACCTGCATTCCTGTACCCGTGAAAATCTACGAAAGCATATATATATATATATATATATATATATATATATATATATATATATATATATAAAAGCTTGTTTCAGGTCATCAAGCACAAAGATCACATTGATCGAGAAATACTTAATGTATAAGTTTTTGTGCGATTGCATTTTGTATAAATTGTAAAAAATTATAAATAAAATATGTTCCATTTATCAACAAAACATTTAAATGGCTACCTTTCTGCCCGTAGGACAGGGGGGCCACAGTCAGAAAAAGGTTGAGAAACACTGGTGTAGAGTACATAATTTTTAAAAAGAAGAAGAAGTAAAGGCATTCACTTGAAAATGGCCTGGAGTGTTGACATTAGCAGAAAAAATTATCATGTTTACAGTTATGAAACTATAGTAAAAGAACATTGCCTAGAGGGACCAGTACCCCCAGTTCATTCTGGTTTATATCACATATTCTGGCAACCTGAGAACAGAAGAGCAAGGGCCTCTATGGTTGCTACAGAAGTGCTAATGTAATTATGAGTGCTTTCGTGGCATGTGATGATTTGGAAATATTTTGGAAGCGCTCTATATCTGGATGACACCAAATTAGCCATTTTTCAAGTATGCTAAATGGTTGCTCCTATGGAATTTTCTTAATAGGGTACATTCCATTTTTCTGTGTGCTGAAGGATTTGTCATGCGCGGTAATCGTAGTGTTCAAATAGGACACACTTCTTACTTCTTTCGCCAAAGTGACAGATGAACCAAAATACCGTACAGTATCATGAAATTAGGATTAATGGCATTAATTGTACTAAGGATTTCATTGGTGCTAAACTGCTTTCAGTTTCAGATAGAAAGAACAGTATATACCATATTTGTCACACTATAAGACACACCAGACCACAAGATGCACCTAGTTTTTGGAGGAGGAAAACAAGAAAAAAATATTCTGAATCTCAGAAGCCAGAACAGCAAGAGGGATCGCTGCGCAGTGAAAGCAGCAATCCCTCTTGCTCTTCTGGCTTCTGTGATAGCTGCACAGCCTGCAATCGCTCCATAAGACGCACAGACATTTCCCCTTATTTTTTAGGAGGGGAAAAGTGAGTCTTATAGAGCAAAAAATACGGTATACAAAAGGAGCATTGTGCTCTTATATCAGGAGTAGTCAATGTAGTGCCTTCTTGATGCTACTACAGTAGTACCTCAGAAGTCAAATGGAATCCGTTCCGGAAGTCCGTTTGACTTCCAAAATATCCGGAAACCAAGGTGTGGCTTCTGATTGGCTGCAGGAAGCTCCTGCAGCCAATCGTAAGCCATGTCGGACATTCGGGTTCGAAAGAAGGTTCACAAACCGGAACACTCACTTTTGCGGCGTTCGGGAGCCAAAACCTTCGACTCACAAGGCATTCAGGAGCCAAGGTACAACTGTACTCCCATAATTCCTCCCCATTGGTTGGTGCTTATGGAAGTTGTTGTTCACAACAACTAGATGACACTATGTTGGTGACTCACATATTAGTTATGAAATTTCATTATAGGTCAAATAGTTCACATCATGGTATGCATGTATGCATCAATAAAGGTAAATCAATAAATCTTCAGGCCCAACAATAGTCAGACCAAGTAATCCATTTTTTTTTAAGAATGTAGAAGCAACTGAAGCTTTCTTTGCTGACCAAGTATCTTTATCCCATTTCTGATCTGCCATCAGATCAGAGATGGCTTTCTAAAGACAGGTCAGTGCAAACAGGGTCAACTACAATTACTTCTGCAACGATTTCCATGAGTAAAATAAAGTATTTTAATCCATTTCAGATTGGGTTAGCTAAACCTTGGATTAAGGGCAGGGGAAACACTGTACGCGCAAGTTTAAACAATTTTATTCAGGATCAGATTAATATCAGTCTGAAATCTTTCTGACAATGTTTTGAAGGGATTTGTGACTATTGTTACATATAATGGCTTTCAAGGCTCTAAGTCAAAAGGAATTCTATGGAAGTTAATCTTTAATCACGTGTAGTGTTTTACACAGTAAAAATATACACTAATGCCATGCCAAATCCAGGAAATAACAAGAAAATTAAGAAGGCAATGCAGTTAACAAAGGAAATAACATATACACAATTCTTCCAACTAAGTATGTTCCTGTGTCAGAGCAAGACATAAAAATGGTCCCATTCTAAGGGTTTGGAACATAAATTTAATCTGGTAGATGTGAAAAGCAGGCTTTAGAAAGAATGGCATAGGCTTCACATTAACAACTGCAAGTTTGTAGTATTATATTAAATATTATATTATATTATATTATATTATATTATATTATATTATATTATATTATATTATATTATATTATATTATATGTCTTCAGCATATGCGGCGCCGGGGTGCAAAAGTCCGACCGGTGTGCACACACACACACACACACACACACACACACACACACACACCGGCTTCTGGATGGAGCTGCTGTGGCCCGAGCTCGGTCAGATGCTAGGGGTTGGTGAAAGAGATGGAGGTTACAAATCAAATAAAATGGCCAGGGACTCCGCCGAGCTGATTTCTTTGTCACCTGCGTTGCCCTCCCTGGTGTGATGGCCTGGGATTCGGACTCAGAGGCTGAACCTGAGGGATCCCAGCCTGCACAGGATCCCCCGCCTCCAGAACCATCTGCAGCCGGGGCTGGGGCCTGAGCCTGAAGGGTCCTCACCTGTGCTGGATCCTCAGGTGCAGGCATCAGCTGAGTCTGCTCTGGCTCCTGAGGGGATGGAGGATCCATTGCCTGCAGATGCTCCACTCTCAGCCCCATCAGAGGAAGCTGAGGTTGCCTCTGGGTCCAGTAACCCTCCAGCTTCTCCTGAGCTGCAGAGGCTCAGGGCAGAGAGGTGGAGATAACTAAGTTCCCGCAGGAGGAGTGCTCGCCTCCAGGCCAGGAGCGGCAAGTCACCTGTGGACCGGGGCTGCCCTATGCCTCAGGGCAGATAAAAGCCAGACAGCCCCAGTCCCAAGTTGCGGGAGCAACATTGTTGGTTGCCAGTTCCTGCCTGCACCTTGTCCTTCTTTTCTGCCGGAGCTCCTGACCTCACCCAACTCCCAGCTTCAGCTTTGACGGACTGCCTCCATACTGCACCCTCGACCTTGGACTGGACGCGGACTTCACCCCACGGTTAACCCACAGGACCAGCACACCTGCTCACATGTTGCCCTCTGTCTCCAGCAAGGCACCTAAAATTTGGAAGGCAGAGAAAAGGAAGGAGGGAAGTTTAGGCTGGTGGCCGCTGGGCACCCAAGTGGCAAGCCTCTGCAGGCGGCTTGTGGAAGCCTGTCTGGGGACCCAGAGCACCCACTTGCTTTAGTCCCATGGCGCCGTGGCACCTTAAGACTTTGATGACGACTCTGTCATCAGATGCTGGGCAGGAGGGCAGGGGGTTGGGGTGGAGAGCCGCCTGCAGCAGAAAAGCCCCCCACAGTGCTCTGAACGGTGGTGGGGGGGCTCTTCCCCAGACTCAACTCTCAGGCCCTAGTCTCTCGACCTGGCGCCCCTGAGAGCCCGCACCCCTAGCGCCTATGGGTAAGATGGCCCTGAGTGAAGAAACTATGGTCCTCCAAACATTGCTGAACTGAAACTCTTATCAGCCCCAGCAAGCATGGCCAGCATCCAGGACTGATGAGTGCTGAGCAACATTTGGATGGGCAAAGGTCCGTTGTCCGCCCAGCCCCCCTGGCCCAGTTCATCAAGGAAACACTGCAGACCTAAGTCTGAGAAAAATAAATAACCTGGAATTGAGCTCTGGGGGATATAAAGAGAGGAACGGGGGTGGGGGTGGGGACAAGAGAAATAGGGGAAAGAATGAGATGTGAACAGAGTTGCCAGAACCTCAGCCAATGGTAGGCCCAATCAGATGTGCACGAAAAAGAGGCTCAGAGCACCACAAATGTGCTCTCATAGAATCATAGAATCATAGAGTTGGAAGAGACCACAAGGGCCATCGAGTCCAACCCCCTGCCAAGCAGGAAACACCATCAGAGCACTCCTGACATATGGTTGTCAAGCCTCTGCTTAAAGACCTCCAAAGAAGGAGACTCCACCACACTCCTTGGCAGCAAATTCCACTGTCGAACAGCTCTTACTGTCAGGAAGTTCTTCCTAATGTTTAGGTGGAATCTTCTTTCTTGTAGTCTGGATCCATTGCTCCGTGTCCGCTTCTCTGGAGCAGCAGAAAACAACCTTTCTCCCTCCTCTATGTGACATCCTTTTATATATTTGAACCTCCTCTTCTCCAGGCTAAACATGCCCAGCTCCCTTAGCCGTTCCTCATAAGGCATCGTTTCCAGGCCTTTGACCATTTTGGTTGCCCTCCTCTGGACACGTTCCAGTTTGTCAGTGTCCTTCTTGAATTGTGGTGCCCAGAACTGGACACAGTACTCCAGGTGAGGTCTGACCAGAGCAGAATCTCGCGCTCTCTGGATTGGGCACATGTTTACAACGCTGCTCCCTATGCCATACAGCAGCAGCAGCTTCTAAATTGTTAGCCCTGCAAAGAATGGGAGGTTCCGCTTTAAGCAAAGGAGCACAGCCCACTCTACTAAGTGGGGGAGCTTCCAGTCTCACTGGGTCATCCGCAAGTCCAAGGATAGCAGTGGCACATCCTCTGCTCAGAAGGGCTCTTGCCCAGCAGACTTGTCTGGTAATACTTTTGGGGTGCCTCTGTGTGGCGGTTCTCTTCTAGTTTGGTGTCCTTGACTTATGGCGACTCGAACTCACCGCTCAGTGGAATTCGAGAGGTGCCAATATGCCATCTCACTGTTCTCTAAAAATCAGAGTACAGTGGTACCTCAGGTTAAGAACTTAATTCGTTCCAGAGGTCTGTTCTTAACCTGAAACTGTTCTTAACCTGAAGCACCACTTTAGCTAGTGGGGCCTCCTGCTGCCGCTGCGCCACAACCGCACGATTTCTGTTCTCATCCTGAAGCAAAGTTCTTAACCTGAGGTAATATTTCTGGGTTAGCAGAGTCTGTAACCTGAAGTGTATGTAACCCGAGGTACCACTGTATTCATCTGAACAAGTGGTGGGGCTCAGTTCTTTCAGTGATCACCATTTTATTTTATTTTCTGAATTCCCCTGAGTTTATCCTAGCCTGAGAAGATGTCAGCATGTAGTAAGCTGTGAGACAACGCTACGTTTCTGAGCATGTGCTATAGCCTTGCCGACTCATGTGGGCTGGAAACGTGATGTTGGAATGAAGGACCCCTTTCTCTTATTTGCATGTGCTTTGAAATCCAGAAAGAACAAGGTTTAGGTCTGACTCCTTTATTTAACGTTTGATTAATTTAATCCAAGCAAGTTTTATTTTTTATTTTCAGAAAGGGCCACGACAAGCAAGCCACGACAGTTTATGTAAAATCCCAGCCATCTGCTAAAACTCTCAAAACACCACTAGATTAAAAAGAAACTGCTAGTAAATTAGAAAATAAAATAAGGATATAAGTAATCTCTCTCCATTTAAATAGATGTAGTTCTGGTTTCTTTCAGAAACTTTAAAGAGGTTTAAATTTTAACTGGTGTTTATAGTTTACATGTAATGACTGAATTTTAATGTGAAGATACATTGACAATTAATTGCCATAGCATTCCCCTCCTCACATATACTTTGAGATATTTCCCACTTTGTTGAACTTAATCCCATCCAGCTGGTGTGTGAAATAAATAAGCTGGCGGCTTTCCAGTCTCATGGTATTATATTGACATAAAAAATCAATCTTCCCAGTTCAATTACTATATTTATTCTGGTAAATATTACCCAATCTTTTATCAAGAAGCTGAGCTGCTGTGGTTTGAAAAACAATTACTGAATAAGAAGCGATCTCAGAGTATAATATTTGTGCGTGCTATTTTCCCCCCTGCCAACACAAACAAATCAGGTAATTAATTCATCACTATGAGGAATTAAAAGTCTTGATGCTTTTTAATGTCATTGTTGCATGTTTTTGATAAATGTCAGTAAAAACGACACCCCTTGACACTCCTCTGTCATTTTTTCGGTACTTTCAAGGCAAAGTAGAGAAATTACCTGCCAGGTTTATATCACAGTGGTCTTATTAGTTCACTCTATGAGCCCTCCTTAGATGTTCAATGCAAATGTCTAAAGACAGCAGAAATGAGCCATGCTTACAAAAACTCTGTCCCCACAGGAGACCTTCCAATGTTAAAAGAGAAGACCTGAAGAAAGCTCCTAGCTGCATCCAAATGCACATAGTTAGAAGCCTCCACAATTAGGAACCTTGAATTATCCAGGCTTTGCACAGGCATCTAAGCAGTGTTCATGTATACAAGCTTAGATTCAGAGCTCCCTGTTCAGTGCAGGAAGGTCAGGGTGCTACACATGGAATGAAGATGTTGGGATTAGTTTGGCACGTCGCTGCCCAACATAGTTCCCTGCATTGTTCTGCTTGCACACTCAAAATTTGTTTAGATTTAGCCCTCCAGACTTGGCATCCCCCAGACCCTGCCAACATGGCCAATGGGAGTTGTAGTCCAGGACACTTGGAGAGAACTCTGTTGGAGAAGACAACTTACAACAAGAGGCAGCTTCCTCAGTGTAAGTTGGCAGTGAATTGTCCTCCTAAGAGAGCTGAGAAAACATGTCCTTCTGAATGTCTGGTGCAGTCTGCAGGCATGAAGTTATAGAGGGTTCCTGCCTGGTTAATAGTTGTGTTGAAGAGGGAAATTGTATGATGAAACTCCATTGACTGCATTGCTGTTAAAGGAACCTAACCTCCATCCTGCTTTGCATCTTATTGCCCACATGAAAGAATGACACTTGTTTTGGGGGACTTCGCGGTGTCAAAGATGTGACCTTTCAACAAAGTTATTGCAGCATCAATGAAAAGCAATAGATAAATAATAATTGCTAACCAAAATATAAATTACTTCCCTGCAAAACAAGAGGCCCCTGGTTTATTTGGGGCGGCTATCCTGAGTTTACTTGTTAATTATCATCAGTAGTCAGCCACTGGAAATTTATGGGTCAAATACAGCCTGTGAAGGGCTCCTGCCCAATTTGAACAGTAGTTATACTTTCATACAGATATGTCTGAAATAAGCTTTACTGTACTGGCGATAAAGAATCATAGAATTGTAGTTGGAAGGTACCCAAGGGTCATCTAGTCCAACCCCCTGGAATGCAGGAATCTCAGCTAAAGCATCCATGTCAGATGGCCACTCAACCTCTGCTTGAAAACCTCCAAGGACGGCAAGGCCACAACCTCCCAGGTGAAACTGTTCCACTGTTGAACAGTTTTTAAAGTCAGTAAGTTCTTCCTGACGTTTAGTCAAAATCCCCTTCCTTGTAACTTGAAGCCATTGGTTCAAGTCCTACCCTCCAGAGCAGGAGAAAACAAGCTTGTTCCCTCTTCCACATGATAGTCCTGGAGATATCTGAAGATGGCCCTCATATCTGCTCTCTCTCTTTCTATAATTTTTATTAGATTTTCTGTTTTATAATTTAGAATATTCATTTAAACAACCTTAAAATATCAATGACTTTCCTTCTTCTCATTCCATGGTTCATTTTGCATAGCATAAATCCCTGCATATTTTATATTAACCAAACCATTCGATATTCCATTATTGCATCCACTAAGACTTATTTACGCTGTTGAATTTATCTTGATGCTGTCAATGTTTTTAAGTGGACACAGTCCCCCCCCCCCAATATATTCAATAAACATTTTCCAATCTTTAAACATACATTCTTCTTGTTCTCTTATTCTATGTCAGGTCTGCAAGCTGCACATATTCCATCAGTTTAATCAATCATATCTGCTCTCAGTCTTTTCCAGGCTAAACATGCCCAGCTCTTTCAACCATTCCTCATAAGGCTTGGCTTCCAGACCTTTGATCATCTTGGTTGTCCTTCTCTGCACACGTTCCACTTCTTAAATTCTGGTGCCCAGAATTGGACACGTGTGTCTAACCAGTGGGAAAGTAGTCTATGCTCAGTGGATGGTGGGTTATTATTTGCTCCTTTGAAAATGTTAACCATGTTGGGTTGATCTTTCTGTTCTTCTTTTCCTCGGCCCTGTCTTGTGCATTACAGAGGCAGCAGCTCAATTGTGGTGTCTCAGAGGTGGCATACCACTGAACAAACATCACCCCTGTTTCTAGTGCTTCTGCTTAGAGGCAACCCCCTAATTGGCTATAATCTCCCAAACTGTTATGTACTGAAGTTCTCACCCTGGGCCAGCAGGGGGATACTGTAGATAGTTTTTACTCAGGTTCACATATGCAAATAAGGGATCAAAAGTGACGTTCCGTGATTGGATAGTTACAGAAAGTTGTTACGGTTACGTTGTACTGGAGCTCTATATAAGCAGGCTGGCTGAACCCTTCAGTTCAGTTCTGTTCTGGCCTGTGAATAAACAAGAGCTGTTTGAAGAATCGCTGTGTCGTCTGATATGTTCATCCACAACTTAACACAAACTACTGAGTGAAGTGATTTGTGCTAGCTGAGAACTTTAAACATGAACTCCTATGGCAGCCTTCCCCAACTTAGCACCCTCTAAGCTGCCCAGAGCGACTGGGACAACCCAGTCATATGGGTGGGGTACAAATAATAAAATTATTGTTATTCTTATTATAGATGTTTTGGAATGCAACTCCTATACGCTCAAGCCAGCATGGCCAATGGTCAAGGATAATGGCAGCTATGGAGTCTCCAACATCAGTAGAAGAAGTCTTAAAAACTAATCAAGTTTTTAAATATCCTGAAATATTAAGAATCGGGAGACAAACAAACCTAAAGCTCGTGCAGTGAGAAACACAGAGATGCAGGCTGGAGCCAGTAGCGTTTAATATCTTCATTAATGCACTGAGAGACGGAGTAAACAGGATTTTAATGAAACTTGGGGGACTTATAACTTGGAGGGCTTGTGTAAACTCTGATCAAGGCATAGAAGTAAGAAAAGGGGCTGGAAGTGATTAGCTACATAGCGAGAATATTAAAAAGCAAGGCTCCGTTTTGACAATGTACATCAGGAACAGATGTACCTGCTCTGTATTACACAGTGGAAACTTTTGTGCCCAGCTCCAGAGGCAGCGCTGGAATGGAAGGGACTGAATGCGCAGCCTTTGGGCATGGAGCAAGCAGATTTCGTGAAGGAGAAGGACAAATGGTTCACAAAATGGCACCTTTGGCAGTGGCAGCTTCTTATATATCTCGCAAATGTGGGGACATGACGGCTGGCTAATGGGGTCACGCAGATGTATAATGCTGTTTGGCAAAACAAGGGAGAAATGCTTGGGAAATGTTTGGACGGATGTGCGAAAGGCCTCTAAATGGCGCATTAGACAAAACAAATCTGGCGGAAGATTGCTGTTGCTGCTCTGGCTGCCATTGTTTTCTCCCCTCAGATGTTTGGGGAGAGAGCAGGGCCCAGTCTTAAGGTAGAAAAACACATATAAGCAAGACTATAAATATTTCCAGCCTCTCTTAAGGTTGTGGCGAGCAGCTTCTGTCCCTGCTTGCTTTAAAAAGTTGAACCAATGGTGCGATTCAGTACAAGGCAGCTTCCCGCATTCAAATCCCAGTTGTCCGTTCAAACATAGCTTTCACACTTTAAAAATAGCCATTGGGGAATCCTTACATGTGTCTGCGTGTGATGTCTGATGCCGTCCTGAAGTTGTTCTGGAAACATACCGAAGTGAGATTGCACGAACTGTAAGATGTAACTGTGGGGCTACCTTTGAAGGTGACCCGGAAACTACAACTAATCCAGAATGCGGCAGCTAGACTGGTGACTGGGGGCAGCCGCCGAGACCACATAACACCGGTATTGAAAGACCTACATTGGCTCCCAGTATGTTTTCAAGCACAATTCAAAGTGTTGGTGCTGACCTTTAAATCCCTAAATGGCCTCGGCCCAGTATATCTGAAGAAGCGTCTCCACCCCCATCATTCAGCCTGAACACTGAGGTCCAGCGCCGAGGGCCTTTTGGCGGTTCCCTCACTGCAAGAAGCAAAGCTACAGGGAACCAGGCAGAGGGCCTTCTTGGTAGTGGCACCCACCCTGTGGGACGCCCTCCCATCAGATGTCAAAGAGATAAACAACTACCTGACATTCAGAAGACATCTGAAGGCAGCCCTAATCAGGGAAGTTTTTAATGTGCGACATTTTAGTGTATTTTTTGTCTTTGTTGGAAGCCGCCCAAAGTGGCTGGGGAAACCCAGCCAGATAGGCGGGGTACAAATAAATAATAATAATAATAATAATAATAATAATAATAATAATAATAATAATAATAATAATTTGTAACTTATGAACTCAATAGGCCTTCCCACCTGCTCCCTTTCTCCTTATGGCATCGTCCTCTTCCCTGTTGTCTTCTGTCTGGGGGCAGATTAGAAAGTGCTTCAGAACCAGGTTTTAATGGGGCCACTTTATTAACTTTCCCTAGGCAGAGGAGATGGTGGCAGGTTTGAGGGTGAAAGCGGACCTGGTCAAGACAGATGAGCAGGAACCCTTGTTACACTTCAGGTGTGATGGCAGCTGAAGAATGCACAGTGAGCCCTCTCTTTATATGCCATTTATCCCCAGCCTCCATGTTCTACAGCCCTGCAAATAACTTGTACAATTTACGTCCACGATATGAAAGGTGGTCCCAGCCCATTAACTCCCAGTTGCTGTCTTCTCTAAATTAAGCAGGCAGTTTCTCAAATGAGGGTGGGAGGAGAATGATTTTTTCCCATTGAGAGTCAGTTAAAAGAAAGATTCAGCACTGCTAATTGTGCTACTGAGAATTAACTTTCGCTTTAAAAAAGGGAACAAGAGATAGAGAGAGACTTTGAATAAATATAATGCACTCAGGACCTCGAGTTAATCTGCCGAAATCAGGGCCAGAATTTCTCTAACATCCATCTTTCTGACAGGGACACAAGCTGTTCTTGGTGGCTGTTAACAGACAGATGAAAATCCCCTTTGCTGAACCACAGCATGTGAAACATTTCCCCCAAAAATGTGAGGTTGTGAACTGATCGGCTTTGCAGTGTATTATGTAACTGACAACTCGGGGAAGCATTAACACAGTGAGCTCAACCTGTCAAGCACGGCTGCTGCACATGCTCTATTCATTCCAATCGGGCTTTTGTAGAGCCCTGGTTTGCACATCACCCCCATAGTAAACATAGCAAGAGACAAGCAAGCTAAGCTGATAGGCTTGCTACCTATTTAGATGTACCAGCAACTGCGATGTATCGGCAGCTCTCCTGTTCCTCTATCTTCTCTGTGGTTTCTTTGCACTTTTCCCAAATTCTGCTTAAGCTACCATAATTAAAAAAATATTAACTGCAGAATAGTAGTCTGCAGCATTACCTGCATTACCTCCTTTTAGTACCTTCAGCCCTTTTGCACCTAAATATTAGTAAGACAAAGGAGATGGTGTTGGACTTCCGGAGGAAGAGAGGGGAACCTGCCCTGTTGTATATCGGGGGGGGGGGCTGTGTGGAGAGAGTCTCCTCCTTTAAATTCCTGGGAGTTTACCTTAGTGAAGACCTCACTTGGAAAATCAACATAACTCAGGTGGTCAGAAAGGCCCAACAGAAACTCCATTTCCTCAGGGTTTTGTGAAAGAATAATGTTAAACAACAACTGATGAACTCCTTTTACCGGTCCACAATAGAAAGTGTCCTTTTATATTGTATCACAGTGTGGTATGCTGACCTGACAGCCATGGACAGAAAGTCTGTACAGAGGGTGGTGAATACAGCACATGATATCATGAGCTGTCCCTCGAGTCTGCTAGATGACATTGCAAGGGATCGTTACCTTAGGAGAGCCAGAAAAATTATCAGGGATGACTCACACCTCGGCCATCACCTCTTTAATCTTCTACTCTCAGGCAGGAGATATAGAAATATAATCAGCCATACCAACAGGCTAAAAATTAGCTTCTATCCGTGGGTTGTTAGGCTGTTGAACGAAAAATAACATAGTGAAATTGGCTTGTGAGGTGGTGTGTTGTTCAATAAGAGATTGAGTGTTTTTTGGGGGGGAAGGCTCATTTAATTTCATTGCACACAGGTTGTACAATGACAATAAAGGTATCATCATCATCATCATCTGCCCCCCCCTTTCTGATTCCCCATCTATGCCCCTGTGGCTGCCCACCACAATTTCGTCGATCAGGTTATTGGCAGCCCTGCTTTTCAGGTTCAAGAAAGCAGAAAGGGGCTGGTCTTGCTAGACTACAGACCTACCCAAGATGTTGCAGGTTTGACCTCAAAACGAATTAACATTGCAAACCAACACCACGAGAATGGATGGATGCTGTTGACATTTCTTCGGAACGCCTAAACTCCTTGTACCCCAGAGGCTGACGACTGTTTATTTTAAAATGCCCTGAAGCAAACAGTCGCTTTTTAACATTGCAGAGAGCTATGCAGCAAAAGGCACATGGTTGGCAGCTTGATTTGAAGATGTTTTCAGGAGCCATGCATAGAGTATGAAGATATAGTATTGTCTGCTTAGGAGCCCACACCCAGCGACCAAGGTCCCTTCCCCTGCCCCTTAAGTTGATAGACATTGCCATTCAAATGGTGTGTGTGAGTGCTGCAACCTGTGACCGATTGTGTCTTCTCTGCCCCACCCCATATTTTCATCAAGTTGGCAGCCCTGATTGTCACATTTATCCACATTTCACAATCTGTACATTTTCACTAAACTTCAATCATACATCATTTTGGGTTCACATTAAATTGTCCCTACCAGAGAGGAATGGCAAATCAAGCTGTTGGATTATGCTGAAATGGCTAAACTGACTCAGGAACCAAGAAGACCTAAACTTCAATAAAGAATGGGCTGGGGGTGGGTGGGTGGAGGAATATAATTTATCTAGAAGATCACTGTAAACAGATGAAAACACTAGCAAGAATTTAATAACATTTGTAATGTAATGAATATTATGGACAAGATGGAAAGATACAAAATA
The DNA here is from genome assembly GCF_964188305.1 of Podarcis bocagei. Classification (NCBI taxonomy): domain Eukaryota; kingdom Metazoa; phylum Chordata; class Lepidosauria; order Squamata; family Lacertidae; genus Podarcis; species Podarcis bocagei. Next base: position 18,501,328 of record NC_138136.1, on the reverse strand, counting down.
TGGATTGTCGAAAAATATGCAGTTAAGAGGTTGTACAATAGGACCCATGGAGGGGAAGGTGGGAAGTCCAGAGATTTGGAAAAATTTCTAAATATGTATACATAACTTGGATTGTTATAAATCAATATTTGTAAAACCAAATAAAAATCATTATGTTGTTGTTGTTTAGTCGTTTAGTTGTGTCCGACTCTTCGTGACCCCATGGACCAGAGCACACCAGGCACTTCTGTCCTCCACTGCCTCCCGCAGTTTGGTCAAACTCATGCTGGTAGCTTCGAGAACACCCCCCCCCCAAATAATAATAATTATAAAACAAAAAACAAACAAAAATATTATAAAAAAGCATTAAATTGACCACTCTTTCGGGCATGGTAATAAAGCCCCACTCCAGAGATGTCGCCAGGAGAGCAAATCCTGCCACCATTTTACTTATGCTCTCCTAGGGAATAAGAATAAGAATAATTCCTTGGCTCCAAGTTCTTTTCTTCTCGGCTTGCTAGTAAAAGAAAGCTGAGCAGCGACTTGGCTGCAAATAAAGGCAACCTTCCATCAGATTTCCAACCATTATTTTTTTCACCACTGCAACTTGGAAGCTTGTACACCTGCCTCTTGCTCTGGCCCAGTGTACAGTGGTGGTGAGAAGCAGTAGCAATTTTATTATTTCATTGGGGAAAACTTTGGAAATCAGATATTAATCTTATCTCATGCATTGCTATCAAAGAAAACATTATGAAGATGTTTTACAGGTGGTACTTAACCCCTGTAAAACTGGCTAAACTTTATAAACTAACATAGAATCTGTGTTGGAGATGTAAGGTATCAGAGGGATCTTTATATCATGTCTGGTGGGGATGTGATAAAATTAATTTTTTGGGGGGAAATATACATGAGGATCTGAAAAAAATGTTTAAAACAACAATTGGTAAGAAGCCGAAAACATTCCTTTTAGGAATTATAACAAATGACATCCCCAAAGACATGAAGAGAATCTTTTTATATGCAACAGCCGTTGCAAGGTTATTGATTGCAAAAAAATGGAAATCAGAAGAAGTACCAACACTGAAAGATTGGCAACATAATTTTTTTGAAATGATTGAATTAGCAAAAATGACGGCAACAATTAGAATGCAATCTAATCAAAATCTCAAACAGGAATGGAAATGTGTAGAAGAATACATGACCAAAAGATGCTCCATCAAGAATTTATTGATATGTATAGACTGATTTCACAAAGCTAAGCTACACAGATATGTAAAATTGAATGTTTAATTATACAAAAATACAATCTCAATAATAAAGTTACAAAATAATAACAAGGAAGTCACGCACGGGTGGAGGGAAGACACAGGGCAAGAAATAAGAAATGGATAAATGTTGGTACATAATGAAATGTGAAAAAGTGAATTTATGAATATAATGTATATGTATCATTATGTAAAGATTTCATATATGTATTGCAACATTAATAATAAATAAGTATTTGAAATGGTAAAAAAAAGGACAGAGATTAAAGAGAAATGGGTAGAAACCTAAAAAAAGACAAGAAGAATAAGAAGTAGCAATAGATGCCATTGCCTGCTTGCTCCTTCGCTCTCTGCCTAGCAAGCAAGCCATCAGGTGGCAGCAATGGGGAGGAAGAGGAGCAACAGCAGCAGGAAGGATGTTCACTGAGGGAAGAGGGCCCACGGAAGGCAACTTGTCCAAGAGTCTTCTAAAACCTGGGGCCATCACTGGGCTTGGTTATTGCCATCTAACTGTACACCATCACAGCACCATACAAGGTCCTTTATTCAAAGGCAGGATAGCTCAGTTGGTAAAAGCATGAGACTCTTAAACTCAGGTTGAGAGAGAAATAGTAAAAACAGGATATTTATTAGGACAGTGTGATTTCTGCAGCTGCTGTTAAAGTTGCAAAACAATGAAGCACGGGATGGAGCAATGGAGAACTTCTGAAACAACAGTGGAATATCAGCTCCGCCCAAGGCATGATGGAGAACAGCAAAAGCCGGGAAAAGATAGACATAATATTTTACAAGGACAGGAAGAAACATCACAGAATAATTGCCACACATAGGAAGAACAAGGATATAGTTTGAATGCTTCACCTGTAGTTTATAAATCATTTAATGTGCCAATACGTGTGGAAGTCATAAATATTGCCGTTGTTGTGTAACGGATTGTTATTTTGACTGGAGTGATATTAATAAGATTTTGGAAATAAAGTAAATCATCAAACCAACAATTCTAACACGTGGGGGTGGGCATCTTAATTATATAATTTGGCATCTGAATGATGCCAAATGATAACGATTGTTATAACAATGATAGCATTGTAATAATGAGGCTATTATTGGATTACAGTGGTGCCCCGCAAGACGAATGCCTCGCAAGATGGAAAACTCGCTAGACGAAAGAGTTTTCCGTTTTGGAGGTGCTTCGCAAAACGAATCTCCTATGGGCTTGCTTCGCAAGACGAAAATGTCTTGTGAGTTCCTGCGGGTTTTTTTTCCTTCCCCCCCTTTTTCTAAGCCGCTAAGCCGCTTATCCGCTTATCTGCTAAGCCGATAAGCCGCTAAAAGCCGCTAATAGCGCTAATAGCGCTAGTCCGCTAATCTGTCAATGGGCTTGCTTCGTAAGACGAAAAAACCGCTAGACGAAGAGACTCACAGAACGGATTCTTTTCGTCTTGCAAGGCACCACTGTATTGTGATTGAAAACTAACAAAAATTGGTATTTAACAAATGACTCTTAATCTCAGGGTCCTGGGTTCAAGCCCCACATTGGACAAAAAGAGGCCTGCATTTCAGGGGGTTGGACTAGATGGCCGTCGCAGTCCCTTCCAGCTCTAGAATTCTAGGATTACAGAATGAATAAATAGAGACAGCTGCTTCCCCTTTTCCTAATGCAATGTGACAGTGAAGCTACACAGGCACTGTTCTCACAATCTGTCAGGCTTTAATGTAATCAATATTAGCAGTATCCATAATATCCATCTTAATATATTACAAGATTACACAGCATAGCATGACTTCCTGTCGCTCCCACAGCTCTGAAACAGCTGAATAAAAAAAGCCAGAGAACAGAAATCTGAGAACGTTCAGCTAATGTGTGTAAAGATGCCTCTGTCCCATGCAATCTGACATCTCCGGTCACCTTACATTAATAAACACATCTTTGCAAATAAGAAGGTGAAAGCAAAAATATATCACGACAAATGTGGAAATGGCTGGCTGAAAAGGACAATAGTGCAACTGTCTCAGGACAAATTAACACGCAGATGAGCAGGCGGCAGCGACGGGTTTAGATAAGGTGTCAAAATCCATGCTTCAAGAAAAACAAATTCCTTTTAACATTGTTCATCCAAAGCAACAGGGCAAATGCCACTGTCAGCTAGCTTTGATTTCAACCTCTCTCTTTGAAAGCATTTGATTAGAAACAGCAGGTTGGGAAAGGGGGGTAGAGAGAGAGAGAGAGAGAGAGAGAGAGAGAGAGAGAGAGAGAGAGGAGAGAGGGAGAAGGAGAGAGAGAGAGAGGGAGACACAGAGAGAGAGAGGGGGGGAGGGAGAAGCATATTGGGACTCTCTTATCAGAGAACTGGAATGATGTTTTATAAAATCTGCTTCATTTAGCAAACACAATCCATTTGCAATGTTCATAAGAAGATTGATTTCATCAGCCATCTTCCATCAGACACAGATGTACTTTCTGGATGGCTTTCTGCATCCTGGAAATAAAGTAATAAAACATCTCATCAAATGTGTTGTGACAGCAGTTCATGACGGCTCACACTGTCAGCAAATGGAACTGAAGAAGATAGGCTCCAGAAGCCATAGCTGAATAGCAGCCACCCTTTCAGCTTAAGAAACGCCACAGGAATTGACTGGGGAATTAATATCAATATCTCTTCCCAAGCAGGGTTTGAAGTGAGCAGCTCAGAGTCCTGGGTTCAGAGCTATTGATAACCTCAGCAGGCATGGGTCCCAGATATTTCTGACTGGCCGTCACCCTTTGAGGTTAGCATAGGCTTAACTGTCTCAAAGGCATGCAGGTGGCACTGTGGGTTAAACCACATAGCCTAGGACCTGCTGATCAGAAGGTCAGCGGTTCAAATCCCCGCGACAGGGTGAGCTCCCATTGCTCGGTCCCTGCTCCTGCCCACCTAGCAGTTTGAAAGCACGTCAAAGTGCAAGTAGATAAATAGGTACCACACCGGCGGGAAGGTAAATGGCATTTCTGTGTGCTGCTCTGGTTTGCCAGAAGCGGCTTAGTCATGCTGGCCACATGACCCGGAAGCTGTACGCTGGCTCCCTTGGCCAATGAAGCGAGATGAGCACCGCAACCCCAGAGTCGTCCACAACTGGACCTAATGGTCAGGGGTCCCTTTACCTTTACCTTTAACTGTCTCAAAGCATCATATGTGTCTTCATAAGCACTTTCTAATCACTGATGAATATTATATCAAACTAATCCATCCATCAATATCTATCTATCTATCTATCTATCTATCTATCTATCTATCTATCTATCTCTATCTATCATCTATCATCTCCTGCACAAAGCTGTATTTGTTTGCACAGGAGTAAAATCTGACAGTGTTGAATGAAGTTTACTTTATGAATGCTTTTTATAGATTTTGGGGGGACCTCCGCTAAACCCTAGAAATTAATAAATTGTAGGATTTCGCTCAATTGAGATATGGTATGAGCTGCAGATCTGTGCCAGGCAAGGAATCCCTGGGCTGGCTTATGCAAACCAGCCTGGCTGGCCTAGTGAAGAGGAAACCTGTTAACAAGACAAAAGGTGTTGATGGGCCATCTGAGAGGAATCCTTTGGCCTGGGGAGACAGATGTTGCCAAGGTAATGAATAGATGTGGGTTTGAAGTAACAGGAAAAGAGAGTTTTTAGCAGGATTTTCTGGGAAGAAGAAAGACAGGGATCCATCTTGGGCAGGTTGGCTGAAGGCTGGCTGGGGGGGGGGGTGATGCCTTGGACTATGTGGCTGAACTGCTATGTGGAACATGCCCCACTTGAAATGACCATGCTGTAAGATCTGGACTCTTTCCATGCATACGGTAGGTGTGAATAGGCGAATAAGCCATATTTCTTAAAGCTACAACAGTCTCCACCATGTCTCCATTTTCAAAAAGGACACAGACCCTGGCTGAGTGCCTGGAACCCCCCGGAATCTTGCAGAAAATGGAGGTGGCACACGACTTTTGTAACAATATGATTGCAGCCTAAGTCACTCAGGTTTCAAATTTTAATTCTGTGGCCAAATTAAGGATTTCTGGTGTAAAACAGCATCCCCTCTCTCATATCACACCTTTCCACACTAGTACAAACACGATTATAGCAATAAATAAAATAGAACTGTTATGTTTCCAAGGGGTTGCTCGGGAGCAAGCAGGCAAATATCTCCCTGCCTGGCTGTGAATACCGGGCTTGGCTT